>NC_092127.1:133316581-133930488 GCF_043159975.1 Macaca nemestrina | reverse complement strand
CTTGAGTGCTTTCTCTGCTCTACCATGGAATCACCCTCATCTCTCTCAGGGTTTTCTACAGAGTCTGATCATCAGAACTTCTAACTCCTCTAAAGACACTAACTGCGTTCGGGAACTGAACTTCTGACACCTGAATTACTTAGGAATGTTCTGTTTAGTGACCCCCACTGCTTGTCAAACTATTTGCTTTATTTCTTCATGTCTAATTCTATCCGAATGGACTCAGTACCTAGTTTATACCATTTTTAATGGGCAACCTCATATGGCACATACAGTTGGCCACTGAACAACACAGGTTTGAACTACATGGGTCCACTTACATGCAAATTTTCTTCTTCCTCTGTCACCCTTGAGACAGCAAAACCAACCTCTCTTCTTCTTCCTACTCCTCCTCAGCCTGCTCAATGTGAAGGTGACAACAATGAAAACCTTTGTGATGATCTACTTTCACTTAATAAGCAGTAAATATATTCTTTCTTCATTATGATTCTCTTAATGACATTTCAATAACATTTTATTTTCTCTAAGTTTATTATATGAACACAGTATATAATACATATAACATATGAAATGTGTTCATTAACTGTTTATGCTATTGGTCAACAGTAGGCTATTACTAGTTAAATTTTGAGGAGTCAATAGTTACACATAGATTTGACTGTGTTAGGTCAGTGCCCCTAACTCCCATGTTGTTCAAGTTTCAACTGTATTTACTTTAAGTTTACATGTCAATCATTACGCTAAGCACTTTATATTGGTTATCTCATTTAATCATCACAACAGTTCCATAAGTCAGATAGTATTACCACTATTTTTCAGATAAAGAAACTGAGACTTAAAGAAGTTAGTTAACTGGTTCAAGGCCATGCATCTAAACCAGGTCAATCTGATTCCAGCATGCAACGCTTGACACATATGCTTCTCAGAGCTACTTCTCAACTACTTGTCTATGCTTTCAAAACTTTATGCCAATTTTTTGTTTTGTAAAAAAAAAAAAAAAGAATTCTAGAATCCTCAGTCTAATATTTGACTTAAGGAGCAAGTGGGCTTTACACAAAACCACCCTACTATCAGTAATACAAACACTATGCATTACCTTGTGAAGAAACATATCAAGAACAATGTCATGAGATTGAGCCTTTCCAAACTTTAACTAGCTTTCGGCCCTGTGGACTGAAACCAACTACGAACCAAACTATAGGAGCTCAATAGAGACATCTAGTCTTTTTATATTTGTCCCACTGAAAGAATTAGGGGGGTCAGGAATAGTCTCCTCATAACTAAGCAAGCAATGTTATGCTTCTTCTGAATTCCTGCCCCAATTATTTTTAAGTTCTGCTCTTAATGATTTAAAAGTACTTGCATGTGAACTGGTTTCATTTTCCCCTGCAATGAAAAAGAGGGGCATGTATATCTTTATCTGATCCACTTTTATGTAGAGACAGACTAGAGCAGTGAGCCAGCCATTTGCTAGCTGAATGCCCTTGGGTGCGTTACTCACTTCTCTACATTTCATCTATAAAATGGAGTTAATAATTATATCTACCTCATAGGGTTGTTATGAGGCTTAACTAAGCTATTCGTATCAAGCATTCAGAACAAAATTCAGTGAGCATTACCTATTCTTATTGTAGTGATGGTAGACGTAGCAGTTATTATTATGAGAACAATCACAAAATTGGAGTCACATCTTTCACATAATTGATCCTGGTATTTAATCACTGTCAAAAAGAACCATTCAAAATTAACCATTCTAAACTAAAATTATTACTTTGGCTGCATTTCCCAAAATTAAATTTGTTCACATCGATTTGTGACATTGCTATATCTAGTACTTAATTCACCTTAGTAGGTTCCTCAGAGACCCCATAAAATAAAATCCACTGAAATATTTTTAAAGTTTTCTTGTAGTTGTGAAAAATCATCAGGAACACCATCTCTGAACATTTTTTATGTCAAAGTCATATCCTTCATGCGTTATGATGTGGAACTGTGCACATAAACCTCGACCACATGCCGAGGCTGGCCCAACTGCCTTTGAGGAAGATTCAAACTTGTCTCTAGGTCCTCCTGCAGTCATCTCAGTGCTAAGGCATGATGGTCTTTCTTCCAAACAAGAGTACAGATCCATTTTTTCAAGAGACTAACAACTTTACCACTTGCTTAACCTGAGGCCCTCTAGTACAATGGTGAAGCACATGCTAATTAGAGCCAGGAAAATCTGTATCTGAATCCTGCCACTGAGCACCTGTAGGTCTTTCAGTCATTTAACCTCCATGAGCCTCACTTTCCTTATCTGCAAAATGGAAATAAGTATCTTCCTTATTGGGCTTCTGGGAAGACTAAAGAAGGTAGTGTCTAAGTGCTTAATATTCAATGACAATAACACATAGCTACAATTACCACTCCGGGGAAACACTCTCAAGCAGCACCGTAACATGAGCTTTTCTACAACTCACCTCCTACTGAAGCCTGGATGAGAGAAACGATGTTTACAGAAGATCAGCCTAGAATCTGGGTCCTGTAAAACATATCCTTGGATAAAGTAGAAACACTAGAAGATGACATACTTGCATTTAGTTAATTTATGTCTCTAACGCATTATAGGCAGCATGAATAGAGCGGTGAGGACATGGGCTGTAGAATCAGACAAGGTCTGGATCTCAACTGCTGGCTTACTCCTTACTAGCTATGTGACATCGAAGAAGTAGTTTAAATTATTTGAGGATGAGTTTCCTTACCATTAAATGGTCATAATGATACCTTTAAAAAATAGTTGTGGGGGCGGAGCAAGATGGCCGAATAGGAGCAGCTCCAGTCTCCAACTCCCAGCGCGAGCGACACAGAAGACCGGTGATTTCTGCATTTTCAACTGAGGTACTGGGTTCATCTCACTGGGGAGTGCCGGACGATCCCTGCTGGTCAGCTGCTGCAGCCCGACCAGCGAGAGCTGAAGCAGGGCGAGGCATTGCCTCACCTGGGAAGCGCAAGGGGGAAGGGAGTCCCTTTTCCCAGGCAGGGGAACTGAGACACACAACACCTGGAAAATCGGGTAACTCCCACCCCAATACTGCGCTTTAGGAAACAGGCACACCAGGAGATCATATCCCACACCTGGCCGGGAGGGTCCCACACCCACGGAGCCTCCCTCATTGCTAGCACAGCAGTCTGTGATCTACCGGCAAGGCAGCAGCCAGGCTGGGGGAGGGGCGCCCGCCATTGCTGAGGCTTAAGTAGGTAAACAAAGCTGCTGGGAAGCTCGAACTGGGTGGAGCTCACAGCAGCTCAAGGAAACCTGCCTGTCTCTGTAGACTCCACCTCTGGGGACAGGGCACAGTAAACTAAGACACACAGACACCTCTGCACAGACGCAAACGACTCTGTCTGACAGCTTTGAAGAGAGCAGTGGATCTCCCAACACGGAGGTTGAGATCTGAGAAGGGACAGACTCCCTGCTCAAGTGGGTCCCTGACCCCTGAGTAGCCTAACTGGGAGACATCCCCCACTAGGGGCAGTCTGACACCCCACACCTCACAGGGTGGAGTACACCCCTGAGAGGAAGCTTCCAAAGCAAGAATCAGACAGGTACACTCGCTGTTCAGAAATATTCTATCTTCTGCAGCCTCTGCTGCTGATACCCAGGCAAACAGGGTCTGGAGTGGACCTCAAGCAATCTCCAACAGACCTACAGCTGAGGGTCCTGACTGTTAGAAGGAAAACTATCAAACAGGAAGGACACCTACACCAAAACCCCATCAGTACATCACCATCATCAAAGACCAGAGGCAGATAAAACCACAAAGATGGGGAAAAAGCAGGGCAGAAAAGCTGGAAATTCCAAAAATAAGAGTGCATCTCCACCGGCAAAGGAGCGCAGCTCATCGCCAGCAACGGATCAAAGCTGGACGGAGAACGACTTTGACGAGATGAGAGAAGAAGGCTTCAGTCCATCAAATTTCTCAGAGCTGAAGGAGGAATTACGTACCCAGCGCAAAGAAACTAAAAATCTTGAAAAAAAAGTAGAAGAATTGATGGCTAGAGTAATTAATGCAGAGAAGGTCCTAAACGAAATGAAAGAGATGAAAACCATGACACGAGAAATACGTGACAAATGCACAAGCTTCAGTAACCGACTCGATCAACTGGAAGAAAGAGTATCAGCGATTGAGGATCAAATGAATGAAATGAAGCGAGAAGAGAAACCAAAAGAAAAAAGAAGAAAAAGAAATGAACAAAGCCTGCAAGAAGTATGGGATTATGTAAAAAGACCAAACCTACGTCTGATTGGGGTGCCTGAAAGTGAGGGGGAAAATGGAACCAAGTTGGAAAACACTCTTCAGGATATCATCCAGGAGAACTTCCCCAACCTAGTAGGGCAGGCCAACATTCAAATCCAGGAAATACAGAGAACGCCACAAAGATACTCCTCGAGAAGAGCAACTCCAAGACACATAATTGCCAGATTCACCAAAGTTGAAATGAAGGAAAAAATCTTAAGGGCAGCCAGAGAGAAAGGTCGGGTTACCCACAAAGGGAAGCCCATCAGACTAACAGCAGATCTCTCAGCAGAAACTCTACAAGCCAGAAGAGAGTGGGGGCCAATATTCAACATTCTTAAAGAAAAGAATTTTCAACCCAGAATTTCATATCCAGCCAAACTAAGTTTCATAAGTGAAGGAGAAATAAAATCCTTTACAGATAAGCAAATGCTTAGAGATTTTGTCACCACTAGGCCTGCCTTACAAGAGACCCTGAAGGAGGCACTAAACATGGAAAGGAACAACCGGTACCAGCCATTGCAAAAACATGCCAAAATGTAAAGACCATTGAGGCTAGGAAGAAACTGCATCAACTAATGAGCAAAATAACCAGTTAATATCATAATGGCAGGATCAAGTTCACACATAACAATATTAACCTTAAATGTAAATGGACTAAATGCTCCAATTAAAAGACACAGACTGGCAAACTGGATAAAGAGTCAAGACCCATCAGTCTGCTGTATTCAGGAGACCCATCTCACACGCAGAGACATACATAGGCTCAAAATAAAGGGATGGAGGAAGATTTACCAAGCAAATGGAGAACAAAAAAAAGCAGGGGTTGCAATACTAGTCTCTGATAAAACAGACTTTAAACCATCAAAGATCAAAAGAGACAAAGAAGGCCATTACATAATGGTAAAGGGATCAATTCAACAGGAAGAGCTAACTATCCTAAATATATATGCACCCAATACAGGAGCACCCAGATTCATAAAGCAAGTCCTTAGAGACTTACAAAGAGACTTAGACTCCCATACAATAATAATGGGAGACTTCAACACTCCACTGTCAACATTAGACAGATCAACGAGACAGAAAGTTAACAAGGATATCCAGGAATTGAACTCATCTCTGCAGCAAGCAGACCTAATAGACATCTATAGAACACTCCACCCCAAATCAACAGAATATACATTCTTCTCAGCACCACATCATACTTACTCCAAAATCGACCACGTAATTGGAAGTAAAGCACTCCTCAGCAAATGTACAAGAACAGAAATTATAACAAACTGTCTCTCAGACCACAGTGCAATCAAACTAGAACTCAGGACTAAGAAACTCACTCAAAACCGCTCAACTACATGGAAACTGAACAACCTGCTCCTGAATGACTACTGGGTACATAACGAAATGAAGGCAGAAATAAAGATGTTCTTTGAAACCAATGAGAACAAAGATACAACATACCAGAATCTCTGGGACACATTTAAAGCAGTGTGTAGAGGGAAATTTATAGCACTAAATGCCCACAAGAGAAAGCAGGAAAGATGCAAAATTGACACTCTAACATTGCAATTAAAAGAACTAGAGAAGCAAGAGCAAACACGTTCGAAAGCTAGCAGAAGGCAAGAAATAACTAAGATCAGAGCAGAACTGAAGGAGATAGAGACACAAAAAACCCTCCAAAAAATCAATGAATCCAGGAGTTGGTTTTTTGAAAAGATCAACAAAATTGACAGACCACTAGCCAGACTAATAAAGAAGAAAAGAGAGAAGAATCAAATCGACGCAATTAAAAATGATAAAGGGGATATCACCACCGACCCCACAGAAATACAAACTACCATCAGAGAATACTATAAACACCTCTACGCAAATAAACTGGAAAATCTAGAAGAAATGGATAATTTCCTGGACACTTACACTCTTCCAAGACTAAACCAGGAAGAAGTTGAATCCCTGAATAGACCAATAGCAGGCTCTGAAATTGAGGCAACAATTAATAGCCTACCAACCAAAAAAAGTCCAGGACCAGATGGATTCACAGCTGAATTCTACCAGAGGTACAAGGAGGAGTTGGTACCATTCCTTCTGAAACTATTCCAATCAATAGAAAAAGAGGGAATCCTCCCTAACTCTTTTTATGAGGCCAATATCATCCTGATACCAAAGCCTGGCAAGGACACAACAAAAAAAGAGAATTTTAGACCAATATCTCTGATGAACATCGATGCAAAAATCCTCAATAAAATACTGGCAAACCGGATTCAGCAACACATCAAAAAGCTTATCCACCATGATCAAGTGGGCTTCATCCCTGGGATGCAAGGCTGGTTCAACATTCGCAAATCAATAAACATAATCCAGCAAATAAACAGAACCAAAGACAAGAACCACATGATTATCTCAATTGATGCAGAAAAGGCTTTTGACAAAATTCAACAGCCCTTCATGCTAAAAACGCTCAATAAATTCGGTATTGATGGAACGTACCTCAAAATAATAAGAGCTATTTATGACAAACCCACAGCCAATATCATACTGAATGGGCAAAAACTGGAAAAATTCCCTTTGAAAACTGGCACAAGACAGGGATGCCCTCTCTCACCACTCCTATTCAACATAGTGTTGGAAGTTCTGGCTAGGGCAATCAGGCAAGAGAAAGAAATCAAGGGTATTCAGTTAGGAAAAGAAGAAGTCAAATTGTCCCTGTTTGCAGATGACATGATTGTATATTTAGAAAACCCCATTGTCTCAGCCCAAAATCTCCTTAAGCTGATAAGCAACTTCAGCAAAGTCTCAGGATACAAAATTAATGTGCAAAAATCACAAGCCTTCTTATACACCAGTAACAGACAAACAGAGAGCCAAATCAGGAATGAACTTCCATTCACAATTGCTTCAAAGAGAATAAAATACCTAGGAATCCAACTTACAAGGGATGTAAAGGACCTCTTCAAGGAGAACTACAAACCACTGCTCAGTGAAATCAAAGAGGACACAAACAAATGGAAGAACATACCATGCTCATGGATAGGAAGAATCAATATCGTGAAAATGGCCATACTGCCCAAGGTAATTTATAGATTCAATGCCATCCCCATCAAGCTACCAATGAGTTTCTTCACAGAATTGGAAAAAACTGCTTTAAAGTTCATATGGAACCAAAAAAGAGCCCGCATCTCCAAGACAATCCTAAGTCAAAAGAACAAAGCTGGAGGCATCACGCTACCTGACTTCAAACTATACTACAAGGCTACAGTAACCAAAACAGCATGGTACTGGTACCAAAACAGAGATATAGACCAATGGAACAGAACAGAGTCCTCAGAAATAATACCACACATCTACAGCCATCTGATCTTTGACAAACCTGAGAGAAACAAGAAATGGGGAAAGGATTCCCTATTTAATAAATGGTGCTGGGAAAATTGGCTAGCCATAAGTAGAAAGCTGAAACTGGATCCTTTCCTTACTCCTTATACGAAAATTAATTCAAGATGGATTAGAGACTTAAATGTTAGACCTAATACCATAAAAATCCTAGAGGAAAACCTAGGTAGTACCATTCAGGACATAGGCATGGGCAAAGATTTCATGTCTAAAACACCAAAAGCAACGGCAGCAAAAGCCAAAATTGACAAATGGGATCTAATTAAACTAAAGAGCTTCTGCACAGCAAAAGAAACTACCATCAGAGTGAACAGGCAACCTACAGAATGGGAGAAAATTTTTGCAATCTACTCATCTGACAAAGGGCTAATATCCAGAACCTACAAAGAACTCAAACAAATTTACAAGAAAAAAACAAACAACCCCATCAAAAAGTGGGCAAAGGACATGAACAGATATTTCTCAAAAGAAGACATTCATACAGCCAACAGACACATGAAAAAATGCTCATCATCACTGGCCATCAGAGAAATGCAAATCAAAACCACAATGAGATACCATCTCACACCAGTTAGAATGGCAATCATTAAAAAGTCAGGAAACAACAGGTGCTGGAGAGGATGTGGAGAAATAGGAACACTTTTACACTGTTGGTGGGATTGTAAGCTAGTTCAACCATTATGGAAAACAGTATGGCGATTCCTCAAGGATCTAGAACTAGATGTACCATATGACCCAGCCATCCCATTACTGGGGATATACCCAAAGGATTATAAATTATGCTGCTATAAAGACACATGCACACGTATGTTTATTGCAGCACTATTCACAATAGCAAAGACTTGGAATCAACCCAAATGTCCATCAGTGACAGATTGGATTAAGAAAATGTGGCACATATACACCATGGAATACTATGCAGCCATAAAAAAGGATGAGTTTGACTCCTTTGTAGGGACTTGGATGCAGCTGGAATCCATCATTCTTAGCAAACTATCACAAGAACAGAAAACCAAACACCGCATGTTCTCACTCATAGGTGGGAACTGAACAATGAGATCACTCGGACTCAGGAAGGGGAACATCACACACCGGGGCCTATCATGGGGAGGGGGGAGGGGGGAGGGATTGCATTGGGAGTTATACCTGATGTAGATGACGAGTTGATGGGTGCAGCACAGCAACATGGCACAAGTATACATATGTAACAAAACTGCACGTTATGCACATGTACCCTACAACTTAAAGTATAATAATAATAAATAAATTAAAAAAAAAAATAAAAAAAATAAAAAAAATAAAAAAAAAAAAAAAAAAAAAAATAGTTGTGATCATTAAATGTTCATAAGGATTAAATAAAATAAAATACGCAGAATCCCTAGTAGAGTGCCAGACACATAATAGGCACCCAACAAATGTTAGCCCCTTGCAATGCGTTTTTATGTTATTATGTAGCTATAAATTTTTGTTGGGAGCATTATCTTCAATTATTCTTATTGCCCCTTATCTATAGCCTCAAGCAAAAGAATTGTCTTGAATACAATTCTAGTAAAATCTCTACTTCTCTGTAACATGTTTTTCCTTTTCTAATAAGAAATATGTAGCTGATTGTGTCTCTTTTTATCTTGGCTGCCAAGAAGCTCAAAGACAAATTAAATTCAACTCTAGGAACAATATTAATCCTAGTGGTTCTGGATATTGTGTGTTCTCCCTGGTTTTGGTTTCTATTTCTACCCACATTTTATTATTCCAAGACTCCTCAAATCTTTTGTAGAATGTGAGAAGCTATTAACTAGCCAACAAATTAATTCATTTCCAGGAGAAGATATCACTGTAGGTACTGTAAAAAAGAACACCAGACTTGAGATGTTCAAGGCCTAACTATTTCTCACACTTGTACCCTCTCTGGAGGTAACTCATTTCACCTTTCAGATCTGTATTTTCTCATGTAAAGCAGAAATAATAATCTCTAAAGATCCCTCACAATCATTTATGTATACAAGTAAGTATGCTTTGTAACCTGTCAAGCACTATGTAAAGGTCAGGTATTATTATTTTTATAATCAGAGAAGTGAACGTTTAAATAAGTGAAGATGTCGACATAGACATAATCTATGGTGCAGCACTGAGGACCCCTGCAGGCAAACGTGAAAGATGTGTAGTGGTGGGCGCCCGCAGCAGCCACCATGCCTACTTAGGCTGTCCAGAAAGCTCTAGCAGGGCTGCTGGAAGAGAACAGGCAGGATGGAAATAAATGTAAACGCTTCAAGGGGCAATCCCAATTCAGTAAGTATCTCAAGCTAATTTGTTCTTTTGCTTTTAATCTAACTGATTTGCTTGGAAGACAGTGCAGATGAGACCATGGTTTGTTCCCCAGTGAGCCTATGAGCTTCACCCCTCACTCTCACCAGGTCCATGCCAGGAAAGCTGGAGGGTAGCAAGGGGGCTTATAATGTGGGAATCCAACATCTATCCTTAATCCCCTACTAAGGACAGTGGATACATCACATCAACTGGTACATCCAAAAGTATTCATATACTAATAATGTGAGTCAGAGTGGGTGATGTTTTTAAGTTCAGTTTGGGTTAGAACCAAGTAGCTCTTCATGATAAGGAGTGTGTTTCTACATTTTTAAATAATTTACTGATTTATTCCAGGAGGTCAAACGTTCTCACAAAATCTCCAAGGCTTTTATTCCAAAACCCATCCCCTTCACTAACAACTTAATGTAGCAACTGCTAGCCCATGGAGAAGAGAAAGAAGGAAATTCCTGGTATTTTGGAAAAATAACAAGGTAGAAGCTGGAGTTAAAAGTCACAGGTTTGGCCGGGCACGGTGGCTCATGCCTGTAATCCCAGCACTTTGGGAGGCCGAGGCAGGCGGATCACCTGAGGTCAGGAGTTTGAGACCAGCCTGGCCAAAATGGTGAAAGCCCGACTCTACTAAAAATACAAAAGAATTAGCTGGGCGTGGTAGCAGGCGCCCGTAATCCCAGCTACTCGGGAGGCTGAGGCAAGAGAATCTCTTGAACCCGGGAGGCAGAGGTTGCAGTGAGCCGAGATCCCACCATTGCACTCCAGCCTGAGGCACAAGAGCGAGACTTCGCTAAAAAAAAAAAAAAAAAAGGTTCAGTCCCAGCTTTTCTCCTTGCTAATGTATGAATGTGAGTAAGTTACTTAATGATGATAACTAATATACACTAAGCTGTATTATTTGCCAGTGCCCTTTGAAAGTTTTATACTCATGTACTCTTCACAGCCACCTGGTGAGGTACATTTCTTTATCATGTTATTTCACAGATCACAAGAATGGAGACTTAGAGCAATCAAATGACTTGCCCACCATCAAAAAGCTCGTAAGTAAAGTATACTGGGATCTAAACACAAACTATGATTCCAAGCCTATGGTCTTAACCACTGTATAATCGTTTTTTAATAAATTTTGCTTTCTTCATTTGTAAAATATGGGAACAATAACACTGGCATTATATTTCTCACAATGTTCTTACAAGGATTAAACATAATCATGGAGGTGACAGCCTTTGTTAAGTCTATAGTACATGACAAACGTTATGTGTTCCCACTCAAGTCCATGCACATTTCCTAACACCAACTACTTGCTAGGCAAAGACACGTCATGCAATATGCCAAAAAGAAGTTACTTCCACATGTTCTGAACTCAGAAAAGAAAAACAAAAAAAAAATTTTTTAGGACATCTGTGAAAATGAGTGACTGCTGTAATAAGAGCAGCCATGGCCAAGCTGATGAGCAACGGGAAAAGCCCGTATAGAATCTGCCCACGACCTTCAGAAAGACACAACTGTCACCTAAACTGCTGGAATTTTAAATACGGTAAAAGCTATTATACTGCTATGCTCATCCATTTCCAAGGCAACACACTTTCAAAGGAGTTTTCTCTAGAATTCAGTTGACTTTAGACCAATCAAGTGGAAAACAACTATTCATAGCTGTAATTTTCTAATTTTGAATATACCCAGCTTTGGAGAAATGAATAATGGAATCCTCCAAGATTTGACTGCACCCTAACAAAGGCTCCTCGTTTTTAGCCCAACAACTCCAGTATGTCAGCTTCATCATATAGTTAGTATAAAGAGGGTCAGACCAGAAGTCCAAAGACCTTGTTCTAATTCTGACTCCCAACACAGCATGTGTGACCCCAGGCAAATTGCTTAGCCTGTGAGAACCTCTGATTTGTATTTCTAAAACAGGAATAATGCTTGTTCTGATTGCATCAAGGGCTATGGAACAGTTAGGGTTCTGTGTATGAAAGCCTCTATGTGTTATATAGCACTACACAAAAATAAAACATTTTGCAACATATAGTCAACTCGGCTTAGTCAATTCCCTGAATGCCCTCTGAACTGTGCACAAAGACCCAGAGAAAACTTTCAACACCATCCAAAATAACTTTGATGGAAAACTGCAACTTGCAGCAAAGGAGAAAAAAGCAAAGTGTGAAAACATAAAAAGTGCTCTGAGAAACATATTTTATTACAGTCATTGAGGCCCTCCTGAGACCTTTTCTGATTTCTTTTTAAAGAAAATACATTTCCTGATCACAGACTTCAAAAGTACAATGAACAAAAATACTCTGGTGTATTTAGCACATAAAAGTTTCAAAATTCCTCTGGCTAAACAAAATCTCCCTTTGCATCAGAAATGTCTCCTCTTGTCCTAACTATGACAAAATAAGCTAACAAACCAAAACCGAAGTATAAATCGCCATAAATGCTTCCATGCTCTGGTGACATATGTAAAGTCATTTTGGACGGAAGTCATTGAGGGAGCAGAAGCAGGGCTGAGGTTTTGTGTCCTCTCGACCCCGTCATCTAATCTCTTCCTTACATCATGTGAGTCACAGATAGAAAAGGCCTGGGTATGATTTACAGCCAATGCTACTGAAATATTCACCCAGAAGGAATTGCCCCTCCAACCTTTTATACTTCTAAAACTGGAGAATTGGTATCTTTAAGGAATTATCCCCTGGTTGCCAATGGGATAGTACATGAAAATAGACAAAATCATAGAGCCGTAAGAGAAGGTAAGAATGCACCTCTCATGTCAATACCAAAAGCTTTTGCTGAGATTCCTTAGTGGCAAAAAAAAAACACAAAAAACAAAAAAAAAACTACTTTATTTGGCGCACTGATATCATAGGAATAAATATTTGCAGAAAAGAAGGTTATAAGATGTACGCAGAAGTTGGGAGTGGTTCTGCAGATAAACAATGTTGAGAAAAAATACAAAATCACAACCATAAAGCTCCATTTAAACTTAGGTTAAAAATCAGTGCTTTAATTTACTATATGCCTTATATATAGATATGCTTTTATCACTGCATTTAATATGCATAATTATTCACCTGAAATTGGTATGTTTCATTTTCTTTTTTTTTTTTTTTTTTTTTTTGAGGCGGACTCTCACTGTGTCATCCAGGCTGGAATGCAGTGGCATGATCTCAGCTCACTGTAACCTCTGCCTCATGGGTTCAAACAATTCTCGTACCTCAGTCTCCTGAGTAGCTAGGACTACAGGCACACACTGCCACACCCAGCTAATTTTCATATTTTTAGTAGAGATGGGGTTTCACCAAATTGGCCAGGCTGGTCTCGAACTTTGACCTCGGGTGATCCGCCCGCCTTGGCCATTTTCTCAAATATTAGTCAAAGATAATGAAATTATTTTTTAGATGGAACTCTCCTCAATGAGGCCTCGCATACTTGGTCAGCATTGATGGTCTGCCTTAGATCACCACATTCGTACTCCTCATGCTTTCTCCTGGCCCAAAGACTTGTTTTGTGCCCTTCTTGTGACCTGCAGTATTTTTTTCACTTACAGCCTTCACCAAAAATTTTTTCTCATCCTTCAGATCTCAACTCAAGCATAACTTTCTCAGAGAAGCCTTTCCTAACCTCCCTAACTTGATCAGAACCCACCTATTATCAAATCTCACAGCACCATGGGCCACACTCCAACAGTACATACTAAAGGTAAAACTTAGCATTTATTTATATGGGAATTCGATTAGTTAGTGTCTCTCCAAACTGACTACAAGCTCCCCAAGGGTAGAAAGTATCTTTAATTTTGTTCACTATCATCACCCCAACATCTATCTAGCACAGTACTTGGTACATGCTGTAGATCTTCAATAAATATTTTTGATGAAGAAATGGATGGATGAATGAGATATCTCATCCTTCCTGATACTGATGTAGTTAGTAATTATCACATTCTCTTAAATTTATCTGATTTGTGTTATTTCCCCTACCAAAATGTCAGTTTTTATGAAATTTTCATTTCTAGAGCCCCAGTGCCCAGGACTATGCCTAAAAAGTACTCCATAAATACTTCTTAGATCGGATTAAAGTGAGCTGAATTGAAATGAACTGACTTGCACTGCACTGAATTGAAGTCTCAGGGATCTCGCTGCATGTCTTTCCTCATCCTGTTACAGTGGCTAGCCGGGTGCCTGTCCCAGCACCATGAAGGATGATGACAAGCTTACCAGCTTACAGTTCATACGAACAGATCATATCTCAGTGAGATCACACATTCATTTGGCTTTCTGGCCAGAAAAAAAAGAGTCAAAAAGCAGTTACATTAGCTTATTTCCTCTCAGGGGAACCATGGAGAAAAGAGTAACAGTCACTATTTACCAAACAAAATGCTGACAAAATATTTTTCCATTTAGGAAGATGACAAATTAGTGAAAGTGACAAAAATAAATAAAAATCTACCACACACTCAAAAAGTTGCACAATTGCCTAAAAGCCAAACTGTAATTTTCAATGTGCTGGCATTTGGCACAGAGTTCAAGATTTCAAGGAAGCAAGCCGCTCTTTTATGAACACTAACAGAAATGTCACAAGCAGCTTTTGATTAAACTATGATTGTCAGAGTATATAGGAATGAACTAACATATGGCATTTTTTAAATAAACTACCAACCATATCCAGTGGTTTCACAATTAAAAAATGGTTCATTGCTTACAAAAGTTCCCCTAGACCCAGCTGTCTTCCAAAACAGTCCCACTGCCTGACTCTGAATTTCCTCTGTCATCAGGCAGATTAACCAAGAGGCCAGCCTTGGATTTGGTGTGGACACTCAGGGTAGCATCTTTGTAAAAGCTGGACCTTAGTCTAGCTTTATCTTGTGGCTGAACAAAGACTCGAGGTAACCTCCTATAAAAAGTGTAAACTGAATTGCAAAGTTATATTAAATAATCTGCTAGAAGACTAGGGTATGTTTTAAAAGAATTTTTAGAAAGCTAAAGATATTTATCATATGGTATGCTGGTAGTGTTTTAAAATCAGGTATTAGGAAAAGGACTAGCATAACTAAAAGACGAGGCCGAAGTTTCTTACAGGAGGAACATCTTGTAGAGATGAGTCTAAAACCAACACAAAGAGGTAATGATAATATAAGAATAAAGGGAAGATAGTTAGATAATCACTGTGATCATTTGAAAATCATGGTGAAAAAACTATCCCTGGGAATCTAAAGATAAGGCAGGTAGAGGCCACTTGAAACCGGTTTGAGGACAGGATGTAGAGAGCTGGTCCTATTAAGTTATAGAGAGCTCTATTTTGAGGGAGTAAGATGTTAGTCCTTGCCATTCACCCAGTGATTTTTCTGTTTTTATTTAATCTCATTGTCTTTTTTGATGGAGTTCCTCTACTTCCTCTGCTTTTTCTCAGAATAAGTCATGTCCTCTCTCTCCTTTTACTTTCAGTGTTATCCCTGCACTTCCCCCTCTATTCCCTATGACTCGCCAAAATACAGAAATCAGAGACATGTTTAAAACTCAATTGTTATTTAAAAATAAATATATTCTCCAGGTTGTTTTTTCTTCTTATACATTGCCCTGATTTCTTTTTCATCTGCACTTGTATGAGTCTTTTACTAAATTAAAGGTTCCCTACTCCCACTCAGTCACTAAAGACAGCACCTTCGCTCCATCTGCCAAAAGAGGAAAGCACCTCGGCCACTTCTTCCTATATGCAAAAATGTACAAAGAACACCCTGAAATTTATCCTATTGTATTCACTGCTTAGATGTTTTACTAATGTCAGAAAGAATCATAAAATAATAGGATAAAAGAGGCTTAAGGAAAATGTAGCATAGACAGATTTCCAAAGTCAGTTTCATGAAGAGCAAAAAATCTGTAAACCTTCCAAGTTTGGCTGGAGCATGCAAACAACAGCACAGAAAACTTTCCTAAAGGCACACATCCATACTTTTCAAAAACTTTGGTTAGCATTTGATCTAACTGAAGTGGCCACTGGAATGCCAGCCACCTATCTTCAGTCTTTCTTAACCGGAGTATCTTCTGCTCAAAATCTATATTTAGGAATTAGAGGAGCAAGGGAGAGTATTAGCTGTGGCTGTGTGTGTACATCAGTAAAAAATAATCCAAAATCTTTCTGAAGCATTTTTGCCCATTTGCTTGGTTGTTTTGTTTGTGGCATTCAGCAGTGTCACAAGAAGTAACAAAGTACAATTAGACAAATAATTGACTTAGGATTTTATAGTTGCTCATGCGTGTGTTCTGGATACTGAGTGAATCCGCAGTAAATTTCTAGTTATAGCAATTGCTATTTCCATACCTTGGTAACAGAAATTGCCCTATTTTCTGAGGAAAACAACTTCAGCTTTGAACGAACACAGCTAGCTAGACAGCCTACATGTTTATTGTACATTTGCATCCAGAAGTCATATTTTCCATTACACTTAAATTATTCCTACCAAAATCTCATAAATGAAGTAGAATCAGTTAAATATAATCGCTCTATCTCATGGTCTTTGTGGCAAAATTTTGGTAACTGACAAAAGATAATTTTGCTACAAATTGTTGAATCACAATACCATCACCAACAGGAGTAGTTTCTAAGTAAGGATATCAGGTGCAACATGTTTTTTTAAATAATAGAATTCTGCTAATTGGCAAATAGCAAAAGAATAAAACATTCCAGTGATGCTCTTGTTTCAGAATCACTAAATAATAATCCTGACATGGGTGCTAAAGTCATCTTATTTCATCTCTGAAAGCAACATGGACCTTCATCTGTACATCTATTCCAAATACACATATAGTACCAACTCTTAAAGTTCTCTATTTAAAAAAAAACTCCACAAACAGCCTCGGTGACACATTCAGTAATTAACAAATATCACTGTCATAAGTAACCTCTTTTATGCTCTATCCTCATTCAACACAGAGGAATATGAACCCTAAATAAATAATCGTAAGCAAAGGCAGGCTTATTCCAATTCAGAAAGCTATAGAGTTCTTTAGAGAAATGTCGTCTTATAATATTTTGCATTCCAACACTTAACTACATGTTTTCATGCATTTTAATATTTTAACATATTTCTCATGAGAAAAAAAGTACACACAGGTAGCACTTTTATCTCTGTTTTAAAAACATGGACAATTTCTATTTTAATTCTGTACAAATTAGTTATTGCAAATTGTAGAACTGCAGCATTAAAAAAAATGACTTTTCCTGGTATTCTCTCTTCTTATTTCACCATGATTCAACTCACTCTATTGGACAGTTCTTTGGTTATTTATATTTTAATCACATTTCAGTAAGGATTTAGGCTGGAGGGACAGCATTTTCTTAACCAAGATAGTTGTAAATTTTCTTGGATAGACCAGATTATTTTAACCCAATGGGTAATTTCTGGGCATTTTATTTACCTATCCATTCAACAAATATGCTATTGCAGAACATGATTCAAAAGAAGTATGTGATACTGCCTCTGCCTTTGAGTCTCTAATGATGATACTGAAGAGATGACATACACCTGAATGACAGAGGTAAGTCACCACTTGAAGCATTACAGATCTAAGTATCAGATTGTGTAATGTAGATAATACTTGCTGCAAGAGTTCAAAACCTGGGGAAGTCCTTATGAATTCATAAAAATGAACTTAAAGTGGCCTTGCTGAGACAGAATATACCTATATTTTTCATTAAACTGCGTAAAATATTGAAAGTAGCAGAGGAAACTTTGTTACATTGTCGCTTTACTCATTACTTTAAGTAATGATGAGCAATAGAAGGATTTTTTGTTTGTTTGTTATTTAATTAAGGAGAGACTATAGAACTAATATTTTAGATGTCTGGCAGCCTTGTCTGAAATAGCTCCCTTCTATTTCAAGGATGAACTTAAGGCTGAAATTCCAAATAAGAAGTATTGCCTCAGGAATTCAAAGGAAGTGGCAGACACGAGAGAAACTCTGAAGGAAAAACCAACAGGGCTCAGTGCGTGGCTGGCTATGGAAGAAAAAGAACAGAGAAGGATAAAGGATAACTGGGATCTTGATTCTACATTAACCACTAAAATGGAGACTCCTTGCTCACAACACCTCTATAAAAGTGATGAAAAGTCAAGTAAGACTCCTATCCATGGGAAAGTTATTAGAAGAGCCTAACATTCCTGCCTCCAGATTGTGGTCATGGAAGAATTCCGGAGAATTTATTTATAGAGTAGGCCCATGGTCCCTCACCCCAACTACTTCTGCATTTATGAGTTCACACTCATAAAGCACTGAATTTAAATCCCCGGTATTAAGAACCCTTGTCCTTTAAGAATTATTTCCTTCTATATGAAAAATTTCCTAAATAGAACACTGTTTCAAGAAGACTCTTGCCAATATCTTTCATTTTTTCAGTGCATTCAAATCACACACACACACTCACACAAACTCACAAATACACATTCAGGCTTCCTGCCTTGTAAATGGATGAACCCCAAACCACAGGATGTGACCTGCCTTCCTCTTAGGTGGTAATTCCTGTGGCAGACAGTCATTTATACCCCAATTACTTCACTAAAGTAAATTTCACACCTTAAATTCCACACACTATTCTGGTTTTCCCCCATTTTCCACCCTAAGTCACAATCTCTTTTTAGCCCTGAGTACCCCAGCACCTGGAGTACACTAGAACCCTTTGAGGCCTCCTGAACTCATAAGTCACTATAAATAGCAACAACATCAACTCTCCCATGACACGTGTAAACACACTATTCATAACATCTCATGGCATGATAACATGGAATAACTATTAGAATAGAATAGCCAGTGGCAACAAGAAATGAATAGTGTAAAATCTGCCATTTGAAGGGCACTTCAAGGTGACTTCAAGAAAGCTGCATTTCAGAAACTCAAGGTTCTCTAAGAGACTTATGCAGTTAACTGGCTAAAGAAGCAGAAGCACCATGACACAGTCCTCTTGTATTCATCAGCATCACAGAGGAATAAACAAAATTATTTGTACCACACAAAACACAACATTGTTGAGCCAACCCATTGCCACCAAAAACACAAGTATGCCAAATATTTTTCCTTTCTGCACAACACTGCCTCTAAATTGCTGACTTGTCCCACCCAACAGCCCTTCTTAACCAGATTAATTTCACAAAGAAACACAAAGAAAGAGATCCTTCTTATAAAAGAGAGAACAGCCTATTTGATTCCAGGCGTCCAGAATGGGGTATTACAACTGCCGACTAAATTCAAGGACACCCTTGGTACACCAAGCCACTTGCTGGTGGCAGTCTTCCACACCAAAGAGCAGCACAAGAGACAGCACCTCTGCCCCTTGAAGTCCTTGTTCCCTTGGTCCTGTCACCTGCCAGCCAATATCCAGACTGACACTCGCTGGCAAGATAAGAGACTGAATTTAGGTTGCTTCTCCCAAATATGCCATTGGGAGCCAAGAGCTAAGCCAACAGCTAAAGCAAAAGAATAGCTAGTGAGAATTTGTGGCAGAAAAGACCAGACGAGCTTAAAGATTAGTGGTTATTGTTTACAAGGAATTAAGCTCTACAGAGTTTTAGCCTGAAGTTTTTGGCATTACTTGTGTATGATGGATAGGAAAAGATGAGCTTGAAGAAGGCAATCATAGTAACTCAAAATAATAACTGCTAACCATTATTGCTGACTGTATGCAGCGCTCACTTCATGTTCAGAATACTATGATTAAAATCGATCATCCCCTTTTTACATATGAGGAAACTAGAGCACAAAGAAGTAAAGTAAATAACCAAGGTTACACTGCTGGTATGAACTGGGATTCAAACTCAAATAATCTGGCTCAAATGTGCACTCTTAACTGCTCTGATATGCTCCCTTTCCAGTAAAATCACAACACAAGTGTCCCTTCTGAAAAGGCAAACTATATGTTTTAAACTATTTTTTAATATAAAAAAATTTTGTACTCAGACCTAAAGACAAAGTACTTCCTCCTACTTATATAAGGTGAAAAATAGAGAAGAGGATGAAAGAGATGGTATAGTTTTATTGTGTTTGTGTTTTGTTTTGTTTTTTAAACTGGGACAGGTCTACCTCATTTTCACACATTTCCAGAGCCTTCTCTCCTATATATAGATCAATTTTTGAGAATGTCAATGGCATGTAGAAAATTAAAGAAATCTTACTTTATGGTATCTAAATTAAGGATCTTTCCTGAAAACATTTTAAAAATCAAGAAAAAGTACAAATGTACCCAGAAGTATGAGGTCAGGTTGGGAGGGGCGTGCACTGGGAAAAGGGGAAGTCAAATGACACAACACCAAATATTCTTGGCTCTTATGAAAAGCTACTCTGTTCATTTACCCGGAAGCACCACACAAAAGCAGCTGCCCATTTCTCTGTTTCGGTTTCCTGAATATAACTGGATCACCAACCAGCATCCATTGTCCCAGGCTCACAGAACAATGTTCACTAGCATAAATCCGTCAGTTCTGGTACACATCCAAAAAGCTAAAAAAGAATACCACAAGACTGAATGAGTGTCTATATGGACATACCTAGCACTATGATTCCACAACGGGCAAGACCTGTGTGTGAGAGGCAGTTAGCACCTCCAAGCATGAACGCATGTTCACGCTTGTCAAGAAACATCTCACACATCAGATCAAAATGCTGAACAGGATGTTCTGTTTGTAGCTTTGTTTCCTACCATCTTACACATCTTCAGGATCTCTACAGTCACAAAGTAGCCTGTGATGCCCCCATAAGTATCCCTGGACACTAACAAAATGTGAGGCACAGAGGCCAAAACCATCTAGTCTGGGAAGGTGTGCTGTGTGTCCAAACCTATCTCAGCCAGGACCACCTTCCCACCCACTTTTTGGGCAACCCTCAGAGGATGGCAGCTGCTAACTTAGAAAAAAAAAATGCACAGTGGAGGAGGCAAAAGGATTATTTTTAAGAAAGAGCACAATCTAACTTTTCTCTCAACCACCCACTCCACACCACCTCCTCATTCCCTTGTCTCTCCTGCTTGTTCTTCCATTTCGCTTTCCTTCCCCAGCTTCTCTCTCCCCGTGGCTCAGTGCACCACGCTCTCACACACGTTTCCTTCTCTGTGTCCCCAGCTGGGACACCAGCTCTGACGCCACACTGGGAATAGCAGCTGTGAAAGGACTTGGAGCTGCTGCTGAGCTCAGAGGGGGATATGAAGCTAGCTCGCTTCCTCCTCAGAGCTCCAAATGTGTAAAAATCAAACACTCATTTATTTTTTAGAAACCCGGTCTTGACACCAAAGCTATGAAGAAAATAGAAAGCGTTAGGTTATAAACTAAATGAACCTGTTAATTATGCCATCTTCTTAATGTGCCTAATACTGGAAGATATTTCGTTTACTTCTTAAAAATGCCCTTTCATGTGTTTGTAGAGACAGGGTCTCACTACATTGCCACGGAAAAAGCACAGCAGCTATTCACAGGGCTAATCATGGAGCATTACAGTTTCGAACTCCTGGGCTCTGATGATCCTCCCACCTCAGCCTCTGGAGTAGCTGCGACTATAGGCATATGCCACGGTGCCAGCTCATGCCACCTTAATATGGCTTCCGAAGGGGGGCTGCCTGAGTTCTCTGTGGAATAGTGAGCATTTTTAAGTGTATATGAAAAATTCATGTGCCTTGCAGTTCAGTTTCATCCATCACCTGTGGTTAACAAGCAGCTCCATACACTCAGGAATTACCTACTCAGACCAAAATCCCACTTTGGCAATAGACAAAATAATGAGGCCCTTTCCAAAGTGGGATAATTAAAAGCGAAGACAAGATTTTATGTGTCAAGGGAGAAAGGCAAGGCAGGGAAATATAAACACGATGTGCCAGGCTTAAAAACAAGAAAATCAGCTGGATCTCTTATCTAGGATGTAAGAAATATTTAGACCAATAAAAGCAATGCTTACATCTTTCTCTGTAGTAATTCATTCACTCAGTTACTCCTCAATAAACATATATCAGGCACATACTATGTGCCAGGCATTGTGCGGCACGAAAGATAACAAAGCGAACTAGACAACCTGATCTTTGTTTTCATGGAGATTACAATCTAGCATCAGCTCAAGACAAACCTGTAGGCTCTCAAAAATCATGTGTTAAAACATGTATTCTGAAGGAAACATAAGGCATTGAGAAAGAATAATGAAGGGGAATCTGCACTAGAGAGAGTAGTAAGGAAAGGACTCTCTGAAGAGGTAAAATGTAAAAGCCAGAACATAAAGGAACAGAAAAGCTAACCAGGACAAGAATGGGCTGACCATTTCAGGTAGACAAGTTTGCATGAGCAAAGGCCCTGAGGCAGAAAAGGTTTTACCACCAAGGAACTACAACATCAATGGATCTGGAGTAAAGTGAGCAAGGAGAGAATGGCACATCACAGGACTAGAAAGACACTGGGCTCTGATGCTTAATTGAGGTTTCATTCTTAGGACAATGGGAAGTTTTCAGCAGAGGAAGGACATGGTCCAATTTATACTTTATGATGATCAATTGTGCCTCTCCATGAAGAAATACTTGAAAAGCAGAGACTGTTGCAGTGTCTATGCAAGACGTGATGATTCCCTGGACAAAAATGTAACAGCAAAACTGAAAAGGAACAGACAAATTCAGATCTATTTTAAATGCTGAACCAACAGAAATCATTGAAGGATTGCATATGGGGGTAAAACCAAGGAAAGAATCAAAGATGACTCCCATCAAGTCACTATTTATATGTGTGTTATTTAGTTTTTGTTTTTCTCAGAAGTATAAGCATCACATCATGCACTGCCAGACACATGTGGGAATCTTGTCTATGGGACATGATATGTCTATGGACATAAGCAACTCAAACACCACAGGTCACAGAACAACATAAATTGTTATGTGGCTGTTCTTGAGAGACAATAATAGTATACTAGGCAAGTATTTCATTAAGTCAGTTTTCCCACAAGAATTTTGTCATTATGTTGGTGCCAGAGCCCCATGGCTTCCCCCAAAATCATGGGGTTAAACGTCTTTCTATGTCTAGGTGCAAAAACTCTGACTTTTAAACAGAACTGTACCAAATAATTAACTACCAATCCATCAAAGCAGCTGAGGACATACAGCAATTTCTAAGAGGACCTTCGTGTTAAATTGGATAACTCATATCAAATATGCCAAAGGCATATTAGTGTGTAACTTATTGATCAGCAGGAACAAAACTATAAAATGCATATTTATAAATAATTTTTTACTATCACTGAACAATTTAGTCCTTGACAACTGTCTCTCCACAGGATCCCTTCAGAAAGCCAGTATACAACATAATGCAGTATTCCCCCAGGAAGACACCTCTGAGGGGAAAAAGAATGGATTGCCTTGTTTATTTTACATGCTGTATTCAAACTGGGCCCCAAATGCCACAGAATGCAACAGTATTCTGTGGTTGATACACATGGGGTCTCAGCATCTTCCTGATCTGTTCATTCCTTATGACCTATCTGAGTGCTGCTGGCACTGTTTCCCTTGCCCTTCTCAAAAGCTGATAAATAATTTTAATCTCAAAATTCCTGGGCCCATTTGTCTAGGTAAGCACCTCTTTACTTTTTAACATTTATAGTGATGATGCACTCTTGTTCTTAAACTGAAGAATGAAAGACAAGTTATAAAAGACACAGAGAGAGGGAGAGAAAGAGAGAGAGAGAGAACGAGAAAGAGAGAGCAGACAATCACATGCACAATGGACAGAACACCTGACACTGGCTCAGGCCTTGACAGAGAGATACAGAGTAAATCCAGATAAACGGTAGCCATTTATTTGGAAGAGAATGTTATCTTTTGTTCCTCCAGACTATTAACTGTGCCATGTTTATGTGCATTTGAAGGACTTTTCTCAAAACAGACTCCACTACGTTAATCGATATATAAAGGATCCCTTTCAGACAGACTTTCCCCCAGGACTTCAGTGAAAAGTACATAACTTGAGTCTCCTGCCTTCTGGTCCTTCAAAGTCTTAAATTTATTTCAATGCTTTTAATTTCGATTTCGTGATCCATCTCAAGCTCTCCTCCGAGCTTTTGTCTTTAATTCGATGGTCCACCTGTATTGCTCCTCTCAGCACCGCACTTGTCTAGCTTCCTAAGCCACCTGCTCAGTTCCAACGGTGAGACTATAAAAAATTCACATCACTATGCCTCACACCCAATTTAATTTAACTCTGTAAATTCACTTTTCAACACCTTGAGCCGTTCATTCTAATTTGGCCTGTCATCACCTGCAATGACTGAACCCGATCTTTATCTGTGCCATCCATAATGCATTTTATTGCAGGGTCCATATTTCTGCAACTGTAGCAAAGACATGAAGAATGTACAGAGCTCTGCCAACATGAAAAGCTGTCACTGTGTAACTCCTGTTGGGGAATCTTCCAAAATTGGCATGTGTTTCTACTGCACATATTCATTCTCAGTTCAGCCACAATATTTGGTCCATGTAGCCAAATATTCTCCACATTAAAGAAACAAAAAGCAACATAAATATACACCTAAACACACAGCCTATCCTATCACTCGAATCCAAGGGTGTTCTTTGACCTCCTGCTGTTCTGCTCTTAGCAACACTTTTATCCATTGTATGACATTTAATACATCCAACATCTTAATAACTGTGTCACTCTACAGACCTCTCTTACAGGATGATTTTCCACAATTCCTATTTAAATCACTGACCTGGCTCACAACCTGGTTAAATGTCACCTGTAATGCTGACATTTGGAAAGATATGTAAATATATAGACATACACTCTCATCTTCACCTACTGTCTCAATAGAACCTATTTCTAAGCACAAATAATGCAAAAGATTCTTTCAGTCTTCCAGTTACTGTTTATTGATATAGTTAAATAAATACCATCTGTAACACAACCCTATTAATATTACACATAAAAATGTAGAATACACAGCTATGCCTAAACTTTGTCAGGCCTTTTCTGATCAACTCAGAATCTTACCAGATGACCTTCTAGATCAACCTGCTGGTACAAGCAAAGCATCTCCACAGACATTATCCTTTAGAACAGACCATCTCAGTATTACAGTGGCCCTCCCCGTTAGCCACAGGATTCAAAAAGGTGTCCTTCTCAAAGATGTGGGAGTGAGGCAGAGAGAGGCACCAACGCTCAGAGTACTCACTGAGAGGTTTTAGGATGCTGCTGCTGGATTCATCAGCATTTTCAATATCTGATTTGTCAGAGTAGTTCTCAGAGATTCTCTCCTTTTCCTTCTTTTCTTTGTGGCCTGCCTTTCTCTTGTGACGTCTCCTTCTCCTGTAACTCTTCGGCACATGGACTCCGATGTAAATGGTATGGTGGCCTAAAGGAAGGTACACGAATGACCAGTCAGTTCAAACCACATTCTGTACTGCAGATAAATTGCATAAGATGCACAGATCAGAAGAAAATGTCTATAAATTCAACATTACCATCCTATATTTAACAAACTCTAGAAAAATAAAATTTCCTCCCAATTTTCAATTAGCTTCAGTATAATTCAAGCTAGTGGTTGACACCAGGACTCTGTGACAGCCTACTCTAATTCTGTCCAGATAGACTACTTTTGTTTAGGAAAACCAAGGAATATCAAACTGGAAATCAGGAATCCTTCATGTTGGTCATACCTCTGCCATCAATTAGCTGTCTGACCTTAAGCATGTATCTCTTAACCACTCTGGGCCTCAACTTCATCATTTCTAGAAGGAGAGACTTAAACTGGGTAGTCCCTAGAGGCCCCTCCAGTTTCAACCTTACATGAGTCTATGATTGTACTGGGTAGGGTTAGTGCCTGCTGGAAAAGGAGCTGCTGGCGCTGCAAAAACAAAGATTTAACTCAAAGTTCAAAAAGTCATTTTGCAGGGGGTAAGGCTTTACATTAAAACTTTTTTTTTTTTTACCAAATCAGCAAAATAGAGACTTAGAACTGGGACAAACTGAGAAAAATAAGACATACTTGGAGAAAAGATTTTAGAAATACTCAAACGTTCACACTAGGAAACAGCTAAAATGAATGTCAGCTACAGTGCCATTCTCATTTTTCTTTTTTCGTTTCCAAAAGTTTCTAAAAACTGGTTGTTGCAATGATAAAAATAAACCGAGCCCAGCAAAAATTGCCTTGAAGAGAAGGGCATGAGGAAAAAAGATTGTGAAATGCTTTCAGCTCTCTAGATGGAAGGAGCTGCAAAACTGACAAGTGGTATTATTTTTACAAAATCTAATAAGACAAAAAAGAAAGAAACTCAAAGTTCCACATCATTTTTTAAAATTGGAAAACTTCTACTTTCACTTTAAATACAGTGTAACTTCTGTATTTTAGGAACTACCATTTCAGAAATAATGTGAACACTTTTTTTCTGAACCGCAAATTAGATTAGATTTTCTCATCTATGGGTTTTATTTCCCATTTCTGGAAGTATTCCTTGATGACAACTTTGCAGTGCCACAGCCAGTATCACGTATCTACATCCAAATACATGTACATACAGTATGTATGATACAAACTGTCACGAACTACTTTCCACAGTAACCTACGGGGTATATCTAAAAACACCATAATTGGCAGAGGTGTTTCCTTAAATTGGCAGGCTTAAAAGAATTATATGCTCCTTCAGGAAAGATATTCCGGCTAAGCAACGCAGAACCTAAGTGAATGGGTTAGTATTCAAAAGAAGACATCAGATGCTTGAATGAAGTTGGAGGCATCTTTACATAAAGCAGGACCTCCTTCCCAACACACACGCAGCAACTCAGCTACTACAAAACACAGTGAGATTCTCCCCACAGAATGTGTGCCAGTGAGAAATGTATGATGTCTAACCATTTGCAAGTAAATGGTTCTCATGGGAAAACTATATTATACTAGGAAGTAGGAAATGTCTCAGAAACAATGTGAATTAAGAAACAGTGTCAATTGTTTCCTGTGCTCCAGTTACTGAGGGAGTCCTGAAGTTTTATCTCAACTCTCAACAATGTAAGTGAGCAAAGCCAACCAATTGCTTCAATAAATCAAACACGAAATGCTTGGTTGTTTTCAAGAAAACACACACAAATTAAGAGGTTGGAAAATTTTTATTAACCTGTCACATTAAATATTTTCTATTCACCTTATTAAATAGGGCAAATAAGCAAAAAATGGTAATGAAGCTACATTGCCATAATGATGTTATATAGAAAGATTTTTAAAATTATATTTAGCCAAATCTGCATAGTACATTTGATCAAATCATTTAATTGACAGTCTATATGGTGGATAAGATGCTAAGGTAAGATTTCTGGCTAGGAAGTGTCATCGTTGTCAATCTAATGAAAGAGTTAGGCCAGTTCAGAAAGTGAGCCGCCAAACCCTGGAGAGAAATGCACTTGACTTTTTGGAGCCTACTTTGAGTTGCAGTAAGTGGTGCCATTTTGTTCGCATCATCATGATAGGCATCCTCTCAGCAACAGATTCTGTCTATCCCCATTTCCTCCAACGCCTCCTTCTTGGTATTCCCTGTGCACTTCCACACAGGTGTGGGAACTTTCAGAATTGACACTGTGCTATGGAGTGCTATGGTGCCCAGATGCCAAGCAGAAATGTGGTTCCTCTCAAGACATGCCAAATTTTAGGCATTTAAAAATCAGCTTTATTGGGGTGTAATTTATAAACAATAAAATCCACTCATTTTAACGATACAGTCAGTGATTTTAGTATATTTATAGAGTTGTGCAACAATCATCATAATCCAATTTTGGAACATTTCCACCAGTCCAAAAAGATCCCTCACACCCATTTGCAGTCACTCTCTGTTCCCACTCCTGTCTAATGCAACCACTCTTGACCATTTTTTACCACTCTTAGTGATGGCCTCTGCGAAGTTACCATTCTCTGGTACGCACATGGCAAGGAACTTTTTTTAGACATCCTAGCACAATAAAATACAATATTCCCTGGATGAGGAAGATATTGCCTTCCAACAACTGGCAGAGGAAATCATGCCACTGAGCTAAGCAATTCAAAACTTAAAGTATCCTCAAAGCATCCTCCTCCTCCTCTCACACATGATTGGCAACTAAATTTTCCTTTTCTGTCTTGTGTTCAGGTAGAGGAGAAGGAACATGGTTTCATGGGTAAGCAAACCTTGACAGGCTCAGCAACAGCACTTGCTGCTTCATCAGTTACTTCTCAACCTCTCTCACTTCAGCTTCCTTGCCTATGAGAAGAGAGCAAGATAGCCTTGCTTTGGTGGATAACGTAATATAGACATGCTGTCTCAAAGGGACAATCAAATACTTCATAAGCGATATGTGCCAAGTAGCCAAAATACCAAAAGTAAAATGAGCCGCAATGGAAGCTTTCTCACTGCCCCCACAGAATACCTGTCATCATGATCAATAGAAGCAGCATTACTGTTGAAAATATGCTATGATTGATGAGAATATCCTATGTGGATCTCAGTATTTATTTTCATTAAAATCTCTTTATCTGTTTCAGGGATATGTCATGAAGACTGATGACTATTTTTAAAATTATAACTCATAAAATGACTGCAAGCTCTTAGGGAAGTCACAAAGTTGAGGGTATAGTATTGTTTTACATGTAATATAAAAAGGAGAAACTTGACAGACCAGCTTTCCAACCCAGCAAGGGACTACAAAACGGTAAGACCATTAAAGAAAGAGGGATAGTTACCTGCTTCTTATATAGAACTTTTTAGGCTAAAAAAAAAATTCTCTGCTAGAAAACTCAGGAAATACTGCTTCCGAAGATAATGTAAAAAGGAGGTGTGGAAAAAATTTTAAGAGCTATAATGTATAAGTAAGAAGTGATTGTTTTAAACTATATCAAAATAAATGCTACATTCTTGCTACTGAAACTTCATGAAGTAAAACTACTGGAATCTATACTTGACAGTGTTCATTTAGGTGTGCAGTCGAAGAGTATTCAGTCCTTGATTTGGCAGTGGCTTCAGTATCATGTGTTCAAATAAATACCCTGCATGCCTTTCTCTGACAGATGGTGCAAGTTCCCAACAAACTCTAAATATCTTGGGAATATCTCCCAATCCATACCACAGCCAGTACTACTGGAAAGAAAACATGGCTTTCCTGGGTATCTCTGAATGTCAGAAATGATCACTACGTGATTCTTGTTTCTTCCCATCCTTACATGCTCCACCCCAGTTGCAAGTAGGAAGTACTATGATGCTAAATTATCCCAATTCCTGAAATATTTCTAACCTAACTTCATACTTCTCATAGTTGCTATAATGTTTTCTGGCAAATAGAAAACGTACACTTAGTAACTCTGGAGCCATTCAAATTAAGGTGGCTTTCACAAATATACATTTTGCTACCAAGGATGATTTAACACTTTGAAGTATGAAAACCTTCAAGCCAGAAAAGGATTTTAAATCAGCCAAACTACAAATTCTATAGCTGCGTGGATGGTTAACAACATATGCCTCTATATGTAAGACAGATCTATTAGCTCCTTCCTGGGAAACACGTTGCTGTGTTTACTGTACATACAGATGATAGCAACTATTTAGTGAATGCTTACAAGCATGCCAGGCACTGCAAGGTGTTTTATATCTACCACCTCATGCAATCCTGCTCCTGTCCCCCTTGTACAGGTGCAAAAACTACAGTTTGAGGAAGTCAAGGACATTATAATTAGTTAACTTTTTATGAAGTGTTCTCTTCATAAAACCCCACAGGAGAAATATGTCTCTGTTCTCAGTATCAATACTAGTTGAGTGCTTCATCACTACTTTGATGGTGTGTTCTGTAAAACATACTATGTTTATATCATAAATGTAATAACTTATTATATCTCCTTCCTCATTGGCTGCTAAAAGAAGAATAGACACATTTTAGACAAACAGGTAGTGAGTATATAGAGTTTCATGACATGCATTTTATATACTAACCTCACTCTTCCAACTTTTCAACACTTACTTTCCCTTCACCCTAAACCTTTTTGGAATAAGGTAGTATGTAATTTTTTAACCTGATATGTCAGTACTGTACTCTATCTAAAGGATCACCAAAGGACAGGTAAAATCTTTACCCAGAAGTCTACCTTTCCCTACCTCCCACCACCCATCCCCTATATCCAGCCTCTTACATACAGCTCTAAATAAACACTGAGGGATGTTCCAAATTTGATTTATAGCCACACTCTTACTCTTTCAGCTGAATTTCTGTTCTCTCCAGTTCAAAGCAAAGATTCCACAACATGCAGTATTTTATATACTTCTTTCAGAACTAATCGGCAATATTCCCAAAATATGAGTTAAATATTGCCTTCCCTGGTTTATCTAACATAACCTGGTCTTCTGCCAAGATGCCCAAAACGTGTTGAAGCTATTGCCAAGAAGAATGTAGGGAGAGCAAAATTAAGAGATTATTTTTTTAATTAAGAAAAGAAAAAATGTAGAGAGGCGGAGACCTTGGATGAGTGACAGATTATAAAAAGATTCTGCAAAGACTTTGTTAGACCAAAAAAAAAAAATTATCAATTAAAAGTATATCCATAAGAAAACTTAAACCAAACCATAGTATCAAGTCCAAGCACAGTGGACATTGTGTGGTTGGCACTTTTATTTAATAATAAATATACAAGTATGTATAATCCTAAACACTTTAATAAAATACAAGTAATTTTTTTTTTTGAGACAGAGTCTTGCTCTGTTGCCCAGGCTGGAGTGCAGTAGCACGATCTCGGCTCACCACAATCTCTGCCTCCCCGGTTCAAGTGATTCTCCTGCCTCAGCCTCCTAAGTAGCTGGGATTACAGGCATGTGCCATCACGCGCAACTAATTTTTTTGTATTTTTAGTAGAGGTAGGGTTTCACCATGTTGTCTAGACTGCTTTCGAACTCCTGACCTCAAGTGATCCACCCACTTTGCCTCCCAAAGTGCTAGGATTACAGGCATAAGCCACCACGCTCAGCCAAAATACAAGTAATTTGTTAGCTTATTATTCTCAAACCCATAAGAGTGTCCATAAGCAGCTCTAATAAGATACAAGCAAAGTAACATTGCTAATTTACTGGTATAAATACCACCTCATGAAAAGAAAACCCTCTTCAAAAAGCACAGTGTAAGTTTGCAGTTACCAAGGGGTAAACCAGCCCTTTATGAAATGTTTGCATGAGGGTCCTGACTCAGAACAAGGGATGATTTCTATTTTTATATATTGGATAAGGGCAATTTTTTACATAAAAAATAATGTATGTGTTTATTAATAGATAATTACACATTACATATGTAATTTATGTATAGATAATTTTGAATACTGATGAGTAATTTATTTTAATTTTAATGCTACCAATTACATAGGACCAGGCACGCAAGCAAATGGCAAATGTGAGGAAAAACAGGGAAATACTTTTCTTCCCACTGAACTGCATGGGAATTTTACATACTGAAAGCCTCCTAGAAATCCTCAGGGCAACCTGAGGTTCCCCAAGCAAGACTGATAAGAAATCTTAGCTTGTTACTTGATGTTTACTGAGCACAGCACTATTAATATTTATAAATATTTGATGATGATAATAATAGTGATAATCTCTAGGCAAGAACTAAGAGCTACAGAATAAAAGGTCTCAAAGGAGATGCAAGCTTATGATTGTTAGCTAGACTCCTGTCCTTTAGCTCAGCAAACGTATGCATCTGTCTTCCAAGAGCTCATTTTTAACAAAAGAGTTCTATTAATTACAGTCTTAGATGAAGGTGAGGAGCCTAAGACAACACACTGAAGTTAAGCTTCCTTGGCAGTTTCCATTATTAATGGCCAATAATAAAGGCAAAAACTGACTGGCTCTATAAAGTCTGAATTAGTGAATATGTTTATAGAAATACGACTTTATTATTTTCAGCGATCATCAATTATTTGAAAAGATCTTAGCTAGAAAAACAAGTATTTCCTCGTAAAGTTACTTCAGGAATCTACCTTAAGGAATTAATGGAATTAAAAATCAGGTGACCCTATGTAAACTGCAGTTCCTGACGAGTTTTTCAATCTTCAAAGTTGATTCTCCAAAATAATGTTAACTTTCCTCTAGCAAAATCTTTTATATCCGTATCTATAGATACAAAACGTATCTAAATCTATATAATTATATCTATCTAGATATAAATTTACCCATACAAATATCTATATATCTATCTCTATAGAATCTTTATAGAGAGATTATATATATATATATATATATTTTTAAGGCACAATCTGAATTAAACATAGTCTCCCACTGTGTCTGGTATACAAAGGTGCTCCATAAATGTTGATCCTATTTCTCCCTTCCCTTTTCAAAGTGAAAAAAACAGAGCACAGTTTTTTCTCATTCCCACCCACCTCCAGCCCTGATAATAACTAACTTGTGAACACTCTTTGTACTCCAGAACATTCACCTAGAGGAGGGCAAAAGAGTCAACCCCAGACCTATTCTTAACTTGTCCCTTAATGGGCAGTTTTAGCCATCCTACAGAGTTGAGCTCTTCAACAAAGGCAGCACCTTCCATAACCTCAGCCTTCCCTAACTCTGTCCAGAAGCAAGGGCTTGGCAATCTCCACCCCGATTTGGGTAAAGTTTCCCCCAGAGCTTTTAACGGCTCACTGTCAATCCACAGAAAACAGGTCTGTAAGTCCTTCACTTGCTCCGACAAGACAGAGTAGAGCCAAAAGGCCTAGGAAGGCCAGCACTAGGCAGAACAGTGCTCAGAGTGAACAGGAGCCACCCAGCGGGAAGACATGAACCCTCCACTTATCCCGACACCCAGAACCACCCCACAGGGGCTGCTGCATTGTAACATGCAGTACACATGCCATCAGACAAAATCCACCTGTGAGCCAAACACAGAGAACTGACAGTTTCCATCATTTCTCTTTGGTCACCATTTGCACAAGTGAATGGGAAGTAGTGTTGGAACATACAAAACAATAGCTAATTTGATGGTCACCGATAACTGGATTTGCAATTGCAGCCAGAGAGGCAGCTTAGAGAGACACATAAATGCACACACTCATACTCTCATCCCAACCACATTGTCCATCTCTGACTCTATTATGGCTTCTCTTTTTGCAGTGGCCTAAGCCCTGGCTGGGCAATAGGATGAAGAGTCCTTGGTTGCTATGGAAAGGTAATTTGCAATATAGTTAATACACTCATGGTTAATCAGGTATCAACTATTTAATATAATATATAAATATTATATATAATTTTAATATATATTTATCATAATTATATATCACATATGCAAAATATTATATATAGTTATATATTTTATTGTATTAATAGATGAACATATTTTTAAATATATATAAAATGTTGATATAAATATTTAATATATTAAATATTAATTTATATTTGTTATAAAATATAAATATTACAGTTCACATTATTCCCTTCCCTCACATACACATATGTAAGTAAATGAGATGTAGATAATATCATAGGGCTATAACAATCACCCAGAAGTAGGAAAAGTGCTATGAGAGACTTCTGTTAGCCTAGAATCCCAGAATCTTCATGACTGTGGTTTTCCACATGCACCCAGGAAAAAGAGGGACGACATTCATTGACACAGAAGCACGTAATCATACTTTTAAAGTGGCCAAAAAATCACTTTAACTGGTTCAGCCTCTTCATTTACCAGTGATCTAACTAAAGCCAAATAGCCAGTTAATGACATATAGAGACTAGGACTAGTGCCCCGGATGTATAAGCCTTCCTTTCTCATTTTTCCACTATCATGGTACCAGTCCTCCACCCATCCCTCCCATCCTCCACTGTCTGGAAAACACAGCCAAAAGAATAATAATGATTAATCCTTTCAAGTTAGTAATTATCAAGAAGGGAAAAATGGGCTCAGGATTCTCTGGAAATGTTTCTGTCTTAGAGTCATAGAATGACAAATTGAAATCCACAACCCTTAGTTCCATAAGCTGCTCCAAAATATGACAATGTTCCGGCTGGGACATCTGTCTTCCCACTTACCACCAGGGGTCATTCAAATGCTGAGGCCAGTCTTGTGTTTTCTTTCCCTCTCACCTCTCTGTACGCTCTTTCAACACCTTTTATTCCTTTCAGTTCTTTCCACTTCCTATTCTTCCAGGTGCTTCTCCTAGTTCTCATCCATCTCCCTACCTAAATTCCTCTTCCTCTGCAGAGGGAATCAACCTCAAGCACACTCTTTTGGGATGAGCACAGCCTTGGGAAAGTCAGAACACCTGGATCCTTGTCCTCGTTATTCCAGCTCCTACCAGTGTTACCTCGAGCAAATCATTTAACTTCTTCATGGTTCCTCTAGCCATCTGTAAGCTGAGAATATTGAACTAAATTTTCTCTAAGATCCTTTCTAGTTCTAAAACATCTATAATAATTCCAAATATTTTAAGTAGTTAAGTGAAGTGGAGCACATAGAGGGAAAAGGCTAAAAGTTTTCCAGCATCACCTCAAAGTCTCTTCCTAACTTCTCATAATGATAGCTGTCTCTTGGGCACTCTTCAGTCTACCCCAATTTGATTCCCAACTAACCATGACACGTCACCACATTGCTAACAAAAGTTACCAATCACCTTCTTTTTGCCAAATCCAGTAGCTACTATTTAGTCCTCATCTTACCGGACTTCAAGGCAGCATTCAGCACTGTCAATCGCTAGCTCCTTATTTAAAAAGCCCTCTTCTCGGCCTCAGAGCCTTCACTCTCTTCCCGGTTTTCCTCCTACTTCTATGACTGCACCTTGTTAATCGCCAAATGTTGGCACTTGCAGAGTCCAATCCACTCCTGTTCTCACTCCATTCTTTGACCCTGGGCAATATCATCCATTCCTATGGCTTTAAATGCTAGCTATATGCCTAGGGCTCCCAGATTTATATCTCCATCCCTGTCCTTTCTTCTTAGCTCCTGCTTGTATAGTCAACTACCGGGTTCAGAGTTCTACCTGGATATCTCACAGGTGCTTCAAATTCAATATATACAAAAGGCTAAACTCCTATCATCCCCCATCACTCTTCTTCCAGTGTTCCCCATCTTACAAAATGGTGCATGATTCCCCAAATTGCTCATAGCAGAAATCCAGAAGCAGCCATCCCCATCCATATATCCACCCATCAATTCAACACATTTGTCTCCATCTTTTTTGTCTCAACTCCTGTCCAACCCAAAATCATCTCTCAGTTGAATCCTGACAACAGCCCCCACACTTCTGTCTTTGCCCTCTTGGGACACTGTCTCCACCCAGCAGCCAAACGAATCTTTTCTAAAATACAAATTTGGTCTTATCACTTCCCTGCTTAAAACCCTTCTGCAATGTTTCCTTAGTGCACACTCAGTAAAACTATAACATTTACCATAACATAAAAGACCTTGAACTATCTGGGTCCTATCCACCTCAGACTACTCTCTCCCTGTTCACATGGTCCAGCTACCGTAGCCTTATTTCTGTTTCTCAAATGGGCCTAAGTCTTTCTCACCTCTGGACCTTCACACATGCCTGCCTGGAATGCTTCCCTGATTCTTCACCTAGCAAATTCCTTTTCCACTTTTAGGTCTCAATTTAATGTTATTCTGTAGGACATATATTCCCTGGCCTTCCATGTAAACTCACCTACATATGTGATACATCTCTAAAATTACCATATCAACTAACCTTGTGTCCTTAAATAATGGCTGGTTTATTTGACTAAACAATAATCATGGTCCTAGTTACAACGTTACCACATTCAATGATACACATAAACCTGGAAAAGCAACGTATTAGAGGTCACACCTGCAACTGTTCTTACCATTTTGATAGGCTTAAAGAAAAAATAAAAAAAAAGCATGGTCCATCAGTTAGTAAAATTTAGTATTTAGAGTTAACATAAGTACTAATCAACTAATCTGTTGATTACCAGATATCAGTATTAGCTTTAGTCTGACAGTGTTCTGCAGTCACAGCAACCGCTGGTGGGAAAGTGTTGTGCATAAAGACAAATTACATGCAACGATTACATGCAAGGGAGATAATACCTTAAATGTATGGGGTTAATCCTGGGGGATTGCAAATTGCTTTACTTATATTCCTAGAAAAACTAGGAGATGAGAGGTGCAAATTCTATCTCCTTGTACAAAAAAACTGAGATTCAGAAATTAAGTAACTTCTTAATGGCCTACTGGAAGCATCAAGGTATTTTTCAGGTATTATCCAAAAATTCTTAGAGCATTTCTAGTAGGTGGCTAAGGAGACAGGTTACTCACTGCACTTTGCATGAAGAAGCCACAACCACAAGACAATGATTTGCTTTGTATTATCCAGAAAGGTAGTGGCAGACCAGAAACAGAAAAAGGTCCTGAGACTACTGGTCCACCACCATGTTCTCTGAACCACAGCACAGATGGAATAAACGTGAGTAAAAACTTGAATAATCAGATACTAATTTAATTTGCCAAACACACGTATCCATTAGATTCAATCATGAGCTTTCATTCTACCTTGAAGACATTTTCTTTATTTTTCAGTAGGAATCAAATTTCCTGTTGAAAATTTAATAATCAATTGGGGGGTTGGTAGTAATTTAACCCATCTATAACAATATAATTCCATTCGTCTAAAGCTGATATACTGGCCAATATTACTAAAATTTAAAACCTCTTTTTATTCCCAGAAGTGTTTGGCCTGGTAAAAGTTACTGAGCATTCCACCATGAAAAATAGTCAATAAAATAATATTTCATGAGGTCTAAGTAGAGTCTGTTCTTCCAAAAATCAACAGAGTATGAAGAAAGGTACACACATTGGATATAGCCCTTTGGATAGCTGCCTTCTAATTCTAACTCTACGGAAAGGTAGAAACAATTTACCAGATTTGAAAACTTTTTAGCTATTCAGAGAAATGAATTATTTAAGTCATCTATACTGCTGATTCAGTGGCTGTCACTCACCACCCTCACTACCTTCACCTTTCATCCCACCTGGCAATCAGCAGCTCCAGGATGAGTGTTGGAACCTCCCGTGAACCTATGCCATTGCAGGCTCTCACCTCAGTCACCTAAATGCAATCAGCCAAAAGAGTAAAATAAAATAAAACAAAACAAAATGAAATCACACCAGCAAGCTCATGACAGCAACAAGTGAGCCTCAACTGATCTTTATTATATTCTTATTTTACTCACTCTCATCAGGCCCAATTCTCAGTTCTCCCAATGATTTCTAATCTTGTGGTGATAAAAAAAAGGGGGAAATATTTAGTTCAGGTTAGATAGTATTATTTCTATACTGTTGCATAATCTCATTTAATTGGCACCTAAATTACATAATGGCCAGTAGGAAGCAGAATTATCCTAGTCTATGTGGCAGACAGGGGGAAATGCATTTCTATACGCATGTTTAAATACATATACACATACTAGACTCTTGAATCCTTCTCACTGGCAGAAAAACACTACATTCTTGAATCCATTTTCCAAATGAAGCAACGTTGCAGGCTTTATTATACAATGGACCAGCATTTGTATTTTACGCAGTATACAATTATGGTAATATCCCTCTTCTTGGAAAAAAGACAATTTAACAAATTAAGGATAATGTGTATCAGAGCAGTCTAACTGTGAAAATTAGATTTCATACCCAGAGCTTAAAGGATGAGAATGAGTCCAAAGGGAAACAGAGAGTAGGCCTTGGGAAATTTCACTGGATCATTCTGGCTCTAGTTTTCCAATATAAGAAGCAGTAGGTAAGCATGATTAGGAAGGCAAAGGACAGATGTAGGGAGAAATGAAATAAGCAAGTAAACAATATTTATGCCAGTTATAATTTTCAGAAAAGAAGATAATAACCAAAGAAAATTATTGGTGAGGCTGTATCCATCAGAATGAAAAACAACAGAGAGTGGTGGAGTATAAAACACGCCTGTTCCTAACGCCACGTACAGCAGCAATTGCTGTTGGAAGTTCTTAAGAGTTCTAAGGTGAATGACATGCTCCATTGTTTCCATTTTACAAAGAGAAAAACCTATAATCTAAACTACAAGTTGCTTCCTTCACCTATGCAATGATTTGACGATAGAGCAAGTTTTAAATTTTTATTCTCAAACTGATACTTAGCCACTCTGCTTTGACAACACATGAAAAAAATAAACAATAGAGACTCCCCAAAATAAATATCGAACAACAAGTCTCACTAATATGACCAGCTTTAAAAAGCTTCTAAAAAGAAGCTCAATCTATAGACAAAACTGCTGTAAATGTACTAGTTCAGAATTTCTGGATCCTTGCCAAAGGCAAAGCAAGTACCAAGTGCAATTTGCTATGGCTTAATTGCCATCAAAGAACACCAACACCTAGGATAGGAAATGGCTTCAAGAGGGCTTTAGCCCATACTATACTACCAGGGAATTCTCTACAGTTGGAAAATTCTCAGAAGTTTCAGATTCTAGTTTCAAAAACACGGAACTATCACCAGCCTTCCTTGAAGTGAAAGAAATCTATATATAAATATTTAACTTCCCTGACACAGCAAGAGGTGTCAGGCAGCTACAGAGCTAAGTGCTGCATACTTGAGGACCTCTGGCCAGCGTTCAGCTGAGGCCATGAGGAGAAAGGAGCAGGGAGTTGGGAAAGGTCTGCATGGGCTCAACCTTTTCTGGGAAACCTGTGTTGCTATTCAAGTACCAACTTTTTAAAACCTCACTGCATTTCTTTAAAGCAGTCCAATGTGTGGATACATTGTTTCTTTTAAGAAGGCTTTTCCTTTAGCAGTATTTGCCCAAGAGTTTCCTCTGTACACACTGTTTTCTGAGCAATTAGAGTGAACAGCAGAGAAGAGGTCAGCAAAATGCAACCGGACACTTATATCCAGTGCTCAGAATAGCCCCAGTCCCAACTTGGCCCCTCCCTTCCCATCCGATAGGTTTTCATTCACTCCTTCTCAGCAATTACGTTTTATACCATTGTAATTATTTAAAAATGTCTACCAGGCCCCACTTTTTTTAGAAAAAAATACTACCTTCTCCAACACACATGAGTAGATCATCATAATATCCTCTAGCAAGAAATAGGCTTAAGTCATGATTTCATGTCTGTAAAATGTTGAGGTCTTGACTTCCAAAAAGACAAAAGCCTCCATTTCATCATTTTAGTCTATCTCTTCAAAAAATATACTAGAAGAATGAAAAAGTTTGATAAAGCAGAGGTGTTTAGGCCCTTCTTTTTCTTATCAGTATAAATATATAAATGATATGTCAATGATCTTTGCAAAATCAAACAGGAGTGATACCAAGGACAAGATGAGAGGCTATATCATTTCATTTGAATAAGAGAACTAAGATAACCAAACTTCTTTTTTCTTTTTCTTTTCTCTTTTCTTTTTTTGAGGCAGGGTCTCACTCTGTCACCCGAGCTGGAGCGCAGTGGCACAATCACAGTTCACTGTAGCCTTGATCTCCTGGGCTCAAACGATTCTCCCACTTCAACCTCCTGAGTAGCTGGGACAACAGGCATGCACCACCACACCCAGCTATTTTTTTTATTATTATTTTTCTGTAGAGATGGAGTTTCGCCATGGGGTTTCACCATGTTTTCCGGGATGTTCTTGAACTCCTGCCCTCAAGTGATCCTCCCACCTTGGCCTCCCGAAGTGCAAGGATTATAGGCATGACCACAATGTCAAGCCTTGACAACCAAATTTCTAACAAATTTTTTTGAAAAATATGTAAAAGGATTATACAAAGTGATTCTACATATACTTTATTTAGTTTATGTTATACATTTATTTATTCATTCTTTCTTTTAACAAATAATTAGTGAATATCTACCCTGTCCCAGACCCTGACATATTTTTTTTTACTTTTTCTGAAAACGATCCTCCTGTAAATTCCATGCATTTTCAACTACACTCCCTCTTAATGTCCTTCACTAGACGTGTGAATTTGCAGAATTTTTCTTCCATTGGGACAGATGGGTGCACACTTCTCACTGCATTAAGTTTTGAATGGAAGAGGAAAACCAGCACAATATAGCATAATAGTTTTAGGAGAGTACTGACCAAGCCTCAAAAATGGAGACACGTTTCAGCCAATACTGTGTTACTGCATTTTATATTTTCTGAGTTGTTGGTTGAACTTGATGTTAAGAAGAGGCCCCTCCTCATGAGGTCAGAGTTGCCAAGGCCTGCTGGGAGTTACCTAGCCTTGCAGAGCCAAAGCCTTATCTCAAAGGATAAGGTGGAGTTTGCTCTTTTCCCCTATTGCAAAATATGAGACTATTAAGTAATCTGTTTATATCATACAGATCCAAAATCCTGGCTGGCTTTTTTAAGAATAAAATATCCATAGGATTTTCTTCTGCTTGGAAAAAGCTACCTGGGACTGACTCTTCCTATCTCAACCCTCATTCACCCTATGTAATTAGCAATTTCCCCCATCTGTGTTTGAAACGAAAAGCGAGTGGTTGCTCCTCGTGGTCAGCACTGCTGGATCATTCTGGTAACATTAATTTGTCATCCACAGACCAATTCTGTGAAAGCGCGGAAGGGCCTGGGTGGGAGCTGGGGCATGGTGATAAATAAATAAATATGAATATCTGAAATACTGACATTTTAAAATAAGTTTATCCACAGTAACCACTCTCCTCCAAAAAATGTTAACTTTACAAAACCATGCATAGTACAAGGTAACCAGTGGAAGAGCAGATTTAAAGGCTTCTATTTCTTTTAAAGATTAAAATTGGCACTTGGTTTCATTTTGAAAGAGTATCTCTTTAAGCCATTAACACATGAAGAAAATTATGTGACAATGAGGTTTAGGTCTTTAAATATAAGCCACATAGATAAATTCATTATTTAAATAGATGACTCCTCTTCTGACTCACTCCATGCTTAGTGAGTTTTGCAGTTGATGGTTTTCTATTAAGTTTTTAGAATGTGGATTAAGTGTCATGCCACCCACTGAGAGTAAAGTTGAACAAGGTGAGCTGAGGGTGTGGTTTGAAGTCTCTCTCCTCAGAACCACAGCATTCAAAGGAACTAAGAGAGAGTATCTGGCTCTTCTTGCCTTCAGGCTGAGCTGAATCCAATCACCCCAAATTAGGGGACCCTAGGCATTTTTAAAGCATGAATATTTTAAAGTAACAAGAACCATCAGACCTTAGTTACTTTAATAATCACTTATTGGGAATACATCTTATTTATGCAGATAACTGTAAAAAACAAAGTTTTATTTTAAGTTGACTTTGCCAAGAATGTCTACAAACATTGTAAACTTCTATGTTTATCCTAGAAGCAAGAGAAATAACTACTTGCATAAAAGGAAATGTAAATAATAATATAAAGGTAAAGTGTCCCAGCTCCTTGTCTTTTGAATTCTGACCCTTAAAACTGGGGCATTCACCTCTGCCATAAATGTGCCAGGAAGCTACTTTAGAATAGAGATATCAGTTTGCTTTTCTTCAAATACTCTCTTCTCTATGCAATTAAAAATATGAGATGGACTAATATTCTTGGGGAAAAAAAAATTTCCCTCAAAACATGAATACTTCTTAGAGGTTTTGACATAGGCCATCTGTTTCTTCATTCTCAACCACTGGAAGCATGGATGTGCCATAAAACCCCTGTCCATTTCAACTATTTTATACTATCACCTAGAGCTACTATAAAATCTAAGACCTCCCACTCCCACCAATAAAGCAAGGTGAAAAAGAGGGAAGGTCAATTGGGAGAACAACAAATTAAAAATGAACAATTTTGTTCATTTCTAATGAACAGTTACAATAATTTCAAGGCTAGTATTGTAAGACAGTAAGCACTGTAGAAAGTTACCCACAAAATAATCCACAAGCAATCTTCCTACGGGGCTCAGGACTCCGCAACAGGCAACAGTTTCTGAGCATGTCTTGAAAGAAATGTAGTCAGCTCAGGTGTCAATCAACGTGAAAGACAGTCACTAAAATAGAGGTCTTATAAGAACAGGAAAATACATAAATCCATTCGGGAGGTTTAATCATCACAAAACCAACACATTTCTTGAATTTTACAGATGTGTTTCTACCACCTTCGGTTGTCTTTGTTTCTTCTTAAAGAAACCTGGCTACAGATTTGTGTGCTACTCATTTATGTTGTTGTCTTAACTTTGTGTTTGAAAATCAAGGGAAATACTTCAGGAAATGCACTTCTTAGTCAAAACCTTAAGAAACAGTATACAATATCCTATTGCAGTAGAGTACTGTCAATCCTACAGACCTTACAAACTCAAGAAGTGATTTACATCTCTTGTGAACCTAGCGAGAACATTATTCTCAAAGGAAAACACATGCACACAGTATATGTCACTCCCAAGCTTTTTCTACTTCAATTGTCTTAAAACTACAGGCTATTTGCTCAGGGCTACATTATTTCTTATATCCATATGCTAAAACTTTAATACTTATATCTCCTCTTTGACACTGGGACAGTGACAGAGTCACTAAAATGATGATTTAACATCATGGGTTCCAAGAATCTTAAGACAAAAGTTTTACTATTTTGCTTTCACCAGCTTGACATTTTGCCACAGCATGTTGTAAAAATGCAAGGAACCCATAAAACAATATAAAAGAAAATACTGTAGTTTCCGTTTTCCTAAGAAACTTAGGCATCAAATTCGTATTAGTCAGTCTCAAGAGCATAAATGCGGGAAGTTGAGGTGGGGGTGGAGGCGCCAATCCTCTAACACCACATGGGCAGAAGAAACTTACTAAAGAAACTTGAGAAACAACATAATAGCCACACTATTCAAACTGTTCCAAGTGGCACAGGAGAATCACTTGCCCCGTACCTGGTGTTCAGTCTGCTTGAAGAATCATTCCAGAACATACAATACTGACTCTCTTTTTCCCAAGCCCACCACACTCTAGTTCAAGTTTGGGGCTGGCACTAAATGCTTACCACATGGCACCGGTCAGGCCAGAATCTCCAAAACACAGATGAATTGTCTCTCAGGTGACTTTAAAGGGTGGGATTGATCACATGATTCACCTGCAAGTTTCATTTAACTTTGAGTACTGCCTAGAACCCTGATTTTTAAAAAATCTCATTATAAGTATTAATAATAACATATATCTGTGATGCCTTCATATAATTATTTTAATAAATATTAATTCAGCTTTGCCTTCCATCAAATAAATAGCATTATTCCCACTTACTGATAAGTCAAGAGACAGGAAAAGGGAAAGCCTGCTGAAAGTATTATAGCACCAGATAAAACATAACTCTTCTTTACTTTTTAACAGGCACTAGGAAATATCAACAAAAGAGATCCTTGAAGTTTTTTTAAGTAAAAAATGCTTGTCCATCTTTTCCTAACTGAAACTCATCCATGATTACCACTCTTAACATCTTCAGCTTAAACCCATTTTTCCTGCAACAATGGTATCATTATCCTTCTGTAATATCTATATCTTTACACTACAAGGTACAAGAAAGAATATTAAAGATGCTGCTGAATAGATTTATATAAATCTAGCAGCTTTCTTGAATTAGTCATTGGAAGGTGGTTAGTATTATATGGTAAAATGTTTATTTTTGATAAAGAGGCACAGCTAACATAGGCACTTACTTTAAAATAAGACTTTTTTAAAACCAGGCAAGACCCATATTCAATCAGATTCTGATGGTCCAATGAAGTTCTTAAAATTACTTTCTGTGTTGAAGCAAAATGTAGAGATTGATGAAACTCTATAGAAAAGGTTTGGTGTTTCATTTTAAAAATGTAAGATCTATGAAATTCATGAATGTTATTATCTATAGAGACATATGTATGTCAACAGACACTTTCCCAGACCCGTAAAGCTCACCTTCTACTTCTTCTTCATCACACACGTGCTTGAGGAAGGAAGCCCCTCTGTCCAGGACAGCTTCATCCTCCATCCTATAGTAATAAAAAAGAAAAAAAGAATGCTCAGACTTCTCCTGGAGCGAGCCACTTGGAGCAGCCCAGCTTCTGGGCAGGTTAACCTGCAAGCTGTTGTTCATGTTAGCAGGGCAGAGTCACTCTTCTTCTGGTGTCTGCTACTGCTTCACGCAGCTCCTCTCATCTGGTGCTCGAGAATATGCCGGTCCCACATAGCTTCAGTTCTAACCTTGAGAGGGCACCCACATAGACAGGTAAGAGAAAATAATCCCAATCCTGTAGGCAGGATGTTGGGGGCTCTCTCCTTGAGGGTTTTAATTTTTTTTTAAAAAAGGATGAAAGCAAAAAAAAAAATACCAAGAGAGGAAGTTTGGTGTGTCTGGAGTGCTCGTGATGATCGTTTGTGGAAATCCAGCTTCAGTGCTTAGCTCTTTAAACACCCACTGCATAAAATGTATACCCTCACACACACACACATGCACACCCACCCACACGCAGAGAGCGACAGGGAGTTAGGCTAGTGCACAGTGGGAGCCTAGCTTCCAGCCAGCCTCTTAATACCAGCACAGCCCAGTATTCTCTGTTGAGTGGCAAGCTTTGAGTCACATGTTGGCCTTACGGAAATCTGACATCTGAGGATTATCCAGCAACCCGGCTTCGGCAATACACACAGATACATGCCACCCATTCATTCATTTACCACATTCTTATCACACATCTTTCTCTATGTATATCTGCCCTGTTAACTCTTCCCTGAAGGGCACAAAGTTCTTCATTTTGTAACCACATTATGCTGTCCTCCTGTCTCCTTACATAATAGGATCTACTCTGCAATTTCATATGCTAAATAAGACCTCAGAATCCATCCAAGGAATGACAGCGTTTTTAGGGCCTCCCGATGCCAAACATGCTTCTAGTTTATAGAATGAGTTAAGGTTTATTTCTATACTCTGCAGCTCCTTTTCATTGCATTAACTTTGATATACAGAATTCCATGAGCTCTATTTATAGTGAAAGCAGAAAGAAATCCTGAATTGCTCAAATGCTGCTTGTGTAGTACCAGTCTAGAAACAAAGAACTTTCTCTGGGGACAGCTGCTCTATGTCATACCGTACATGAGCCCTGCCAGAGAACCAAATGTTCATTCTGTATTCTATTCGTCCAATTATATGCTCAGGCATTGAATATTGTAGGTCTGTTTTCCATATTGTCTGTATAACTTATTCTTGTGCTTCAGATATTTGTTATAATCTACGCGGATGTGCATTGAATTCATATTTTTGTCCTTACTATTTTAGAAGCATATCCATCTCACGAAGCAACCATCATAACATAAAGAGTCAGGAATTTGGTATCAGGTAGTCCCCGGTTTAAGAAATCTAGCTCATCACTTAATAGGTGTGCTACCTGGAGCAAAGTTTTTAGCTTTTTTGAGCCTCAGTTTCTCCATCTATAAAACTGGGGTAATAATATAAACCTTGCATTGATTCAACACAATAATATCAACCTTGCATTGAAGGCTTTGAGAGTCGAATTAGGTAACACACGTAAAAGCACACAATGCAGAACTTAGCACATACTACATGTTTAAATACTGTAAGTTTCCTTCCTTTCTGTTTCCTTCCTTTTCACCCTGGCAATCTGCACATCATTTTCCTTCTCTATACTCAAACTAAAAATAATAATCTGAATGCAAGCAGGATATGGGTTGGCCATCAAGATTTTAGTGGAAAAGAAAATTCCTTGAAGATTTGAGGCCGGGCATGATCATGGCTCACACCTGTAATCCCGGCACCTGTAATCCCTTGGGAGGCCAAGGGAGGCAGATCACTTGAGGTCAGGAGTTAGAGACCAACCTGGCTAACATGGTGAAACCCCGTCCCCACTAAAAATACAAAAATTAGCCAGGCACAGTGGCACACGCCTGTAATCCCAGCTACTCGGGAGACTGAGGCAGGAGAATAACTTGAACCCAGGAAGCAGAGGTTGCAGTGAGCCGAGATCGCGCTACTGCACTCCAGCCTGGGCAAAAGAGTGAGACTCCATCTCAAAAAAAAAAAAAAAAAAGACTTAAGAAGTCAAGTCATTTACCAACTTCTCTAAGCCTCTGGTTCCCATGAAAATTAAATGATATAGTATATTCACTGATTCAGCAAATATTTATTTAGTGACTGCTATGTTCCTCATACTCTTCAGAGAGAGGGAAACATATCTGTGAATCAGAGAGACAAAGTTCTCAAGCAATTAATAGTGAACAGATGAACAAAGTAATCTCAGATAGCATTAAGTACTTTGTGGAAAATAAAATGAGGCAGGGACTGCTTGGCATAGGGTGGTTCACATGAGGCTTCTGGATGACAACTGAGCAGAGACAAAAATGACAGGAAGGAATCAGTACTGTGAATATTTGCAGGTGATCTGTTCCAAGCAAAGGGAACAGCAAGTGCAAATGCTCTAAGGTGAAGACAAGTTTAGGATGTTCCAGGAACAGAAACAAAGTTAGTACAGCTGGACAGGGCCTGAAGGTCAACTTTAGGAGATGATACTGATTGGGGCCACAAAACCAGGGTAAGGAGTCAGAATTTTAGGTGTTGTGGGAGCCACTGAAGAGTTTTAAAATGGAGAGTGACTTGACTGTTTTTCATTTTTAAAAGATCACCCTGAAGATGGACAGTAAGGGGACAAGAGAAATTAAGAAATCATCGCAGGAGCCAGGGGAAGGCTATGGGAAAAACAAGTTATTGGGGAACAAATCAAGAGTTCTATTTAGCCACTTCAAGAATAAGATGCTTATTACACATGAAAAAGGAGCCATCGGGCATACAAGTAGATGTCTGAGTCTGGAGCTCAGAGGCTCAGGATTAGAGATAAAAATTAGGAAATCAATGAATAAAGCTGGTACCTGAAGCTATTACTAGATGAGATCATCCAGGAAGAAAATGTAAAAATCAAGGAGTGGACCCAAGACCAAGTGCTGAGGCATGCCAACATTTACCAGCAGAGCAGAGGAACAAAAACAGTCAATGAGGTAAGAGGAAATCCAGGCAAGAGTGATGTCAAGGAAGTGACCAAAGGAGGAGAGCACTGCTACCGAGGGGCTAAGATGGAAAGAGAGGTGTAAAAAGCACTTTAGTCATGATCACCAGTATCTTCTGATTGCCAAATACAATTTTTACATACCACACACAGTAGCAGACACAGAGGAGGCATTCAATAGTTCTCTTTTCTCTTTCCTGCATTCATTCATTCAGTCAATATTTACTGGATACTACTACTATGCTCCCGGCACAAGCCAAGGCACTAGAGTTACAGTGAGCAAGACAAACAAGGTGCCTAATGCAATCACATCCACCTTCTCAAAGATTACCCTTAGCAATCCAGGCAAATAAGTTCAAAAGGCAAGAACCCATCCATTATACCTTTGTAGACACAGATAAGGATGACAGTTTAATGAGGAAATTTTCTTAAAAGACCTCAGAAGCACAACAAAATCCTGAAGCCCTGTGCTACTGCACGTACATTAATAGTGCCAGCTCCCCTTTAGAAAACAGAGTGGTTTAGCTCACATTAACCCTTTCCAGTCCTATCAGAACTAACCCTTTCCAGCCTATAGAGTCCAACACAATCTCATGTGGAACATCATTTATGCACCTCACTATAAATCAAACTGATCCTAAAGTCTTTTGTTGTCTTTTTTCAAATTTCTTAACTAAAATGTTTAGCCTTTGTGCCTAAGCCATTCCCAGAATTGCATGCAACAACCAAAGAAGTAAAAGAAGAAAAGCTGACACAGTTGCTCAGCCTGCTTTGAGTGGGAGGACTGCTTGAGGCCAGGAGTTCCAGACCAGTCTGGGCAACATAGCAAGACCCATCTCTGAAATTTTTTTTTCAAATTAGCTAGGTGCAGTGTTGTGCACCTGTAGTCCCAGCTACTTAGGAGACTGAGGTGGGAGGACTGCTTGAGCCCAGAAGTTCAAGGCTTCAGTGAGCTATGAGTAGGGCACTGCATTCCATCCTGGGTAACACAGTGAATTCCCATCTCTAAAAGAAAAAAGAGAAACAGAAAGAAAGAAAATGAAAAGCAGCAACAACTGGAGGGGATAATAGAATAGTTCAGAAAAACCCTCTTCCTAGGCTAAGAAAACCATCCAGCCTAACTGAGGCACTGTCACTATGTTCCATCTGAGTTAGAGAGTGAGAATAATGATTGGTGCATTCCTTGGCTCTTTGATGCATATTTCACATTCCCTCCAAGACTATACATAGCAAGTAATTAGAAACTTCGTTCTTTCTGACAGACAATGCAGAGCATCTCAAAGCAGCCTCTTCCCTGCAGGAAGAAAAAAGGCATGAGTGAAGCAAACGGAAAATATAAAACCTGCACACCCACAGTGGCCTTTCCCCACAGCCGCCCTCAGTCCTCCTTAGAAGTAAGTCCAGCCTGGTGCACCTAGGCTTCTGCACAAAATACAGGAATTCAGCACATTTTCTTCATCTTTACACTACAAATGTCAATTATTTGGGCTTGTGTCCCTCCTCACCGCAAATCCTCTCAGCAGTTGCTTGCTATTATTAGTAAGACAGAGATATCTTTTAAAATAACCATCTGACCCAACTAGTTCCTCCTTCTATCAATAGGAAGAAATTAACTTATCCAGTCCTTAATCAGGCCCTCAAACCCATTCCTAAAAGTTCCTTTCACACACCCTGCATTCGCTGAAAACAAAGAAGGGAAGAGCATGCTTCTAAAAAGCTCCCGGGTTGCTCACATCACCAGCATGAGGCAAAGTTCAGAATAGATTTGGAAGCTTCTCACCAGCATCACGGGGATAAGGGTCACACCAGTCAGTATAAAATCCACTCAGGGCCAATAATGCCTTCCCTCAGCCAGGCCTCTGACTGTACAAGTTATACCCTTTCTACGGAAGTCCACACCCAAAGCAAGGTTTTTCTTATTCTCCGTTATTCTGGGACACCAAAATGATTTAACTGTAACACATGTCAAATCTACTGCCAAATGGACCGGCTTTCACCAGCCGGTCCTAATCACTGAGCAGGCTCGTAAGGGTGACTTAAGCCCAGCATGAGAAACATTTGTGCAAAACTGTCAGCCATTGGGTCTTGAGCACCCATCTACATTCCACCCCTCTAAGTTCCCACCCCCAGAGCCCATGCCAACTGCCAACGTGCTCACCAGCTAGTCCACACAGCGCAAGCAGCTGCCACTCAGCCAGTCAGCACGTGGCAGACCGCCAGCACACAAGTTTCAGAATGCAAGCCTGCCCCGTCACAGTGCTGCTAAAGGTTGAAGGTCTTCGAGTGTGCTAGCCTTTAGATTCGCCTCACTTGCCCTCCCACCTCCCTTCTCCCATCCCTCCTCTGTTACGCCTCCCGCTGTAGCATTTTACTTGTCTCTATAGTAACAGCATCTGGTTTCAGGGTTAAAACTTTATACAGCACATTTCTCCTCCTAGCCTAAGCTTTTGCCAAAGGATGCAGCAGCAAAAAGCCTGCTGCTTTACCGTGGAGCCACCTGTTTCCCTGCCACCCCAGGATTGCAGCTACTTTGTAAACTGTAGGATGAAAGCGACTGCAGTACTGAGCCCAGGGAAGGCGAAACAGAGCCTCCAACCTTGGCACACTAGCTGGTGTGTAGAGGATCCACTCCGGGGCTTGTATACCCAATCCCAGAGCTAGCCCGCTCTCTTCCACAGCCCGCTCTGCACTTAACGATGCTGCACATGGATCAAGTTCATAGCAGGGCTTTTTGATTGCATCCCAAAAAGCACCGGGGTTGGCACCCTAGAGAGCAGCAGGGCACCAGTGTTTAACATGCCCATACCAGAGTTTCATATCACTGTCTCTCTCCATGCATACAGCATAAAGTTTATTAGCTAATCTTGTATTTCAACTCATCCCACTTTATCCTCACCAGCTTGGTCTGTTTACAACATCCGGTGAACCCCATAATCTCTCACTTCACACAGCTTTCCCATGCATAGCCAATGTTTAAACAGTTCTTTACACACATGCCCACACACACACAAAAGTGACGCACACAGGGGAGGGACAAACGCTAGCAAGTGAAGAGTTTTATTATTAGCCATTTTTGCCATGAAAACTAAGTGTATACAAAGGCCTTTACTTGAGGACTGCAGTCTCAGAGTTCAAAAGCAGGCTGTCCCTGTTACTTGGCTAATCTTGGATCAGAAGAAAGATAAAAACCAGCATTTCACAGGTCTTTTTCAGGAGCCATACAGATTTTATAACAATCAGTACCGACATCTACAATTATACACTCATACACGCATTTCTGAGTTCTATTCCCTATTCAAATCATGTTTAAGAAGTGGGGGACTATTTCCATTATAAACCATTTGCAAACGTGATTTTTTTTGTCATGATTCTAAACTTCACAGCATTTTATTGGTGCTTTTGTTGCTTTGTAAAATCTGCCATGCACATTTTCAACATACACATGATGAACAAGACACAATTCTCTAAGCCACAGGCGACAGGGAAGAGTAATCTCAGTGGCTGCAAAGTGCACTGCCATCTTTTGGCAACATGTGTTCACTACAGGGAACCGAAGGGCAAGAAAAAGCTGCAACCATTCCCTTTAAAACTTCACAGGGGCTCTAAGAAGGGCTTTCATTCCCACAGGAAGTAAGACAGAACACAGTTGCTGACTTAACTGTGCAGACAGCTGGAGCTCTGGACATCCACAGTGGGGGAAAGGGACATCGGTGCAGCAAAACTCACAAGCATGACTGATGGCAGTGATGACTCCCAGAGATCAGCCGGCAACAAAGCGAAGTAAATCTCCTTCCCAGAGCTCAGGAACACCCTAATCAGCCTGGAAATTTACACGGGCCCAGGGCCAGAGGGAAATAGGTGAGAGCCCTACACAAAATCAGACTGAGAACTGGATAAAAGGTGAAAATGCAATCCAGAGCAGGATCACGCCAAATCCAATTCTGGATTTATGAACTGTATTAAAAGTTCATTTGTACTCCTGGGCACTTATCCTAGAGAAATAAAAACTTACGTTCGCCCAAAAACCTGTACATGAATGTTTACAGCAGCTTTAAGTATAGTAGAAAACTCCAGAATTAATCCACATCTGTCAACAGGAGAGTGGTTAAACTATGGTACATCCATACCATGGAATACTGCTTAGCAAGAAACATGAACAAACTATTGATATACATGACAAATTGAATGAATCTCCAGGGGGTTATGCTGAGTGAGAAAAGCTCATCCCAAAAGGTTACAAACTATATTATACAATATATATGGAGTGGCAAAATTTTAGAAATGAAGGACAGATTTAGAAGGACAGATTCATGTTTGCCAGGGGTTGAAGATGGAGGTATTTGTTGTTAACAAGGGCAACACGAGGGACCCCTGTGGTTGGCTCTATTCAGTATCTTATCTGTGGATCAACACAGGTGATAAAATTGTATAGAACTTAATACAGACAGAGAAGAGAGAGAGAAATTCGTACACGTAAAACAGGAAATGTGAATAAAGTTTGGAGAATTGTATCACTGCCAATAACCTGGTTATGATATTATACTACGGTTTTGTAAAATGTTAACCTTGGGAAAAACTGGCAAACTGGAGCTTTTCTGCACCAGTAACCTCTCTGTATAATTTCTCAAATATGCATTTGAATCTACAATTATCTCAATAAAATTTTCAATTTAAAAAAGCTCATTTGTAACTCTGTTTTTTAATTTCCCCTAGAAGCACTATTCTACACGGTGGTCAGGTCCACCAACACAGATGCAGAATCAGGCAAAAATGAATACAAAATCCCAGATGCACACTTTGCTAAGTGCGTAAGCTTAGAAAGTTAACTAACCTCTCTCACTTCAGTGTCTTTTAAAATGGGCTTATACCACTTCAGAAGTTAGTTTAGGGAATTAAATAATTTCCTAAATAAATCCAACCAGTTTTAGTTAAATCAAATATAAAGTTCATAGGGCCCAGAGAATAGAGTATTAATACTCCTAATCAGACCCAGAGGTCATGATTCTGTCTCATGAGCAAATGCATGGGATTTTTGACTGGGGAGACTACAGATAAACTGTCCCTCAAACTACTAGGATCAAACTCTCCCTTTCTATCTTCTCCATGCTAGGGCTAGGTCTCCTAAACTCTGTCGTCAGATTGTTGATTGATTTCTGAAAGGCTGGAGCAGGCTCAGCAACAAAGGACAAGAAAGTAACTGACAGGAGGATGGAGACAGAGACTCTGGGGTGAGAAAAGGCTCGGAGGCCAGGGGAGGTGACCGATGAAGAGAGAAAGTGCTTGTGGGGAGGGTACGAAGTGCTGAAAGGAGGACTTCGTTCATGACTCCCCAGGACATTCCCTGACTTAGCCTGCACTCACACTCACATGCTCCTTAATATTTTTAATGGACTATCTCATGTGCTTCCACAAAGACCCTGTGCTGCTTCTGACCAGAGTTCCGTTGTAGAACAGAGTAGTCTCCTTCCTATGTCAGAAACAAAGTACTTTGTCCTTCCAACATGTTCTCAGAGGTTTTACTGTTACGGACAGGAAAAAGAAGCTCCCTTCTAAACTCTTTTAGCTTTCAATCACCCTTCTTCAAGGCTTCTTGTGTGAAAATCACAAAGGTCCTAAGACAGGAATCAGGCCAGATGAAATGGCTGGGCCCCTCCATATGAGACACCAGCACAGAGGACGGCGACCGGCACGTTCGTCCTCTGTCCCCTCCTCCACACCACCATCAGCTCTTCAACCAAGAGCCAGACCCAAACCAGCAGCAGAGTAAGGAAAGAAGAGCAAAGGGAGGAAGGGATGATACCCCACAGGGCAATCACGGGAAAGGGAATATCTATAGCTGAAAACCCACCCTGCAAGGCAGCTTTTAGTCAAGGGATGCCCCAACATGCTCAGGTTTGACATGAGTGTAGGATGGCTGGATTCTCATCTGCCTTCTCACCAGTGCTTTTTCACTGGCCTCCCTGGATCTGAACTCATTCCCCTCCTATGCATCCATTTATAAAACGCACTTTGGTATCTCTCCTTTTAAAGAGCCTTCAGTGGTTCTTCATTACATGGAAGAGAAATCCAACTTGCTTAACATGAAACGTAAGCTCAGGTCCTAGATCCCCACGCCACACACCCTGAACCATCCGCCACACCTTCGTGTACATGCTATTTCCTCTAATTAAAATATCGTCTTAGTTAACCCATTCTTCAAAACCCAACTTAAGATTCAACCTCTCCAGAAGCCTCTCCGCATTCTCAGACATACCCTTCCCTGAGCAGAGCTATGCTCCTTCCTCTGTTCTCCACTGACGTCCTGAATGTGCCTGCTTCCCACATAGCACGTTACAATGCATTGTTATTATAACTTATCATCACTCAACTGTACTTGAGCATGTCATGGCTCTTGTCCCCACCACATTATGAGCTCTTTCAGAGCAAATATTGTCTTTCTAAAGTTTTTCTACCTCTAGTGTCAAGCATAGTCACTATACAGAGTTAGTAGACTACGTGTAGCGTAACTATGTGTGGTGACTATGAATCAATCAATCAATCAATTGATTCACTGACTATGAATCAATCAATCAATCAATTGATTCACTGACTATGAATCAATCGATTAATCAGTCAATCAACCAGTTAGAAATAGGCACAGTGAAGGCACATACATGTTTGGTATTAAGTGGATCTCTAAGTCTAAAGGCCCTGAATGTGTATTTCAAACAACATAAACCCCATAAACAAGCAAATTTCCAATTATTTAGCCTATTATTCAACTGAAGAAACAGTGATGTGTTCCAAAGAAAGGGGGGAAAATGGCTATGCTATACTCCCTGAAGAGTGTTATGTTTATGGTTGAATTAAGGGATTTGTCAAGGATATTTTTAACTATATAATTTTCTCTTTATAGACCAACATTAGAACTTAACCCTCCACACAGACTATACCAATACTCTCACATGTGGAGGCCAAATTAAATTCAAATGGGAATTTCCCTTGTCTGCTAAAAAAAAAATAAAATAAAATAAAAAATTAAGAGGTACCTGGACCTGCCACATATTTGGTTCTAAATAAAAATTTGTTTCATGAACAGAAGAATGAATGAACTTAAAAATAAATCACACCATACACTACTTTAAATACCCAGAAGCAAAGCCTGATACAGTGGCATACGCCTAAAATCCCAGCTCCTAGGAAGGTTGAGGTGGGAAGACTGCTTGAGCCCAGGAGCTTTGAGGCTGCAGTGCATCACAATCATGCCTGTGAATATCCACTGCACTCCAGTTCGGCAATATAGCGAGATCTATTTCTAAAAAAACTAATAAATGCCCAGAAGCAGCATGAAAGTTATAAGAAAGTTCAGTTTTGCTCATCAGGCCTGCAACTGAACAAATAAAACTCTGCAATGTGTTTAGGTAAATCTATAAAGAAGCTAGATGGCAGTTACCTGCAAATAAAACTGGGATTCAAAATGTCAATATAAACCTTAAGCTCTAGAAATTTTAGCTTAAGTTTACATTTATACACAGTCAATGATAAATTATTTGTAGTAATTAGTATGGCGATAGCATGGATAACTAAAATCCTCAGTTAATTCATATTCATTGTAGTCTGTGACTTTTGCACATTTACTGTGGATTTCACAGTGATCTCAGATCAGACGCAGATTGGCAGGCAGATGGGGACTCAAGAGCAGGAGTTTTTTCCAGGACACAGGGCTGGGAGTCAGCTCCATGGCACCTGATCAGGTACAGTCCCTGACCTACCCACCTCTAACACACAGAACTGACACTGGAGAAGATGCCTTCTGAAATGGGTTTAGGCAAACCTTCCTACCTCTACCCAACATGGCAACCACAGTGTTCACATCTCCCATCCTGAACTACCACTTGGCTGGCAGGGATGAGGCTCCTGAAATTTTATTAAGTTCTTGCTACATGTCAGTCAGTGTGCTAAGCAACATACATGCATAATTTCCTTCTGGATGCCATCTTATTTTATCTGACTCAGTAACAGGGCAGAACTGAAGGTTCTAGCTAAAGGATGTCAATACCTATTACAATGTAGGAACTGAGATTAGGGACTTTCATTATCTATTAATTTTTTTTTTTTTTTAAACAGAGTCTTGCTCTATTGCTCAGGGTGGAGTGCAGTGGTTCAATCTCAGCTCACTGCAAACTCCACCTCCCGGGTTCAAGCGATTCTCCTGCCTCAGCCTCCCAAGTAGCTGGGATTATAGGCACGCACCACCACGCTCAGCTAACTTTTGCATTTTTAGTAGAGATGGGGTTTCACCATGTTGGCCAGGCTGGTCTCCAACTCTGACCTCAGGTGATCCACCCACCTAGGCCTCCCAAAGTGCTGGGGTTACAGGGGTGAGCCATCGCACCCGGCCCATTATCTATTAATTTTTTAAGTCACATTTTAAATACGTACTGCTTGCCAACTACTAAGCTGAATACTTTGTGATGATGATTTGATTCAATCTTCATAACAATGCCATGAGGTAGGGACTCTTCACACACCCACTTTAAAGTTCTAATTTTGAAGATAAATAATTTGCCCAAAATCACACAGTACATATGATGAGAAGACCAGGCATGCAGACTAACTTAGCAGTCCACAATTTTAACGACTCTACTATACTCTTTCATAATTAACTAATCAATGCCCACCAAGGATTATCTTCAAGAACATTTTTCATAATGCTGAACTTACATATATTCCTTCTCATAATTTCAAATTACATCACTTACCTCTTTCTCCACTTCAGTGTGCCTACTGGCCAAATATTAGAGCATCCTGTAACAATTCCCCCCAAATTAATATCTTTATTTTTATTTAGCAAACACTTAGGTAGTGCTTACTATGTCCTAGTTACTATTGTAATTGCTTTACAGATATTATTAACTCATTTAATACAACAATCCAATGAGGTTTGCACTGTTTTTATCACCATCATCTCTGAAACACAGACAGATTAAGTCACATGCCCAAAAAAATCACACAGCTATAACTGTTGATGTCAGGATTCAAACCCAGGAGGACTGGCTCCAAAATCTGTTCTCTTACCCACTCAATGTCAAGCTGCCTCTTTTTAGCCAGTTTGACTGATCTGTTAAAACTCTCCAAATATCTCAGGGAGTCTTGAACCCTGGCAGTTGAGGAACAAGAGCAGGAGGAGGAAGTCAGGACCGAGACCTACAGTGGGTCAGTGTTCGCAGGACTAGGTTGTGGATGAGATGGGGCTGTGAGGATTCAGGCTCTTGGGAAGGGACTGAGAGGATCAGGCTCAGAGAAGTGGCTGTGGGGACCCGGGCTCCAGACAGGACTTAGGGAACAGGGATGGATTGGAGTTCTCCAGTATCTGAGGGAAGTCGGTCTGGGAGGAACAGGATTGTGAGGACCCGCACTCCTAAGAGGAGAGGACTGGAAAGGAATGAGGTATGAAGACATGGGCTCCGGAGAGGTAAAAGTCAAGCAGTGAGGACCCAGGCTCCTAAGTGGCAGAAGAGGGACAGTGAAGACCCGGGCTCCTAAGGATTCAGAAATGGGACCACGAAGACTCAGGTTCCTGAGGGGCAGAAGCAGACTGAGAAAACCTGAGTTTTGGAAGGGAACAGAAGCGGGCAGTGAAGACGGACTTCTGTGGGAAAATGGATCTGGGCTTTGAGAATCCAAGTTCCTGAGTCTCGGAACAGGGCTGTGAAGACCCGAGCTCCTAAAAGCGTTGGATCTAAGGGACCATGGATGTGAGATCACCCTACCAAGGAAAGGGAAAGGGCAGCCTACTTGGCTTTGGGCAGGCTTTTCTTGTGTCGGATACTCAATCTAGGAGGCCCACATGCAAGCATCTTCATTTTCTGCTTTATTCTTGGGAATCAGATGTAAAGTTAAAAATAGTTTGACTCAGTTATATACTTGATAAGTTCTTTAAATCCCATTCCACTCAACCCTGATTGAGCACAGAGCTCAGCATCTCAAATAAAAGAATGTCAGTGCAAAACAAAAACAAAAATAAAAACTCTAGGAACCTGGGATCACAAATATTAGACAGACCCTTAGTGAAAGAGTAGAAACACTCAATAATTAAAGAGTATACAGACCCTTGACATTCATGAACATCCCCTCCCCAGGCCCATTTTGCAAATTCCCCAATTCATAAGTACCACACAGCATCTATTTTCCATTTGCCAGCTCAGTCTGGGCTCACCACTTGGCCACATGTTTCTCCACCAAAGCACAAACCCACTACATGGTATAACCTTCTAGGGCTGCTAGCAAATAGTTGAAATCACAGTTGTTAAATTCACACATGCCAAGGAACTACTGTATCAAAAGCCAGAAGAGTGCATCACTCACCACGTGGGCTGTACTACTAAGCAGAAAAACAACTTTTATCTCATAAACTTTATGAGCACAGTTCACTATTACAAGAACATTGAAGACATCTCTCTAGTCTGTGTTCCCTTATTAAAATGTCTCTTTCCACAATGCTGTTCAAAGTTTATCCTTCGTTTTCCCCAAGAAATCTCTCTGTGTACACTTGTGATCTAATTTTCCAAAGTTTAACTCATTTACTCATTCATTTATTCAATTTATTGAGTGTCTGCTATGACCAGGCATTATTCTAGGCACTAAGGATAAATCCATGGTGGGAAATAGACAATACACAAACTTTCAAAATCAACTGCACAATGTGTTAAAAGTTGATACTGCAATGGAAAAATGTAAGCAAGGAAGAGATTTAGGGAATGCTGGTTAAACTGGAGAGTAGCGCAGTTTTAAATAGGTAGTTAAGAAAGGCCTCAACGAGTGATAGTTGAGCAAAGATTGAAAAGGATAAGATAGTGAGACTTGCAGTTATGTTGAGAGAACAGCAAATGCAAAGGCCTTGAGGCAGGAAATAGCCTGGAAGATTACTGGAATATCAAGGAGGCCAGTAGCTGGTGCAGAGTAAGCCAGGAGGGCTGGAGATAAAATCAGAGAGATGAAGGTAAAGGAGAGGCAGGCTGCTTTGGGTTTGGGAGGCTACTGTATGAAGGGCTTTGGTGTTTACTCTGAACAACTAGAAAGCCACTGGAGGGTCTAAGCAATAGAGTGATACTTCCTCAAGTTTATAGTCTTTACCTAAGTCTTTTTCATTAGATAAACATTTCCATTAAGGTACTTCCTGAAACCTACTCAGAAGGTCTTTCTGGGGCCACAGCTAGTGTAGCACAGAGGTTACAGGCGGGGTCTGCTGGGTCAGAATCCTACATCACCATGTCAGAACTTGACCCAATGCTCTGCAGATCCAAAAGTGAATTGACACACCTTAGGAGACTTCATCCCAAGGGTTCAGAGCCTTGACATTGACTTCTGCCTTGTGAAGGTGCTGAGCATTGTTTCAGTGCTCATGGCAAAGGCCAATCTGCATTAACTTGTTAATATAATCTTTATCAACCTCTGCCAAACTAGCTCCAAAGTTCATGACTCAAGTTGTTGCCACTTGAATCCTCGCCTACCTAAATCTGCCCCAGGGATGGCAACACGTAGTGTTAGAATATGCCAAAGCAGATGATTAATATGTGGATATCATGAGAATAGCATACAGCTTATTGTTGGTGTTTTTTTTTAACACCCATAATTCAAACTGACACTTTAAATAATAAAGGAATACATTTAAAGTTGTTTTAAACTATGAGTTTTCTGATTCCACGGTTACACCGACTGCACTTTGGGGGAAAACGCCCTGAGCTTGGCATCCTTTGCCATAGAACGACATCCCATGTTTGGTTCTAGCCGCTTGTGTGTACAGAGAGGAGTGGTCCACATTGTGGAAGGATGTTACATCCCAATTTAAAAACAGTCTCCTTCATAGTGGAAAGCAGTAAGGTGATCCTCAAAGAGTTAAAAGCAGAACTATCTACCATTCAACCCAGCAATCCCATTACTGGGTATATACCCAGAGGAATATAAATCATTCTACCATAAAGACACATGCACATGAATGTTCACTGCAGCACTATTCACAATATCAAAGACATGGAATCAACCTAAATGCCCATTAATGACAGACTGGATAAAGAAAATGTGGTACCAATATACCATGGAATGCTATGCAGCCATTAAAAAGAACAAGATCATGTCTTTTGCAGGAACACAGATGCAGCTGGAGGCTATTATCCTCAGCAAATTAACGCAGGAACAGAAAAACAAATACTGCATGTTCTCACTTTTAAGTGGGAGCTAAATGATAAGAACTTACAAACATAAAGAAGGAAACAACAAACACTGGGGTCTACTTTAGCGGGGAGGGTGGAAGGAGGGAGAGGAACAGAAAAGATAACTATTGGGTCAAGGGCTTAATACATGGGTGATGAAATAATACGTGCAACAAACTCCCACGACATGCGTTTACCTATGTAACAAACCTTCACATGTACCCCCAAACCTAAAATAAAAGTTAAAAACACGAAAAAATAAAATAAAAACATTCTCCTTAACACAGAGAGAAAAAAGGACACCCATAAGACATAACTATCTAATGTGACACGTGAGTTGAGATACTAATTCAAACAAATCAACCGTCTAAAAAACTATTTTGAGACAAGGAAGCTTGCATGTTAATTGGGTATTAGACGGTACAAAGGAATTATTATTAATTGTATTAGGTACGATAATGGTGGTGAGGTTATACATATTTTTAATATCTTTACAGGCATATGTCAGAGATGTTGCAGGTTCGGTTCCACTCCACCACAATAAAACAAATATCAAAATAAAGCGAGTCACATGAAATATCTGTTTCCCAATGCATATAAAAGTTATTTTATATATATATATATTTTTTTTTTTTTTTTGAGACGGGGTCTCTGTCGCCCAAGCTGGAATGCAGTGGTGCAATCTCGGCTCACTGCAAGCTCCACCTCCTGGGTGCGTGCCATTCTCCTGCCTCAGCCTTCCGAGTAGCTGGGACTACAGGTGCCCACCACCACGCCCGGCTAATTTTTTGTATTTTTAATAGAGACAGGGTTTCACCGTGTTAGCCAGGATGGTCTCGGTCTCCTGACCTCGTGATCCACCCACCTCGGCCTCCCAAAGTGCTGGGATTACAGGCATGAGCCACCGCGCCCGGCCTTTAAGTTATGTTTATACTACACTGTTGTCTATTGTGTGCAATAGCATTATGTCTAAAAAATGCACATACCTTAATTTCAAAATTCTGTATTGCTAAAAAATGCTAACAACCACCAGAGCTTTCACCAAGTTGTAATCTTTTTGCTGGTGGAAGGTCTGGCCTCAATTCTGATGGACAATAAAGTTTGCCTCATCAATTGATTCTTCCTTTCACAAAGTATTTCTCTGTTGTATGTACTGCTGTTGAATAGCATTTTACCCACAGTAGAACTTTTTCCAAAATTGGAGTCAAACCTCTCAAACTGTGCTGCTACTTTATTGACTAGGTTTACATAATACTCTAAATCCTAATCCCTTGTTGTCATGTCAACAAAGTTCACAGCATCTTCACCAGGAGCAGACTCTATCTCAGGAAATCACTTTCTTTGCTCATCCATGAGAAGTTCCTCATCCATTCAAGTTTGTCATGAGGTTGTAACAATTCAGTCACTTCTTCAGGCTCCACTTCTAATTCCAGTTCTCTTGCTATGTCCATCACCTCTGCAGTTACTTTCTCCACCGAAGTCTTGAACTCTCAAAATCACCCATGAGGATTAGAATCAACTTCCTTCTGTTTCTGTTGATATTTTGGCATCCTCCCATGAATCATAAATGTTTTTAATGGCATCTAGAATGGTAAATCCTTTCCAGAAGGTTTTCGATTTACTTTGCCCAGATCCCTCAGAGAAATCACTATTTATGACAGCTATTGCTTTACAAAATGTATTTTTAAATAATAAGACTTTTAAGTCGAAATTACTCCTTGATCCATGAGCTGCAGAATGAAAGTTATTTTAGCATACATAAAAACTACATTCATCTCCTTGAACCTCTTTATCAGAGCTTTTGGGTAACCAGGCACACTATCAATAAGCAGCAAAATTTTGAAAATAGGTCTCAACAGTGAGCTTAAAATATTCAGTAAATCATGCTATAAACAGATATGCTGTCATCTAGGCTGTGCTGTTCCATTTCCGAGCATAGGCAGAGTAGATTTAGCATAAATCTTAAGGGCTGTTTTCACTTTCTTATTATTGGTGTATTCACTGGAATAGCACTTCTAATTTTCTTCAAGCACTTTTCCTTTGCATTCACAACTTAACTAATGATTGAGACAAGAGGCCTAACTCTTGACCTGTCTTGGCTTTTGAGATGCCTTCCTCGCTAACCTTAATCATTTCTAGCTTTTGACTTAAAGTGAGAGGCGTGCTACTCTTCCTTTCATTTGAATACTTAGAGGCTCTTGTGATGTCTCTGCAGAAAAGTGAGCTTCCCTGTGATCCTAGAAGAATAAAAACTCACCAAAAACTAATACAGTCCCTTGTATTACTAGACATTGATGGGATACAAGGGAAAAGAAGAAGGATGTTCCCAGTGACAGCATATTCCCTTCTTGCCAAACACAGGATACCTATTTTTCCCAAGGAAGTAATATTACATTTGTTGATTAGGTTCCAAGGCCAACTCACAAAGTTCAATTTGCTGAAAATGTGGCCAAATTATAGAAATAATAATAAAATTTAATATAATAAGGGCTTTATATAAATTTTTTAAACTTGACTACTAGTCAATGCAATAGCTGCTATTATTATCATCTCCCTTTTACAGATGATAAAACTGAGATTTAAAGATGCAAGCAAGTTGTCAAGGTCACACAGCTACTAAGTGATACAACCCATATAGATTATTAGTTCACAACACAAAATTACTAATAATATTAGAGTGCTAATAGTACTGTTTTAGGTATATTATGGGTGAAATAGGCTTGTATGGATTTGAGTGGGTCTGGAACACTAAGTATCATTCTAATATTGCTTTCTAGAGTTAAATACATTTTGAGTTTCAAACAACTAAATAATAAATATAAAGTGATGGCATTCCAAAATTAAGTTGGAAGCAGCACATGTATTTGTTTAGAAAGGTCATCAAACAAATGACTAAAATTAGAGCATAAATACCAGTATTACCTCTAATACGTAATCACAAATAAAATTAACCACAACCAGTTGAGACAAACCAACTCTAAAAAGAAATTACATACACATGTTGTCTAAGGTAACTTTTTGCGTTTGCTTTTCTCATTATCTCAAAACTCAGTTATTTGGATAAACACAGACACCTAAAGACCAAAGTAAAACATCACTCACTTCTTAAAGAGCTGTACAGTATCATGACATCTCCTTTCTGGAGATTTGGGACTTGCTTATGAACTATTACCTACTTGGATCACTTTACAAGCCACTTGTAAAAAAGAAATAATTATTCCTTCTTGTAAATATCAGAAGAAAAGTCCTACTGCCAAGAAAAGTCCCATTTCCCATTTTCTTAGGAAAAGTTAAGATCACTTTCCCTACACTCTCCATTTGTTTTAACTTTCACAGTCCCCCCGGCTCACTAGCTTCAGGCAAAGCCAAAAAGGAAGAAAAGCCAAAAGCAGTTCATGTCAGACTGTCACTACCACATTCCAGCCTTGATGAAGACCTCAGAGACTGTTTTGTAAGTCTTCCTGCCTCTGCTTCCAGTTCTATAAAAACCAACAGTCAATCAGGAAATGCCAGCTAAGTACATATGATGCCACTCTTATACCAAATAGAAGTGATGACCAGCTGAGAGTTTCCTATTTCTGTTACAGTCACAGAATCATTTTTGTTTACAATGGTCTTTGAAAAGCAACCATATAATAAGCATCTACAGATAAAAACTACTTGCTAAGCTACATAAATGCCATTTTGTTGTTGGTTTGCTTTTTTGTTTTTTGAGATGGAGTCTCACTTTGTTGCCCAGGCTGGAGTGCAGTGGCATGATCTCAGCTCATGACAACCTCCACCTCCCAGGTTCAAGCAATTGTCCTGTCTCAGCCTCCCAAGTAGCTGGGACTACAGGCACGCGCCACCACCCCTCGGCTAATTTTTTGTATTTTTAGTAGGCTGGTCTTGAACTCCTGACCTCAGGTGATCCGCCCACCTCAGCCTCCCAAAGTGCTGGGATTACAGGCATGAGCCACCACTCCTGGCCCATAAATGTCATTTTGTTAGTACCCAAATCATTTATTGCTCCATTATACTGCTGATTTGCACTGTTTTATCATTAGAGCTGACAGCTCATTCATTAGTAGAAACATATTATTCAGTCTCAGTAAGGATTAAATTGCTTTAAAAAAAAAAAAAACTTTAATGTCAAAGCAAATCTAAAGTGGTATTTCTTGCTCAATTCTTATTCTCCCAATCTTGTCCCACTCACACAGTTTCTTTAAAACAAAATTAGTAAAGAATTTTTATAAAGTGAATATAATTCAAGTTACCAACTCTCTAAGTCTCAATGTTCTCATCTGAAAAATGGGCTTAGTAATACCCACATTGTTCAGTTGTGGGGAAGCTATGGGATAATGGGATAACGGACACAAAAGCACCCTGCGTGGTAGGTACTTAGCATAAAGCGGGTAGACAAGGCACATAGCTAGTATTGTTATGCACCACGTCCTTAATTTCTCCCAGACAGGCCTAAGTTCATAAAGGTCAAATTGCTACCACTTGGCACAAGTTCATAAAGGTCACATTACTAGCAACTGGCGGAGAGAGAATTCAAACCCAGCTCTGTCTGACTATAATGCTCTATGCCACGCTACCTCCTCAGCATGGAGCAGGAGGGATAACCAGATAGTCTTCCAAAGCCTCTTCTAAGCTTATTAGCCCCAAGGTGGAAGCCAAGAATAAAGGATAAGTGGAGCTTTCCTCTTTTGAACCTTATGTAAAGTGCAGGGAATCAAGGAAAGAAATCATCAAGCATGTGCCTCTTGATATATCAGAGGTCAAATTTCTCAACTTGTTGATAATACTCAGAGGACTAACTGGGCACATGGCTGAGGCATGGAAATGGGCCAGCGGGGCATTTTTTAAAAGGTGGTCACCCTGGGAAACACAGACCTGTTTGTGTAATGTTTTTGACAAGAATAAAACTTAAAAATGACCCCAAATGCCAATTTTAAAAAATCAGAATAAAAGAAACATTAAAAATAGAAGTGACAGAGGAATGAAAGCAAGAAAAAAAATGTATTTCGGTTAACACATCTTTGGTAAGAACTAATTTTCTGAAATGAATGGTTTCTTAAAACAGAAATGATGGCTGGGCGTGGTGGCTCACACCTGTAATCCCAGCAAGTTGGGAGGCCAAGGTGGATGGATCACTTGAGGCCAGGAGTTCAAGACCAGCCCGGCCAACATGGTGAAACCCCATCTCTACTAAAAATACAAAAGTTAGCCAGGCATTGTGGTGCACGCCTGTAATCCCAGCTACTTGGGAGGCTGAGGCAGCAGAATTGCTTGAATCAGGGCTGGGGGTGGAGGTTGCAATTAGCCAAGATCGCGCCACTGCACTCCAACCTGGGCGACAGAGTAAGATTCCATCTAAAAAATAAAAATAAAAATAGAAATGACAAAGTTGGTAGACAAGCAATAATAATTTCTTTTGTTTGGTAAAACAACTGACTCTGTACAATGCATTAAGGAATTATCAATAATGATAATTATGCATATCATTTGTTGAGCACCCACTGTTCGCTAGCCCCTTTGGGACGGTTCACTTGTGATCTTCACAGCGATGCACACGCCCAGTAGTTACCAGCAGCTCCACTTTACATAGGACGAAACACAGTCCCATAACCATAAAGGTAATGTCCTAAGGTTACAGAGTCTAAGAGGGAAGAGATGGAAATTCACACTTAGATCTGTCTGACTCTAAAACCCATGCTCTCCTTACTGAACGTGAAAGTGCCCGGCACAGGGTTCATTTGCCACTGCCACCCTCCTTATAAACCTGGGAAAGGAATGAGGTGGATGGAGGATCAGGCTATTCCTGGAGGATCAGTGGAAGATCATCACCTTCTCCTCAAGAATCAAATGAATAGTGCTTGAAATGGTGAAACCGAGAGCAGAGTATTATTTGAAATGGGTGCTATCATGACAATAAGGTGTTTTGAAAGCATAACCATCTGCACCTTGGACAGGACCAGAACACAAAGTTCTTAGTAAAACAAAACAAGAAAAAAGCAGTCAGGAGCAAATTAATAAATTCAGGGGGAAAAAAAAAAAACCGGTTGTGGTGTTTTAGTCTACCCTGTACTACCAACAAGATTGAGGAGAGGACAGGAGGATGGACTAAATGACATTTGTGATCCAACATACGTGATACTATTGTAATAGCATAGGGTGTTCCTTTGAAGATACTCTTAAGAGTCACACACAATTTGTTTATTCTCTCAGCATGCCTAGTTGTTAATAAGAAGATAAGTAATATATTGACTCTGGGTTAGAGATCAGATAATTCAGACAAAAAGTCCTAAGCACATTAGGAAATCACAGCAAAAGGAAAATCATAACCCAAGCTTCCAGTATAGAATGCATAAAGCTGCATAATTGCATAAAGCTACTACTGCATCAACTGTGAATCCTCATGGTTCCAAACAAGAGTTGGAGTAAGTTTCAAGTGGGTGGAGCTGACCCTTACTCCTGGGAGCTGCCAGGCAGGGCCAGGCAGAGCCCAAGCCCCAGGCCACTTACCGCCAGTCAAAAGATGTCTAGACTGTTTACCTAGTGTACCGTGCAAATATTATTATTTACTGAGTGCTGTGTGACGTGAAAAAGATTCACAAACATTAGTAAATAAATCCATTATTTCACCAACTTTCTTTTTTTTGCTCAGATCACGTGGTTTATTGAATCAATTTAAGTACACAGCAAAAAAATAAACACAGAATTCAACAAAACCAAACCAAAAACCCACAAGAGCAAAGATATGGGATAGGTTTATGCACGTAGGATAGGGGACAAGTGGTGGCGGGACCACATCCCTGACTTCTGTGTTATATACAAGGGTCATATGTCCTATCTCTCTGCCCCATCAACCTTCCCCATGATGATGCGTTTATGGAAAACAGAATTGAGATCACCAACTTTCTTGATCAGGAAATGCTAACACGGACCTGGAAATCCTAGAAAATCCACAGTGTAACTGAAGTTGCTTCAATAATCATTCCCTTTCAAACCTCTTCCCTCCCTAGGGGGCCATTAGCCAGCATCATCCTAGGCTAAGGAAGACACACTTCTGAAGTGCTGTATACAGAGCTGTGTAAACCAAGTTAGGAGGCCACAGCTGAGAGCACTTCTACACCCCTCAGTACAGGATCAGTTCATGCCAAAGGTGTGGCCTGTGCACAGTTCAGTTCTCCACACAAAACCTCAGTACATCTGGGTACCTAGGGGTCATGTCAAGAAAAATGATTGAGATACTAGTGGCCGGCACAAAATATTGCGAGGGAGCAGCCTGAGTGGGGCGTAGAGAAGAGGGAGTGTCTTGTCAGCTCAGGCTGCTATAACAGAACACCATAGACTAGGTGGCTTAAAGAACACACATTTATTTCTCACAATTCTGAAGACTTGGAAGTCCAAGATCCAGGTGCTAGCTGATTCAATTCCTGGTGAGACCTTACTTCCTGGTTTGCGGAAAGCCACTTTCTTACCATGTCCTCCCATGGCCAAAAGAGAGATCATCTCTCTCATGTCTCTTCTTATAGGGGCACTAATCCCATTGATGAGGGCTCCACCCTCATAACCTAATTACCTCCTGAAGGTCTTACTTCCAAAAATCATCATATTGGAAATTAGGGCTTCAACTTATGACTCTGGGTGGGGGTCGGGGTGGATATAGACATTCAATCCGTTTCAGGGAGATTTTCTTCTCACCTTTTCATCTTTTACTCAATACAGTAAGGTGCACAATCATAATGACAGCCACAGAAATGACTCTTAATAAAGAGCAATTACTATGCCATGAAAACTCAGTACTCCAGTTAAGACCAAATTGTGTGGTAACAAAAGAGGCCCCTGCTTTCAAGTCCACCAGCCTGGAAGCACAGCTTTCTTTCTTGTGTTTTAGTCCCAAAAACAAGAACAGAGGCTTCCCTATGTCTGCTTTACCAGCTCCTTGTAACATGTCAAGAGTGGCACTCACAAGCCAATACTTTATGAGGTAAAATCCAGGATTACTTCTAGTAATGACAATAAAGGAAGGGACAAACAGATGCAAATCAGCAACACTCTGTATGCAGGAAAATACAGAATTAGTATTGATGAGTTATCATCAGGTCTTATGCAGTCATGCGTTGGTAATTGACAGGAAATGTTTCAAGAAATGCATCGTTTGTCAATTTTGTCATGGTGTGAACATCGGAGAGGTTCTCACACAAACCTAGATGGTACAGCCTGTTACACACCTAGGCTATGTGGTATAACCTATTGCTCCTAAACTGCAAACCCATACAGCACATTACTGTACTGAATACTGTAGGCAATTATAATACAATGGTAAGTACTTATGTATTTAAACATAGAAAATGTACAGTAAAAATACAATAATATAAATTTATGGTACCACTGTCATACATGTAGTCCGTCACTGACCAAAACGTCGTTATGCAAGGCATGACTGTATTTACTTCTCTCACCTTTGGACACTTTCCCCCAGCACCAGAGGAGCTTCAGCCTCATGGTAATCACTCTGCTCAGCTCCCTAGTACCTACCCCATCCCAGTTTATTTAATGTGACCTGGCCTACCCAAAACTACACCTCTTACCCTATTCACACACACACGTGCACAGACACAAATGCGTGCACACAGGAAATGTCATTGCCATTGTGGAATATGGGCCACCTCATCTCATTCATCTAGTCTCAACCTCTGCCTTACACTTTCATGTCCCATGGTTCGCCAACCCCATTGTGCCTCTGTCCTGTAGATTCCAACTCTGGTCTTAGTGACCATCTGGCTTTTCTCATTTCTGGTGAGCCCCTCTGACAGCAGGTCAACACTGGTATTCAACCTCTGCTCCCAGCAAGGGCAACCCCCACCTTCTGCCCAGCTCCGGAGGACTGGGCCTCTTCCTGGCTACTCTCCCAGTCAGACATAATTCTGCCTAGATCCATTCCTGATCCTGAGGATTCAACACAGGATGGTGACTACATTAAAACTAACCCCGAATCTAACCAAGTGAGAAACCTAAGCTCAGTGCACAGCCCATTAGAGAAAAAAGCCAGAGGGTTCCAAACCCCAGAATAGTAACAATAGAGATAAAGAACTCAAAATTTTAGGGGAAAATTAGATAATTTTAAAATTAGACCTAAATTATGCTTTCAGACAGAAGACAGAAAGCTGGAATGACTCTTTGAGGGCAGACACACTTGTACAAGCCAAGGCTGGAAGGTTAGATTTTCTTAGACGGCATCTAAGTTGTCTTCATACACAACCAGTAAGACATCCTGACAGTTGGCTGGCTTCCTTGGTGAGGGAGCACTGCAGTCATTGCATCCATGAATTTGGTTGTAAATCTTACAAATTCTTAGGTAACTCTAAAACAAGTTCCTGGTTTTTAGTGTCTAAGTCTCCTTAGCTGCAAGAGCCAAAGCTCATTTCTGCACAACTCCAGGTCTAAGAGTCATCACCGTGTGGCTCTGATAAGGTCCATAAAGCATTATAAGCTCTTCATAAAAAAAAAAAGATAAATTCAAGTGACACTATTACTAATGTGTTTACTCTCAACGTATGGGGAACATGACTTTAAATTGCCAAATGTTCCATCTTCTTAGCAACAGAGATTTGCGAAAAATCTGTCCACCAAATTAGGGCAGAGCTCCAACTCTTCTGGTTTTTGCTCAGATTTGTTGGGGAGCTGTCAAACGTTTTTAAAACTTCAGGATGCAACAACATTAAGATCACTGCTAAAAACTGGTACATTCTCAATTAAGATGGACAGAAATGTATTGTTAGTAGTTTGTGTTACAGACCCAAAGGATCCTTCTACCTCCTGGTAAAAAACAAACTCATGATGTGAGTTATCATATACCATTTTGATATTTTAATTTTGCAAATTATTTGGAGTTTCACAGGTAATATATAAAAAACTTCTCTGTGTTAAATAAAGCATGGTGATGACAGATCTAAATTTACAGAATACAGACTCATAGGAGAATCACTATGTCTTTATATTGTTAAAAGCAAATAAAAGATAAATCTTTTCTGAATCACTGCCCAAAGCCTAAAATCTGTAGGAGTAAGTAAAGGAAAAGATGGAAGGTAATTATAAAAAGATAAACTGTTTTGTGAAGGTATTTTGTGGTAAAAGTATATTCAGTCACCCTGTCACACAAAGATATTATTTGAAAGCAATCTAACAACCACATGGATGTGTGCAAATGAATAAATGTTGCCAAGACAAACTACAAAGAAAAACATTCAGAGTGTGAGTTTTCTTTGTCATATTTTGGCTCAAAGTCTTCTCACATTTTTCAGACAATTCTTTGGAAATTCTGAGTAGCAAACATTTTTTTTCTATTACTTTTCATCCTTATAACAGTAACTGTATGTCTCCAGTTCAGCTCTCTTGGACAACTCCTTATTGAGTACCTACTCTGCATCAGTCCATACTAGAGACTGATGACATAAAAAATGAATAAGATACAGACATTTCATTCAGGAGATTATAGACTACTGAGGTAGAAAAGTATATAAACATAACTGTACATAGCTTCAAGCTCCAAGAAATACACTTTTTCAATTCTTCTGATCATTTTGTTTACACAGTGTTCCCAGTAACAAGAATAAAGCTTTCTCCTTAGTTGTGTTAATTTCCCTAAGATTTTCCTTGGGGTAAGTGTGGGGAATGGAAGGAGAGATGGAGAAACAGAAATCACAAATAACATGCTCTTTTGTGAGAAATAGTCGATAAGAAAATGTTTCCCGAAAAATTACCAAAGATTATGCATTTTAACACATACAATGCACTGCCCACAAACTAAAGTTGCTCAGAGAAGACATTTAACTTCTTCAACATTTCTGGCAACTGTTACTTTGGTTCTAGAAATATATTAAGTATGCTTAAGTCATCATGTTTTTGACAAATTGCATAGATGCTGTGATTTCTCCTTAAATTAGATAATGGTTATTAAACAGTCAAGAAGGATAATGGTAAGCACACCCTTGCTCACTGTCTAGAAAATCACATATTTTCAGGTTTGCAGCACCTGCTTGCCCAAACGAAGCAAACAGTGACTTTCCCTACAATACCAGCAGTGCTCAGGCCAACACACAGGTGAGCTCAGGGCGGCACCCAGGGCTACTCAGATGGGTACCCAATTGGCGTCCACACTGGTAGTTACAAAAAGCACCAGAAATATGTGATATCATTGCCAGCATGGCAGGCTTCAAAAGACAGGCAACTAAGGTGAAAAGCAAAAGGAAAAAAGAGATAAACATGGTCACAGGGTTCTCCGCAAAAATGTATAAATGTTCAATTCTCAGAGATTTTCATGGATAGACCACAAAAAGCACTGGAACAGTCCCTCCAAATAACGTACGACCAAATAAAAATAATAATGATGAAATAAAATACAGTGCTGAAATCTCCTGAAAACTGTAAATAGTTAACCCAAGAATACATCAAAATTTATTTTTCCAATTTTCAAGCATAACTCACCGCAATAGCAAAGTCAGCTACCTTTAAAACCTAGGTTTCTCACAATACTCAAGAAGGAAAAAATAAATCGGTCTGAAAATCAGAGATTGAGCAATTTGAGTCCAATTGACATGCAGCTGCAGAGTACTAACAGACTGAAATGCTCATAATTTTCTGAGGAAAGATACAATAAAATGAAAATCTCCAAAATGCATTACAGGTAGCTACTGATACTCATATTTTATGATACCTCTTTATTAGCTGCAACAATGTGATCTAAGTGTTGTATTCAAAAGAAGAAGAAGAAAAGGAAGATTTCAACTGCCTCAGCACCTGTGAACCTCAGACACCCTTCATTGGCCCTGTTCTTGCAACATCCTTGTAGAATTCTGTTTCTAAATGTTTCTGCCCTGTCTCCCCCAGTAGACTGTTACTTATTAGGGAGGAATGTGCCCTGCAGCTTCTTTTTCCCCAAGATCCTAATAGAGTGCTCAAAATAATAGATGAATATTAAATAAAAATGCCACTGTTCATTTCAAAAGTTAGACATAACACACTGTAGCCAACAGCACAGAGAGTATGAGGGTCCTTTTGATTTGCATATTATATTGAGCATTGGGGGAAAAAAAATGTGCCCTTGTCATGTAAAGTAACTTATGCCATACTTATTCTGATCATGCAGAATAAACTAAAAAGGAAAGAATATTTGACACGGACTTTCTGAAAACTTTCAGCATTGCATAAAGAGCATAAAGCCATTCTAAAGATCAGGTTTCTAGTGTAACCAAATTTGTCTCTCATAACCAAATATTCCAGCTAACTGCTAGCCAGCTTCAAGTCTGGAAACTCAAGAAAAAAAAAAACTGAGAAATATTCATCTCATATCAAACCTTTGGTCCTAGCTCAAGAATTACACTCAAGTGAGGGTCATCTGAATATCATCTAACGTCCTCAAGAGATGGTATAAATGGTGCGGGACACTGATTCAGGCATCTTAGAACCCAACTTAATTAGGTTAACTCACTTTGCATACAATCATAAAAATGAAGGTGATTTAAAATAGAAGAGTCCAGACGACAACAATAAAAGCAAAGGCCATAATGGGAAAGAAAATCATAATTAATAAATCATTAAATGAAATTATGAGATTTTAATACCAAAAAAACACAGGCTTGTTTCTACACATTCTAATGTGGGCCCCTTTTAATATAATGTGATAAAGTGTGTAATACCACATTCTGTTTCCAATAGTTTTTTCATTTTAGAGATATGATTAGCCAATAATATATCTGGATACCTGTAAGAGTAACATTATTATATTATTATAATTTGTCAAAGGAGGAAAGCAGCCAGGCACAGTGGCTCAGATCTGTAATCCCAGCACTTTGGGAGGCCAAGGCAGAGGAATGGTTTGAGCCCAGAAGTTTGAGACCAGCCTGGACAACAAGCAAGACCCTGTCTCTTATAGAGACTAAAATTAGCTGGGCAAGGTGGCACAAGCCTATAGTCCCAGCTACTCAGGAGGCTGAGGTGGGAGGATCACTTTAGCCTAAGAGGTCGAGACTGCAGTGAGCTATGATTGCACTACTGCACTCCGACCTGGGCAATGGAATGAGCCCCGGTCTCCCCGAAAAAAAAGGAGGGAAGTCTTCCAAAAATTTCCTAAACTCAAATGAAAATAAAGAGAAAAAATAGGATTCAAGTATTAATATTTTTCTACACAAAGAAAATAAGCTTTCGTGCAGTTCTTAGAAATACAAATTAACTTGAAAGACCATGAAGTAATTGATGGAGGAGAATGTGAAGTAGCAAATTTTGCATCACTTCCAATACTTCCTTTACCACTGCAGAAAAATTATCATCTAAGATTATCTGATTTCAATATTTTAAAGTGTATTTCATAGTCAGTGACTTCATTTAGTTGTTTTGTAAACAAAAGAAAGTTAAATACTCACCAAATGTTGAGAAATCATAGTTGTAAGATCAACAGTAATTTGTACCTATAGATATACTTTGCTTTAAGGATACGGAAGCACATGCTATAAATTTATCCTCACACATGCTTGCAGCTTTTTAAATTTTTCTAATTCTGAATTAATAAACGCAGAAATATTCTATGCAGGAGGACCATCTGTCTAGACATACTAAATCAGATGAAACATTTCCAGGAGACTTCAGACTAGTGTCAATAAAACAAATCATCAATTCTCATTTATTCAAGGGACCACAGTGTTTGGAATACAGCCAACACCTCATTTCTTCTTCTTATCCTTTCAGCTGCTAGTATCTTATCTATCTTATGAGCAGGCATCACTTCAGAAATGATGACAAAATTAAAATTATTCAGTTGAGACAGGTGGTACAGTTCTCAATACACACTATAGCATTTGATTTTCCATTACTACCTTATGAAATTACTAGTACCATTATGCTTATTTTACAGAAGACGGGCACATGGATGTCAAGTGAATTCCCCAAGACCACAGTCATAGTGGCAAAGTAATATGATCGTCCAAGCTGATTCCAGAGCCTGAATGCTTAACCACTGCATGATTTGCCTGCAGTACATGATTATGGAGAGGAAATGAAACCCAAACCAATCACTAGGGTCAGAAACCTCTCCTTCTAAAATCATCATCATCATCATCATCATCAAAATGAATGTGAATTTCATGAGTGAAATGGTTCCAACTACAGGTTTTAATGAGATTCATAGTTTATTGACAGATTTCAACCCATATATTCAGTCCCAGGCCCTCAGTTATAATTCAGAGTTAATAGTTTGATCTTTCTTGCTTATCTTCTTACACATTTGCCAAGTCTAATATATATTCATAAAGCATTATACTCAGAACTAAACAGTGTTGAACTCCACTGTATTGTACTATTTTATTATTTATCAATGACCTGTTTTCAAATTACTGAAGTTGAGCAAAATTCTCAAAATCATGGAAGGCCTCTCCCTAGATAAGCACTTACAAAATTCTGACATTATAAGCTAATAATTCTTCACATTTTGGGGGCCATGAGCCTTTTGGAAATCTGATGAAAACTGTGAATTGTAACCTAAAAATAAAATGGATATATGAATATATAATTTAAACGTGGCTATAATTTCATGACGTTATTGAACACTCACACCTCAAAGATCAACAACGAAGTTCAATTAAAATACCCTAGTCTTTTGGTCTTGCTTTCCATATTTAATGATTCTCTTATATTCTAACACTCCTTTAAATATCAAGCTTCCCCTAATGAGTTATAATCATGATCTTATTTGCAAACTTTCACAGAAAATGTGGTCTTATTTACAAAGTTTAAATTAGTATACAAACTTACAGGAAAATAACTACTTTGCTTACAGAAAGAACTACAGAGAGGCAAAGAACTATCCTACTTCCCAAGTGAGTTCTATGACATAGTCAATGAGCAATTTCCCACAAAAAGGCTATCGAAATACTCATGTTTGAATGTGAGCTAAATTACAAATGCACAATTAAAGTTGCCTTATCCTTATGGGCATACCCTCTTCAGATCTGATAGTAAGAAAGTCCCATGACTGAAGGTAGATAAAATAATCTTGATCATTACCTTTCCAAATTTAATGTACTGTAGTTAAATAGCCATGTTCACTGGTTTTGACTGCATCATTGCACTTTCTGATCTTTCCGATAACACAAAACAGTAGATTTTTTGGAGGTGATGTCTTGCAGCTGACAGGCTCTCATTTTATTTTCATTCAAATTTTGGAGGAGTGGATAGCTAGAAACTGATATTTTGTTGTGTGGTCCATAAGGGACCCTAGTCAGTATTAAATATTAAATATTTTTGTGTATGCCCCAGTTTCAGTAATGTCATAAATATGTTGGACATACTTCTCCAGAAATATATATATATATATATATACACACACACACACACAAATTCTGTACACAACAATATCGAGGGGTTTCTCTGAAGCCCAGCTGTGGGTCTCAAACTTTATGATGAAGAAGATATACCTGCATTCAATAGACAAGTGTGAGCTGACACTTCTGATTTGGAGAATCGGAGGGCCTTACCGCCTTAAAATGACATGGAAAAAATCTAACTCTGCTCTGCCTTTAAAGATGTTAATCGTATGCAAAGAAACAAATTCATCAGAAATAATCACCACAGCATTCTCTTTGTTATCTGGTGGGTTTCTCAAAGCATAAAAGGATTAACTGCTCTCAAAGTAAGGTCCTGGCTGTTTTCTATTTCAAAGGTTGAGAAGCTGAGGGATGGGGAGCCTTCTCCATCTGCCACAGTGACTCCATCCTGCATCCCTCCAGAGAGCTAATCAGTAGACATCCTGATGCTGGCAACACAAACAAGCCGGGAATTAGTCTGGCTAATGTAGGTATTGTCTGCTAGGACAGTCACCACATATCTTGTAAATTCTAACCCACCTCCTTCCTAAAGGTCCTGTCACACCATCACCCACGACCTCGGTCTCCTCAAGATGTATGCATTAAATCCGGTGTTAAGATGTATGCGTTAACTCCAGTGTTAGCCGTCTTATTCCATATTTATTTTGTCTACATTAGCCTCTCTCATTGTCTTTCTCGTTCTCTAGTTGTTTTATATAAGTTCATCCTCAATATATGTCATACAGTGCAACTGTCTATAATACACCATTAGGTATATATATGGTCTATATTCATTATTCCTCAGACTCCAAGGTTAAGTTAAGCTAGAAAACTATTGTTTAAAATGATTCATTTATTTAATATATTAAAGTTGTTTTTGAAATGTGATTTTTTTTTCCACTTAAAGTTATCTTTATCCCTCCTAGTTCCGCCAGATTTTCTACATGCTGGATTTACTAGGTACAAAGAGACTATACTAAGGGCAAAGACTAAACTTGCTAATATTTAATATTCCATTTTAAAAAATAGTATTGCAAAATGAACAGGCAAAAGTAAGATGAAAAGTGAAATCTGTATGGAAACAAGAAGAAGAAAAAGTTTTCGAGTACTCAACATCCTTGGTTACTTTTCCCATGACCCTGTGATTGGAAACCAGGACATCATTTAAAATGCTGGTCACCTTGGAAAGCAAAGACACCTCTAAAAATAAAAATCAACATTTCCAGACTCTGTCATAATGGCTTCCTGGTAAACGGAAAGTCATGCTTGCTATTCTACCCCCACATGGGGGTTGTGGCAATTAATTATTTAACATTTGGAAAGTGCTTTGAAGATAAGAAGCTAAGTGCTAAAAATCATCATCAATTTTCAGGAAACCACACTTAAAGTGAACCCACCAGGTTTATTGTTGGAAACTGAACCATTAGTATAAGGCCATGTTTTCTTTTTCCATTTCATTTAGACCATTAGATCAAATAGCCAACACCACATGGAATCTTCCTCTCCTTTTGATAAACCTTCAAGTGGCCTCTGGGTGAAAAACTACTTGATTTTCAGAGAAAATATAAATTCCAATAACATGGTTTTTCTGGAATTTATAGTGTTTTGCTTATTAGGTATTTTTCCTCTTCTGCCTTTTATTTAAATTACATAATATACAGTGAGTTTACTACACATTTCATTTGTAAAACTTTGTGAGTGATTAAAATCAAGTTTAATATACTTCTACTAACTAGTTATCATTTAAGCAAACATTTATTTAGGTGTCCCTGACCGTCATATTACATTTATATATTTAGATGAACAATCCCAAGACTTGATTAACCTTTATACTCTAAATGAAAGTAGTAAGCCATTCTGTATAAATAAACAAGTGTTTTGGATCAACAGATTTTCCTTCTTACAATATATTCTGGTTTGCATTTATGCATTTAAAAAACTCAGGTCAATGGCCCAAGATTGAGAAATGCATGTTTTTCACCAAGGTGTAACTAAAATCCACATAAAAACCTACCTACATGCATGCTAACAAAAAAGAGGGCATTAAGTGGTTTTTTAAATTGGGAGTTATGAGCAAGACCCTCTGCAAAGCCATCACACAGTAACTGTGATTGGCTTGGGATTAAATATACAAGAGTAGAAATTTCACCTACACCCATTTTGGACACAATACATAATTTTGTCCAAAATACTATTGTTACTTCACTATCTCTTAAGTAGTGAAAGATCATACACACCAATGTCATAATTTCATGTTTTTGAGAATTAAAAGCTATGCTAGCATTATCGTCTTGGATATAGAGTTGTTTCCCATTAAATCAAGCTCAACAATGTTTCTCTAAAAAGAGGGTTTATGTATTTTAATCCCCAAAATACACAGTTTTAAAAGTCATCTTTCTAAAAGGGGAAAGGACTTGTTATGCAATACATTTTTACCACTCATCATATATAAACATTAATACATTTTTACACATCTATTAGTCTACCTCAAATCTTTTATCCATATTCACTCTTGCCAAATACCACCCCCCACCAAAATGTGGAAGTAAAATCTGAAATGTGTTAGACATTCTTAGTCTCAATAGGAAAAAAAAAGTTAGCTGGTTGCTGAAGTGAGAAGATTTCCATTAGGTTCCTGGCTCACATAACAAAAGTAACCATGGAATTCTGCATAGAACCCACAACAGATTGCTCAACTCAGAAACAAGGTTAATGTCTAAGAAAGTTAAGTTAAAACAAAATTTCTTGTTAACAGCTTTATGCTTACTATGTATTCCATGTAATCCTCATTTTCTACAGATCATCATATAATAAATATGTAGATAAATTATTTTCCATGGTTCATTTCTAACAATCTCATTTCTTTAAAAGAAATAGAGAATAAGTACAAGTAATTTAAATTAAAACTGGGGAGGAAAATGGATTCAAGGAAGCCCTCTTTTTAAAAAAAAAATTTCAAACAAGGTGTTGTATCATTTCCTCCTCCACTCTGCTAACTTTATTAGGGTGTACAAATAATGGATTACTGGTACAAACAGAAGAAATGTTCACACTTGATATTTTAAAAGTGTTTTGTGGCATACATTTTTAACTATCGCTGCTTTAATGTTCACACTGCAATCAGATAGTCCCTTAAAAATAAACAATACAACATAGTTGCCATATTTGGGGAGGTGGGGGAAGGGTGAGTCATTTCAAATAAAATGTTTTCCACCCATACGAATATGAAGGAGATAAAAACTGTCCAAGGGAATTAGCCATTCCTAAAGTGAGTGAGAAATGAATTGGCAGAGACTGAATCTCCATGAGAACATTACTTTGAATCAAAACCAAATTTCTAAAGCATTCCAGGTGATCTGCTCTATATTTATGGAATTTAAATACTGAAACGAATGATTCTGAAACGTTTAAGAAATAAAGCAATTTAACTGTCAATGCTGTATGTATTGGCTATACGTTTTAATGTTTATAGGCCTACAGTGATGGGATAGGAGAAGACCAACACTTCAAGGAGCTTCTCAGCTGGACACGATCCCCTGGTTATGAACTGCTCTTATCACATCAGTCTCCAATTCCACAGCAGTAAACTCTCTGTTAACTCAGAAATTGCTTATCTAAGTTACTTTGAGGGAGGCCAACAATTAATATACACATACTCCTAAAACTTTTACCCACCATATGTCCAAATCCTTCAAATGTCATCATCAGTAATTACTTCTTTTGCATCTTTCTTCTGGTAAAAATTAAAAACACAAATGGTACTAAAACACATTATACGTAAATCATTTCTTACTAAAATATTGTCAGTTGTTTTCCTCTTACAAAGAAAATTTTAAAAAATTAGTAAGGAGAGTATTAGCAGCTTTCAGACTCAGCATGTTAGAAGAACCACGGTATAAGAGAGAGGTAGGGCTGATAAAGTCAGGTACGATCATTATAACAAACACTTAAACCATACTGACTACGTGCTATGGATTTTTCTAAGCATTTCACATTCATTAATTTACTTAAACCCTAGGAATTAAAGAAGATTGGGATAAAGAACTTGGAAGCACAGAGTTCCCCGTCATAAGGCACAAAGTCTTCGGTGCTGTGCTGTGCGGCCCAGATCTCCCCTTCAGAACAGAGGTGCTTCCCCAGCTGGTGGAGTGTTGGTTGATGACACTCAGTCCAACCTTGTTCTAGAAATTACCTTAGCCATCTGACCCAAGGTCACACCCCTCTCCAGAGGCAGTCCATATATCATGACCAGTTGATGTGGGAGAAGAAGGCCTGGCTTCCTTATCTGAAGGTGGGGCAACTCTAAAGGTCTCTCTCCCCAGCTCCAGAGCTCCTGATGGGATCAGCGGAGGCCTCTGTTACTGCCTTGCTCTTCAGCTCCTCCCTCTTCGCAATCCAACTTCCTTCACTCCCCCAACAGGTAGCGTCCCTCAGTACAAGTCCCAGTAAACTTCTTGCACAATCTCAGAAACTGTTTCACAGGGAACTCAGCCTAAGACAATGGTAGAGACAGGATTCAAGCCCGGGCTCTCTGGCTGCAGAGCTTAACTCGCATAGTGAAACCCTGACAGTCACAGAGGATTCAGAAAACAACTTTTTGATAAGAGTTTCCAATGACCTCAACAGCCTATTAAGGTCTCAATAAAAATAACTGAAATTTGCTACATGATTGCTGGATCTCAGCAACCTTCTCAAAGCCCCCAAGGTATTCGTGGGCTGTGTCAGCTGTGCTCACCACCCATCCTTTCTTCTTCTTTTTTTTTTTTTTTTTTAACTGTACTTTAAGTTCTGGGATACATGCGCAGAACGTGCAGGTTTGTTACATAGGTATACACCTGCCATGGTGGTTTGCTGCACCCATCAATCCGTCATCTACATTATACCCATCCTTTCATATCCTTCCACTCAGGCCCCTTTGCTGATGGCCAGTGGCCAGTCAATAATGCCACTTTCCAGCCCAGGATACATTTATAGAACCTTTTGCTTATCCTTTATGTTGTAAAGAGGGTGTCACAGCTGTGTCTAAACAAGGATTAAGGCATAATGACATGGAAACACTCAGTGTAGGAGCAATAACTCCACATGTCTCCAGACTTGAGACCACATCTGAATTATATAATGAATATCAACAGATGAACAAGAGGGAAAATTATATTCAATATGTTGAGACAGAATATAAATGTGTGCAATTCATTTTAAAATGATGTACATCAGAAAATATTTTCAGACAACTTTAGTTTAGACACTTAACTAAGTAAGTAAGCTTCAATTATCAGAAAATTCAGTTAAAGTGACTACTTCATCTCTGTTGACAGCAAATAAACAGACCACTCTTGTAATTTAAGCAGACAGGTTCACAGTTTCTCACAATCAGCCTCCTCAAAACATGATTTCCTCTTCCTTGATTCCACAGACCCTGCATAGTACCTACTAAGGCTTTCACATCATCCCACCACTGCTCCCCAAGCCATAGGGGTTCTGTCAGATTCCACATCCCCAGACATTCACCTAAAGACTAAATCCTCACTTTCTCTACAGGACTAAGAAGTTAGTCCATCAGCTGTCAACTCAAGTAGCAGCCTGGGCCACATGCTCTAACCTACTTTTTTCTGCTATTCTGGTTTTTACATAAAAGACACTGTGAGCCAGGCACAGTGCTTCACGCCTGTAATTCCAGCACTTTGGGAAGCTGAGGCAGGCGGATCACCTGAAGTCAGGGGTTCGAGACCAGCCTGGCCAACATGGTGAAACTCCACCTCTACTAAAAATTCAAAACTTAGCCAGGCTTGGTGGCGTGCTCCTATAGTCCGAGCTACTCAGGAGGCTGAGGCAGGAGAACTGCCTGAACCTAGGAGGAGGAGGTTGTAGTGAGCCGAGATCGTGCCACTGCACTCCAGTCTGAGCAACAAAGCAAGACTCTGTCTCAAAAAATAAAAATAAAAAAAGGACACTGTGTTGTTCAAGCCCATGTGGTAGAGTCCATTTATCACAGAAGCTAAAAGCTGTAGGCCGAACAGGAATACATGGCACCAGACTTTCCAAGCTCTTTAATTTGCATACATAGCATTATCTTTTAAAAAGCTATCCAAGAGGATGATTTTTAAACTTGCCCAAAATAAAATATATTGCATTTATTGGGAAAAACAAACTATTTCAGATTAGTGAGATAATACCAAATAAACCCCAAACCAAAAATGTTGGTTTCAATTCAGAAATAACATCCAATTTCATGTTATCAGTAGCAAGATGTGGATTTGATTCATAGAAATTTTATAAGGAAGTCTAAGTGCCTATTTTATAACCTCAAATGTAACAATGCATTTACACTAGTGCTTTCTGGTCAAGGTCAAGAGCTGAGATAAGACATGCTGAGGCCAGTAAACTTTATAGGAACTGTCATATGTGGTCAGACCCACAATCCTCTCCAAGTTTCAGTGACACCCGACGACATCAAAGAACAGGAAATTATTCTACAAAATGATAAGTGACTTGAAGAAAGTTCTGTGAAAAGAGGATAATCCTGGGTAAAGTCCTGGATAAAGACAGAATAACCACCCAAAAGATTAGGTCTATTTACCAAATGTCCATCTTCTCTTTCAAATTGTATAAATACTTAATCCACCCAATGACTTGCTCTGGACCTTCTCCTATTAGAGTATACAGTTTCTCCTCTTGTGGTAAAAAATCTGCTCACATAAATACCCACTGCATAAACTTAAACTTTTTAAAAACTTAAGCTAAGCCTATTTCTCTCAGTTATGTATTTTTTTTATTATTTTGTATTTTGTGGAGACAGGGTCTCACTATGTTGCCAAGGCTGTCTCAAACTCCTGGCCTCAAGCAATTCTCCAGCCTCAGTCTCCTAAAGCACAAGGACTACAGGCATGAGCCACTCAGCCTATTTCTCTGTTACATGTGGTGCTACTAGTTCTGATATTCTTGGATTTGGGGAAAGTGTTCATGACATTACAGGCTTTGGTGAGGACTCCTTTCAGACTTCACACTTCATTGTTCAGGACCATAAGCATGCAAATAACTTTCTCTGTGTTCTCTTAAAAAAAAATCCTCCATTCTCATGATATGCAGTGTGTTTCTCTAGACCCTTCCCAGTTACATCTGCCCTGAGGTGCAAGACCAAACCCTCAAAGGAATATTCTAGATAAGATTACCTAAAGTTCAGACACATGGACAAACATAGAAACACAGCATTTAAAGATTCCTATTATCCCAGCACTTTAGGAGACCGAGGCGGGCGGATCACGAGGTCAGGAGATCGAGACCATCCTGGCTAACACAGTGAAACCCCGTCTCTACTAAAAATACAAAAAATTAGCCGGGCGTGGTGGTGGGTGCCTGTAGTCCCAGTTACTCGGGAGGCTGAGGCAGAAGAATGGCGTGAATCTGGGAGGCGGAGTTTGCAGTGAGACGAGATCGCCCCACTGCACTCCAGCCCGGCCGACAGAGTGAGACTCCGTCTCAAAAAAAAAAAAAAAGAGAGAGAGAAGATTCCTGTTAAGACATAATTGAATTCAAATGCATGTTCAAGTGTAATATTTATCAATATATTAAGGAGTAGTGAAACACTGAGATTTCACTGGAAATATTATACATATGTAACAAATGAAACATCTGTTCTAAAACATCTCAATATATTGTGCATTCACACATACTGTATGGTAACAACATGCACCTAACATATAGAGATATACAGAACAATGATATTCTCTCATCTTTACATAAAATCCAGTGTTATCATGCTGCCCGAATACCTGTACCATAAAGAAGTTCTACTCTCACTTAGACTCCCACGCAACAATAATAGGAGACTTTAATACCCCACTGTCAACATTAGACAGATCAACGAGACAGAAAGTTAACAAGGATATCCAGGAATTGAACTCAGCTCTGCACCAAGCGGATCTAATAGACATGTACAGAACTCTCCATCCCAAATAAACAGAATATACGTTCTTCTCAGCACCACAACACACTTATTCCAAAATTGACCACATAGTTGGAAGTAAAGCACTCCGCAGCAAATGTAAAAGAACAGAAATTATAACAAACTCTCTCTCAGACCACAGTGCAATCAAACTAGAACTCAGGATTAAGAAACTCACTCAAAACCGCTCAACTACATGGAAACTAAACAACCTGCTCCTGAATAACGACTGGGTACATAACGAAATGAAGGCAGAAATAAAGATGTTCTTTGAAACCAATGAGAACAAAGATACAACGTATCAGAATCTCTGCAACACATTTAAAGCATTGTGTAGACGGAAATTTATAGCACTAAATGCCCACAAGAGAAAGCAGGAAAGATCTAAAATTGACACCCTAACATCACAATTAAAAGAACTAGAGAAGCCAGAGCAAACACATTCAAAAGCTAGCAGAAGGCAAGAAATAATTAAGATCAGAGCAGAACTGAAGGAGATAGAGACACAAAAAAACACTTCAAAAAATCAACGAATCCAGGAGCCGGTTTTTTTTAAAAGATCAACAAATTGATAGACTGCTAGCAAGATTAATAAAGAAGAAAAGAGAGAAGAATCAAATAGACACAATAAAAAACGATAAAGGGGATATCACCACCGACCCCACAGAAATACAAACTACCATCAGAGAATACTATAAACACTCTATACAAATAAACTAGAAAACCTAGAAGAAATGGATAAATTCCTGGACACATACACTCTCCCAAGACTAAACCAGGAAGAAGTTGAATCCCTGAATAGACCAATAACAGGCTCTGAAATTGAGGCAATAATTAATAGCTTACCAACCAAAAATAGTCCAAGACCAGATGGATTCACAGCCGAATTCTACCAGAGATACAAGGAGAGGCTGGTACCATTCCTTCTGAAACTATTCCAATCAATAGAAAAAGAGGGAATCATCCCTAACTCATTTTATGAGGCCAACATCATCCTGATACCAAAGCCTGGCAGAGACACAACAAAAAAAGAGAATTTTAGACCAATATCCCTGATGAACATCGATGCAAAAATCCTCAATAAAATACTGGCAAACCGAATCCAGCAGCACATCAAAAAGCTTAACCACCATGATCAAGTGGGCTTCATCCCTTGGATGCAAGGCTTGTTCAACATAGGCAAATCAATAAACGTAATCCAGCCTATAAACAGAACCAAAGACAAAAACCATATGATTATCTCAATAGACGCAGAAAAGGCCTTTGACAAAATTCAACAGCCCTTCATGCTAAAAACTCTCAATAAATTCGGTATTGATGGAACATATCTCAAAATAAGTAAGAGCTATTTATGACAAACCCACAGCCAATATCATACTGAATGGGCAAAAACTGGAAGCATCCCCTTTGAAAACTGGCACAAGACAGGGATGCCCACTCTCACCACTCCTATTCAACATAGTGTTGAAAGTTCTGGCCAGGGCAATCAGGCAGGAGAAAGAAATAAAGGGTATTCAATTAGGAAAAGAGGAAGTCAAATTGTCCCTGTTTACAGATGACATGATTGTATATTTAGAAAACCCCATCGTCTCGGCCCAAAATCTCCTTAAGCTGATAAGTAACTTCAGCAAAGTCTCAGGATACAAAATTAATGTGCAAAAATCACAAGCATTCTTACACACCAATAACAGACAAACAGAGAGCCAAACCATGAGTGAACTCCCATTCACAATTGCTTCAAGGAGAATAAAATACCTAGGAATCCAACTTACAAGGGATGTGAAGGACCTCTTTAAGGAGAACTAAAAGCCACTGCTCAATGAAATAAAAGAGGACACAAACAACTGGAAGAACGTTCCATGCTCATGAATAGGAAGAATCAATATGGTGAAAATGGCCATACTGCCCAAGGTAATTTATAGATTCAAAGCCATCCCCATCAAGCTACCAAAGACTTTCTTCACAGAATTGGAAAAAACTACTTTAAAGTTCATATGGAACCAAAGAAGAGTCTGCATTGCCAAGACAATCCGAAGCCAAAAGATCAAAGCTGGAGGCATCACGCTACCTGACTTCAAATTATACCACAAGGCTACAGTAACCAAAACAGCATGGTACTGGTACCAAAACAGAGATATAGACTAATGGAACAGAACAGAGCCCTCAGAAATAATACCACACATCTACAACCATCTCATCTTTGACAAACCTGACAAAAACAAGAAATGGGGAAAAGATTCCCTATTTAATAAATGGTGCTGGGAAACTGACTAGCCATATAAAGAAAGCTGAAACTGGATCCCTTCCTTACACTGTATACAAAAATTAATTCAAGATGGATTAGAGACTTAACTGTTAGACCTAAAACCATAAAAACCCTAGAAGAAAACCTAGGCAATACCATTCAGGACATAGGCATGGGCAAGGACTTCATGTCTAAAACACCAAAAGCAACAGCAACAAAAGCCAAAACTGACAAATGGGATCTAATTAAACTTAAGAGCTTCTGTACAGAAAAAGAAACTAACATCAGAGTGAAAAGGCAACCTACAGAATGGGAGAAAATATTTGCAATCTACTCATCTGACAAAGGGCTAATATCCAGAACCTACAAAGAACTCAAACAAATTTACAAGAAAAAAAAATAACCTCATCAAAAAGTGGGCAAAGGATATGAATAGACACTTCTCAAAAGAAGGCATTTATACAGCCAACAGACACATGAAAAAATGCTCATCATCACTCACCATCAGAGAAATGCAAATCAAAACCACAATGAGATGCCATCTCACATCAGTTAGAATGGCGATCATTAAAAAGTCAGGAAACAACAGGTGCTGGAGAGGATGTGGAGAAATAGGAACACTTTTACACTGTTGGTGGGAGTGTAAACTAGTCCAACCATTGTGGAAGACAGTGTGGCGATTCCTGAAGGATCTAGAACTAGAAATACCATTTGACTTAGCCATCCCATTACTGGGTATATACCCAAAGGATTATAAATCATGCTGCTATAAAGACATATGCACACGTATATTTATTGCGGCACTGTTCACAATAGCAAAGACTTGGAACCAACCCAAATGTCCATCAATGACAGACTGGATTAAGAAAATGTGGTACATATACACCATGGAACATTATGCAGCCATAAAAAAGGATGAGTTCATGTCCTTTGTAGGGACATGGATGCAGCTGGAAACCATCATTCTCAGCAAACTATCAAAAGAACAGAAAACCAAACACCGCATGTTCTCACTCATAGGTAGGAAATGAACAATGAGATCACTTGGACACAGGAAGGGGAACATCACACACCGGGGCATATTGTGGAGTCAGGGGAGGGGGGAGGGATAGCATTAGGAGATATACCTAATGTTAATAACGAGTTAATGGGTGCAGCACACTAACATGGCACATGTATACACATGTAATGAACCTGAACATTGTGCACGTGTACCCTAGAACTTAAAGTATAATAAAAAATAAATAAACAAATAAATAAATTTTTAAAAAAAAAACGAATTCATGTCCTTTGTAGGGACATGGATGCAGCTAGAAACCATCATTCTCAGCAAACTATCACAAGAACAGAAAACCAAACACCACACGTTCTCACTCATAGGTGGGAACTGAACAATGAGAACACTTGGACACAGGAAGGGAAACATCACACACCGGGGCATATCGAGTGGTGCGGGGAGAGGGGAGGGATAGCATTAGGAGACATACCTAATGTACATGACGAGTTAATGGGTGCAGCACACCAACATGGCACATTATAGCTATGTGACAAACTTGCACGTTGTGCGCATGTACCCTAGAACTTAAAGTATAACAAAAATTTTAAAAAGTTATACTCTCATGCACTTTTATTTGCATGATATTTTCAAAAGATTTTATAGGAACAACATTTAGACTTCAAACTCTTAGTTCAATGTAATCAATATGATCAATATTTTAAAAATGATTTGAATGAGGCAAACACCAAATTCACAGAGATATGAATAAATAAGTGAACGAATGACTCTTCCTTCTTGCCTGCCACATGAGCACCTTTTCCAACAGAAACCCACAACCCCCAAAAATAGAGAGTTAGAAGGTGTCTCTAACTATTTTTTATAATCTGTGGTTATACATATAATCAGTAAAATACATATTTCTTCAGAGCAAGCATAAAAATTGTAATTCCTTATAAATCTTTTTAGGTAAAGGCCTTTTCAGGCATCTTTAAAGTCGTGTTCATTGAGGGAAGATGAGTAAAGCATACAGAAAAACTCTCTGCACTATATTTTTGCAACTCTAGTGAGCCTGTATTTAAAAACAAAAAGTTATTTATAAAAGTGCTAACAATTTATTTTTAATCTCAAATAATTAATTAGTAAGTAAAATTGTATCCAACTCAAAGAACAGATCAAATACAGTCATATCAAAATAAGTTAATTAATTTTTCCAAGAAACTATAACACATCACAAATCATAATAACAAATATTCATCCCCAAAGCTCCGGGCTCCAAACTTCATTACAACAAATTTCACAAGTAGTATGTAAAAAGCCTAATAGCAATGATCACAGCTACTGCATTGGAGGAATTTCTCCAGAAGAAATACAGTGTTTTTTTGTTCTTGTTTTTGTTTTTGTTTGTTTGAGATGGAATCTCGCTCTGTCGCCCAGGCTGGAGTGCAGTGGTGCGACCACGGCTTACCGCAACCCCCGCCTACCAGGTTCAAACAATTCTTCCGCCTCAGCCTCCCAAGAAGCTGGGATTACAGGCGCCCGCCACCATGCCTGGGTAATTTTTATATTTTTAGTAGAGATGGAGTTTCGCCATGTTGGTCATACAGGCCTTGAACTCCTGACCTCAAACAATCCACCCGCCTCGGCCTCCCAAAGTGCTGGGATTACGGGCGTGAGCCACTGTGCCCAGCCAGAAATACAGTTTAAATAAAGTTGGATAAGATGATTTGGGATCTCTGGTCTGTTCACATTTTTTTTTTTTTTTTGAGACGGAGTCTTGCTCTGTTGCCCAGGCTGGAGTGCAGTGGTGCAATCTTGGCTCACTGCAGCCTCTGCCTCCCAGGTTCCAGCAATTCTCCTGCCTCAGCCTCCCAAGCAGCTGGGATTACAGGCACCAGCCACCACACCCGGCTAATTTTTGTATTTTTAGTAGAGATGGGGTTTCACCATGTTGGCCAGGCTGGTCTCGAACTCCTGATCTCAGGCGATCCGCCCTCCTCGGCCTCCCAAAGTGCTAGGATTACAGGTGTGAGCCACCGCACCTGGCCAGTACATATTTTTAAAATAGTAAGTATCCTTCCATTAAATAAGCATTTTCTGGCCACTATCAGGACCATGGGGAAGTATACCGTGTAGACAACATGAACACATATGAAACAATTAAAGGGCAGTGCAAAGCAGTAAGCAATAAAGTGATCAATTAAAGTGTGGAATTCACTGCCTAAGGTTTTGCCAATAAAAATATTTAAGTGTTTGAACTATATTTTATTCTGATGCTTTTGGAGTGGTGTTTTTATTTCATTTCTTAATATATTTTCCAGGGAAATTATCTGATCTAGTTTATCTAAATCTTTTGAGACATTTCCTATCCACCTTCTCCCATTCCCTGGCAAAGGAGCTCAACTTGTAGAAGTGCAAATGTGTGAGCTGCATGTTTCTGCTTAATCTGTTAATGCTCAGCCATTTTCCAAAGGCGATTGTAATCAGTACTCGAGCAAACTCCCTACCATGAGGCCCTACCTTCTGCTAACATCGTGAGTGCTCATCTCACATTCCTAAGGACAGAGTCTCCAGAGGTCAAAGGAATCGAAGGAATTTGTGAAGCAGTTCAACTGTGATGTCTCACTACAGCTGTGGTCACGCAATACACAAGGAGAGAGTTTCAGGAGTGCAGCCATCAACACTCAAGATCCCATGAAACTTTCAGCCTAACTGATGGTCCCACTGATTCCTCACTCAGAACAAAACATATTTCACCAAGTCTCACTTTCAGGACTTCATTCCTGATCCTTCTGGGGTAGAAGGTGCAAAAACCTGGTTTGTATTAGAGACATTAGGAATATTTAAATAAGGCCAACAGATTTCCATGCTGAAGAGCACAAAAAATGGAAGAGCTAATCCCATTCCCTTGGGAGATCAGTTTAGCTACTTTAATTGTCATAATCCTATTTGTTAAACAAGTATCCTTCCCTAAATCCATAGTATACCCTTGTTTTTTAAATCCTGCGTGTCAAGTGAGAACCGAAAGGAGGAGCCTTGCTTCCAGTTTTAAATACAGCAATAACCAGGCACGCCTGGATGCATTTGTTTTTTAAAAAAGCCAGTTTAACTTCTCAAAGGAATGAAATCACTCAGAAGATGAGACTTTTCTGAAATTCACTATTTTTAAAACAGTAGTTTAACAGGGTTCACCATAACTACCCCTTGCATTTATTTCAATTTTCCATAGCATTATGTCTGCAACAGAAAACAAAAGCTGTTTACTATACCAGATGATTCTATTTTCCACTAAATCACCCTAAATTGGCCACATTTGCGTCAAGCACACATGAGGTATACTACCTAATATGTAAAAGTCCTTATAAAATGTACACTGACTTATGTTATTCTGAAGTAAAATGTTACATGCTCAGTATTCTGAGTACCACAGAACAGCTATACTTAAATGATGGCAACAAGCAACCAAGAACACCATAAGCTCTTAAAAAAAAAAAAAAAAAAAAACCTCAAATACAGGAAAAAAGGCAAAGAACATCAGTCTTTGGGTAAGAAAATCTAACTAGATTTCTATGTAGAAATTCAAGTTTCTTCTGCTGCAAGCCTGATTTTTCAAAGGGATACCTACTATTATTTAAAGGAAGATCATGTAATTCCCCAAAATAAAAATCATACAAATTTTAATTCTATTTAATCTAAAAATAAAAATATGCCTCTAAACTACTTTTTGAATAGAGTCACAACATCAAGTCAACAGCTGAAAATCAGACCTATTAAAGGGTTAAGAATTGTTGCTTTACAACAAATGTGTATAAGGTGTATGCTGTTTGCTTTCACATTGTAATCAACATATCTGTGAAACACCTTGTTCATATTAAGCTGAAAAAGGACTATAAAAGCTCCAGTTTTCAGCTATTGTTCATCCTTAAATGTTCAATTTTACACAAAACATGGCTTCCAAAGTATTAGCACTGGAGAACCCACTGTAATAATTTAAATCTGGAAATTTGTGGCCATTCTAATTATAGAAGCTAAAAATATTCAGTGTGTAAGCTTTGGGGATCACTCATGGAGTGAAGAGCAGTGTAATCATTTTCAAGGGTTCTCCAAATCGTGTGCGTTACTTGGGGGCATAAATTTAATACGAACTATACAGTGAAATGGGTGATCTCAAGCTGCTGGCTATTAGACTCAATTTTTCAATATGATGCTTGATGAACCTTGGTTCCAACTCAGTTTTAGCAATAAAAAGTAAAAGTTCTAGAGAAAAAAATATATATAAAGCACAGCTTGAGTCACTCAGAGTAACAGTTTAAGAAAAATGCTTAAATGTATTGTTCATTCATTCAGCCAACAAATATTCATTAATATGCCAGGAACTGTTCTCAGTGCTGGCACAATTCAACTCAAGAATAAGGAATGTTGAAGAATACAAAAACAATAATAAAAACTAACATGTTTGGCCATTTACACTGCTGAACAAGATTTCATAAAGATCACTTTATCTGTTCCTCGTAACTCCTCTGTGAATGAGGTTTTATAATTATTTTAATAAGGAAAAAAGACACAGATGATTTTTTAATTCTCAAAATCAAATATAAGTAAGAGAGCTGGATGTTCAACTCATACCTTCCAAATACAAATCTCCATCGGTCATTGGGCAACACAAAATTACAAGATGCTCTGCTTTTACGTAAAGCATTGAGGAGAAGTTCTGCATGTTTCTGAGTGTTGTATTAAAGTTATTTAATATTGTTTTGGTTTGGGTTTTTTGTTTTTTAGGGATAAAGTTTCAAAGATTCAGACTATCATCTTTACAAGTTCAAAATGTTTGTAATCTCTTTATCCCATGAATTTACTTATTAGATGGAAGCATTGGTGAATGAGTTTGCCTGGTTAGCTGAGTCTTCTAAACAAATAAAAGAAGTTAACTCCCCAAGTATTAAAATCATCCTTACTTGGGAAAAGATACTGGATAAAAACTTCATGAGCAAAAAACATGAAAGAGTACTTTACAAAAAAAAGTGTAGACAATAATCATATGAAAAGACAGACAAGGTACTCTGAGAAATGCAAATTAAAACTACAATGTGATACAACTATACATCCAATAGAATGGCTTTAAAAAAAGACATACAAAGCCCCTTTTGTAAGGATGTGGCATAGACAATACTCTCACACAATGCTGGTAGAAATGTGAATTAGTACCAATTCTAAAGGAAGGTACTATCTACTAAAACAGTCCCATCAATTAAACTGGCAAAACACACAACTGAAATTCCCACATGTTCACCAAAAGACATACACAAGAATGGTCATAGCAGCACGATTCATAATAGCCAAAAGCTGGAAACAACCCAAATAAAATGAGTAAATCAAGAGCAAAATGGATAAATATACTGTGGCGTTCTTATAAAGTAGAACATTATGTAGCAATGAGAATAAACTGATGCCTCACACAAAACAAGAATGAATCTCACAACATAATGTGGAGCAAAAGAAGCCACGTACAAGAATACATACCACGTAATTCACTCACAGAAAGTTCAACGATAGGTGAAAGTAACCTACTGTCTCAGAAATCAGGAGAGCGGTTACCTTGGGGGGAAGTAATGACTTGAAGAGGGAGTTAGAGGAGGCTTCTGGATGCCAGCAATGGTCTATATTGTGGTCTTGGCACTGGTTACATGGATGTGTTCACTTAGGTAAATTGCTGAGCTGTCTACTGATGGTATGATGACATACAATTTTCTGACCAATGTATTTCAATAAAACTTAACAGAAGGAAGAGGGGAAGAGAAAAGAAGGAAGAAAGGAGAAAGTGAGGGAGGGAGAAGGGGGTGTAATGAATGAGGCTATCAGAGTCCACATCTAAATAGCCCTCAACCACTGTGCTTGCTTTAGTTCTTACCTCTGTCTCCCTCTTCCTTTCCTACCACGCTGTTTTCAGGTACTTTTCAATGTTTTCCATGTATTTGCCAATGAAGCCCATTTTAGTCTTCTACTTTGTAGTTTACTGTTTGCTATGGGATTAGAAATTTTATAATCAATCATAGAACAGTATGTGTATTAAAAGTAAACTGACTCTGAGGGATGTCCTAGGAATAAAGTGAATTCTTTATAATGTATTTCTTTTTTTACCCTCTATTTTGCCTGCTCAGAGGCTTTTTTTTTTTTTTTTTTTTTTTTTTTTTTTTTTTTTGCTGGGGAACATGCCAAATGTAGGAGTTTCAAATAGATGAAGTTGTTACTAGATCTTATCAGTGAATATTAGATCTCCAGGCCAAAGCTAGAATTAACTAACATAGAAGTCCATATCCCACAAGCTTATTTACTTGAAAACAGTTTTAAGAATAATATTAACCAGTGAATATACTTAAAAAAAATCACCAAAATCTCCTTAAATAAGAAGGTATCTTCAAAATATTAAAAGTAGATTTTTCGGCCGGGCTAGGTGGCTCAAGCCTGTAATCCCAGCACTTTGGGAGGCCGAGACGGGCGGATCACGAGGTCGGGAGATCGAGACCATCCTGGCTAACATGGTGAAACCCCGTCTCTACTAAAAAATACAAAAAACTAGCCGGGCGAGGTGGCGGGCGCCTGTAGTCCCAGCTACTGGGGAGGCTGAGGCAGGAGAATGGCGGGAACCCGGGAGGCGGAGCTTGCAGTGAGCTGAGATCCGGCCACTGCACTCCAGCCTGGGCGGCAGAGCGAGACTCCGTCTCAAAAAAAAAAAAAAAAGAAAGAAAAAATAAATAAAAGTAGATTTTTCTAGTTGTGTCACTCATAGACTATTAAAGCAGTGTTAAACATAACATACTCCTTTCTCATTTTGTATTTTTATTCATACTGATTTCTTTAATCCCCCAAAAAAGCATACTAGGAGTATTATTTAAAATTTTCTTAAGGTTTCTAATACAGAAATTCGAGTTAAATTCAAGTCAAGGAGTAAACCTTTTCCACACAATTATGCACAAAGTAAAAATACAAAACTCCAAAATATCAGTTGGTGGTTATTTATTTCCTTTAATATCCTAATTTCACTTAATTTCTTTCTGTGTTCATTCTACATGAAAAACAAAACTTAGCTCTCAAGATGGTAGCTAAAACTGGCACACCCAAACTGAAAATTCTTCTCTCATGAAACGCTCCCTGGATTGCAGAACCTGAAATAAAGTTGCGGCAAGTGGGCACTGCTACTGAGCGGAATTACCAACAGAAAATGGAAACCGTCACTTTAAAACAGCATAAACTTTTATCTGCTTTAGTATCTTCTGCTGTGACTAAAAGGACATTCACCCATTCACTGACAGTGATTCGACAAACATGTATCACCAGTCAAAAGATAAAATATTCATTTCTACCTCCACCAATAATTTGCAGCTAAGTTTAAGAAAAGCATAGGGTTCTCTGACATAGTTTCCTCTTATTCTCAATAAGCATAACAATCCCTTACATTTACTTAGTTTTCAGGAAAGAAGAACAAGATGATGTTTTGGTTTACCCAAACAACTACAGAGTCACATAGTTTCAACATTACTGTTTCTACCACTATCTTTTTCCAATACAGAGGCTCCTAAACTTACGGTGGGTTATGTCCTGATAAGCCCATCATAAATTGAAAATATTGCAAGTCAAAAATGTGTCTAATACACCTAACCTACCAAATATCATAGCTTAGCCTAATCTACCTTAAATGTGCTCAGAATATTTACATTCGCCTACTAGGCAAAATCATCTAACACAAAGCCTAACCTATTTTACAAATAAACTATTGGATATCTCATGTAATTTATTGAATACTGTATTGAAAGTGAAAAACAGAAAGTTGTTATCAGTACTCGAAGTATAGACCCTACTGAATGTGAATGCTTTCACACCATTGTAATTCTGAAAAATTTTAACTCGAACATAGTAAGTCTGGAACTGTCTATATTCAGCCTATATTCAGCATCAAGTAAGACATTATCATTAAGGAATAAAATTATTGGCATCATTAGGAAGATTGGAAGAAAAAGTTTTCTCTCTCTTTTGCCACAGCAAGTAAATAAAGCCATTAGCATTTATACACTTGTTCATTTTTTAGAGACAGGATCTCCTTATGTTGCCCAGGTTGACGTGCAGTAGCTATTCACAGGCACAATTTTATAGCAATTTCATAGGCACAATTTTATAGCACATGACAGCCTCGAACTCCCATGCTTAAGTGATCCTCCCAACTCAGCCTCCAGAGTATCTGGGACCACTGCACCTGGCTCTCATTGTATTTTCAATGTCTTGTTAGAAATTTCATTGCACTGCTGAGACTACCAAATGCAATAAAAGCCATTGCCACAGAAGTATTATGAAAGTGGCCAGGTGCAGTGGTTCACGCCTGTAATCCCAGCACTTTGGGAGGCCGAGGCGGGCAGATCACAAGGTCAGGAGATTGAGACCATCCTGGCTAACACGGTGAAACCCCGTCTCTACTAAAAATACAAAAAATTAGCCGGGCGTGGTGGTGCGTGCCTGTAGTCCCAGCTACTCGGAGGCTGAGGCAGAATGGTGTGAACCCAGGAGGCAGAGCTTGCAGTTAGCTGAGATCGCACCACTGCACTCCAGCCTGGGCGACAGAGCGAGACTCCGTTTCAAAAAACTAAATAAATAAAAATAAAAAATAAAAATGAAAGTAGTTAATATGGCTTTTGACAAAATTAAATCAGCCTCTACAAATGTGTGTGTGTGTGTGTGTGTGTGTGTGTGTGTGTGTGTGTAAACATATATTAGGCAGAACTGAGTAAAGGGGAATCTATCCCTATTGCTGGAAAAATAACCAAAGGTATGCACTACTGAGGATAAAAAGATCATCTTCATGTCAATAGAACAGAAGCATATTTTCCATTTTTGTGACCCAAATGTATCAACAGCTTAAATATTGGGAGAAAGGCAAAATGTATTTGGAATACAACTTAGCTGACCTTAAAACTTTATCCTCCTTTTCTCTAAGATTCCTACATTATGTAAAAGTAGTAAGATCCAGTTTTGTAGTCTTACTAGCTTCCTGGATGTTCTTTATCCATTTTGCTAAATGACTCCCTAAAAATACATAAATTTCATAAATCACAGGTTGTCCTTGGAAACAGCATCAACTGAGATCCATGTTCTGCTTATAGCTTCCTTTGTCCCATCAAATCATGCATTCTGATTCCTTCCATTTAGCAATCAAGAAAAAACTGCTTAGAAATTTTAATCATCATTAGATTTTCCTCTTCTCAGTTTGTTCTTTCCACTCCCAATCTTATCTACCAACTCCAGTCTTAGATTTCATTCATATTATTTTAAATAAACACAAAGAAACTCCAAGAAACAAATATGTATCTCGCCACACTTAGGTCCAGCAGAGTATCTCAGGACTCTTCTCCCCTAACAATAGCAGTCCTCATGGTCTACAGCACTCTCAGAGGCAGGCAAGGAATCCTGTTTATTTACATGATTCACCAGCTAGTGTGCATTTCTTTAAGTGTTGTCTTCTCCTTTAAGATGTAAGCTACGGCCAGATATCACTTTTGTTATCAGAACAAGGGATCAGAACCTCAAAACTGTACCTGCCAGCACTCAGCGAAAAATGAGATTACCATCAGGGCCTACTGGAAGTTGTCCCAAAGGTTACCCGATTTCTATCGCATTATTCCTCTAAATGGGATTGCCTTTATTTCTTTCACACAACATTTTTGTAAATCCAAAATGTCTCTTAATCATTTAAGAGACTGAAATCATAGCACTAACATTCAAACATCTAAAATTATTTAATATTGACTATATGAACTAAAAGAAATACATTAATCTAAACTGAGAGTACATTCTGCCAGTCTCATTGGGTAAGGTGTCTAATGTATGTTTGTAAGTCTCTAGAAATGACCCCAAAAGAGCAAATGTCACCAAAACCCTCATTCTGAAGAACAGTTAAATCCAAAATGTTGGGGGTTTCTTAGTTTTCAGTTCTTTTAAGCATGGCTGGGACTATCAAAATATCCCATCTTGTCCTTGTCACCCCCACTCCTACAAATGCTCTCTGCCTCAACAGCTCATAATGCAGTGGCACTGCTTTCACGTCTCCATCTACATACATGAGAGTTTCTGTGTCATCTTACTTGAGAGTGTGGGATACAGTTAAAACAAATCATTCAATTTCAAGATCTACCACAAAGACCAGAATCCTATCAGTACTTTTAACTTTAAAATGAAAGTAAAAGTTTTTTCTCAGCTATAAAAGCTATAGAAAAATAAACAGGCACACTTCCTTTGAATGAAGTTATACTAATATTTTCAGTCTAAGTACTAAAATGACCATATAAATTATTTACATGCTAATATGATAGACACAAGAAAGACAGTTGTAGTCAGAAACATTTACAAAAGACATTACATTGGCTATAAAAAGGTACTGAATATTGTTCTAAAGCCATTGACGAATCTACTCAAATCACAATGAAAAAAAAATAGGCCCAAATGAGCAATGTACACTTTAATTAATTTAATTCAGGTAATATTACAACTCCAAGTCCCAAGATACAAGAAAAAAGAGAAATACAGTACAATACAGTGTCTCTTAGGAAAGGAACTGTTCCAGGATTTGAGACAATGAGCGTTTAGTACAGCCCAGTGTTCTTGATTTCTCATTAGGAGCAACTTTCCAGGGCACTGAAGCGAACTAGGAAAAGAAATGGGGAGGGTAAGCCAAAGGGGTCGCTGCTCTTCAGTGTCAAGTTGGAAAGAGCTTGCTGCGATCAATTATGCTGAGAAGGTAGGGCCTTGAGAGGGAAGGAAGGGTAGAAAAAACAGTTTTACAGGGCGCTGAAAAAAGTGACAGGACAGAGGTAGAACTGCTTCCTTCTCCATCTTTCACGTCAATTCAAGTTTTTCTTTTTGTTCTGTAAGAACTTTTGTCTTTATGGTGCTTGCTGCGGTTTGCTGATGTAGTTCCCAACTCCTGCCTTCCTTTGGTGACTTATTAACGGACTGGCAACGGCTGAGTAAAATGCACTTAAGAAAAAAGAAATCACCTCTCCTTGCCAAGACGCACATGCTGCCCAGTACCTGAGGAAGAGCTCCGCTGTCGCTGGCCAAAAGAAATTCCAGTTTAACCTCTGCCTCTCCTATCCAAATCCATTGCAAATAAATGTGTGTGTGCCACTTGCAGAGAATCTGCCTGACTCACCCCCCGCCTTTGGCGTGCCAGGGAGAGATGTAAATGCTCCGTCCTGGAGCGGGCAGTGAAGTGGGGGCCGCGGCCTCGGTAGCACTGAGAGTCCCCAAATCTCCCCCTGTGATGGGTTTGGGGATGTGTTCCTCTCAAGCAGGTGCCCGGTCACAGGGCGACCACCCAGGCTCCCAGCAACACACGTGTCACTGAGCCCGAGCCCAGCCCGCCGCAGACACTGGCCCCGCAGTCCTCGTAAAGACGCCCAGTAGCGCGCAGGGGACTTAGCAGTGAGGGAGAAGCAGGACCACCCAAACTTTTCCTCTAAACCCTAAAAAGGAAAAAAAAAAAGTACTTTTCCGCGGAAGCAGCCTCCACACACCGCCCGCGCCCAGCTCAGGGGATGCCCGGCCCGCAATTGACCTCTCTCTCCCTCCCAGGAGCGCGCTGAGGCCGCCTGCGCGCCCCACTGGATCGGCCCCCGGGCTCGCGCCCGCCCCCGCCGTGTAGCGAGGGACCCCATCGACCCTTCCGGCAGCTGCCGGGGCCAGGCGCTCACCTCCTGGGGTCCGGCTTCCGTCGCTCCTCCAGTTTGGCGGCGGAGTGTGGGGCTGCAGCGGCCACTGCCGCCGCCGCCGCCGCCTTCGCTGCCACCGCGGCCGCCGCCGCCACCGAAGCGCTGCCCGGCGCGCCGCCGGGGTTGGAGGCTGGGGGGCCGCGGAATCCCTGGAGGCGCGAGCCCGGGACGCGGCGGGGCCGAGCCGCGGGAAGTTGTCTGCGCGGGGCGCGGAGCGAGCCGGGCGCCAGTCACCCGCGCCCAAGTAGTCACAACTTTGCCGCCTGGGTGGGTGCGCGCTCCGGAGAGAGGCGAGTGCGGGAGAGCGGGGCAAAGGGGCTGGGGCGGGAGGGTCTTCGGAACAGGCAGGACTGGAACCTGAAGGGCCCGCGAGGGAGAAAGGTGGCGCAGGGGGGATGTCTACACAGCCCGCGTGCTGCTCGGCGAGCGAGTGTGTAAGAGCGCGGGCGTCTACTCTAGTTTGCCTCCTGCAGCTCCTGCATATTTATGGGGATCTCTGATGTTCCTGCCAGTAACTAACGCTGCAGCAGTGGAGCCCAGCCCGGGCGCCCCTCGGGAGCAAGCCAGGGTGCGGGGGCTCAAGGAAGGCGGCCGCGGCGGAGGCTGTGCCGCGAGCGCGAGCCTGCGATCCATATTTAAAGCCGTAAGTGGCCTCGGCCGGCCCCCTGCCCTGCCCTCGCTCGCGCCCGCCCGCCCGGCCCCCACCGCTCCGGGCCGCCGCTCGGCGTCAGCCGCCCGGGCATCCGCGGCGGGGAGGGGCCTCGAGCCGCGCCGCCTCCGCCAGGGGCTTGAGCTCTGCGCTCAGCGCCCGCCCGGAGCTGGCTGAGGACCCGGCTCCGGACCAGCAGCTCTTGCCTCCCGGGTTCCTTCTTTCTCACGCCCTGGGCTGGGTCCTAGGTCCAGCTTTTTGTCCTACTCAGAAGAATTACCCGTGGGGAGAGCCTGTGCTTCCATGCAGACCTAAAATTGCATGCGTTTCCCAGCTCAGATCACTCTTGACTCTACTTTATAAAACTTGGGGCGTATAGAGTGCTGCCGTAACACAGTATTAAGTCATTGTTCACCTTTAACAAAAGATATCTGAAGATAATGTGGTTGTCAACTGTGTCCTTCACTTATGTCACTGATGCCTTTCTGTCTTCCTAGGGAGTTAAGAAAACAGCCTTAGCAAAGTGATTATTTGTATTTATTCTGTTCCTAAGTCTAATTAATGAGGTTCAAGTACTGTTTGCCAAGCAAGTAATATATCAATGACCCAGCACCATTGCCATCGGTAAACCATTGAATCATAAGTAAACCATTAAGCTATGAACAGACTGTCAGCACAGACACACCATATATTGTTCTGGGTACTGCTAGAGAGTAGTCACTTAATGGATTTCAACCACATGGTATATCATACAAGTGTATATCATTTTCCAGTAATACATATTATTTGTAATGTATATGTGGACATCACTGACCAAACTGTTTTCAACAGTAGCCACCAAAACGCATAAAGCCCAAGAGAAATAATTTCACATACCAACTGCTCCTGGTTCCCAGTCTTTCTTCAATACAAAGCTATAGCTAATAGGACCTCCAAGGGGAAAAAAAAAATAAGGGTAGGGAGGAAATAATTTGAGGACAGAGGCTTTTCTTTCTAGTATTCAAAACTGGAAGAGATCCAGAGATCCATGGTGCCTCACCAGTGCTTGAAAAGCAGGTATGGAGCTTGTGTCTTTTAAATAGCTTGTACCTTTAAAATCCTTAGTTAATGCTCAGAAGGCACAAGGAACCACCCCAGTCAGTCTGATGTATGAAATGAAAATGTACTGTCATGTGTCTCTTGTCACATCTGGCTCACATACATGTTCACACATTCTACATAACCCACTGCAGTGATATTCATCAGAGTATCACTGGGAGTTTTTAATGGGAAACTCAAAACCAAAGGTAAAACAAAAATTTAGCTTTAAAGTTTTCACCTAAATGATTATATTCTGTTTCTAGACGAATGTTAAAATTAACTTTCACTCCCTGAGCAGGCAGTGAGCAAGAATCAGCAACCACAAAGTAAGCTAACAGGCAAAGGGAAGTCACTTTTGTATTAAAAATTTGCCACTGCTGTTCAGCAGTTTTTCACACTGTGGATCATGTATTTCAACATAGCTGGCAATTTCTCATTATAATGGTGGAGCAGCCATGAACAGTCAGTGTTGGTGAATAAGAAGGAAAAAGTCCAAGAAACACATTTTTCAAGCATTCTGCTGCAAAATATATCAAACTTTCCTTCACGTAAGTTGAATAGGTAACTCCTGAAGGCATTTCAGTACAAAGATTGGCAAGAATTTACCCTGAAAGGAGCATAAAGTTGGTGTGTGGGGTGGGAGGCAGGGAGACAAATTTGGTGTGTGTCTTAAATTAATGAGAAAAAGAGTTGTCTTTGGCAAAGGGTTGACAATCTCTGTTATCATTTTCATTACTTGATGTTTGCTGTCCCACAAATAAAAGAGCATGTTCTATTTCCTTTCCTATTGATTAGTGTCCAGTAGTTGAGATATATGTGTGTTTTCCTTTGAAAGGTCATTGATTAATTTTTCTTATAAACTCTGCATGTGATCACTTTCGATTGCTTTTCTGGGTGATAACAATGAATCCTGAGATTTTTGTTCACCTCTCCTAAAACATATGCTATGTCTCCTGATTCTCATAAGCCCAAAGAAAGATTTATTAGTTCTTTTTGTCTTGGGGTTCACACGGTTTGGTGACAAGAAGAATGAGCAGAAAAACTGATGGAATTAGAAAAAATGGTGTAAGTAAGCTTTACTGATAATGATTTGTTTACTTTTTAATCAATAACTCTCTGTACTAAATGACTTCTTAGAATACCCGCCCAGTGCTTAGCTTATTAATCAAGTTTCTTTCATATCATCCAAGGTCCTAATAGGCATCTAAAGAAAATAGAAAGAAGGACCTTTGTTTCGATGACAAGCACCATCTAGTGGCAGCAGGTGATGATGACATAATGTCTAACAAAAATGAAGATGAAAGTTTTTGAATAGGTAGTCCAGGCATTCCTGGTGGCATATAGGCATGACATTCTTTGATTCTGAAACAAGAAGTTGTATGTAGTAGAACAATGCAATTGATCGGCCCTGTGTTGACTGTTGAAAGTAAGGTGCAGATGTGACCTGCAGATAGGATTATTAGCATAGAATTTTCTCAGTATTTGTGTGACTGAATAGGTCCGTAAAGACTCTGTATTTAAGTTTCCTCATTACATAAAATAGGAAGAGTGATGGCTTGTCACCAGATGTTATCTGTAAAGCACTGTGTTCAACAAAGGGCAGAATCCTTAAATTAACTATTATAGTTGGATTTTTTCACTATTAGGAAGAAAAAGTGAAAAATATAGTTGGATGTTTCTCCTGGAGTTAAACAAAATTATAACATTCATACGCATTTCATATTGTGGTCTAAATAGAAAGGTGGTAGGAGATAACGTTATAGCTTGTTACTACAAATGTCAAAGACTGATCAGAGATGTTTGTCAATATCAAGTCCTTTTAAAATAGGTGGCTGTTTGGTGAAAGTCTGACCAACATTTTGCTACACAAATAGAGATTTTCTTTGTGCTGATATTTGTTTGGACTTGTAGTTGTTTGCAACAGAATGATCATTTAAAGTTGCCACTCTATGTCAATTTAGTTAACCACTTCATGGTGTAAGAGTAAGAAATGAGAAAAAGCACTTTTTTCCTTCTCATTCTAAAACCAATCTAGGATGAAAAGATAGATAGATAGATAGATAGATAGATAGATAGATAGATAGATAGATAGATAGATAGATAGGGATCGATAGATAGGGATCGATAGATAACAGATAGATAACCAAAGGCCTCATTTTTGTTTCACTTACATTCCACGAGTATTCATATTCAGTCTGGCAAATTCTTGAATAAATTCACCTAACCTAGATTTATAATTAACATTCTCTCCTCAAATCCCAGGTTTAAAAATACCTGTAGCCCCTTTATATGAGGAGAGAATGAAGGTGAACACAGTTTTTGGAAGCTGTCAGCACAGCATGAGCTGGGGAAAATAATTTTATTTGGTTAAACATGTGTCCCAAGTTGCTTCACAGCTTTAGCAACTGAGCTCTCAACCGTATCCAACTGTCATTTTTAAAACACATGCCTAAAGTCAAATATCAGAAGAGGTTCTAACTTCTGAAAACAGGAACTTATCTCAGTTAATGTCAAGAAAAGCAAGCTATTCAATCTGAGTCTCAGTTCCCACAGCATTAAAATCAAGGAGCTTAAGATAATACCCCAAAGTTCAACAATTCCAATAGGATACCAGAATGATTTCCTCTAATAAAATTGAACAATATGTAATAGAGAAATACGCAAATCTTTCAGAAATGGTATCAACATATTTATTATGAAAGCTCTGTTTAATAACCTTAGGCCAATGTTTCAGCCCCTTCCTCCTACAGGAATTCTCCCATAGATCAGCATAACACAGGACACAGGCCTCTCCGTTTGGAAGGAGAAGGAAAACTTAAAATGAGCTACTAAGCCACTAAAACCCAGGCCCCTGATTTAAAAGATTGGTCTGTTTTTAGGTACGATGGTAGAGAATTATGTTAGACTTCCATACCAGAGCAGACTCTTGGGGCCCTTGGACTCTGATAACGTGAGTGTGAGTGTGTGTTTATGTGCGTGTGTGTGTGTGTGTGTGTGAAATGTACATGTGCGTGATCAGACCAGCCACTTCCCAGACACAGAAAGGTGCTTTTTCCTTTGTATCCCACTGGCTTCCCGCCTCCTTGGGAAATGAATGGGCCTACATGGCAGGCCACTTAAAAGCTGCTCCTCCTTTTTGGCCTATGGACTAAGTCATGTGGATTCAGCTGTTCTATTGCTTGGAGACAGGTTTCCCCATGGACTAACCGCCCACCAGATCCAACTGGGCTATAACCATTCACATCCCACTGGTCTGCTCTTCAGACCAGGCCTGTCTTGGAGACCACAGCACCTCAGTCTCTCTGCAAGTAGCAAAACAGTTGATGTTGCTAGGACTCATCTACCAGACTCATGTCTTCACGGAAAACACTGCAAATCAAAATCTGAATATTAAAAGTTGGCTCCCTTTTCCCCTCTGCTTAGGGAAAGAGCACTCTGGGCAAATGTGCCTTCATGGCTTTTCAATTTCCCAGTACCAACCAAAGACGCTCAGTTCTACACAGAATATGGGGAATGCTTGAGTCATCCATTCAGTCAACCAGCATTTATTAAGAACCTACTTATTTTGTGTCAAGAATCTTCTGGGTGATGGATTCCTAGAAAAAGAAAAGTTCCTGCTTCATGGAACTTACAAGTAAACAAATAAGTGGACAAAATAATGTCTATTATCTTGGAATGCTAAATGCAATGAAGCGATAAATGCTATGAAGAGGGTGACCAACTATCCCAGGTTACATTGCCAATTTACCCCAGTTATCCTTCTGTCATTACAGCACTCCCTTTCACCTCAAAAGGAAGACATAGTGAGAAATTGTAGAATCCCCTTAGCCCTAGAAGAAATAAAGCATAGAGATGTGATGCAGTTGACAAGGTAAGGGAGAGCTGCTTTCAAGTGGGGGGGGTTAAGGAAGGCCTTTCTGTGATAGGAATGTTTAAGGAGAGATCTGAATCGACAAGACATAAATATGAAAAATTTTAAAGGCAATTTGACAGTACAAATGGCATCTGGCATGGTGCCTTACACATAGTAGGAACTCAGTAATTACAGAATGATTGATGGCATTCCTTCTTTTTTGGAACATTAAAAATAGAGAAGCTAACTTACCCAGAATATATTTCTATTAAGACAGATTTCAGGCTTCACAAATTACTTATGACATCATTCTTCTTACACAATAACATTGGGACTATATCTGTGTATTTATTTGCATGTGCATAAAGCATCTCTTGAAGGATACATCAGCAATTAAAAGCACTATTTGCTTCCAGGAAGGGGAACTAGAGCAGGCATAGGGAAGAAGACTTTTCACCGAATCATTCATACTTTTTAAAAATTTAACTATGCCCATAGATTGCTTATTTTTAAATGAAATTTGGATTTAAAATATATAAATAATTCCATTTATCTGCCTATAATTTTCCATATGAATAAGTATATAATTTAAACAGAATCCTACCTGATAGATTAATACTTTTACAAACTATGACACAGTGGCTACTGAGACACCAGTGACAAGACTAAAATGTCTAACCCCTTTCATAGTTATTGGATGTTGTTCAGTGCCAAAAGTATTTGCTCACTTCCCACCTGGGCTCCATTCAAATCAGTGTCAAAAAAGTACAAAAAGATTTTCGAAAGGAAATTGCTGCTTTTCTTGCACCTTGGCAAGTTAAAAAAAAAAAAAAGTAAAAAAATTTAAAAAAACATTTTATCAGGCATCTTGCTGTAACTTTGATTAGAAGGGTTAGTTTTCAAAAATGAAATTGGGCCACGTGTAGTGGCTCATGCCTGTAATCTCAAAATCTGGGGAGGTTAAAGCAGGAGGATTGCTTGAGCCTGGGCTACATACAGTAAGCCATAATCATCCCACTGCACTCCAGCCTGGGCAAAACAAGACCCTGTCTCAAAAACAAATAAAAGAAAATGTGTTGCTTTTTTTCATTATAAAAGCAATGTAGTGTTACTATTAAATCATCATAAATAGAGAAAAATAGGTGGAGTGGCAATAAAAAAAATCTCAGAGAAGACTTTCATATTTTTACATATTTCCTTTGCATAATTTAGATTTGTGGTTTCCAGTTGATTGACCATACTGTATTAAAAAATGGTGTGTGGGCCAGGCGCAGTGGCTCACCCCTGTAATACCGGCACTTTAGGAGGCTGAAGCGGGCGGATTACTTGAGGCCAGGAGTTTGAGACCAGCCTGGCCAACATCCTGAAACCTTGTCTCTACTAAAAATACAGTTAGCTGGGCGTGGTGGTGCACACCTAATACCAGCTACTTGGGAGGCTGAGGCATGAGAATTGCTTGAACCCAGGAAGCAGAGACTACAGTGAGCTGAGATCATATCTCTGTGCTCAGAGGCAACAGAGTAAGACTCTGTCTCAAAAAAAAAAAAAAAAAAAAAAAAAGGTGTATGGTCGTCAAACCTAATTTTGAGTAAGGACACTCTCTTTTGTCATAAAACACAAATTTTAAGAGATGTGGCTAGGAAAAAAAAAAAATCTTGTCAAACCCAGTTCATAGCTGTTATACTCTTATCTAAACACAGTTCCAGAATTTCCCTTCTGTTTATGAAAATTCCAATGGAATAAGTTGTCTATTGACAGTTTCTGCTATCTGGCAATTAAAATACTGATAGGCTCACTAACAACAGTAATAGTAATAATATGGCCAGCACCTACATAGCCATTACCAGGTTTTAGGATCTGTTCTAGTAAATTAACTCATTTAATCTTGATTTTAAAACCCCGTTGTTAGTAGTGGTATCACTTTCTTTCTTGTTGTTGTTTTATTTATTTATTTTTTGGTGGTATCACTTTCATCTTCACAAGAAGCTGTATGTCTATCAGAACTCCCTACGTTTTTATACATGGTCAACTGTTTCAGATGTACTCAAAATTTGAGAAAGTTTGGAGTTGAGTTGGGTTGGTCTGTCTCTGTCAATTTAAACATCTGGTCCAGAAGGGTTAGATCATTGTTGGGGATAGCCAGGCACAGTGGCTCATGCCTGTAATCACACCACTTTGGGAGGCTGAGGCAGGCAGATCACGAGGTCAGGAGATTGAGACCTGGCTAACGCGGTGAAATCCTGTCTCTACTAAAAATACAAAAATTAGCCTGGCGTGGTGGCACGCACCTGTAAGCCCAGCTACTTAGGAGGTTGAGGCAGGAGAATCACTTAAACCTGGGAGGCAGAGGTTGCAGTGAGCCGAGATCACACCACTGCACACCAGCCTGGGCGACAGAGGGAGACTCCGTTTCAAAATTAATTAATTAATTAATAATAAAAGGTAATTGTTGGGGACATCACATAGTAGAACACCTAAATTACATCTACTTCTCTCATTTCAACTGAACCTGACAGAGCACATATATACTGATATCAATACCCACATATACTTCTGAGATATCAGCTATCCAAAAACAGAATTTTAGAATTTGAAAATACTAGACTTTGATTTTGTTTCTTTTTCATCTTGACTACATTCTGCCACTGCTATCTCACATGAAAGTTTCAATGGTGTTTTTTTCTACCTTCAGTCACAGGTACGTGCTTTCTATCTGCAGTCCTTCCTATGGGGTGCACAGTAGAAATTCAACATATAGGTTTGAAAGTCATTAAAAATTTCCCAGGCACTGGTAACACCATGGTATTTGTTTATAATGTACTATATAGAAAAACATAGTACAGACAGTACTACATAGTATATATAAGGCTCAGTACTATCCACAGTTTCAAACATTCACTAGGGATCTTGTAAAGTATCCATTGTGGGTAAGGGGAGGACTACTGATACTGTGACCTTAATTTCTTGATTTTTCATTATAAAATAAGCGGAGGAGGGAAATCTTTTTCTTGGTGTTCTGATGGTGGTGCTGGTGTTTGGTATCTAGGCATTGAGCCTGATGCTAGTAATCTTCATTCCTAAATTAAATTTTGAGACTTTTATCTCTGTTTACAAAAAAAAACTAACATTTTACTCAGAATTACACAGAAATTAGTGGCAAAGGCCAACATATCATTTTTCATTCAGCAATTTTTACTTGCTTACACTTAAAGAAGATTCATATTCTGCAAACATCTGTCAGAAAATATCTGTGCTAGGCTGGATGTGGTGGCTCACGCCTGTAATCCCAGCACTTTGGGAGGCTGAGGCGGGAGGATCACAAGGTCAAGAGATCGAGACCATCCTGGCCAACATGGTGAAACCCCATCTCTACTAAAAACACAAAAATTAGCCAGGCATGGTGGCATGTGCCTGTAATCCCAGCTACTCAGGAGGCTGAGGCAGGAGAATCGCTTGAACCCAGGAGGCAGAGGTTGCAGTGAGCCAAGATCACGTCACTGCACTCCAACCTGGCGATAAAGTGAGACTCTGTCTCAAAAAAAAAAAAAAGAAAGAAAGAAAGAAAATATCTGTGCTAGAATATGTAATGGCAAAGCAGGAATTGGAAGAGGGAGACTGTTTTCGAATTATTGATAGGTAAATTCCTTTTGTCTCAAACTTTCATCTAAGTGTTTAAGTAACTTTGATCCAAGGAAAGTAACCCCAAATTACTTTTCAATACTCAAATTTTTTCATAGGTGTGGTGATGTCTTGGAACCAATAGCCTGGCATCCTAGTCCAGGGAAGTTATTTAAAATAAATTCTAATAAGGAAGAAAGAATAAGAGACAAACAGAACAAAGTAGAAGAGTTCTAGACAACTCTCTCTGCCTCCACCAGTAGCCGTCAAATTCCATTACTGCTTCTTTGATTAAATTAAAATACAGAAAGTATTGAGTATTTATTTAACACTTTGCCTATCCTGGCAAGAGTAAAAGACATTCCATTTAGAGAAACAACTATTCAAAAGCTTCTGCTGACATTGCAGTTACTATTTGGAATAAAGACCAGAGTAATCAAGTAGATGGAGGTGATTTTTCAGAGAATACAAAAGAAAATTTACATACTAGGTATAGTGGTGCTGTACTAATAAACTGCTTTCATAATCTTGCTTTAGCATAGACCACCAGTCAAAGCAAATGGAAGTCGCCCCACGTAATAGTAAAAAAGTTTAAGCAAATGAATTCAATACTGCATTCAATCATTAATAATACTACGTAACTAGTGTTGTCAAGTATGTCCTAATCCCCATGGAAACTAGACAACAGAATAAAAAGTACCCCTGTTCTACAATTGAGGGAACAGAGGCTCTGAAACATCAAGTGACTGACCTCAAGTCACACAAGCACCAAATTTACGAAGCCAGGGTTCTGTAACTAGGCCTAAGTCCATGCTCTTTTTACTATACTGTGCCTTCTCAATCTACCCATAGGAGGTACATAAAGAAAGCTGGCACCACTTAGTCCTTGGTGGGTAAAGTATGGCCTCCCAACATCCACACTATCCTCTCCACACTCTCCATTTGCAGTCTAGCCTGCACACAAAGCCACATTAATTTTCCTAAAGCACTGTTTTTGATGAACCTCCCACTGTTCTTCAAAACAAAACAAAAACAAAAACTTTTCAGTAGTTCTTTATCAACTATTGAATGAAATCCATGTTATTTAGCTTGGAATTAGTAGCATTTCATGACTTAGCTTCAACCAGCTGTATTTGCTACTGATCCCATACACAGTTTGATGCTTCACTCAACCTAGATTTCTCACCATTTTCTAAACAGGTATTTTATTTTCTTGGTCCCAGTCCCTTGCTCATGCCATTTATTTTACCAGGAATGTCTTTGTTTCCTCAATTTTCATCTCTACCTATTAAAAGCCTTATTTTAAAATATCCAATTTTAATGCTGGCTTAATCCATATTCTCTGATTAGTTCAGCCCTAAAACCTCTCTCTTCCATACTGATAGCATTGAGACTGTGCCACTTACATGTCACCAACACCATCACCAGTATTGAGGCTTTTGATATATGTTTCTTATATCCCCCACTAAATTTTAAGCTCTGTGAAAGTAAGAAATGTGACTTAAACATTTTTACATTGTCTCCTCTAGTACAGTCCTATGCGTATAGTAGGCTCTCACTAAAAGCTGAATGAATAAATAAAACAATTAGTAAATGAACTTAATAATGTTTACAAGTTCAATTATAGTAAAGGCCCCCTTGATAGGTAATATTGAGACCAAAACACTTGTAAGTTTTCATTCTTCTGTGGCTAGTCATGTAAAAGTCATCTTTTATATTCAGTTATTGGCTTGAGTAAAATATGGGTAAGTTTTCATGAGAAATTAGACTTAAACATGTAATTTTCTTCTGTTTTAAACCATCTTTGATTTATTCATTCAAAAAATATTTATGAAATGCCTATTATACACAAGATTCAGCAAAGTACTGAAGAAACAGGGATGAGCAAGATAGACAAGGCCACTGTCTTCAGGAAGCTTAAATTCTAGTTGAAAAGAGAGGCAGTAAACAAGTAAACAAACATATAAAATAATAATTTATACTATAGAAATAAATAAGATGATAAAGGAGAGAGTGATGAGGTAGAATATTTAGATTGGCTGGTCAGGGAAGGCCCGAGGAGGCAACGGCTCACCTTAAAGTATCCAGCCATGCAGAGCATGTTGGGGAATGTGCTCTAGGCAGAGAAAACAGCAGGTTCGAAGGCACTTGAGGGTTGAGGAAAGAAAGGAGATCAGTGACAGTAGAGCACAATGAATAAGCAGAGAGTAGTGATGAACTGAGGTTTCTAGAAGGAGGCAAGAGACAAATCTTGCAGGGTTTTGTAAGTCTAGGAAGGAATTAAGATCTTATTCCAAATGCAATCAGAAACTACTGAAGATTTATAAACAAGGGTGTCACATGATCAAATTTAGAATCCGGAAAGTTCATTCTTAGAACTGAACTGGAAAGAAGGCCCTTGCCACATGCCAACACCTTAATCTTGGATTTCCCAGCCTCCAGATCTATGAGACAATATATTTCGGTTCATTATAAATAACCCAGTCTCAGTGACAAAGTGAAGAGACGACCCACAGAATGGAAGAAAATATTTGCAAACCGCCCATCTGACAAGGGATTAATAACCAGAATATATGAGGAGCTCAAACAACTCTATAAGAAGAAAACTCGAGTAATCCAATTTAAAAATGGGCAAAGTAGCTGAATAGACATTTGTCAAAAGAAGGTATATGAAAGGTATATGAAAAGGTGCTCAACATCATTGATCATCAGAGAAATGCAAATCAGAACCACAATGAGATATCAGCTCATGCCAATTAAAATGGCTTTTATGTAATGTAAATTAGTATAACCACTATGGAGAACAGTTTAGAAGTTTCTCAAAAAAATAAAAATAGAGGCTGGCGCAAGGCTTATGCCTATAATCCCAGCAGTTTGAGAGGTCAAGGCAGGTAGATCACCTGAGGTCAGGAGTTCACGAACAGCCTGACCAACATGGTGAAACCCCATCTCTACTAAATTTAAAAAAAAAAAAAAAAAAAAAAAGCCAGGTGTGGTGGCGCATGCCTGTAATCTCAGCTACTTGAGAGGCTGAGGCAGGAGAATCTGGGAGGCAGAGGTTGCAGTGAGTTGAGATTGTGCCATTGCACTCCAGCCTGGGCAACAACAGCAAAACTCCATCTCAAAAAATAAATATAAATAAATAAAAAAAAACAGAGCTGCCTTATGATTCAGCAATCCCACTCCTAGGTATATACTCAAAAGAAAAAAAAAGGAAATCAATATATCAAAGAGATATCTGCATGCCCATGTGTATTGCAGCAGTGGTCATAATAGCCAAGATTTGGAAGCAACCTAAGCGTCCATCAACAGATGAATGCATAAAGAAAATGTGGTACATACACACAGTGGAGTACTATTCAGCCTTAAAAAAGAATGAGATCCTGTCATTTGCAACAATATGGATGAAACTGGAGGTCATTATGTGAAGTGAAATGAGCCAGGCACACAAAGGCAAATTTCACATGTTCTGACTTATTTGTGTGAGCTAAAAATCAAAACAATTGAACTCACAGAAATAGTAGAAGGATGGTTACCAGATGATGGAAATGGTCGTGGGAGCGGTGTGGGAAAAGTGGGGAGGGCTAATAGGTACAAAAAATTAGAAAGAATGAATAAGACCTGATATTTGCTAGCACAACAGGGTGACTATAGTCAAAAATAATTTAATTGTACATTTAAAACAGGCCTGAAGCGGTGGCTCACGCCTGTAATCCCAGCACTTTGGGAGGCCGGGGTGGGTGGATCACCCGAGGTCAGGAGGTCAAGACCAGCCTGGCCAACATGGTGAAACCCCATCTCTACTAAGAATATAAAAAATTAGCCGGGTGTGGTGGCGTGTGCCTCTAATTCCAGCTACTTGGGAAGCTGAGGCAGGAGAATCGCTTGAACCCAGGACACGGAGGTTACGGTGAACCGAGATTGCACCACTGTATTCCAGCCTGAGTGACAGAATGAGACCCCATTTCAAAAAAAAAAAAAAAAAAGAGAGAGTATAATTGGATTGTTTGTAACACAAAGGATAAATGTTTGAGGTAATAGATGCCCCATTTACCCTGGTGTGATGATTACACATTGCATGCCTGTATCAAAATATTTTATGTAACCTATAAATATATACACCTACTATGTATTCACAAAAATTATTTAAAAATTTAAAAACAAATAATTTAAAAAAACAAAAAAAGACATTACCCAGCTTTAGGTATTCTATTTTAGCAGCACAAAACAGACTAAGGCAAGGGTGAAGACTGAAGATGGAGAGAAGTGAATAAATTTTAAAGACATTTTGGAGGTAGAACTAAATGAACTTGTTGACACATTAGATATAAGAGTTGAAAGAACAAGAAAAATCAAAAGTGACTCCTACATTTTGTTTTGGAAATGGTGCCATTTTCTAAGATGGAAAAACTTGAAGACCAACTGTGCGGAAGACAGAAATCACTGTTTTGATTTTTGAGGAAAGACAGAAAAAACACTATTTTGAACATAATAAGTTTGAGATGTCTGTTAGATATCCAATTCTAATAAATAATCAACATCACAAAAATGTTAACATTTCACTTTTAACATAACACTTACATTCTCCTGATTGTATACTCACTTTTTATTTGGTCAATGTGGCAGATTATATTTCCCAAAGAGGGTCTCCCTAACATCTCCACTTCCACATCCTCTTCTCTGGTGTGACCTCGCGACTCGCCTTTCAAAAGGCAGAGTCTAATTCTCGTCTCCTTAAATCTGGATGTACTTGGGACCGCTTTGACCAATACAGCACAATGGAATAAGGCTATGTGGCATAGATGGTGCAGCTACTACTTTATTTGCTAGAATAGCCATGCTTGGAGCCTTGAGCTGCTGTATAACAAACCCAATTGTCCTAATGCTGCCTTGCCTGGCTCCAAGCCAAGCTACTTGGAGTGGCCACATGGAGAAGACATCTATCTGTAGGTAGTCTGGTTAGCAGCTCTAGTCTTCAAGTCTTCCCAACACAGGCACCAGGCATATGAGTCAAGGAACCTCTGAATGATTCTGACTCCCTGCCATCAAATCACTCCAGCCCTCAAATCTCTTCAGCTGGAATCCTAACCACTATGAAGAAGAGGCAAGCCATTTTGCTGTGCCCTGTCCTAACCCCCGGAATCTATGAACATAATAAAATGCTTGTTGTTATAAGCTACTAAGTTTTGTAATACTTCATCAAGCAGCAGTGGTATTCAGATCAGCCAGTTACTCAAACATTCAAGGAAAAAATACATCTGAACTATAATCCTATCTGCCTGTACTGTTCAATCCTACATTCTAGAGGAGCTTGCAATCTCCAAACAAAATGTTTAAACTAAATGTCATTTCACTTACCCAAATGAAGTTTAAATAACTGTGTTAGTGGTAACTATGAGACAGACAAGGAATCTGAAGCTCAGACATAAATTGGGCACCTAATTCTTCTTGGAAAAATTAAGTTGGATAGTACTGGGTATTCAAATTTCATAAAAGCTAGAGTCAAAGGAAGACAATTTAAAACCCTGATGCATATTTCAAATCTCATGATTTCATTTACATTCCATAAGCAGTTTTCCTGAAGATAGCTCTAAGTTCACATAAGTGGAGCTAGAAATAAAATAGACTGCTTACGGATAAAATTATTATGTATGCCAAACAGGGCATTGGAACACAAAGTTGCTTTGTTTACAGAAACAATCCTCTGTATTTTTTCTTTTCTTAACACCCAATATTTTCTCTTCACCTTTCTTACGAGACTTGTGAACTAGGAGAATTTGGACTTTGTTATTAGGATATTTCTTGCAAAAGAATACCTTGATTTGAAAACTGTTTTAACGCAATATACTAAATTTTAAAAGTATATTATTTTCCTAGGAATTAGGACCTGCTATCCTTTGAGTGAATAAAGTCAATTTGTTTTGCCTCTACAACAATTAAAAATATTTAGTGACTGATCACTCCTTCATATGGGTGAGTACAGCAAATGTTAACAATAAACAATATTTCCCAAGATAGCAGTTTTTTTAGCCACTGCCTCCTGGCTCTAACAGTGCTGCTATTTAATAACATTTCACTCCTTAGTAAACTAATAAGATTTTATTACCCTTGCAGATCCATTATCAATAGGAAACTTTTATTTTTATGGACAAAACAACTGGACTCAAGGCTCTTGGCTTTACTTCTGCTTTCACTATTATGCTTTGTGGATAATACCAATATTGGTACTTGCTTGAAATGTTAAGATTCTGGAAGCTCCTAAAAAACAGTAACTATGTGTGCTCACATTATTTTTTTTTTTTCATTTCTTTCCAAAAAGTAAACTAACGCACTTAGTATTTAAAGCCTTAGAATGTTCCAGCTGCCATATAGAAATTTTTATTTTGGGACTCATTGGGTCATGTTTTAATGATGTATTGTAACAAGAAGAACTTCAGAATAATGCTTTTTTATTAGTTAAATTATTATTTTTTCATTATCATTATACTTTAACTTCTGGGATACATGTGCAGAACGTGCAGGTTTGTTACATAGCTATACATGTGCCATGGTGGTTTGCTGCACCCGTCAACCCATCATCTACATTAGTATCCTTCCCCTAGCCCCCCACTCCATGACAGGCCCCAATGTGTGAAGTTCCCCTCCCTGTGTCCATGTGTTCCCTTTGTTCAACTCCCACTTATGAGTGAGAACATGTGGTGTTTGGTTTTCTGTTCCTCTGTTAGTTTGCTGAGAACGATGGTTTCCAGCTTCATCCATGTCCCTGCAAAGGACATGAATTCATTCTTTTTTATGGCTGCATAGTATTCCCATGGTGTATATGTGCACATTTTCTTTATCCAGTCTATCATTGATGGGCATTTGGGTTGGTTCCAAGTCTTTGCTATTGTGAATGGTGCTGCAATAAACATATGTGTGCAAGTTTCTTTGTAGTAGAATGATTTATAATCCTTTGGGTATACACCCAGTAATGGGATTGCTGGATCAAATGGTATTTCTGGTTTTAGATCCTTGAGGAATCTCCACACTGTCTTCCACAATGGTTGAACTAATTTACACTCCCACCACCAGTGAAAAAGTGTTTCTTTTCCTCCACATCCTCTCCAGCATCTGTTGTTTCCTGACTTTTTAATGATCACCATGCTAACTGGCTTGAGATGGTATCTCATTGTGGTTTTGATTTGCATTTCTCTAATGACCAGTGATGATGAGCTTTTTTTTTGTAGGTTTGTTGGCCACATAAATGTCTTCTTTTAGAAGTGTCTGTTCATATCTTTTGCCCACTTTTTGATGGATTTTTTGTTTTTTTCTTGCAAATTTGTTTAAGTTCTTTGTAGATTCTGGATATTAGCCCTTTGACAGATGGATAGATTGCAAAAACTTTCTCCAATTCTGTGGGTTGCCTGTTCACTCTGATGATAGTTTCTTTTGCTGTGTAGAAGCTCTTTAGTTTAATTAGATCCCATTTGTCAATTTTGGCTTTTGTTGCCATTGCTTTTGGTGTTTTAGTCATGAAGTCTTTGCCCATGCCTATGTCCTGAATGGTATTGCCTAGGTTTTCTTCTGGGTTTTTTATGGTTTTAGGTCTTATGGGTTTTTTTTGTTTGTTCGTTTTGTTTTGTTTCTTTCATTTCTTTCCACAAAGTAAACTAACATACTTAGTATTTAAAGCCTTAGAATGTCCTAGCTGCTATATAGAAATTTTTATGTTGGAACTTACTGTGTCATGTTTTAATGATGTACTATAACAAAAGGAATTTCAAAATATGCTTTTTTTTTTTCTTTTGAGACAGAGTCTCCCTGTGTCCCCCAGGCTGGAGTGCAATGGCAAAATCTTGGCTCACTGCAACCTCCATCTCCTGAGTTCAAGCAATTCTCCTGCCTCAGCCTCTTGAGTAACTGGGATTACAGGCATGCGTCACCATGCCCAGCTTATTTTTGTATTTTTAGTAGAGATGGGGTTTCACCACGTTGGCCAGGCTGATCTTGAACTCCTGACCTCCTGATGGGAGTGATCTGCCCACTTCAGCCTCCCAAAGCGCTGGGATTACAGGCGTGAGCCACCACACTCGGCCTGCTTTTCCTTTTTTCTGAAGAGTGTGAATGTAGGGGCTTGTTATAAAATAGGATAAGAAATTAGTTTAAACCAGAGGTTGCCAGACTTTTTCTGTAAAGAGTCAGATAGTAAATGTTTTGGGCTTTGCCAGCCATATATTCTTTGTCTCAACTACTCAGTTCTGCCACTGTTGTGAGAAAGCAGCTATAGGTGATATGCAAATAATGGATGTGGCCAGATTTGGCCACAGAGGGCCACACTTTGCCAACCCCTGGTTTAGACTAAAGGCAGACTACATTAATAAAAATATATTGAAGCAGAATCACATTTATTTATGAAAATATCTCTTTTAGGTCTTCTTAGTAAGTCTATATACCTACTGTTTTGTTTTACTGTAGTCTATACCATGCCTCCTCACTCAGCCCAAACCTCTGTGTTGAAGCCAACTAAGTCACTTATCATATTACATCAATGATTGGAATGCAACAAAACTGCTCTGCGACATCACAGCAGAAGAAGACAGACCAAAGACTATATCTGGTATTTTGGAGTTAAAGGGAAGTATAGAAATACTAGGACTAGAATATCTAGCAAAGCAGTCTATTACTTTGTACAGATACATCTAAATTAAAATGTGGCTGATTTGGGGCACACTCCTTGGAAGCATTAATGCCACACAGCGTGAAGTGCACATTCCCATTTCACTTATAGTAGACAACCTAATAAAACTAGAATGACAAAAATAAAGCCCACACCCTAACTACTCTCACTATGAAGTAAAAGTGAAGATTAACTTCATAAAAAAGTATTAACAGCCTATCTACTCCTGTAGCCAAATAATGCATCTGATGTTACCAACCTGGCCTAAAATTGTTTTCTTGCTAGCTTGTGCAACCAATCACTTTCTAAAAAATTCTTTCCTTTCTACCTGTATGATGCTGATTTCTAGCTCCCTGCCCCCCAGTGTCTGTCAAAGATTGAATTATTCCTCATGACGAACCATAGTACAATTTTAGGAACATGGTTTTAGTGAAAAAGGATGTTCCCAAACATGGCATATACAACAAAATCAAGAGCAATAGAGCAGGCAAAAAATAAATAGAATTGAAATAGCAAATAAATGTGTTTGATGGGTCCTTAAGTGTCTTGTTTCTCTAACCTTACATGATAAAATTTGACCACACATGGTAGCCATAAAGAATTATCATAATTATATTTTCTTTTTTCTGGGTTTTAATACACCTAGACCCAAAATCAAACACAATGATAAAATGTTCTTTCATAGAGATAATATGTCGTTCTTTCCTGAGCTAATCTCTTTAATCCACTCTCCCCTGTTATCTACATTCATTAGTGATTCACACCCCTCTCTCACGAATTATGAATCCATTTAAAAGATAAGGACAAGGAGCAATAAGAGATTAGGGAAAGGTTAGCAGAGACTGAACTCAGGAGTTCTGCTGCTTAGGCTTGAACTGAGACCACAAAAACCTTGGAATTGTCTGATTAAGAGTACCTGACAGTGGTGCCATCAAACAGGATGTAACTGTCCTACTCCCTGTAGGAGGATTTGCCTGTGAAGATTATACTTTGAAGCAAGAGCACAACAGAAGGGGCATGCGCTTTGGAGTCAGACCACCTTGGATTCAAAGTGTGTCTCTCCTACTTATTATCCAGTAACTGATCTTGTTATGGCAGTGGTGGCAATGTTGGCGCTGCTGGGGGGAGTGAGGCTATTACTAGTAGTTCAGTGACCGTGCAAAGACACGATTTACAGCACCGAAATAATTGTAAATAATGCTCTCAGTCCACCAAACATATTGAATGCCTCAGTCTATATTCTATCTTCAACTGGGGTGAGCAAGAATATGACCTCTTCAAAGTGATGTTGATTGAATTGAGGTCACTGTTTGGCATGAAAATAAGCACACTCATCTTATTATTTCTTATGGAATTGGAAAACTCACTGTAATCCTATACCAATTAGTAGATTGGGATAGGAGTATGGTCAGAATTAGAGAGGAGAGGAATATGTCCATTTCTACACCATTTTATTCCTTTCATAAACTCAGAGACCAGATTAAATAATCCATGTAGGTATACATTGTTCCCTGTCAGCATCATGTTCTCTTTCGTCTCTTAAAAAGTCTTGACAAAGTTATCCTGGCACACAATGTTAGACCTAGAGCCTTTAGTTGTCTTTTACCACCTGCCAGGCTCCTACACTGTTTTGCAGCATTCATTCATTCATTCAATAGTTAATAGCATATTATGTGTCAAACACTGCTCAGTAGTGGAAATAAACAGCAGTTCACAAAACATGATATAATCTTTGTCTTCATGAAGCTTACTGAAGAGTTCCTATGGAAGATAAATATTAAATGAATACACACACAGGCAATTCATTAGTTACAAATAAGGTTAGCCAACAGTCATCATTAAAAGAGAATAGATGGAGACCTGCCCTATGGAAGTCTGGTGAACCATCAACTCTACACCTAATGGGTGGCAACTGGAGACAACTTGTCTCCACATTCCCTGTCACTGACAACATCCCCTCAGTAAAACACAACAATGGGATATCGATGATGATGCTTGGCTAGGGCAATAAATGTTCTTGTAGAGTTAATGAAATAATCATATTGCCACATGACACCTTTTCTGACTCCATAACACTGTACTTCCCTTTAGGGAAATCACACCAATTATTTACTTAGTGCACGGTGAGACGCCTGTTTGCTTTGTGGAGAAGGGTTCGGGTTAATGTCTCTATCAGAATCCATATCTCATCTCATATGGGCTCACTCGTAACTCATCTTCTTAAGGGAAAATCAAGTTGGAAACACTGGAAGTCCCTCCACCCTCTGGCCCTCAGCAGACATACCCCAGCCCCCAGGCATAGAGCCCTAATCAGTACTGTGAAAATACGGTTTCTTTGCAATGTTTTTCATCTTGAAGATTTTTATATTTATCTGGAGGATAAATATTTATTATTGAAGGTAACCTACTTCTCCAACACATAGATCTTCCTTCAGAACTTATCGAAGCCTCATTTTTATAATCTAGTCCATATATGAAAGGAATGTGTGCCAGTAAAGAGAAATTAGTGCAAAGCCTTTTGTTTTTAATTATAAGGTGGTGGTTGGTGGTGGTAGTGATGGTGTTTTGACTCTATTCGGCGAAGATATTTTTAGTCAAGTCTTCTTCATTTATTTGCTTTCTTTAGACTAATGTTTGCTTGCTTGCTTTTTTTTTTAATTCCTTTTTTTTCTCAGCTCCTACCTTTCCTCATCCCTTATCTAGTCCATCTCCCATCTCATAATACCCTCCTCAACTCCATGATATTACTGCCCCTTTCCCTCTGTCCACATTTCCCCTTATTTCTGTTTTCTTCTCCTCATTATTTAAGCTGGTTCCTGAATCTGTAAGGTGAGTGTTCCTTTGATTCCTACTAAACTGTTAAAGAAATGAAAGAGTTCCACATGAGAATAGCTCAATGTATTATAGAAGAATTACAATTTTATCAAGTACCCAAATGGCATTGAACAAAATTTGGCATTTATAATGGCTGTCCTGTGTTCTTGGGGAAAAAAAAAAAAAGCCTGAAGTTAACACTTACCAAGACATATAAATAAGATAAAACAATAGGGAATGTATTTAGTTCCTCTTAAACAGAGATTGTCAACAAGAAAAGGATAGTATTGAGTCATGAGTAAGATTACTAACTGTAGAATCAGACTACATGGATTTTAATCCTGGCACATTCATTTACCAGCTGCATATCTTTGGCTATTGTTACCTAACTTCTCTAAGGCTGAGTTTTCGCATTAGCAAAAAGTCTCTGCTTCATCAGGGTGATGTAAAAAGTACATGAATTAAATAGATGTAAAGTGCTTGGAAAGTCTGGCCTAGTAAGCATTCAATAAATGTTAGATATCATTATGACAGATTCCAAATTGCAGAAATACACATCTTTCTTTTCTGAACTATACTATAGATAAATACTATGGAAAAATCAAACTATAGAATAGAACTATAGAATACTATAGAACTATAGAATAGAACTTTAGAATACTATAGAAAAATCAAACCAAATGCATTGGAAACTATGCTCAGATTTTTATACAGGCTAGTTGATAATCACTGAGCAATACAGGACTCTACAAAAAGTATTGTATCTTCACATTTAATGAAAACAATAATAATAAAAGCAATACTTTTGGCCCAGCAATTCCATTTTAGGAATGTCTCCTAGAAAGTATTTACCCAAGTCAGCTGGGCTCTGTGGCTCATACCTGTAACCCCAGCACTTTGGGAAGACAAGGAGGGCGGATCACTTGAGGTCAGGCGTTCAAGACCAGCCTGGCCAACATGGTGAAACTCCATCTCTACTAAAAATACAAAAATTAGCCAGGCGTGGTGGCACACGTCTGTAATCCCAGCTACTTGGGAAGCCAAGGTGAGAGAACCAGGAGGCAGAGGTTGCTGTGAGCCAAGATCACGCCAGTATACTCCAGCCTGGGTGACAGAGCAAGATTCTGTCTCAATAAGACAAAAATTTAAAAAATTTGCCCAAGTCAATAAAAACAGAAAGAGAGAGAAAGAAAAAGTTATACAAACATATTATCTGCATCATTGTTTGAAGTTGTAAGATTAAAAAATTGAAAACCCCCTGAAAATTGGTTAAAACTCTATGGTCTATCCATTCAGCTATCCACAATGCAATGTTAGGAAAAAGTGGGTAAGTTGCACAAGAGCACTATATGCAAGGCATGAAACCATTTTCATTATCTAGATATAGATATGTAGCTATACACATATACACACATATGAACACACACACATTTGTATCTCTATTTTTCTTTTATAATTATAATTCTTCCTTTTCATTTCATTTTTTTAATAAACAACATATATTTTTAATAAAACACAAATGAAGTACTGTGAAATCCACTCAGGTGTTTCATGAACAAAAAGACTGGACTCTTAAAGTGTCCCAGGTGAAAATAACGGGACATGCCACTTCAGCAGTCTCTTCTCCAATTCACATCCCATTCTCCGTGGAGTACTTGCACTCTGAAAAGCACACACAAGCTAAATCATCTCTTGCTGGTGGCCCACACATACTTTACGTGTACTCTCCTCTGCCCTGACCCAGAACACGAACACAATGACTGGCAAAGAAAGATGAAGTCCTAGTAGAATATCCAGAAACCAGTCTGATGGGAAATTAAAATCTATATTGATGTAAGAAATGCCTGCCAACACCAAATACCCTGCTCAAAATCAGTCATTCCTTTTTCGGCTCATTGCTACAAGGCTAAAGGGACTTGGGAATTTGATGTTTCAAAAGGAGGCACTTTGCCATCCTAAGTGGCTGAGGGAAAGTCACCATAGAAACCATCACTTGAATTTGGGGGGTATTTAAAACCTCATTTCAGCATCTGAAATCCATAGTTTGCCTTTGAGAAACATTCCAACTTTTCAAAAAGCTTTGCGTAAGTGGGAGCAGGGGATCAGTGGTGTTGATTAGTCTGTTTATTTAGCTGATAAAATAAACTGTTTTTTTAGGCACAGTAGTTGGTTTCTTTGCCAGTGTAAGCAGAAAATTGGATTTGTTGTGTTCGGACATGCCCTTTCATTCAGGTCACAGTTGTACATTCGTAAATCTTTTTATCATATTTAATATTTATGCAGATGCTGTGTGGCTGCATGTTTATATTACTCGTTCCTAAAAAAAATAAAAGAGAGAGAGAAACAGAGAGAGACACACACACATACTGAGTCAAGGATGTGTTTGCCTGACATCCTCATTTTTTAATTGGGTCTTTTCCCATAAACTTCAGTTGTTGTTCCTAGTTTCCTCCTCTTATAAACACCATAGCAAACAGGGAATATCTCATGAAATTCATTTTTCATAATTTGATAGCCTGGAAGTTTTACTGCAAATATGGCTTTAAGGCAGGTGGGTGTTAATTTCCCTGGTCTATAGAGTTTCTTAGTTGGTTTTATTTTCCTCTTCCCACTGTTGTTTTCCTTGTTAGAGATGCCAGCAAGCAAAGAAACTGGTAGCTGTTTCATCATTTCTCCCTTCTCAAGGCCTCCTCTTACAAAGATTCTTACATGTGTAGTGTAATATCCAAAAGGCAGACACCAAAGGCAAACTAAGGTACACATAATCCAAAGATCAGAAGGTCTTTGAATAATCAAAAACTGGTTGAAAATTATGTACTAAGTTAATGTAATTAGAATATTAAACGTCCTTTCAAATTTCCTAATTTCAGAGCTATGAATTTGTACATTATATTGTATAATGTATTCAAAAGTAGTAAGTGCAAAGCCAATGATAAAATATTGCTTATGCTAATTTTTATCATTTGGGTATGCAAAAGATCTACACATAAAAAATCTTAAAATTTGATTCAGAAATATACATTTTAGTGACAATTTTTATTCATATCAGGTGAAAAGATTTTCCAGTTACCAGTTTGATCTTGTTACAAGCACATTAATATATACTGTATTAATATTTATTACTTTTATATGAATAAAAATGATAACATTATTCTGATAGTTGATTTCTAAGTGGCATGGCTTTATTACACACACTACTAACTTTGGATTGCATTAGTGCCTAATAATTTATATCATTATTCCAATTTCCTTTTTCTTTAATAGTGACGCACACTCAACTTTGCCTCAAGAATTCTTACAGCTATCAGTTGAACTTCACAACTCAGGTTTGCAGACCTTCCGTAATTGCAGGTTGGAGTCGTGTATTTACATTTACAGATTAAGGAAGAAATAATTAAACAATCTATGAGTAATCCAGCCATAATTAGGCTATTTAGACAAATGCTGGGTAGGAATAGTCTCCTTTCGCAAACATGAAACATTTTCTTTATGACATGCCATTCTAAATCTCAATTTAGAATAACTAATAAAAATGATCATAAATCACTGTGTAAAAACAAAACTGCTAAGCATGAGCTGAATAAGTGCTATTAATTAAAGCTGTTAAGAGTTCAGAGCAGAAAAGAATTGTCACCTCAGCATTGCTGAAATGAGGCCAAAAACTACTGCTGATGAAATGCAAGAAATCGAGAGGAAAACAGTAGTGGTAGCAAAGATGGCTTCACTGTAAGTCTCAAATTGTTTCAAGGGCTGTTCTATATCTTTTTTTTTCTTCCTCATCCCCTGTTACATCTCTTTTGATATGGTATTTCTATATAAGCCTCCTACAGAATCACAATGTGTGTGTGTGTGTGTGTGCGCACTTGTTTGGACATAAGCCAACTTCTCTCAAGGTATAATTTTACCGTCTTTATACCAATAAGTTTAATTGTATCAGAGTCCATTGTAGTCAAAGTCCTGCGATTTTTATTTGTAAAATTTGTGAGTGTAGAATAGCTGAACTATAAGAACTTATCAAAAGCATGACATGTGTACCTGAGGTGTGCACATAAGTGTGCACAGAGTGAAGCATTATCAAAATAAAATTTTTGTTAAGGCTGCAAATCAAAAAAAAAAAAAAAAACTCATTTACCTCACCAGACTGTGATAAGGTATCAAAAAACCTTTCTGAGGTTCACCAAAACCTCTAGCCAATGCATGAGCAATACAGGGAATATGGAAACCCAACTCACTTCCCACCACAACAGCCTCCTTGGCGGCTCCCTGTGGAATTCTATGCCACAGAGTTGGTCTGGTGATGCAGTGCATCATCATTCCCACAAGTCCAAAACTGGGCTTTTAGGTATAATAGCAAAACAACATAAGAAAGAAGAACAGACTGAGTTCCTTTTTGTTAAATTCATGTATGAAGAGCCAGCAGCAATCATGTGTATTCTTGTAAATTTGGTATGGTCTGCTCTATAAAGAATCATGACTTGCAAAGTGTATGCATACGTATATTACCAAGAAATGCAAAGAAATGTTTACAATAGCTGTCATATCAAATGGATTTTTTTTTAAAATACAGACATTTATTCTCATTTATGCACTTAGAGTGCCCCCAGTTAATTGGGCTATTCTGATAAATTCATACAACAAAAAATAATAAGACAGAAATATAGGGAAAAACTTTCACTAGGTGTAGTGGCTCATGCCTGTAATCCCAACTCTTTAGGAGGCTGAGGCAGAAGGATCACTTGAACCCAGGAGTTCAAGACCAGCCTGGGCGACAGAGTGAAACCCCATCTCTAAAAAAACAAAAATAATAATTAGGTGGGCATGGTGCAGCACCTGTAGTCCCAGCTACTCAGGAAACTGAGCGGGGAGGAGCACTTGAACCCAGGAGTTCAAGGCTGCAGTGAGCTATACTGGTGCCACTGCACTCCAGCCTGGGTAACAGAACAAGAGCCTCTATCTTAAAAAGGAAGAAAGAATAAAATTTTCTTAACATAGAGCTTCCTCTTAATTGTGGCTGCCAGCTCCACACCTTTGGACTGTCTTAAAGATGAGACCACTGATGTTTCTTCTTTATTTGTTTTTTTAATCATTAAGTGCTCTTTTTTGCAGTCCAAAACGGAGACAGCTTAATTCAAATTCCACTCAGCAGAAACTAGTACTATTCACAGACAAAAGAACCATGTGAACTCCTATAAAATTATTTTCATCTCAAATTGTTTAACGTACAGGATTGTTATACACCAGAATTAGAAGGGTCCCTGGGAAAATATCTGGATTGGTGGCTTTCAAACTTTTTCAATGTTAGACCCATTATACACAAATTCATACACACACACACACACCGTAATATAAATAAAAGCAAATATCACAAAATGCTCACTGTGACCCACTAAATTGATTTTGTGACCCACTAGGTGGGTTGCAACCCACAGTTTGAAAATTTAGGCGTATTGTTGCTTTGGTAAACTATAAGAATAAAAGGAATTATGAATGAACTTTTTTCCTTTTTTTTTCATTTTTAAATGATACACAAAATGAACTCATAGTACATGTGAATCTTTTCCGTAACACTGATCATCAAATTTTCCTTCACAAATATAAGAAATAATGACGGTAAATTATTTACGATCCTCTTTCCTTAATTGGCATAGATTTGCTTCTTTTCTAGTTTCTTCTTACTCTATTAAATGTAGCATTATGACATTTATTCTCCTGACTTTGTCACTAATTTATTTAGCATTTCTATTTTGCCTGCAGATGTTAATACTTAACAATATTTCTTTCTTTCTATTTAACTTTAAACCAACTCCAACATACATTTTCATAATAATTACCCGATTCTATCAACCCCAATTGTTAACTAACTTACCCAGAATTCTTTGTTGATTGCACACTGGAAGGACAGGTAATTCTTTACTGCATCCTCTCTTGTATCTATCCTATTCAAGCATCTTCTTTCTTCCTTACTCTAAAATTATCATAGATTTTACTAGCATATTCTTATGCTGTGTATCCCACACAGCTCATTTTGCTTGCCCCAACTCTCTACTTTCTTCCAATGAAAGCATCTACACTCTAATCCTGTGACCAGGTTCCTTCATCACAGCATGCGTATGAGGCAGTGCTTCCCAGTGTAGAGCCAGCACCCCTCTATCCAGAGCTACCATATCCTCATAATACCAAGCCTTTGAAGAGCCATAGCCATAAGCTCATTTCCAGGAAGATAGAAAGGTTATCAAGTCTGTAGCGGCAAAGCTCCTTGAACAAATGCAAACCCTTGTCAGTGACCCTCACATTGGCTGTTTTCAAGCCCTGATGACCAACATAGACCTTTTAGAGGTCATCTCTCCTGAAAGGAACTCCCCAATCATAATCTACTCCAAATACGCATATATCTTGAATTATGATAGGGCTGAACAAACATCCAAGACTGTATGACATTGTTTTGTTCACCTCACTGCCTCATCACTCATGTATGCTAGACTAGACTGGTGGCTACTGATGCTCCTGCATCACATACTGATGACCCTGATTATGTGCTTCCAGCCCACTGGTGACAAGAGCAAGGGCATGGAGTAGAGGGCCAATGAGAGGCATTGAGAGAGAATGAGTAGAAGTCCTAAAACATTTCCATCTGTCTCTTTACTGGCTACTAATCAGTGAAGTAGACAAGGAGTCTGGCCTTTTGCTTGTAAGGTGTAGTGTGGATAATGAAATATTTTATTTCTAACAAAGATGAAGAAAAAAAGCCAAGACATACTGAGTGCCTACTATGTGCCATGCCAAGTGCTGAAAGCTTTACATGTGTTATTTCATTTAATCCTCACGCTACTCTCTGAAAAAACATTTTAGAACCCTTCATTTTACTGATGAAGGAAGTGAAGCTCAACGAGGTTAACGAATGACTAGCCAATGACCGGAGACATCTAACAGGAGGAGAGCTGGATTTCAAAACCAGGTCCGTCTTTTCATCACTCCCTAGTACTTCCAGGAAGCCAGTTGTGATGGTTAATACTCAGCGTCAACTTGACTGGATTGAAGGATGCAAAGTATTGATCCTGGGTGTGTCTGTAAGGGTGTTGCCAAAGGAGATTAACATTCAAGTCAGTGGGCTGGGAAAGGCAGACCCACCCTTAACCTGAGTGAGCACCATCTAATCAGCTGCCAGGTTGGCTAGAATATAAAGCCTAGCTTCCCAGCCTACATCTTTTTCCTGGGCTGGATGCTTCCTGACCTCAAACATCGGACTCCAAGTTCTTCAGTTTTGGGACTCTCCTTGCTCCTCAGCCTGCAGATGGCCTATTGCGGGACCTTGTGGTCATGTGAGTTAATATTTAATAAACTTCCCTTTATATATAGATATAGATATAGGATATATATATATATAGGATACATATGTAGGACATATATATACACACATACACACACACACACACATCCTATTAGTTCTGTCCCACTAGAGAACCCTAATATACCAGTCCTTTTCATCCAAAATGACACTTTTCTGAGGATAAATAATTCTTCGTTTTATTTAGCGAATGAGCAAATGGAGAGTATTATGCAGTATAGAGATGAGGGGAGAAATGAAGGTGAAATAAGCATAGAAAAAAGATCAAAGAAAGTGTGAAGCAGGTCTACCTTTGGGTAAATATTTTAGGAATCTCTTTCACATGTGCATCAAGAGATTTTAAGAATGTCCTTTAACCTGAGGAAGCTGATTGAAAAAAAGAAAGAGTGTCCCTAGTACCTCAGGTCATAATAGTGAGAGCAATAATGCAGAGAACCCAAATGCCCATTAAGAGTAAAACCAGTAAATAAATTGGTGTATATACTCAAACAATGGATTATTATACAGATACAAAAATGATGAGCTACATGTGCACATATTAACATGAATTATTCTCAAAAACATAATCTTGAGTGAAAGAACTAAGTCTCATAGAATAAAACTGCAAGTGAAAGAATCCCCCAAATATAATGTTGAGCCAAAAAAGCAAGTCATAGAAAAATGTACACAGCATGATTCCACATATATAAAGTTCAAGAATGGGCAAAAATTGTGTTGTATTATTTAGAGATAAACATATACGTAATAAAAGTATTAAAGATCAAAGGAAATATTAACACGAAATTTAGAATAATGGTTACCCCTTGGTAAGAAGGGACTACAGGAGAGACATACAGAAAACATGTAATATAGGGGTAGTCTTCTAGGTCTTTAGCTAGCTGATAAGAATACTTTATATTATTTTCTTAAATTACATATAGATACACATTATATATATCCTTTTTATATATTTAAAGTTCTTAAACTTTTCTGAAAGAAAATTGGTTTTTTGAATGGGTTTTGCTCTGTCATCCACGTTGGAGTGCAGTGGCATGATCATGGCTCACTGTAGTCCCAATACCTGGGTGTGCACCACCACACCTCTACTAAACATTTTTGTATTTTTAGTGGAAATAGGGCTTTACCATGTTGGCCAGGCTGGTCTCAAACTCCTGACCTCAAGTGATCCACCCTCCTTGGCCTCCCAAAATGCTGGGATTACAGGTGTGAGTCACTGTGCCCGCCTTAATGTTTTGTTTTGTTTTGTTTTTTTAGTAGAAATGGGATCTCCCTATGTTGCTCAGGCTAGCCTTGAACTCCTGGAATCAAGTGATCCTGCCACCTCAGCCTTCCAAAATGCTGGGATTACAGGTGTGAGCCACCATGAGCAGACAGAAATATTTCTTACGTGTAAAAATATACACAAGAATATGCAGAAGAGAGAAAAGGCCTAAAAAGCTGATGAAAAAGAATAAACAGAGGAAAGAACAGATAGTGTAAAAAAACAGTAAATAAGTAAAGGTTAAAATGATGTTAAATGTCATTAAAGGTAAAACTGACAAAGGCTATGTCAGAGAGAGAAAATGAAGACGTCATGAGAGATCACCTTGGACCATCAGAAGAGGTCAGCAGGTCAGCAGAACCAGAGAAGTGCATTGAATTAGTTCCTTCAGGCCAGTACTCTAAAGAAGTAGGACAAAACCTACCATTGATATAGTTTACATGTCGTTAAAATGAGTAAGATGTTTGTTATTAGGAATACATGTTTAAGTTACACACATAACAAATGTTAGTCATTGGAAGAGTTTGGCAGCAAACCAGTAGGCCCAGTCTACCAGTGCTGTGCCACAGAACATTCTGTGATGTTGGAAATGTTCTAAATATTCACCATCCATGTGGCAATTTAATATTTGAATTGTAGCTAATGTGGCCAAAGCACTGAGATTTTAATTTGATTTGAATTACTTTAAAATTAAATATAAACAGCCACATGGGGCTAGTGGCTACGGTATTGAACAGCACAGGATATTCTCATGTCCTAACAATTAATAATGAAAATAATGCAAGAACAATCTGAGGCAGGGTCTTTCAAATAGCAAACTATTCCTTCCCCAGCATATCTGGTTGTACCATAACTCTTCTTCTACAAACATCCCCAGATTCCAGACCTTTGAGCGCGTAGAAGAAAAGCATAAGAAAAATGTGGAAAGCAGATGGAAAGGGGAAGGGAGGCCATAGAGAGATAGTGGTCCCAGAACACTTGGCAAACTGAAGGACCACAAGCTGCCAAAGGCGAATTCAGGTCACAAATCCCAAGCACTTTCACCTGCACTTCTCCCATTTTCATCCCTGCACACTTAAATGAAGAGTTTGCTAGTTGGATGCCTTGATGGAATAAAGCAAAGGATTTCATTTTTTAAATCATCTTTTCTGCTTGTCATGCTGAATGGCAGCACAATTATAGCATTTTGCAAACTGAATTCACCTTTCCATTTAGGTAACACATTCAGTTGAGCCTTCATTTGCCTTCTGCTGACTAAAAAAAGGCTCTGTATTTACTGGCTCAGTTCTCTCTCCGCACATGAGGGAATCAGGCTATTTACATACCACTATTTCTGGCTGAAACCAAACCTTGGTTCCCAGAGGAAGGCAACTTGCAGACCATCTCCATTTATGAGAAGGGCATCTGTTTCCCTAACCACATCTTAACATATGGCTCTTGGTTCTCCCCAGAACCCAGTTGCTACCTCCCCCATTCCACCTTCAGCCAAACCCAAATTTCTGTTTCCAGATACTCTGTTTCCCTAGGCAACATCAATGTGTACAGAAACTCACTGCTTTGACGCTCCAAGCATTGTCAAGGCTCAACATTTATTTTTGTAACAATACCCAAGATTAATAACATATTTTCTTTTTCAGTCATAGAATTCAAGGGGTATTGAAGCATTAAAGATGGTTTTATGAACACATGCTACAGATAAGTAATTATAAGCAGGTATATTCACACGTGTATAAAAAACCTAATCATGTACCCTTGAACCTAAAATGAAAGCTTAAATTTAAAAACAATAAATAAAGAATATTAGTTTAAAAAAAGGAATTCACACTTAAGTTGATGAACAATTAAGTTAAGCCAGATGGATAATTGGATTTAGGGGCTCCATTTGATGAATCAACAAATAATGCCATCGTTGAAAGTAAGCCAGTGAAACTCTGGCTCCAGCTGCATTTTCACAGTGATAAGAGAAAAACCATTAGTAAACAGTGAATCTCATCCAAACCTATCAGCAGAATTGACAAAACTGGTTTCAAGTTAAGCCTCAGAAGGTAAAAGGAGAACATGGCCCCCCTCAAGCCCCCATTCCATATATGGAGCACAGAGCCCAACATGTGATTGGTGCCTAACAAATATTTGTTGAACAAATAATGACGAGAAATAAAGTAGAAAGTTCCTCCTTACCTAAGAGAACTTGCAGAATTTCATGCTCACACCTGAAAGGTGTTTAGAGCTCTCCCCTCCAGTTTGATCCAGTAACTGAAGGAATTTAATCCTCTCACACCCAATGCCTTTAACATGCAAAATGTATGACTTTCTGCTCCTGGCTCAAGTAGAGCTGTGTCTTATTTCCATGACCTTTTTTAATCAATGCCCCAAAATCATATCAGAAAGGAGCCCAGAAAAAGATTATCATTTGGAGAGTCTTCTTATAATTTTTTTTCTCTGTTGAATCTATTTTGGGGCCTTTAGTTTTAAACCAATAATAGTAATAATGAGTGCCTTCATGCCATCTTCTAAAAAATAATGAGAACATTCAAGAAAGAGAATCATGCCATTCTAATTAAACTCACCGAGTACACCTGGCTTCAACTACTTTGTTTAATGTCGGTTTCAAGATCTAAGGCTGTTTCTAGAGAGGACCTTAGAAAATTAATTTCTTTGAATGGCTATTATTAAAAAGTCAAAAAATAATAGATGTTGGCAAGGCTGCAGAGAAAAAGGAATGCTTATGCTTATACACTGTTGGTGGGAATGTAAATTAATTCAACCATTGTGGAAGACAGTGTGGTGATTCCTCAAAGACCAAAAGACAGAAATACCATTCAACCCAGCAATGCCCTGACTGGGTATATATGCAGAGGAAGATAAATCACTCTATTATAAAGACACAGGCATGCATATGTTCACTATTCACAAGAGTAAAGACATTGAATCAACCTAAACACCCATCAATGGGTATTTAGAATAAAGGAAATGTAGTACACATACACTGTGGAATACTATGCAGCCTTAAAAAAGAAACAAGATCGTGTCCTTTGCGGGAACATGGCTGGAGCTGGAGGCCATTATCCTTGGCAAACTAACACCGAAACAGAAAACCAAATACCACATGTTCTCATTTATAAGTGGAAGCTAAATGATAAGAACACATGAATGCAAAGAGGGAAACAATACACATTGGGGCTTATCAGAGGGTGGAGGATGGGAGGAAGGAGAGGATCAGAAAAAATAATTGTTGGGTACTAGGCTTAATACCCGGCTGACAAAATAATCTGTACAACAAACTCCCATGACACAAGTTTACCTGCATAACAAACTTGCACATGTACCCCAAACTTAAAATAAAAGTTAAATTAAAAAAAGAAAGAAAATTAATTTCTTTGGAAGGTTTGGAGACCCTGTTTCTTTTTAGACAGACCCAGGACTTGTTTCACAGGGTGCCAGAAGAGCTCTGAGAGAGACCAGTGGGAAAAACTTTAGCCCAGAGAAACGTTGACTCAATATGAAGAAGAGCTTTCCAATTGTCAGAGCTGTCTCTAAAATTTTAAATATCAGATGTGCTATCTCAGGAACTTGGAAGGTCCCTGTCACTGTTCAAGTAGAGGCCAGAAGTAGAGAAGAAAGATGGAATATAAGTCAGTAGTGGGTCTGTGATCTTTAAAGTCCCTTCCAGTCCCAAGTTTCTCTGATTCCATGTGTCTCCTCCTGGCATTCTGAAATAAGTTTGTGAATCTAGTCACTTACCTGAACTTTGGAGGGCAAAGAAGGACATGGAAGAAAACACTAAATCTCACTCAATGGTCAGGCCCAGGACTTTCTTGAAACCAGCCCAGTTCCCTCTAGAGTCACAGCTTATGGAGTGTGCTCTGTCCTCCCTTGGGACAACCAGGCCAGACCAGTACATTTACCAGGCATGTGGAATTCAACCAAAACAAATTCAGCCTTAGAAATCTGGTAAACAGCTATTTTCCTGGCAACAATACAGATGGGTGGTGGCAATGGCCCCCTCAGGTCCCCTCCTCAGAAAGACCCTACCTGGACAACCATGAGATCCTACTGATTTTAATTCTGTGTTCTGAAATATGATGTTCTACGTCACGATGCTATAAATTAGCTTGATATTCTGACAGATGAACCCCTGGTGTGATTAAATCAAGCCCCATTTCTTTCCTATTTACTATTGTACTCCATCATAGAGCACTGGCAGAAAAACCCAAGTCCTTGGTTTATCCAGGGGAGAAGAGCGAGGAGAAAAGAAGGAAAAGCATCACTGTGGTGTGTGGGTTGCTTTGCCACTGTTGATTTTGGAATTCATCTCTCTGACTGCCTATTACTCACTGACCATCATGAACCACCACGTCCAAGGAGAGTTGGGAAAAAGGCAGACAGAGGTGAGGAGGACGAAAAGAAGACAGGAAGAGCAGGAGGAAGAGAGAAAAGGCAAACGTAAAGGAGAAGGAAGAAAAATAAAGAAATTTAAGAGGAGAAATTTGAAAGGAGAGAAAGGGAAGGGCTTCTTGTTAAACAACAAAATTCATATAATTCCTAATTCCCTGCGTAATTCTCTCAAAAAAAGAGAGGAAAGTTTGTGCCTTTGAAATGGCTGGAGAGAGTTGCATTCACTCTACTATATTTTCAACTGCTAGACAGCATCTCCAAGAACAACAGAAAGATGCTGCAAAAAGCCCGAGACTCATGTTGGTGAATTTCCTCTGACAGGAGGTAGCCTCCGCTATGTCATGAGTAGATACCTGACATTGATAACATCACTCTCCTGCCTGGGTAACAGAGTGAGACCTTCCTCAAAAAAAAAAAGCAAGCAAGCAAGAAAGAAAGAAATTTAAGATAGCATCACTGAGGCACTATTTTCTCCTAAAACAGGGAGCAGCAAAAGCCGTGGTTGAGTTTGAACGGCATAGATGCCTGAAGTAGCTCTATAAGGTCCCAGAAAGATTACCTTAGCCAATGCCTGAGCAGAAGTCTTTCTCCTCTGAAGCTGCATTGCTTCCCACTCTTTTTATATGCAGTGTTCCGTTTTAGTTTTAATATGTTTGTGTAAATTTTAGTAAAAGAAGGCGGCTAGTTATGAGGCAACCTTGCAACTAGCAAACTTATTGAGAAGCTCTGTCCTAAAGCTATACTGCTCACCACAAAATATCTTATAGGTTTTTATGAATTAGATCTAATTATAGAGCAGTGAGTACCTATAGTTTGTATCAGAAGTTTTCTTACTCCTCTTTGATTAAACCTGTCCCTATTGTATACATGCACACATACACACAAAGTTTGAGATCAGGTCTGATGCAATTTCGTATTCCCCACTTCCATGCTTTGGATATAATAAGGTATCAATAAGTGCTATTATATTTTAGGGTCAGCCTTTCAATTAAAAGATGGGAAAGGTTAGAAAGTAGCTACCTGAGCTGATGAAATTGTCTTCTTCCTTATTCATTCTCCTATTCTCCAAACATTGATTCAACCCAAGCTTGAGAGCTTTGCTGATTTAATTCACTTCAGTTTAGTTCTTACTTTAGTATATGTAAATGAATTGATCCATCCATCCAATATTTTTTAAGCATAATATGTTCTGGGCACTGTTCTAGGCGTTGGGGATACTAATGAGCAAGGCAAACAAGGTTCTTGACTTCTTGGGACTTATTTCCATGCGGAAAACAAAATATAAACAAGTTTTTACAACATATTTATTTATGGCAATGTGGTTATGAAGACACTTCTGAAAGAGTGAAGACATTTGAGCTGAGACCCAAGTGAAGTAAGAGGGAGGAAGTCAGGCAAGGGTGTGAGGGAAGGACCACCAAGAAAAGAAGCATGCCCAAGAGAAGAACGTGCCCAAAAGAAGAAACACACAACCTGAGATGGGAAAATATTGAAATGTTTGAGACAGTGTAGCTGGAGCAGCATGAATGAGGGAAAGAACAGTGAAAAATGAGCCTTAAAAGATCATAGGGGCCTTGCAAACATGGCTCTATATGTAACAGAAAGTGATGTAAGGGTTTTGAGCAAGCAGGTGACAGGATCACTTTGGCTATAGGATCATACTGGAAGTGGGGCAAGAATGAAAGCTTAAATTTCTCAATTATATGTGAAAGCTGAAACATGAACTTATAGAACTCATAGAAGAAAAGTGTGATTACAGAGGCTGGGGAATGGGGAGGATGGGGAGATGAGAATCAAAGGGTACAAAATCTCAGACAGAAGGAATATGTTTTGTTTTTCTTTTTTGAGTTCTATTGCTCAGTATGATTAATGTAGTTAATAATAGAATGTCATACATTTCACAGTTGATAAGTAAATTTCAAATATTCTCTCTATAAAAAATGCTAAGTATTTGAGGTAATGGATATGTTAACTAGCTTAATTTAATTATCCCACATTATATTCATATATTATAACATAACTTTGTATCCCACAAATTTATATAATTATAAGTTGTCAATTTACAATTTTTAAAAACAGTGGAAGCTTAGGAGTCTTTGCAATTATCCTAGTGAGAGATGATTGATGGTATCTTGAATAGACAGGTGTAGCAGCGGAGGTGATGAGAAGTGGTCATATTTGACACATATTTTGAAAGTAAGCCTACAGATCATCATGCGATGAGGAAGGAAAGAAGAGAGGAGTCAAGAATGAGTCCTAGGTTTGAGATCTGAGTAACTTAATGCAGTGTAAATGGTGCAATTTAATGAGATGAGGCAGGCTGGGGTGGTGAGTGGGGCTGGGGCAGAGCAGCTTTGGAAGGAAGAATCAAAGTAATGTGTTTGTGATGCCAGTGATGAATACAACTAGAAATTCAAGGCAATTAAATATATTATTATGGATATTAAAAAGAGTCACAGTTGAAGATATACATTTAGAAGTCATTAGCAGAGGTTTTGTTTGTTTGTTTGTTTGTTTTGTTTCATTTTGTTTTTTGCAACAGGGTCTCATTTTGTCACTCAGGCTAGAGTGCAGTGGCACAATCATGGCTCACTGCAACCTCAACTTCCTGGACTCAATCAATCCTCCTGCCTCAGCCTCCTGAGTAGCCAGGACTTCAGATGCTCACCACCATGCCCAGCTAATTTGTTGTATTTTTGGTAGAGACAGGGTTTCACCATGTTGACCAGGCTGGTCTTGAACTCCTGAGCTCAAGCCATCTGCCTACCTTGGTCTCCCAAAGGTCTGGGATTACAAGCGTGAGCCACTATGCCTGGCCAGCAGAGATTTTGTTTATTCCAATTGGATGCTATGTGTCCAAAACAACCAATTTAAAAATAGTTTCACTAGAAAATCCAAGAAAAGGGAGAAGCTGGAAAGAGAAAATTAAACACCTTGACCATCCCAAACAGAAACAGAGAGGATTAAGAGAGAGAGGATAATGGGTACAAAAATACAGTTAGATAGAAGGATTAAGTTCTAATATTCAATAGCAGAATAGGGTGACCATGATTAACAACAATGTATTGCATATTTCAAAATAGCTAGAAGAGAGAATTTGAAATATTCCCAACATATAAAAATGATAAATGCTCGATGGTTGATATCCTAAATACTCTGACTTGATCATTACACATTCTATGCATGAAACAAAATATTACATGTACCCCATAAATATGTACAAATACTATGTATCAGTTAAATAAATAAATAAAATTGAAATAGGGAAAAAAGAAGCAGATTAGTATGTGAATGGCCAGAGCAAACTGTACAAATCTGGAAGAAAATGCCCACGGGTACAGAGATGGAGATATTCACAGTTGGATGTGAGCTGGGGCATGCTGAAAATCGCCAGGCACATGGGCAGGGCTTATCACCAACTGCTAGGGATGCCCACAGGGTTGAAAGCACTTCCAACATGAGCATCTTACTTTCTAGGGTCCTAAAAGTTGGATGTTGGCCTGATAGAACCTCACCAGGGCTCTAGTGTGAAAGCTGGGGTGAACAGCCTCACAGTCTCCAGATGTGGGGTAAGGCAGGTGTTGTAAATGGATGAAGAGGATCAGGAGTGGGATAGTAATAAGCAGGAAGATTGTAGAAAAGTGGAGGATTTCAGCCTCATCCACAGGGGGTGGCCAATTCACATCAAAAGTCAGTGGTTGCTAAGTGGGAGTGAGGTCCAGTGCTGCCGCAAATACACACACACAGAGAGAGAGCACAAGAGAAAAGGGAGTTTAGTTTGATGACTTTGATTAATCACCACTACCCTTCCAACCGAATGATCCCTTGTGGTTAAATAAAGAAGGATCCATTATTGCATTATTGACTCATTGATTCTTTTTTTTTTTTTTTTTTTTTTTTTTGAGACGGAGTCTCTCTCTGTTGCCCAGGCTGGAGTGCAGTGGTGCAATCTCAGGTCACTGCAAGCTCTGCCTCCCGGGTTCACGCCATTCTCCGGCCTCAGCCTCCTAAGTAGCTGCGACTACAGGCGCCCACCGCCACGTCCGGCTACTTTTTTATATTTTTAGTAGAGACGGGGTTTCACCATGTTAGCCAGGATGGTCTCAATCTCCTGACCTTGTGATCAGCCCTCCTCAGCCTCCCAAAGTGCTGGGATTACAGGCATGAGCCACTGTGCCCGGCCGACTTACTGATTCTTTACCTGGTCCCCCCCATACCCAACCAGCCTTCTTCCCTCCTGTAAAATAAAGAATTCAAGTCCACTGTCAGGGACGTGTGAATCACTGTGATAAAGGTAGAAGCATACGGTCAGTCCAGAAAAGAAATGGTGTTTGGATAATCTGTGAACCTTGAGATTAGCTTGTTCAAGAGAACTTTGTTCACTGACTGTACAGATCCTTGAAGATAATATGAACTGAGTGAGATGTAACAGTGCACGAATTTCTCTAACCAAAGGACAGAAAGGCTTGGTGTGTCCTTGGCCGCACCTTTCTTTTCCTACTAAGCAAGTTCTTTCCCATAGTTTCTGCTTAATGTGTTGCAAGAGATTTTACGCCAACCATGATCGTCACTTGATTGGAACCTGTGCTTTATCTTGTTTGCCTGGACAAGCTTTGAGAAAAAGCCTGGCCTGAAAACTAACATAAAAAAAAAAAAGGATTGATTAGTGAGGCAAGCAGGGAATGGATAGTATTAATATATTAATAGAGGTGATAACACTGGCCTCCACGAAGAGTTCACTTATTGACCCCTCTGACTGTGTTTTATTCAAAGTAGTGAATAAACATATCCTCCATTAATCAACTTAACTACCTGGTTTGTCATTCCAAGGGCACACTAACATATTGCATGAAGTCTATCTTTTGGAGACCTGCTATGACACTGTTAAACATAGAAATGAATTTGGCAAATATATTCATGGAGCATTCTTACTGAAAATCTAACAAGATCTTTTCATTAGGGCCCAATATCAACAAAAGAGAAGCCCCCAGTGCATTTTCTCTGTGTGTTAGAAACCTCTCTTGTCAACCAAAGTACAGTATTGGGTTTGTTTCTTTGTGAAATTTCTTTGTGACTGAAACTTCCTATTAAAGTAGTTCTTTGTCTTTATACTTGTGAGCAAAACAAACGAGAAACAAAAAATGTTTTCCTTGAGTTAACACAATGGACTTCAACCTCAGCTGCTTTATTCTGCTCCACTTCTTTTTTTCTGATGGAACCAGTGATTAGAGCTGCCTTCAGAGATCAAGTTTCCAAGGTGGACGGGGAGCAACCACTTGAGAATTTTCTATCCTAAGATTGTCGGCTGTCCATGAAATTTGCAGAAAGCAAAGGGAAGAATGAAGTTGTGGCAGAACCAGGAACTTAGAATAAAGGTTTGTTCAAGTTATAAGACAGTTCTAAAAGAGTTATAAAAGACAGTTCTAAAAGACAGTTCTAAAAGGACCTTGTGTCTTGAGATCAGGAATGCAGTGGTCATGTTCACTAAATATTATTTAATGAATTAATTAATTAATGGATGGAAAAGTCACTTGAGGCTAAGAATCTAAGCACCATTTTCTATGCCATAGGAGAAATGCTGGGCAGACTAATGTCTAGATACAGAAGTGATCAAGAAGTTTCTTAGATTGGCAATCAATGGAGGATGGCTCTTGAGGAACTTTGGTATAGGGACAAAAGAAAATATGATGGGGATCCAGTTATCAGAACTTGGGTGAAAGATGGGGTCTTCTATCACAACTTCGGTATAGAGTCAGAGTGGAGTCAGTGGGCAGATGTCTCTCAGCTTGGAGCTAATTATTTTCTCCTTGATTATAGTGGAGTCTGGGGCAGAGCTAATCTTATGAGTAATAGAGATCTGCTCCACCTCGGAAAGTTGGTGAACAAACTGGTAAGGGAGCCAGACTGCTCATGATATTATATTCTCAAAACTTCCTGTAACCAGTTTTATGGCATAGAACTACCAGGACATAGAGGTACCTCTTCTTTGGTCAAGAGTAAGAGCATAGACTTTGGATTTAGGCAAAGGTTTCAGCTTCTTCATCTAACATTACCCGGGAGATATTAATACAGTCTCTTTGTATGTAAAGCATGTAATGTGCTTAATACTAGGCCAAACTTACACTAAGTTGCACCCAAAAAATGCTAGTGTTGTTATTATTATTTTGGGGATTATAGAGGGATGCCAGACTCATCATCTCATTTAGCCCACCTAACACTCCTTGAGCTAGTACTACTATTACCACACATATATTAATGAGAAAACTGAGATAGCATTTCCCCCATGCATTAACTATGTGACTTTGAGCAAGTTACATAATCTCTTGAAGAGATAGTTAATGCATGGGGGAAATGCTATCTCAAACCAGTTCGTCTGACAGCAGAACACTTACTCTTACAATATACTGATCCTTGAAAGTATAAAACCATAACTGAGTCTTGAGTCCTTTCAGAATCTCACATGGCCCCTCCAAGATGGCTCCTCAGACAATGCTGTACATCACCACATGGAGTTAACAGGCAACCCCACACTAACACTGACTCTTCAGTGGTCACTAAAGGGCAAAAATTAGCTCTGCTCTAAATCTGTTCCAAGTGGCAGGAGAACTTCTGGCTCTCTCTCAAGAGAACTCAAAACATACATTCCTATAGAAGATTAGTGAGAAAAGCATTCAGCTATGCATGAGGGCTCTTCTGTAACTACATCAGGCTTGAATCCAGTTCTACTGGTCTCTGGTTTGTCAATGACATGTTGTTTAGTATTGAGTTCCCTAGCCCCAGAGCACCCAGCTAAAGGCCCTGAGATAAAATGAATGCTAGACACAGAATTATTAAAACAAGGTTTGTGGTAAACACCTGAACCTGTGCTCACAAAAGGCTTGGCTCTAAAGCTGCCCATCCAAAGGGACAGGACTATGGGTGGGAAAGGAATATTTAAGCTCTTATGGTTCTTCTCTCTCTGCAGCACTGTGAACCTCTAGGAGAGAAGTTCAGAGGGTTTTAAAACTTAATCAGAACAACATCAAAGGTGCTGAGGGTTTCAGTTAAGTCCAAAATACTGAGTTCTTTCAGGAGACTGGCTAGAGAAGGCTTCAACAACTCAAAGAAGACAAGTATTCATCCCTGAGTTTCAGTGAAGATGGGACAGAAGTTAAATACCATGAGATACCACATGATGTCACTTAATATGGAATCTGAAAAAGGTGAACTCACAAAAGCAAAAAGTAGAATGGTGGTTGTCAGGGCTGGGGCAGTGGGGATTGGATTATGTCAATCGAATGGTACAAAATTTCAGTTAGACAGGAGAAATAAGTTCAAGAAATCTATTGTAAACTGTGACAACTATAGTTAATAACAATGTATTGTATTCTTGAAAATTGCTACAAGAGTAGATTGTGAGCCAGGCGTGGTAGTTCACACCTGTAATCGCAGCTCTTTGGGAGGCCAAGGCAGATGGATCACCTGAGGTCAGGAGTTTGAGACCAGCCTGGCCAACATAGTGAAATCCAATCTCTAATAAAAATACAAAAATTAGTGAGGTGTGGTGGCGCAGGCCTGTAGTCCTGGCTACTTGGGAGGCTGAGGCAGGAGAACCTCTTCGGCCTGGGAGGCTGAGGTTGCAGTGAGCCGAGATGGTGCCACTGAATTGCAGCCTGGGCAACAGAGCGAGACTCTGTCTCAAAAAAAAAAAAAAAAAAAAGAGTAGATTATGTTCTTACCACAAAAATTAGTATGTGAGGTAATACATATGTTAATTAGCTCAATTTAGCCATTCCACAATGTATATATAGTTCAAAACATCATATTGTATGTGATATAACATACACAATTTTTATTTGTCAACTAAAAATAGATTAATAGTTAAAAGAAAATTGAATTTAAAATATATATATGCATACATGAAGGTCAACTCTTAACTGCACAGAGGAGACAAACCTTGCTGGCACTCCCAATGCCCTGCCTAAAATTCAGCACTGAGCTCTCCAGACACTACCCTTTCCCAACTGAAAAAGTAGGAGTGGGGTCCACAGTAACAGACTCAGCCTGTGGAGTAGTAGAGCCTTGTGGACTTTGCAAAAGACCAGAGAATCAGAAATGAGCAATTGCCAAAGCTCAGCACTACTGAGGCCCTCAGCCATGCTAAGGACAGCAATAGAGGAGGGAATCCCTGGCCTCTAGGGCTTCTATTCGAAGCAATACACTCTAGTATTCAGTGATATTACAAGGCTAGAAAAGCAAATGGCAAGAGAAGTACACAGAGCAAGTAGGAGGGTCTGGTTTTAGCGGAGCAAAGTTTAGAACAAGATTTGAGTCCCAGGCCGGGCGCGGTGACTCACGCTTGTAATCCCAGCACTTTGGGAGGCCGAGACGGGCGGATCACGAGGTCAGGAGATCGAGACCATCCTGGCTAACATGGTGAAACCCCGCCTCTACTAAAAATACAAAAATTAGCCGAGCGTGGTGGCGGGCGCCTGTAGTCCCAGCTACACAGGAGGCTGAGGCAGGAGAATGGCGTGAACCCGGGAGGCGGAGCTTGCAGTGAGTGGAGATCGCGTCACTGCACTCCAGCCTGGGCAACAGAGAGAGACTCCGTATCACCAAAAAAAAAAAAAAAAGAGAGAGAGATTTGAGTCCCAGAATGAGGATACAGAAACAATGTACATTTCCTCCTCCTTCACCGAAGAGATTTCTCCCTTTACAGGAAAGCTGGTCATAGACAACAAGCCTCATAAGCACTATGGCCAAGGCCAAGGCCACAATGTAGGCTAATCTAGACATGGATGGACGGCATTGTAAGCAAGACCAGTAGGAGAGTTTCTGATACAAAAACTGAACAGGCCACCAGTGACATAGGAGAACATACCCCTGGCCCAGGAACCCGGGATTATCGTTTCAAGCAGCCCTACTAAGCATTACATATTCTTGAAGCCTTGTGTTTTATCTTGAAAATTCAATAGAACCTTGTATTTTATTTCATAATTTATTCACATTGACTCATATAAAAATATAATGATTGAAATGAGAATTTTAAAAATCTATATTTTCAGGTAAAATCTACTTTTAGGGAAGATGAATCATGTATATGTCTCACAGTTCCACACCCTCCTTGGCACACCGTCCTGTATACCTCAATGCATTCAGGACTCTGTTTGCAAGTCAGAAGCTAGTAAAGGCCCAGGACAGAAAACTTCATGGGGAAGTCAATGGTTGTGCCAGCAAGGCAGAGCACGGTATTTGATAGCTACCAAGAGGACAAAGCTTGAAAAGAAGAATTTCAGTCCTTGAAAGTTCTAGAAAGAGTAGGGCAGGTCCCTAAGACTTTGAGCCATGGGGGTGCCAAGTTTGGTGTCAGGGCAGTGACGGCCATAAGAACGAGGGAACCAAACTGGGAGATAATTACATCAATAGCCCCCATTGAATCACACCTCCTAGGACTCATATCTATGGAGTCCCTCTCCTTGAAAGTGAGCCACCCTTGTGACCTGGCAGAAGTGATGCTGTGCTAGTTCCCAAGACTAGCCTTAAAAAGGCCTGGGACTTCCGCTTTCGCACGCTGGAGGAAGGTAGTCATAATGTAAGGAACACGGCTACCCTGGACCACTTTGCTGTTAGGAAGCCCATGCTGGCCACACAGAGAAGAACCTGGGAATCCTGCCAACCAAGGCACCCTTGGCTGACTCCCCCAGCTGAGTTCCAATTTGCCAGCTATGTGAGCAAGCCACCTTGGAAGTTAATACCACATGAAACAGAATCGCACTGTCCTTGCTGAGTCATAGCCAAATTAAATAATCATAAGCAAACAAATGATTGTTGTTTAAACCACTGAGTTTCATGGTGAATAGATAACCAAAACATACGGTAAAGCTTAGCCTCACAGAGCTATTCAGGAAATAGGATCCAAGTGAGACCTTAAAAAGATGTCTTAGTGTTCCCCATGTTACCAACCTAAGGCTCCTAAAATTCTCCTAGAGGGGTTCAGGGACAGGAAACTAAGAAGGGCTCAGTGCTATCACTCATTTCCAAATTACAATAAAAATATTCCAAATTTGCACAAATTTCTACAAATCTCACCCTGGTTAAAAAAAAAATGGCAATTCACCAAATACACTTAAATTAATTGTCATTCAATGCAAGTCTGTAGGCTTGTCAACTCCAACGGTGTTTGAGGCTTACTAGTTCCCACCACATCCTCCACATGTTCACTGCATTGGAGAGGGCTTCAGCTGTCTCTGTCTGGCCTATGCAGTGCCCAACATAGTGATACACACATGCATGTACTTAATATCCCAAAGAGGACAATGATAACAGAGACCTTGATTTCTGGATTGCTTAGGGTCAGTTAACACTAACTGTGGCCAATAGTGGAAAAGGAAGTATTACTTAGAAAATTCCAACTAGGCACAGAGCTGGTAAAGCTATTGGGCAAAACATGATGATTTTTTTCTTCATCTTACTATGCAATACCAGTAAGCAGGCAGTTGCAACAGAAGTAATAGTCATCAAGATCTTATTATGATATGCGAGGCTTTGGAGGAAATCTACAAGACCTCTCTGTCTGTCCCTCTGCATCCAGGCACAATTTAACTCATTCTCTACCCTTGCTATAAAAAGCACGTAGGAAAAAGCATTAAGTATTGTCCGGGAGGTAGTATCCATCCAGCTAAACCTGCCATAGCTGCTAAAACCAACAGCAGCCTCAGCTGCAGGATGTCACTTCTATTTCCATGGAAATAGAGAGGCTTTGGGCAAATTTGAAGAACATGCTTAAGATCATTTTGCAGCTTTCTTTGAGCTGAGACACACCGTTAGCTGATACACATTTTAGAGTCCCCGTCAACATTGTCTGGAGAAGGGGCGGATTAATAATAGCTTACATTTCTATAGTGCTTTTCATCCAAAAAAAAATACCAAACGAGAGAAACAAGCGGAATCTTTTCTTGTTGTTTAAAGTAAAAAACACTAGTGATTTTTAAAGCAATCCTTAACACTGGAACTAATTATAAAGAAATTCACTTTTTTAAAGTGTCAGGACATAATTATTATTTTTTAAAACTTAAACTGTATGCACATTGCTCCTTAGAGCTCACAAAGATACGCCACCATCACCATTTCGGAAGGCTATCATTTCTTTCCAACAAAGACAACAGTTGCAGCGCCAGTGGATTCAGAGACATTATGGGTGAACAGATAAAAATAATAATAATAATTAACAATGGTATAAGAAGCTCCATCTGGAGTGTCTGATAACACAGTGGGAGATGGATACAGATGGGAAAAGGTGGGTGGCACAGGGTAGAGCTTGTCCCGATCTCATGGGCTCGGGACTCCAGACACACTCAGATTAGTATAGGCTTTGGTTTTCTGCTCCCTGCTATTCAAATGGAACTAGCCAGGCCAGACCCAGCATGTTTTACCACTGTCCAGAGAATCTGGGATGGCTCTCGATCACAATCTGGCATCTTGACAGGGTCAATAATGCATTTACCAGTGTTTAATAATCCTAGATTAATACAGCTTTTCATTCTCTAAAGCGCAGATTCTTTATCTTTAACCCAAGTAATTTGCATATACTTCCACATAGTAATTCCAGGCACAATGCTGCTTATTCTGAGCTTTTTACACTGATTGGCAGCTAATTAGAACCTTGAAATGTTGGCAGGTGTCGTGATGAAAAGGCATCATAAACCCAGCTACAGCACAGACAATGGGTCTTTAATCATCTAAGTCACGCAGTTCCCAATGATCTTGAGCTTTTAGGATGAGTAGTTGCTTGATCCTGGAGGACTGCTGAGCAAGGAGGACCTCTGCTGTTATAAAAGAATCAACATCTTTAGAGGGATGGCGAAAGTGCACTTCAAAAACAGACAAAACAGAAAGGAGCAAACAGAAGGATACTTAAAAAGGAAACAGTTGCTTTTTTTGTCAATTTTTTTCTTTCTACAGAGATGCCAAACTAGTATGAGAGGGACAGATACATCCCCACTCTCCCATCCACCGTTGTTAGTGAACATGATCTCATGATGAATAAGGCAGAAAAGTAAGTGGTTGAGAAGATAAAATTATCTCGTCATTCTTTCCCTTTAGTGTCATAGTTTGAGATTCTAGCGTGTATCACTTACTTGATATTCATCATGGGGATTACATTCTCAGCACAGGATAGACGTGTACAGAGGAGAACTTTCCTCCCACTGTGTCACTGGAAAGAAAAGGCTGTCACCATGACTGCCTTCACACATCCTCCTCTCACAGACAGTTCTCTGAACTACAAAGATATCTCCCCTCAGCTTGAGTTTTCCAAAAAAGGTATTGATTCCACAGATCTTCACAGAGGATCTACTATTTGCATAGACTTATGTTAGGTGCAGTGAGGGATACAAAAGTATATGAGCGAGGTTTGCCTTTGAGAAGCTGCAAAAATAAGATACATATGCATTACAACAAATAATACAAGTGATGCCTTAAGGTATGATATCACTTAATGCTAAGAGCATATTGAAAATAGTAAGTGACACTCATTTAACAAAATAAGTATGATATCATTAAGTGCTAAGAGCATATTGCAAATAGTAAGTGACATTCATTTAACAAAATGAGGCCAGGCACTGTGGCTCATGCTTGTAATCTAAGCACTTTGGGAGGCCGAGGTGGGAGAACTGCTTGAATCCAGGAGTTGAAGACCAGCCTGAGCAACAAAGTGAGACCCCATCTCCAAAAAAAATTTTTTTTTAATTAATTAGCCAGCATGGTGTCACATGCCTGTAGTCCCAGCTACTCAGGAGACTGAGGTGGTAGAATCGCTCAACTTCAGGAGTTTGAGACTACAGTGAACTATGATCTTGCTACTGCACTTCCACCCAAGCAATAGAGCAAGATCTTGTCTCTTAAAAAAAAAAAAAAAAAAAAAAATTAACATTACAAGAGAACTCTGGCAATTGAAGAGGTCAGAGGAATCTTTGAAGAACAGGTCCCTGAAGATGGATAAGAATATTTATTTTTAACTTTTATTTTAGGTTTAGGGATACATGTGCAGGTTTGTTATATAGGTAAATGGCATGTCACAAGGGTTTGGTGTACAGATTACTTCATCACCCAGGTAATAAGCATGGTACCCCATAGGTAGTTTTAATCCTCACCCTCCTTCCTCCCTCTACCCTCAAGTAGGCTCTGTTGTCTGTTTTTCTCTTCTTCGTGTCCATGTGTGTGCAATGTTTAGCTCCTACTTAGAAGTGAGAACAGGCAATATTTGGTTTTCTGTTCCTGTGTTAGTTTACTTAGGATAATGACCTCCAGCTCCATCTGTGTTGCTATAAAGGACATGATCTCATTCTTTTTTTTTTTTTTTTTTTTTTTTTGGTGCATGGTATTCCATGATGTTTATATACCACATTTTCTTTATTCAGTCTATCACTGATGGGCATTTGGGTTGATTCCATGTCTTTGCTATTGTGAGTAGTGCTGCAATGAACACACATATGGCATCTGTCTTTATGATAGAACAATTTATATTCTTTTGGGCATACACTCAATAAAGGGACTACTGGGTCAAATGGTAATGCCATTTTGAGTTCTTCAAGAAATTGCCAAACTGCTTTCCACAATGGCTGAACTCATTTACATTCCCACCAGCAGTGTATAAGCATTCCCTTTTCTCTGCAACCTTGCCAGCGTGTTATTTTTTGACTTTTAATAACCGCCATTCTGACTGGTGTGCGATGGTATCTCACTGTGGTTTTCATTTGCATTTCTCTAATAATTAATGATGTTGAGCTTTTTTTTTTCCGTATACTTGTTGGTCACATGTATATCTCTTTTTCATAAATGTCTGTTCATGACCTTTGCCCACTTTTTAATGAGGTCACTTGTTTTTTGCTTGTTAGCATGTTTAAGTTCCTAACAGATTCCGGACGTTAGACCTCTGTAGGATGCATAGTTTGCAAATATTTCCTCCCATTCTGCAGGTTGTCTGTTTATTCTGTTTATTGTTCCTGTTGCTGTGCAAAAGCTCTTTAGTTTAATTAAATCCCATTTGTCAATTTTTGTTTTTGCTGCACTTGCTTTTGGCATCTTCTTCATTCTTCATTGCCAGATCCTATGTCCAGAATGGTATTTCCTAGGTTATCTTCCATGGTTTTTATAGTTTTTAGGCCTTACATTTAAGTCTTTAATTCAGAGGATGGAGAATATTTGAGTAACCCAGAAAAAGAGGAGACACCCTGAGTTGAAAGTTAGGGCAGGATTTACTTAGATACTAAGACACTAGGGTAGAAATATAAAGACTTGTTTTAGGGATTGAGAATAATTCAGGCTAGCTTAAGAATGGAGAACTTTAGGTCAAATTTTGACTGTCTTTGGCTGAGTGTGGTGGCTCATGCCTGTAATCCCAGAACTTTGGGAGGTCAAGTCAGGTAGATCACTTGAGTCCAGGAGTTTGAGACCAGCCTGGTCAGCATAGCAAAACCCCATCTCTACAAAAAATATAAAAATTAGCTGGGCACGGTGGTTCATACCCATAATCTCAGCTACTTGGGAGGCTAAGGTGGGAGGATCATTTGAACCTAGGAGGCAGAGGTTGCAGTGAGCCAAGATCATGCCACTGCACTCCAGCCTGGCCAAGAAAGTGAGACTCATCTTAGGGAAAAAAAAAAAAAAGAAAAAAAAGTTGACTGTCTTTGATACTCCAATTTTTTTTATTTTTATTTTTATTTATTTCTTTTTTTGAGACAGGGTCTTTGATACGGTTTGGCTCTGTGTCCCCACCCAAATCTCATCTTGTAGCTCCCATAATTCCCACATGTGGGACCCAGTGGGAGATGACTGATTCATGGGGGCGGGCCTTTCCTGTGCTATTCTCGTGATAGTGAACGGGTCTCATGAGACCTGATGGTTTTAAAAGCGGGAGTTTCTCTACACGAGCGCTCTCTTTGCCTGCTGCCATCCACGTAAGATGTGATTTGATCCTCCTTGCCTTCCACCATGATTGTGAGGCCTCCCCAGCTAGGTGGAACTGTGAGTGGATTAAACCTCTTTCTTTCGTTAATTGCTCAGTTTCGGGTATGTCTTTATTAGTGGCGTAAAAACGGACTCATACAGTCTTGCTCTGTCACCCAGGCTGGAGTGCAGTGGCACGATCACAGCTTACTGCAACCTCTGCCTCCCAGACTCAAGTGATCTTCCCACACCAGCCCCGAGTAGCTGAGACTATAGTCCTGCACCACTGGATTTCACCATGTTGCCCAGGCTGGCCTCAAACTTCTGGACTCAAATGATCCTCCCGCCTTGGCTCCCAAAGTGCTGGAATTACAGGTGTGAGCCATTGTGCCCAGCCGATACTAAAATATTTTGAATTGTACATCTTATCAGTAAAGACTTTTGAGCATATACCCTAGTCTGTGTGAATGTATGTATGTACATATGTATGTTCATATGTACATATATAGCATACATATATGTATAACAAACTGATACATTACATACTTTATATAGCATATCTTAAAAAGTGAAATATAAATGATTTTAAATATCTTTATGTATTTGCAGTACAAAGTCCTTTTGGTCATCTCTTTAAAAAATAAATATTTTTAATGAGAGAAATATGATTTAATATACTTTTTGTTAATCTTTATATAACACTTGGTGACAATGTGATTCAAAAGTCTGGCTTATTTATTTTAATTTGATAGTTGATTTTAGTGACTGACATAGGTACCAAAAGATATACGGGTGGGATTTTTGTTCACTTTTAAATAAGGAAGCCCTCTCAAAAGAATATAAGTTCAGCAGCGTTCTACACTTTATAAAGCACCAAATACCTCTAAACATTATTATAATATGTGTAGTTGTTCGACTTCGTTTTCTGAAGATAGAGACACATTTGCCATGAAACTTAAGTTCAGGACCCCTCCCTAGCAAGCGCATATCCCCTGGAATGTATCCATATGACCATATGTTTCTACAAAGGCTGCAAAGGTGAGATTAAGGTAAGATCATTTGACTACAATTCCTTTCTACTTTGATTTCCTTCCTTACACTTCCCTTCATGTTAATATGATGTTAGTATGATGGATATAAGCAGCTGAAAGCATTTTTGGGGTCTGAATAAGAGGAAGTAGAGTTTTGAATATATTTAGTTTGGGTTTAGTGGGATATATTTATGCGGTTTCTAGGCTTTCCATGTGTAGTTAGGTTATCATTAGCCATCCCAGCAGAGGATGCCTTCCAGGAATACTCCTGCCCACTGTCTGAGTCACCTGTGGTGGTGACATAAAGGTGCAGAAGCAAAGGTCATCTCATATATGAATGTGTTGTATGGCAGGCAGAACCAAAAGTATGTGGAAGTGGATAGGAAACAAGGTTTGAAATTATGGAACCAGAAGCTAGTCTGTGGAAAATGTTTTGAGTCATCAGATATGTGAAATTATAAGCAAAAGATTTGTTTCTCACTAGAAATTCTCTCCTCATATTCATATTTTAAGTAAATATGAATTACACATTTTAAGTCATCATATTCAAAGTAAACCATAAATTCTTAGTTTTACTTTTATTGTAATCACATAAAACAGAACTTATTATAATTCCTTTGTTCGTAATTTGTCACAAACCTGTAGCAATACTACAATCAATAAGTATGTCTATCTGCGAAGTCACATGTTTTATGTGTCCTAACTTATCAGAACACATCTTTGGATGTCTCATGTAACTTGTCCTGGTGAAATCTGGCAATTCTACATAACATGGTATACAAAATTGCCACCAAATAGCAGAACAAATAAAAGAAACAAGCATTCCTATGACATAATTCCCGCACATATTTATTCATAAGTCAAAATATAACATGAGAATAATTTGATTATATAATTACATAGCTCACTACAAAATAACAGCAATTTTTAAATACATTTGAATTTTCTCAGACTAGTATTTATCAGTTCAAAGAGGATTTAAAGTTAGTCTTGCATGATAAAATATGAACATCATTGAAATATTCCAGCTCATATATAAACATGATAGAGGTTTCCAAAAATTTGACAATTTAAAAAATCTATATAACAGTACTAATAGCAAATTATTTTCAATAATAATAAACAGATTTTGATCAGCCATGCTAAAGAAATTACCTATCTTTAGAAAATATTATAAAATAATCATCACATGAAAAGGCAATCAAAGAAGACGCAACTAACAAAATACAGAAAAAAGTATGATAGAGGCATGTCCGCAGTTGATTTATAAAAATATTGCTACTTTTTTGGATCCTGTGTTTGTAGTATTTCCTGCTTTCTAAAATGAGTGATCTGTTGTGATTTCTTATTCTAAATAGACGTTCATCTGATTTTGCATTTGCAAGTTTATATTTTTTTCTCTTAGAGTCCTCCAAAATCAGCACAGATTCAAGCTCTTCAGAACCTGAATCTGTCCTTTTCATGTGTTTAGTTTATTAATATCTTGCTAATTTAATGCCTTGATACTATTACTAAAATCTCAAGCACAATACATGCCTAAAGTGAAATTTATTATTAAATATAAGATGAATTCCTATTTCAAATTGTTATTTCAATGATTTTGAATCTTTTGGCCAAAGCTTTGTCAGACCTGATTAGGTGCATTCTTTTTTTTTTTTTTAGAGAGTCTGGCTCTGTTGCCCAGGCTGGAGTGCAGTGGCGTGATCTCGGCTCACTGCAATCTCCACCTCCCAGGTTCAAACAATACTTGTGCCTCAGCCTACTGCGTAGCTGGAATTACAGGCCTGTGCCACCCTGCCAAGCTAATTTGTTTGTATTTTTAGTGGAGACGGGGTTTTGCCATGTTGGCCAGGCTGGCCTCCAAGTCCTGGCTCAAGTGATTTAGCCTCATCAGCCTCCCAAAGTGCTGGGATTACAGGCATGAGCCACTGGGCCCGGTCATAGTTGCATTCTTTTTACTATATAATGTGGCTTACAAAGTTTTCACACTATGAATAAAAGTAATATCTTGACCTTTTTGTTGTTCTCTTCAACTTGCAATTACTATTCTCTACAATCTGTGTTTTCTTTCCTGAAATCTTTTTAAGCCACTTGCCTATATATGAAATCAGATAAGTCCATAACCAGATACATGTAAATAGAAAAATATCACAATATGCTAGAAGCTAATCCAAAAAAAAAAAATGCAGTACCAGTGCTATCCTCTCAGCACGTGAACTCCAACCATTAATTCAAGATATCTCAGATACCATAAGCAATACATGGTCATCTGACATACAGTCTGAAAGATAGTTCCTGTATCAATCTGTGTAGAAAACATTAGCAAAGTTTAACTTTTCTTCCTTTTTAGTTAGAACATATATAATTATTTACATAGTGTGGAAATAGGAATTAAAAGTTTGGCTACATTCTTGCCTAGGACAATGGATTGTCCTTCACATCTCCTGGGTCCATCCCCTTTACTTTGGAGATGATTTCCCTAGTTAAAGGAAAAAAGAAAAAAAGAAAACACTGAATATCTGAGCGGTGGCTCATGTCTGTAATCCCAGCACTTTGGGAGGCCGAGGCGGGGGATCATGAGGTCAAGAGATCGAGACCATCCTGGCCAACGTGGTGAAACCCCATCTCTACTAAAAATACAAAAATTAGCCGGGCATGGTGGCACACGTGTGTAGTCCCAGCTGCTCAGGAGGCTGAGGCAGGAGAATCGCTTGAACCCAGGAGACAGAGGTTGCAGTGAGCTGAGATCGCACCACTGCACTCCAGCCTGGCAACAGGGCAAGACTCTGTCTCAAAAAAAAAAAAAAAAAAAACCGTGTGGGCCTAGGGTGTTTGATTAACTGATATGTGTTCTGTGGTTACATCATATACCAAATTATCAGACTGTCTGTGTGTCCCCTGGGAAGGTAGGGTGCTGAAGTGCCACAATCACCCAAATAAGCATGCTAGAGAAATTAAAGCAGTGCACATAAACATGGGATTCAGCTGCCTGATTAAAATCCTAGTGAGCCAACAGCAGCTTCAACTGTTAAGAGTTCAGTGACTGCCAGAAGTAAGCATCAAATTAGATACTCAAAGTGGAATATCTCAAAATTAGCAAATTTTTAAACACCAGTTAAAACCACCTCACATAGAATATCCAAAGGTTATATCAAGTTTTAGATGTATAGAATGTTTTGGTGCAAACAAAAAAAAATGTTCTCAAATAGTGACCTAGATCATTCTCCTTGTTCACAGACCACAGCAGTAAATACAACAGGACAGAATGAGGAAGAATACCATTTCACAGTGTTCCAAAAATGTCTGTATTACGAAGCCCTCTTTTTTTACACTTACTTATTTTACTGTTGTTAATTTTTTTCAAATTAGTATATACTTCAGGTAAAATATTAAATAAAAGTCTTCTAATAAAAACTCTCCTGCCCTACAAATACTCAGCTTCCCATTCTTATCCCTATAATCATATTTAGGTAATTTAGCAATTACATGGGTTTTAATTCATTTTTTTTCAAATTTTGGGGTGATTCCTTGATTGTCTCCCAACAATCAATGTTGCTTTGAGAAATCCAATGACAATGCTGAGTTTTTCTTCATTGAAAGTAATCTATATTTTCTCTTTGGAAACTTTCTCTCTTTTCCCCTAGCATATTGCAATGTAATGATTATATGCCTTTTTCATTCATTTTATATGCATTCAAGGTGCCCTTTTGATCTAGAAATCTGCCATAGTTAGCTCTTACATTGTTTTATAAAGTCCTCCTCTCCATTTGCTTTATCTCTTCCTAGAACACCTTTTAGTTGTCTGCTTCTTTAAGTCTCTTATCTTCTCTCCTATTTTCCATATCTTAAAACTTTTCATTATACCATCTAAAGATATTCTGTTGCTTTTTGCAGGCATTGTATTTTTGCTTTTCAAGAGATCTTTCTTGTTCTCTTTTATCTTTTCATTTTATCTTGTTCTTGTTTTATAGGCATAACAGCCTTCTTCTCTCTCTAAGAGATAAGAGAGTTTTGTTTTACCTTTTAAGATTCTCTGTGCTATCCCTGATTCCTCCACATTTATGTGTTTGTTTATTTCTGTCTCTTAAGAAAATTGTCTACACTTCTTTACTGTTTCTTAGCCACCTGTTCATATTGACATAAGGCAGACACACACATAAAATGATTGAAAGTCCTGTGTACATGAACAGTGTTTTAATCAATAGATTTCACTTTGTGGTGGGTATGCAAGAAGATGCCCAGCGGGGATAGTCTGGGAGAAACTCTACGGCCAGCATGTGGAAGCCTGAGACAGTTCGATTTCTTCAGAGTAGAAACCTCCTATCTGCCACCCAAGGGTAGGCACCTACTGTTAGCGTTATACAGTCTGTTTTAGGTCCTACATCTCATCTCTACTCTTTAAAAAAAAAAAAAAAAAAAAAAAAAAAAAAAAAAAAAAAAAAAAACTGGCATCTCTGAACCTGAAGTCTCATAAAGTTCTGTGGGGTCAAATCAAATTTTTATAATTCTGTAGTCTTCTTCTGAAAATGCTCAGTGGTAGAATTCTACCACATAGCTGTATCAGTCATCTCTATTTCAACTACTTTCTGATTCCAGATTTTGCTAAGATCTTTCTGGCATCCAACAATAGCTAAAAAGGTTGTTAAGATCACCCTCTCACTGAAGGTGACTAAAATTGTCAGATCAATTTTTTTTTTTTTTTTTTTTTTTGAGACAGAGTCTTTCTCTTGTCACCCAGGCTGGAGTGCAGTGGCGTGATCTCAGCTCACTGCAATCTCTGCCTCCCGGGTTCAAGCAATTCTCCTGCCTCAGCTCCTGAGTAGCTGGGATTACAGGCACCTGCCACCACACCCAGCTAATTTTTGTATTTTTACTAGAGACGGGATTTCACCATGTTGACCAGGCTGGTCTCGAACTCCTGACCTCAGGTGATCCTCCCACCTCGGCATCCCAAAGTGCTGGGATTATAGACACAAGCCACCGCATCTGGCCATTTTTCAATATTTGTTAAAGCATCCAAAAGATCCCAAGATATGAAGCGATTACCAGGCCAAAACTGAAGGAAAAATAGGGACTTGGAGGGAAAAGCCAGCGCAGAAGCCTGATAGCATCTGGCAGCCCAGGAGAATAAAACCAAAGCCCAAGGCTCACACATTGTGGAGATTCTACTAGGAAAAGCGCTCCTCAGTAAGCTGGAGTTCCGAAGGTCTGTAACTTCAGAAAACAGTGAAGCATTATCACCCAGGTGGAACAAGAAACTTGGAGCCATGAACATGGTTAAGGTGATCCCAGACTGGTACTTGCTGCTGCCTGACAGAAGCAATGTAAAACTTCTCGGGAGCTGGCACCTTAATTTTACACCTCAATTTATATTCGTATAAATAAACTTTTAATATAAACAATCCACAATAAAAGGACACAAGAAAAAAAAAAAGCTCCATGAGAGGGAAACAGTAGAAACCACAAGCATAAGAACTAAGTTCAAAACCTTCCAATATTATCAGACACAGAGATTTAAAAAAATTCAATATGTTTAAAAACATAAAAGACAAGCTTGCAAATATCTTCAGGAAAGAGGAAAACACACAAAGTGACATAACAAAAATTTGAAAGAAACGACTTCTAAAAATAAAAAATAAAATGGAAAACTCAACAAACCAGTTTAATAGCAGATTAGACATGACTGAAGAGAGAATTCATCAGAAGTAACAATCAAGAAATGCACAATATAAAGACAGACTAAACATACTATAGCATTTGAGAGACATGGAGAATCAAGTGAGTTTGTCTCACTTTATTGATTTAATTGAAGTTTCATAAGGAGAAAAAAGAGAAAGAGGTAGAAGCAATATCCAAGTAACAGCTTCCCAGTACTAATGAAAGATTTCAAGCCATATTCAAGCCAAATGAATCCCAAATAGGATAAATTTTTAAAAATTCAAACCAATACACATCATGATGAAACTGTGCAGCCTGGGTAACATAGCAAGGCTCTATTTCTTAAAAAAAAGAAAGAAAGAAAGAAAGAAAGAAAAAGAAAATTAAACTTAGCCAGGTGAGCATGGTGGCACACACTGTAGTCCCATTGACTTGGGAGGCTGAAGTGGGAGGATCACTTGAGCCTAGGAGTTTGAGGCTTCAGTGAGCCATTACTATGCCATTGCACTCCAGCCTGAACAATAGAGAAAAACCCCAACACTTAAAAAAAACGGGAAAAAGAAACTATAAAACCCCCAATTACAACAATAAAAAAGCATAAGTGGACTCATAGATAAAAAGGAGATTAACTACAAACGAGTAATAGGCTGACGTTAACTTCTCAACAGCAACACTGAAAGCCAGAAAACAGTGGGATACATTTCTTAATAGACTGTGTTTTAGGGCAACTTTATTTTCACAGCAAAGTCGAAAGTACAGGGGGCTCCCATATACCCCCTGCCCCAACACATGATAGCAGCCTTTCCACTATGAGCAACCCATACCAGAGCGGTACATTTTTTACACTCGGTGAACCTACATCGACACATCATTATCGTCCAGATTCCATAGTTTACAGTGGAGTTCACTTTTGGTGTTGTGCTTTCTATGGGTTTAGACAAATGCATAATGACATGTATCCACTATTACAGTAGCAGATAGAATGGTTTTACAGTCCTAACAGTCCTCTGTGCCCCACTCTCATTTTGTACAAATCATTCCATCTCCCTGAAAGTCACCGTCTGCTCTCCCAACTATATCTGGTCTATTTCCCTGTAACAAATAAAATCCAAATTATGCTATAAAGCTTTCCCATATCTCCCTCCTCTGAAGTCCTGTGCAGTTACGGAGTATGAATATAAAGTAACAATGACTTCTTTAAATGAAGAAGAAATCAGAATGTATTAAATACTGTCCTTAATATGCTAAAATATTTAACAACTAGAATTTTACATCAAGTAATCTTTCAAAGAAAAAGGCAAATAGACCTTCAAGTAAAGGAAATTCTAAAGGGTATATTTAAGGCAAAGGGAAAGTACTCCCAGACAGAATGCTAAAGAAGACAGAAAAAAATAAAGAGCAAAATAAAGTGATAAGTACATAAATCTAAATAAACATTATCTGTATAACATAACAATAGTAATACCCTATGGTTAGTCAATTCATGCCAAAATATCATGTAAGACGAAAGTGAGGTATATGAGGTTAAGGTATCCCCAGGACCTTGTATTATCCAAAAAAAGGATAAAGGCATTGATTTATTTTAGGCTTTGATGAGTACTTATGTTGGAATTTCCAGGAAAACCACTAAAAAATAGAAATAGAGTATATGATATCCAAATGCAGTTAAGGTAAAAAGCAATAAGAAAAAGATAACTAGAAAATGTATTTAAAAGGCCGGGCGTGGTGGCTCATGCCTGTAATCCCAGCACTATGGGAGGTCTAGGTGGGCGGATCACCTGAGGTCAGGAGTTCGAGACCAGCCTGACCAACATAGAGAAACCTCATCTCTACGAAAAATACAAAATTAGCCAGGTGGTGAAATACACCTGTAACCCCAGCTACTCAGGAGGCGGAGGCAGGAGAATCACTTGAACCTGGGAGGTGAAGGTTGCGGTGAGCTGAGATAGCACCACTGCACTCCAGCCTGGGCAACAAGAGTGAAACTCCATCTCAAAAAAAAAAAAAAAAAAGAAATGTATTTAAAAATTAAGACATAAATTTCTGAATTTTGCATAGAACAAAGAAGAAATCACAATGGAAATTATAAAATGTCTTGAACTACAATATAATTGACTATCTATCTACCTATATATATATATATATATATAGAGAGAGAGAGAGAGAGAGAGAGAGAGACAGAACACCTTCCATCTTGGAAGGGTCAACAGTTCACCCTTAGAAGGATAAATCATTATGCCAGATTGATAATGTGGAAATTCTCCCAAAAGATAATGGCTTTTATTTCCTTCTCTTTGACATTGTGACTATAAAGAGTTTTTATTCTTTACTTTCATTTTAGAGAAGTCTCTAGAGGAAAGGGAGATGAACATGTTTCAATCAGCCACATGTTTCAATCAGCCACATGTTTCACTAGGTCATTTTAAACCTCTATAAAAAATAGCACAATCTGATGCATTGTTTCTTTTTTTCTTTCTTTCAGAATTTTAAAATTTACCATTAAAACAAACCTACAATCTCTACCTACATTTACTTTATTTCAAGCACAGGACAGAATCATTCACAAACCATCTATATTTCTGAGAATTTTTCCTGTTTTCAGAGACCTTCTGAGATAAACTTCCACATCTTTTCATTACAGGACTATGTTTATATTTAAAACATTTTTGGTGGGATGTGGTGGCTCACACCTGTCATCCCAGCACTTTAGGAGGCTAAGGCAGGAGGATTGCTTGAGCCCAGGATTTCGAGATCAGCCTGCACAACATAGTAAAACTCTTTCCCTAAATTAAAGATAAAAAAGAAATTAGCCACTCATGGTGGTGCACATCTGTAGGCCCAGCTGCTTGGGAGGCTGAGGTGAAAGGATGACTTGGGCCCAAGAGGTTGAGGCTTTAATGAGCCATGGTCACGCCACTGTACTCAAGCCTGGACAATAGAGTGAGACCCTGTCTCAAAAATAAATAAATAAATATATAATTTTTACAAGCATTCTTTTTTTTTTTTTTTTTTTTTTAAATGGAGTTTCACTCTTGTTGCCCAGGCTGGTGTACAATGGCGTGATCTTGGCTCACTGCAACCTCTGCCTCCCAGGTTCAAGCCATTCTCCTGCCTCAGCCTACTGAGTAGTTGGGATTACAGGCATGCGCCACCAAGCCCAGCTAATTTTTTTTTTTTTTTTGTAGAGATGGGGGTTTCTCTATGTTGGTCAGGCTGGTCTCGAACTCCCGACCTCAGGTGATCCGCCCACCTCAGCCTCCCAAAGTGCTGGGATTACAGGTGTGAGCCACCATGCCCAGCCTATAGGCATTCTTAATACACACTCAAACACGTTCCTCACGTTAACCCAGGTAATTAACCAGCTTTCTTACAATGAAAACCAGCTGTTGTCTGCCTTCTGATCTCTATTTTTTCTCCTTAATCTAATTGAAGTAAAGCAATATTTAGTGTGGCTTAGAAAGAAGATGCACAGAAAATGATTACAGAATTCCAAAATTTAAGCATTGTGTGGGTGTAGGTGTACGGGAGCTATGTGTTGACTCCTTTTGTATTAAAGGTAGGAAATTCTAAGCTAGGTATATTACTTGAAACAGAAAGTTAGTTTAACAATAATAATAAAAGCAAACAAAAACAATCTCCAACTGAACTTATTCTCAAACGTGTTGACAAACCACATAAGCTACGAAGTACATTTTGCTTTCCTAAATATATATGAGTTAATCAGGATACCAAATAATGGGCTCGCTTGGTTTATTAATAGAATGTATGTTAAATAGGCCGGGTGCAGTGGCTCACACCTGTAATCCCAGCACTTTGGGAGGCCGAGGCAGTGGATCACATGAAGTCAGGAATTCGAAACCAACCTGACCAATGTGGTGAAACCCCATCTCCACTAAAACTACAAAAATTAGTCAGGCGTGGTGGCACATGCCTGTAATCCCAGCTACTCAGGAGACTGAGGCAGGAGAATCACTTGAACCTGGGAGGCGGAGGTTGCAGTGAGCCGAGATCACGCCACTGCACTCCAGCCTGGGCAACAGGAGCGAAACTCTTGTCTCAAAAAAGCAAAAAATAAAATAAAAAGAAAATAAAAAGAATGTATGTTAAATATTTTTTAAATGGAAAGTTATCTACGATGAGAAAATAATATTTTATTCATATATTTAAAATATTTTAGAATTCTATTTCAAAGAAACAGACAACCTGCTGAATAATAAAGTTTGTTCATCTTACCTAACAGCACTCTGTTCTCAGTAAATTTGCAGTTTACTAAATTCTCATTTGTTTAAAAAAATCTGTATTAGTAAAGCAATTTGTAAAAATAACAAAATTTAACTGTTAAGAGAAAGCAGATTGCCCTCTAAACTTAACCATTTTGGAAAAACATAGTAGAAGAGTAAAACCAGACTAATTGTTTATTATGAAGACACACATTAGGTCAAATTCTACATCAACAAATTTCAAGTCTTCAAATTGATTCCCAGTATGTCTCACTGTTCTCACCTTTACCTCTATTCTATTGACTTAGCTCAGCTGGGTTTTTTGTTTTGTTTGCTTTTTTCAAAAAAAAATACATTGGTTTTATTCTGCTAATAAGATATAACTACTAATTACTTTGGTTAAAGAAAGACATCTCCCATAAAGAAACAGGAAAAAATGGCTTCTAAAAGCTAATAGAACATGCATTTTTAATATATACTGAAATGTTTAACAGACTTAATTTTTCAGGAGTGATCCATGTCTCTTTGGATAGCAATCCAGTAATTATCCCTTTGTACGTAATGTGCCACTTTAAAATGTGCCGCTAGACCACTAACAAAGTGAATCTCACTCCATAAGTTAAGGGACATTGTTATTATATTGTAGGCATCTTTAGAAACTAGTGGTTCTCTGTTAAAGTGTATGTCCTCCGCAATTAAGGATGGAAAGGGAACAGAGTCCAGTTGAAAGTGTACAGGGAAGCTGGGCAGAATGTAATTTAATTATCAGAGTTGGAATTTGTCCAGGACTCTACCTGCCATAAGGATAGTCTCCTGGGATCTTCAGTGACCACTAGTGGTCAGGATTCCAGCTTTACAGCCATCCAATTAAATTGCCAAGCACATCTTCTGCTATACCATTAAGAGACAGGGCTGGGGAATCCACTCTGCTAATGAAGTATCTGGGGCCTTGTGTCGGTTTCCCAGAGGATTTTTCAGAGTACGTGGATAGGTGTAAAAGGCCATGTAAACGTACACCTAAGAAGTACATCCATTATGTATAATGAGCAAGAGAGACTTTGACCGTCTCTTCTCCACCTGATTAGTGTTGGACAATCTCTACAGCATAAATTAGAATACAATTGAAAAATGATTAACCCTGGGCAGTCTCCAGGAGCCTCCTGCACTCAGTTGCTTCGTTATGGTCAAGCGTAAAATGTACACATTGCTTTGCATAGTCCCTCATGCCCTCTGGAGGAATTCACCCTTGTACTTTATAGCAAGTCTTATTTCAGGACCTCAATCTACTCTTCAAGATGAAACTGCAGGGTAAAGGTCCACATTTTCCCATATTTTTAGATTCAAATATGACTCTGCCTTCCTCAATTTCCCCCCTTTGAAGGAAAGACAATGATACCTGTCATCTAAACAAAATCTCAAGAATGACCACTAAATATTTTTTTCCAAAGTGAAAAATAGGAAAATCTCTTCAAATTCCCTAACTCAGTGGTTTCTAGACATTATTCCATTAACCAGGAACACTACAATCACTTTTAAGGTTTATTAAAAATAGAGATTCCCAGGTCCCACTCCAGATCTACTGAATCAGAATGACCAAGTATTGGAGCTGAGTATTTGAATTCTCCACAAGCCCACAAGGTCAGTCTGCTTGTTTGGGAACCAAGACTGACTTCCTTTGGAGGTAAAATAACAAAAGCCCATTGTGTGATTCTGAAAAGAAACCTTTATCTATATATCAAACATAATGCACACAATATCTTTTTCCCTTTTCTGTGTTTATTTTCTTTCTTTTATGCATAGCTTCTATTTTAGATCCCATCATCTCAGTTACCAAGTTTAATTTCTTTCTTCCCAGGAAGCATTGTGTAAAATTACTCTGGGATCTTATTAAAATTGATGCTAATTAACCCGACCATATTTATTTTCACACTCCGATAATATGAGTAATCCATGAGAGACACTGAACTTTAGACACAAGGGAAGTTAAAATGCCTATGACGCAAATAGAGGCATTAGAAAAAGATTATTGGACAATTTAAAACTAACTGAATGCTACTCTTTCCTGTTACTGTGGTTGATGTTCCAACATAATTGTTTGTTTTTAGTTAGTGGAAAGGAGATGTCTGAAGACATTGCAGAAATCTAGTACCATGGCAGCCAGAGTGGAAGGAAGATGGCCAAAACTTGCCTATGCAACTGAAATTTTATTCATCTGTAAACTCAGATGGTCATAGCATAGGATGTCTCTCAACTCCTTACTTGCTCAAAACTGCCAGCAGTCTGTGAATATTAAGAAATTTAAGGCTGAGCACAGTGGCTCACGTCTGTAATCCCAGCACTTTGGAAGGCCGAGGCGGATGGATCACTTGAGAGCAGGAGTTCAAGACCAGCCTTGCCAACATGGTGAAACCCTGTCTCCACTAAAAATACAAAACTTAGCCGAGTGTGGTGGTGCACGCCTGTGATCCCAGCTACTCCGGAGGCTGAGGCAGGTGAATCACTTGAGCCTGGGAGGCAGAGGTTGCAGTGAGCCAAAAAAAGTGCCACTGCACTCCAGCCTGGATGATAGAGTGAGATTCCGTCTCAAAAAATAAATAAAAAGAAATTTAGCAGCCAGGCACAGTGGCTCACACCTGTAGTCCCAGCACTTTGGGAGGCTGAGGCGGGTGGATCACATGAGGTCAGGAGTTCAAGACCAGCCTGGCCAACTTGGTGAAGCCCCATCTCTACTAAAAATACAAAAAAAAAAAGAAAAAAATAGCTGAGCGTGGTGGCAGGCACCTGTAATCCAGCTACTCAGGAGAGTGAGGTAGGAGAATTGCTTGAACCCGGGAGACGGAGGTTGCCGTGAGCCAAGATCACGCCATTGCACTCTAGCGTGGGTGACAAGAGCAAGACTCTATCTCAAAATAAGTGAATAAATAAATAAATAAATAAATAAACCAATAAATAAATAGAAAAGAAATTTAGCAAGAACAAGAACATGCAAATTAGCAGTCACCTGCTACCCTTACATCTAGAAGAATTATGTGGCTTTTAAAAAGAAAAGCAGGAAATATTTGTAGGCCAAATAGGGTGACCAGTTGTCTAGGTTTATTCAGTAGTGACAGATTCCCCAGGACACAGGATATTTTCAGCATGAAAACCTGGACAGTCCCAGGCAAGCCACCATGGTTGATTATCATAAAGCCAAACACTGAGTTCATGAGATTAAATCATTGTTTTATCCTGTAAATATAATTAACACACTAAGAGGTGAAGCTGGAGTTCCCCAGATTTTGAAAAAGTGGCTGGAACCTGACAAGCTACTTCTAATATTCTGAAGTATCCCAACCATGATTAGCGTATAAAATAGCATCTGAGAGTAAAAGGACCTGATTTTTTTAGATCAAGTATGACCTGATTAAAGGGCAACAAAGCACTTGAAAAGGAAATGTAAGTAAACATCTTTATTAAAGAGGGGCCTGGGGATTGTATCGTACACAGAACTAAATTATATACGGTACTTCAAACTGAAGAGCCCATTAGGAAGCAAATCATTTAAAAAGAATCTAGAACCTCCCAGACAGATACTATACAATGACCTACAAACAAAACACCAGCTGACTTCTCTCAGAGTAAACATGGATAGGCTTAGCAATCATACCTAATTACCTAAACTCCCCAGCTCATATTTCTGGCCCTGAGATATGCCTGCCCTATGAACTTAGGCAAGAACAAGGACTTATCCATATAACTTCTAAAGATTAATTCATACAATTAAGGAATTATTTCGTTTCGCCTTAAAGTTAACATAAAAGATGAGATTTGGCCAGGTATGGTGGCTCATATGTGTAATCCTAGCACTTTGGGAGGCCACGGTGGGTGGAATACCTGAGGTCAGGAGTTCAAGACCAGCTGAGCAACATGGTGAAACCCCATCTCTACAAAAACTACAAAAATTAGCTGGGCATGGTAACATGTGCCTGTAGTCCCAGCTACTCAGGAGGCTAGGGTGGGAGGATCTCTTGAGCCTGGGATGTCGAGGCTGCAGTGAGCCATGATTGCACCACTGCACTCCAGCATGGGCAACAGAGTGAAACCCTGTCTCAGAAAATAAACAAATAAATAATAACAATTAAAATATACACTAGGCCACAGAGGATGCTGGGAAGATGACTGAATAGAAAGCACCAGGAATCTGTTTCCCCACCCAGACAATAATTACACTCCAGCAATCTGCCTGATGTAATGATTTTGGAACTCTGTAGTCTATTGAAGATTTGCAACTTCCAGGGGAAAACTTGGATTGTAAATTGCAATTAATTCTCATCAGTTTCAGCTCTTAGCTCAGCAATAGCTACCCATCCTCCTTTCACCCCCATTCCACTGGCAGGCAGCTGTGCATGTGTTCCTGGAGCAACTTTGCAAACAGCTTTGGGAGCAAGGGTAGATTTTCTAAAAGACCCTATTTCCCCTTTGGTAAAAAGGTAGAAAAATTGCCGGGCACAGTGGCTCATGCCTGTAATCCCAGCACTTTGGGAGGCCGAGGAGGGCAGATCACTTGAGGTCAGGGGTTCGAAACCAGCCTGGCCAACATAACGAAATCCCGTTTCTACTAAAAATACAAAAAGTAGCCAGGTGTGGCAGCGCACACCTGTAAACCCAGCTACATGGGAGCCTGAGGCATAAGAATAACTTGAATCCCGGTGGCTCATGCCTGTAATCCCAGCACTTTGGAAGGCCGAGGGAGGTAGATCACGAGGTCAGGAGATCGAGACCATCCTGGCTAACACAATGAAACACCGTCTCTACTAAAAATACAAAAAAATTAGCCAGGCATGGTGGCACGTGCCTGTAATCCCAGCTACTCAGGAGGCTGAGGTAGGAGAATAGCGTGAACCCAGGAGGTGGAGCTTGCAGTGCGCTGAGATCGCACCACTGCACTCCAGCCTGGGTGACACAGTGAGACTCCATCTCAAAAAAAAAAAAAAAAAAAGAATCACTTGAATCCAAGAGGCGTAGGTTGCAGTGAGCCGAGATGGTGCCACTGCACGCTAGCCTGGGTGACAGAGCAAGACTCCTCTCCAAAAAAAGGTAGAAAAATAAAAATAAAAATAAAGGACATTGTCCTCCAAATATCAGGGACCTGCGCTCCAATCGCTGATTGCTGCCTCTGATCACAGAGATGCAACAGGGAGGCAGTGACCATTATTGATGTACTTCCCTCCATTATTGCAAGCTTCTCTCCCTTTGGTTGAAGTGACTTCCAGGGGATTTAAAGGATTGGTGCATTTTCCCCACCTTAATTTTTCTCTTTTTCCTCTTTTGGGAGCCAGACTTTAAAGACTAGGACATTCAAAAGCAACTACATATATGGGGGAAATTAGAAAATCACCATGAATGCCCAGGAAAAGATGTAGGCTCTGAAAAGATCTTCAGTTCCTGCTTAAGGCAGATTCTCAGCACAGAGACAGCCTACAGCAATCAAAAACAAAAACCTCAAACCCTGAGGAAGAGGAGAATCTGATTTTCAGAGATATCACATTATTAGAGTCAAATATCCAGATTTCAACAGAAAATCACAAGATATGTAAAGGAATAGGAAAATATAGCCCATTTAAAGGAAAAATATATATAAACCAACAAAAACTATCCCTGAGAAAGACCTAATGGCAAATCAACTAGAAAAAGGCTTAAAATATCTGTCTTAAACACGCTTAAAGAACTAAAGGAAGATATGGAGAAATTCAAGAAAACAATATCTGAACATATTGAAATATCAATAAAGAGATACAAAAGGTGAAAGGAAACCAAAAGGAAATTCTGAAGTTGAAAAACAAAATAACTGAAATTACAATGTTCAGACTTTCTAGGATCCCAGAACGAGAAGAGAGAGAGAGAAAGGGGTAGGAAGAATAGTTGAAGAAATAATGGCTAAAAATTCTCTAATTTGATGGAAATACATGAATATAAGCATCCAAGAAGCTCAAAAAACTCCAAGTAGGTTAAACTCAGAGACCCATCCTGAGACACATTATAATCAAACTGTTAAAAGACAAAGTCAAAGAGAGAATCTTGAAAGCAATGAGAGAACAGCAACTCATACAAGAAATCTTCAATACAATTATCAGCATATTTCTCATCAGAAACTTTGGAGGCCAGCAGAAATAATACCACACATCTATAACCATCTGATCTTTGACAAACCTGGCAAAAACAAGAAATGGGGAAAAGATTCCCTATTTAATAAATGGTGCTGGGAAAACTGGCTGGCCATATGTAGAAAGCTGAAACTGGATCCCTTCCTTACACCGTATACAAAAATTAATTCAAGATGGGTTAGAGACTTAAATGTTAGACCTAAAACCATAAAAACCCTAGAAGGAAACCTAGGCAATACCATTCAGGACATAGGCATGGGCAAGGACTTCATGTCTAAAACACCAAAAGCAACAGCAACAAAAGCCAAAATTGACAAATGGGATCTAATTAAACTAAAGAGCTTCTGCACAGCAAAAGAAACTACCATCAGAGTGAACAGGCAACCTACAGAATGGGAGAAAATATTTGCAATCTATCTACCTGACAAAGGGCTAATATCCAAAATCTACAAAGAACTTAAACAAATTTACAGGAAAAAATCAAACAATGCCATCAAAAAGTGGGTGAAGGATATGAACAGACACTGCTCAAAAGAAGACATTTATGCAGCCAACAGACACATGAAAAATTCTCATCACCACTGGCCATCAGAGAAATGCAACTCAAAACCACAATGAGATACCATCTCACACCAGTTAGAATGGCAATCATTAAAAGGTCAGGAAACAACAGGTGCTGGAGATGTGGAGAAATAGGAACACTTTTATACTGCTGGTGGGACTGTAAACTAGTTCAACCGTTGTGGAAGACGTGTGGCGATTCCTCAAGGATCTAGAACTAGAAATACCATTTGACCCAGTCATCCCATTACTGGGTATATACCCAAAGGATTGTAAATCATGCTGCTGTAAAGATGCAAGCACACGTAGTTTATTGCAGCACTATTCACAATAGCAAAGACTTGGAACCAACCCAAATGCCCATCAATGATAGACTGGATTAAGAAAATGTGGCACATATACACCATGGAATAAATACTATGCAGCCATAAAAAAGGATGAGTTAATGTCCTTTGTAGGGACATGGATGAAGCTGGAAACCATCATTCTGAGCAAACTATCGTGAGGACAGAAAACCAAACACCGCATGTTCTCACTCATAGGTGGGAATTGAACAATGAGAACAATGAGAACACACCAGGGCCTGTCATGGGGTGGGGGGATGGGGGAGAGAGAGCATTAGGAGTTATACCTAATGTACATGACAAGTTAATGGGTGTAGCACACCAACATAGCACATGTATACATATGTAACAAACCTGTACGTTGTGCACATGTACCCTAGAACTTAAGGTATAATTTTTTTAAAAAAAAAGAATATATAGGGGGGCGGAGCAAGATGGCCGAATAGGAACAGCTCCAGTCTCCAACTCCCAGCGCGAGTGACACAGAAGACCGGTGATTTCTGCATTTTCAACTGAGGTACTGGGTTCATCTCACTGGGGAGTGCCGGACGATCGGTGCTGGTCAGCTGCTGCAGCCCGACCAGCGAGAGCTGAAGCAGGGCGAGGCACTGCCTCACCTGGGAAGCGCAAGGGGGAAGGGAATCCCTTTTCCTAGCCAGGGGAACTGAGACACACAACACCTGGAAAATCGGGTAACTCCCACCCCAATACTGGCTTTAAGCAAACAGGCACACCAGGAGATCATATCCCACACCTGGCCGGGAGGGTCCCACACCCACGGAGCCTCCCTCATTGCTAGCACAGCAGTCTGTGATCTACCGGCAAGGCAGCAGCGAGGCTGGGGGAGGGGCGCCCGCCATTGCTGAGGCTTAAGTAGGTAAACAAAGCTGCTGGGAAGCTCGAAGTGGGTGGAGCTCACAGCAGCTCAAGGAAACCTGCCTGTCTCTGTAGACTCCACCTCTGGGGACAGGACAATAACAAACACAGCCGAAACCTCTGCAGACGCAAACGACTCTGTCTGACAGCTTTGAAGAGAGCAGTGGATCTCCCAACACGGAGGTTGAGATCTGAGAAGGGACAGACTCCCTGCTCAAGTGGGTCGCTGACCCCTGAGTAGCCTAACTGGGAGACATCCCCCACTAGGGGCAGTCTGACACCCCACACCTCACAGGGTGGAGTACACCCCTGAGAGGAAACTTCCAAAGCAAGAATCAGACAGGTACACTCACTGTTCAGAAATATTCTATCTTCTGCAGCCTCTGCTGCTGATACCCAGGCAAACAGGGTCTGGAGTGGACCTCAAGCAATCTCCAACAGACCTACAGCTGAGGGTCCTGACTGTTAGAAGGAAAACTATCAAACAGGAAGGACACCTACACCAAAACCCCATCAGTACATCACCATCATCAAAGACCAGTGGCAGATAAAACCACAAAGATGGGGAAAAAGCAGGGCAGAAAAGCTGGAAATTCAAAAAATAAGAGCGCATCTCCCCCGGCAAAGGAGCGCAGCTCATCGCCAGCAACGGATCAAAGCTGGACGGAGAATGACTTTGACGAGATGAGAGAAGAAGGCTTCAGTCCATCAAATTTCTCAGAGCTAAAGGAGGAATTACGTACCCAGTGCAAAGAAACTAAAAATCTTGAAAAAAAAGTGGAAGAATTGATGGCTAGAGTAATTAATGCAGAGAAGGTCATAAACGAAATGAAAGAGATGAAAACCATGACATGAGAAATACGTGACAAATGCACAAGCTTCAGTAACCGACTCGATCAACTGGAAGAAAGAGTATCAGCGATTGAGGATCAAATGAATGAAATGAAGCGAGAAGAGAAACCAAAAGAAAAAAGAAGAAAAAGAAATGAACAAAGCCTGCAAGAAGTATGGGATTATGTAAAAAGACCAAATCTACGTCTGATTGGGGTGCCTGAAAGTGAGGGGGAAAATGGAACCAAGTTGGAAAACACTCTTCAGGATATCATCCAGGAGAACTTCCCCAACCTAGTAGGGCAGGCCAACATTCAAATCCAGGAAATACAGAGAACGCCACAAAGATACTCCTTGAGAAGAGCAACTCCAAGACACATAATTGCCAGATTCACCAAAGTTGAAGTGAAGGAAAAAATCTTAAGGGCAGCCAGAGAGAAAGGTCGGGTTACCCACAAAGGGAAGCCCATCAGACTAACAGCAGATCTCTTGGCAGAAACTCTCCAAGCCAGAAGAGAGTGGGGGCCAATATTCAACATTCTTAAAGAAAAGAATTTTAAACCCAGAATTTCATATCCAGCCAAACTAAGTTTCATAAGTGAAGGAGAAATAAAATCCTTTACAGATAAGCAAATACTTAGAGATTTTGTCACCACTAGGCCTGCCTTACAAGAGACCCTGAAGGAAGCACTAAACATGGAAAGGAACAACCGGTACCAGCCATTGCAAAAACATGCCAAAATGTAAAGACCATCGAGGCTAGGAAGAAACTGCATCAACTAACGAGCAAAATAACCAGTTAATATCATAATGGCAGGATCAAGTTCACACATAACAATCTTAACCTTAAATGTAAATGGACTAAATGCTCCAATTAAAAGACACAGACTGGCAAACTGGATAAAGAGTCAAGACCCATCAGTCTGCTGTATTCAGGAGACCCATCTCACACGCAGAGACATACATAGGCTCAAAATAAAGGGATGGAGGAAGATTTACCAAGCAAATGGAGAACAAAAAAAAAGCGGGGGTTGCAATACTAGTCTCTGATAAAACAGACTTTAAACCATCAAAGATCAAAAGAGACAAAGAAGGCCATTACATAATGGTAAAGGGATCAATTCAACAGGAAGAGCTAACTATCCTAAATATATATGCACCCAATACAGGAGCACCCAGATTCATAAAGCAAGTCCTTAGAGACTTACAAAGAGACTTAGACTCCCATACAATAATAATGGGAGACTTCAACACTCCACTGTCAACATTAGACAGATCAACGAGACAGAAAGTTAACAAGGATATCCAGGAATTGAACTCATCTCTGCAGCAAGCAGACCTAATAGACATCTATAGAACTCTCCACCCCAAATCAACAGAATATACATTCTTCTCAGCACCACATCGTACTTACTCCAAAATCGACCACGTAATTGGAAGTAAAGCACTCCTCAGCAAATGTACAAGAACAGAAATTATAACAAACTGTCTCTCAGACCACAGTGCAATCAAACTAGAACTCAGGACTAAGAAACTCAATCAAAACCGCTCAACTACATGGAAACTGAACAACCTGCTCCTGAATGACTACTGGGTACATAACAAAATGAAGGCAGAAATAAAGATGTTCTTTGAAACCAATGAGAACAAAGACACAACATACCAGAATCTCTGGGACACATTTAAAGCAGTGTGTAGAGGGAAATTTATAGCACTAAATGCCCACAAGAGAAAGCAGGAAAGATCTAAAATTGACACTCTAACATCGCAATTAAAAGAACTAGAGAAGCAAGAGCAAACACATTTGAAAGCTAGCAGAAGGCTAGAAATAACTAAGATCGGAGCAGAACTGAAGGAGATAGAGACACAAAAAACTCTCCAAAAAATCAATGAATCCAGGAGTTGGTTTTTTGAAAAGATCAACAAAATTGACAGACCACTAGCAAGACTAATAAAGAAGAAAAGAGAGAAGAATCAAATCGACGCAATTAAAAATGATAAAGGGGATATCACCACCGACCCCACAGAAATACAAACTACCATCAGAGAATACTATAAACACCTCTACGCAAATAAACTGGAAAATCTAGAAGAAATGGATAATTTCCTGGACACTTACACTCTTCCAAGACTAAACCAGGAAGAAGTTGAATCCCTGAATAGACCAATAGCAGGCTCTGAAATTGAGGCAATAATTAATAGCCTACCAACCAAAAAAAGTCCAGGACCGGATGGATTCACAGCTGAATTCTACCAGAGGTACAAGGAGGAGTTGGTACCATTCCTTCTGAAACTATTCCAATCAATAGAAAAAGAGGGAATCCTCCCTAACTCATTTTATGAGGCCAACGTCATCCTGATACCAAAGCCTGGCAGAGACACAACAAAAAAAGAGAATTTTAGACCAATATCCCTGATGAACATCGATGCAAAAATCCTCAATAAAATACTGGCAAACCGGATTCAGCAACACATCAAAAAGCTTATCCACCATGATCAAGTGGGCTTCATCCCTGGGATGCAAGGCTGGTTCAACATTTGCAAATCAATAAACATAATCCAGCATATAAACAGAACCAAAGACAAGAACCACATGATTATCTCAATAGATGCAGAAAAGGTTTTTGACAAAATTCAACAGCCCTTCATGCTAAAAACGCTCAATAAATTCGGTATTGATGGAACGTACCTCAAAATAATAAGAGCTATTTATGACAAACCCACAGCCAATATCATACTGAATGGGCAAAAACTGGAAAAATTCCCTTTGAAAACTGGCACAAGACAGGGATGCCCTCTCTCACCACTCCTATTCAACATAGTGTTGGAAGTTCTGGCTAGGGCAATTAGGCAAGAGAAAGAAATCAAGGGTAATCAGTTAGGAAAAGAAGAAGTCAAACTGTCCCTGTTTGCAGATGACATGATTGTATATTTAGAGAACCCCATTGTCTCAGCGCAAAATCTCCTTAAGCTGATAAGCAACTTCAGCAAAGTCTCAGGATACAAAATTAATGTGCAAAAATCACAAGCATTCTTATACACCAGTAACAGACAAACAGAGAGCCAAATCAGGAATGAACTTCCATTCACAATTGCTTCAAAGAGAATAAAATACCTAGGAATCCAACTTACAAGGGATGTAAAGGACCTCTTCAAGGAGAACTACAAACCACTGCTCAGTGAAATAAAAGAGGACACAAACAAATGGAAGAACATACCATGCTCATGGATAGGAAGAATCAATATCGTGAAAATGGCCATACTGCCCAAGGTAATTTATAGATTCAATGCCATCCCCATTAAGCTACCAATGACTTTCTTCACAGAATTGGAAAAAACTGCTTTAAAGTTCATATGGAACCAAAAAAGAGCCCGCATCTCCAAGACAATCCTAAGTCAAAAGAACAAAGCTGGAGGCATCACGCTACCTGACTTCAAACTATACTACAAGGCTACAGTAACCAAAACAGCATGGTACTGGTACCAAAACAGAGATATAGACCAATGGAACAGAACAGAGTCCTCAGAAATAATACCACACATCTACAGCCATCTGATCTTTGACAAACCTGAGAGAAACAAGAAATGGGGAAAGGATTCCCTATTTAATAAATGGTGCTGGGAAAATTGGCTAGCCATAAGTAGAAAGCTGAAACTGGATCCTTTCCTTACTCCTTATATGAAAATTAATTCAAGATGGATTAGAGACTTAAATGTTAGACCTAATACCATAAAAATCCTAGAGGAAAACCTAGGTAGTACCATTCAGGACATAGGCATGGGCAAAGACTTCATGTCTAAAACACCAAAAGCAACGGCAGCAAAAGCCAAAATTGACAAATGGGATCTCATTAAACTAAAGAGCTTCTGCACAGCAAAAGAAACTACCATCAGAGTGAACAGGCAACCTACAGAATGGGAGAAAATTTTTGCAATCTACTCATCTGACAAAGGGCTAATATCCAGAACCTACAAAGAACTCAAACAAATTTACAAGAAAAAAACAAACAACCCCATCAAAAAGTGGGCAAAGGATATGAACAGACATTTCTCAAAAGAAGACATTCATACAGCCAACAGACACATGAAAAAATGCTCATCATCACTGGCCATCAGAGAAATGCAACTCAAAACCACAATGAGATACCATCTCACACCAGTTAGAATGGCGATCATTAAAAAGTCAGGAAACAACAGGTGCTGGACAGGATGTGGAGAAATAGGAACACTTTTACACTGTTGGTGGGATTGTAAACTAGTTCAACCATTATGGAAAACAGTATGGCGATTCCTCAAGGATCTAGAACTAGATGTACCATATGACCCAGCCATCCCATTACTGGGTATATACCCAAAGGATTATAAATTATGCTGCTATAAAGACACATGCACACGTATGTTTATTGCAGCACTATTCACAATAGCAAAGACTTGGAATCAACCCAAATGTCCATCAGTGACAGATTGGATTAAGAAAATGTGGCACATATACACCATGGAATACTATGCAGCCATCAAAAAGGATGAGTTTGCGTCCTTTATAGGGACATGGATGCAGCTGGAAACCATCATTCTTAGCAAACTATCACAAGAACAGAAAACCAAACACCGCATGTTCTCGCTCATAGGTGGGAACTGAACAATGAGATCACTTGGACTCAGGAAGGGGAACATCACACACAGGGGCCTATCATGGGGAGGGGGGAGGGGGGAGGGATTGCACTGGGAGTTATACCTGATGTAAATGATGAGTTGATGGGTGCAGCACACCAACATGGCACAAGTATACATATGTAACAAACCTGCACGTTATGCACATGTACCCTACAACTTAAAGTATAATAATAATAAATAAATTTAAAAAAAAAAGGAATATATAATAAAAGCTTATGAGTTCAAAAAAGAAGAAAGAAACTTTGGAGGCCAGAATCAGTGGGCTAATATATTTATTTAAAGTGCTTAAAGAAACAAATGGTCAACAAGAATCCTACATGCAGCAAAACTATCTTTCAAAAGTGAGGGAGAAACTAAGGCATTCTCAGATAAACAAAAATTGAGGTACTAGAATTGTCCTGCAAGAATGGTCAAGGGAGTCCTCTAGGTTGAAATGAAAGAACATTAGACAGTAGTTGGAAGCCACATGCACAAATAAAGATTGCAATAAAAATAAACACATGGGAAATTATAAAAGCTAACACTACAATAATTTTGGTTATAATACATTTTGTTTTCTACATAATTTAGGAGATTAATTCATTTTTAAAAGAAATTATTAGTTTGTGCTTTTGGACACACACTCTATACAGTTGTAATTTTGTGACATCAACAAAAAAGAGTGGAGAGTGAGCTACAAAGGAGGAATTTTGAGTGTTATTGAAGTTAATATGGTATAAATTTAAATTAGAGTGTTATAACTTCAAGATGGTAAATGTAACACCCATGGTAACCACAAAGAAAATAGCTATATAGTATATGCAAAAGGAAATGAGAAGGAGCTTAGACAACAGAGTGAGACCCTGTCTGCACAAAAGTTAAAAATTAGGCATGGTGGTGTTTGCCTATAATCCCAGCTACTCAGGAGGCTGAGGCAGGAGGATTGAGGCTGCAATGAGCTATGATCACACCACTGTACTCCAGCCTCAGCATTAAGGTGAGACCCTGTTTATAAAAATAAAAAAAAAAGAAATTAAAAAAAGAAAGAAATGAAAGAAATGAGAAGAGAATTAAAAGGTTAACTACAAAAATCAACTAAACAGCCAGGTGCAGTGTCTCATGTCTATAATCCCAGCACTTTGAGAGGCTGAGGCAGGCAGATCATCTGAGGTCAGGAGTTTGAGACCAGCCTGGCCAACGTGGTGAAATCCCGTCTCTACTAAAAAATGCAAAAAATTAGCCGGGTGTGGTGGCATGCACCTCTAGTCCCAACTATTTGGGAGGCTGAGGCAGAATAATCGCTTGAACCTGGGAGGCAGAGGTTGCAATGAGCTGAGATGGCACCACTGCACTCCAGCCTGGGTGACAGAGCAAGACTCCATCTCAAAAAAAAAAAAAAAAAAATCAACTAAACACAAAAGAAAGTAGTAATACCGTAAATGAAAAACAAAAAAGTTGTAAGACATATAGAAAACAAGCAGCAAAATGGCGTAAGTCCCTTCCTATTAATAATTCCTTAAAATATAAATGGATTAAATTCTCCAAAGACAGAGATTGGCAGAATGAATAAAAACATATGATCTAACTATATGCTATCTGCAAGATAGATAGATATCTCACTTTAGACCCAAGGACATTAACCGATTGAAAGTTAGAGGATAAAAAAAATATTCCATGCAAGCAATAACCAATAGAGCATGGTGGCAATAATAATACAGAAAAATAGACTTTAAATCAAAGGGTTTCATGAGTGTAGAGTTTCAGTTTTGTAAGATGAAAAGAGTTCTGGAGGTGAATGGTGGTAATTATTACACAACAGTAAGAATATAATTAATATAATTAAACTCCTAAAAACGATTAAGATGTGATGAATGTCATTTGTTTGAATGTCAGTGTAGTTTGATAGGTATAGCATTGCATCTGTAAATAGCTTTGGGTAGTATGATCATTTTTATGATTTTAAGATTCTTCTTATTAATGAGCATGGAATGTTTTTCCATTTGATTGTGTCTTTTCTGACTTCTTTGAGCAGTGTTTTATAATTCTCATTGTAGAAATCTTTCACCTCCCTGGTTAGTTACATTCCTAGGTATTTTATTCTTTTTGTGGCAATTGTGAATGGGACTGTCTTCCTCATTTGGCTCTCAGCTTAGCTGCTGGAGTATAGGAATGCTGGTGATTTTTGTACATTGATTTTGTACCCTAAAACTTTGCTGAAGTTGTTTATCAGCAGAAGGAGCTTTTGGGGTGAGACTGTGGCGTTTTCTAGATATAGTATTATGCCATCTGCAAACAGGGACAGTTTGACTTCCTCTCTTTCTATTTGGATATCTTTTCTTTCTTTCTCTTGTCTGACTGCTCTGGCCAGAACTTACTATGTTGAAGAGAAGTGGTGGGAAAGGGCATCCTTGTATTGTGCCAGTTTTCGAGGGGGATGCTTCCAGCTTTTGCCCATCCAGTACGATGTTGACTGTGGTTTGTCATAGATGGTTCTTATTATTTTTAGGTAGGTTCCTTTAATACCTAGTTTGTTGAGAATGAAGGAATGTTGAATTTTATTGAAAGCCTTTTCTGCTTCTATTGAGATAATCATATGTGGTTTTTTTGTCTTTAATTCTATTTATGTGATGAATCACATTTATTTATTTGTGTATGTTGACCCAACCTTGCATCCTGGCTATGAAGTCTACTTGATTGTGATGGATTCGCTTTTTGACGTGCTGCTGGATTCGATTTGCCAGTATTTCATTGAGGATTTTGCATCTATGTTCCTCAAGGATATTGGTCTCAAATTTTCTTTTTTCGTGCATCTATGACAGATTTTGGTATCAGGATAATGCTGGCCTCATAGAATGAGTTGGGGAGGAGTCCATCCTCCTCAATTTTTTAGAGTAGTTTCAGTAGGAATGATACCAGTCCTTCCTTGTATACCCAGTAGAATTCAGCTGTGAATCTATCTGGTCCTGGGCTATTTTTGGTTGGTAGCCTACTTATTACTGATTCAATTTTGGAGCTCATTATTGGTCTCTTCAGGGAATCAATTTCTTCCTGGTTCAGTCTTGGGAGGATATATGTAGCCAGGAATTTATCCATCTCTTCTAGGTTTTCTAGTTTGTGTGCATAGAGGTGTTTATAGTAGTTTCTGATGGTTACTTTTATTTTTGTGGGTCGGTGGTAACATGCCCTTTATCGTGCCCTTTGTCATTTCTAATTGTGTTTTTTGGATTGTCTCTCTTTTCTTCTTTATTTCTCTAGCTAGCAGCCTATCAATCTTATTAATTTTCTTACAAAACCAATTCCTGGATTCATTGATCTTTTGAATGGTTTTTTGTGTCTCAATTTCCTTCAGTTCAGCTCTGATTTGGGTTATTTCTTGTCTTCTGCTAGCATTAGGGTTGGTTTACTCTTACTTCTCTAATTCTTTCAGTTGTGATGTTAGGTTGTTAATTTCAACATGTTTGTAACTTTGAGATATGGACATTTAGTGCTATGAATTTCCCGCTAACACTGCCTTAGCTGTGTCCCCAAGATTCTGGTATCTTTGTTCTCATTAGTTTCAAAGAACTTCTTTATTTCTGCCTCAATTTTGTTATTTACCCAAAAGCCATTCAGGAGCATGTTGTTTAATTTCCATGAAATTGCATGGTTTTGAGCATGTTTTTAGTCTTGACTTCTATTTTTATCACAAAAGTGTGTTTGGAGTGATTTCAGTTCTTTTGCATTTGCTGAAGACTGTTTTATGTCCAATTATGTGTTTGATTTTAGAGTATGTGGCAATGAGAAGAATGTATATTCTGTTGTTTAGGGATGGAGAGTTCTGTAGAGATCTAGCAGATCCATTTGGTCCAATGTTGAGTTCAGATCCTGAATATTTTTGTTAACGTTCTGCCTCAATGATCTATCTAATATTGTCAGTAGAGTGTTGAAGTCTCCCACTATTATTGTGTGGGAGTCTAAGTCTCTTTGTCGGTCTCTAAGAACTTGCTTTATAAATCTGAGCACTCATGTGTTAGGTGCATATGTGTTTAGGATAGTAAGGTTTTCTTGTTGAATTGAACCCTTTACCATTATGTAATGCCCTTGTTTGTCTTTTTTGATCTTTGTTTAAAGTCTGTTTTGTCTGAAATTAGGATTGCAAGCCCTGCTTTTTTCTGATTTCGATTTGCTTGGTAGATTTTTCTCCATCCCTTTATTTTGAACCTATGCGTGTCATTACATGTGGAATGGGTCCCTTGAAGACAACCCACCATTGGGTCTTGCTTTTTATCTAGCTTGTCACTATGCACATTTTAAGTGGGACACTTAATGCATTTACATTCAACATTAGTATTGGTATGTGTGATTTGATTCCATCATTGTATTGTTAGCTGGTTATTATGTCCATTTCTTTGTGTGGAAAAAAACTATTTTAAAATTTGCATGAAACCAAAAATGAGTCTGAATAGCCAAGGAAATCCTAAGCAAAAAGAACAAACCTGGAGGCATCATGCTACCTGATTTCAAACTATACTACAAGTCTAAGTAACCAAAACAGCATGTAACCAAAACTGACACAAAAACAGACACGTAGACTGATGGAACAGAATACACAGCCTAGGAATAAGACCCCACACCTATGATCATTTGATCTTCAACAAATCCAACAAAAGCAAGCAATGGGGAAAAGACTACCTATTTAATAAATGGTGTTGGGATAACTGGCTAGCCATATGCAGAAGATTGAAACTGGAGCCTTTCCTTATACCATATACAAAAATCAACTCAGGATGAATTAAAAATTTAAATGTAAAACACAAAACTATAAAAACCTCGGAAGACAACCTAGATAATACCATTCTGGACATAGGAACAGGCAAAGATTTCATGACAAAGATACCAAAAGCCATTACAACAAAAGCAGAAATTGACAAATGGGATCTTTAAACTTATGAGATTCTGCACAGCAAAAGAAACTATAAACTATCAACGGAGTAAACAGACAACCTACAGAGTGGGAGAAAATATTTGCAAACTATGCATCTGACAAAGGTCTAATATCCAGCATCTACAAGAAACAAACAAATTTACAAGAAAAAATTCAATCCCATTAAAAAGTGGGCAAAGGACATGAACAGAGAACTCAAAAGAAGACATACATGTCACCAACAATCCTATGAGAAAAAGCTCTATGTCACTGATTGTTAGAGAAATGCAAACCAAAACCACAATGAGATACCACCTTACACCAGTCAGAATGACTATTATTAAATGTCAAAAAAATAACAGATGCTGACGAGATTGTGGAGAAAAGGGAACACTTTATACACAGTTAGTGGGAGTGTAAATTAGTTCAGCCATTGTGGAAAGCAGTGTGGTGATTCCTTAAAAAGCCAAAAACAGAACTACCATTCAACCCAGCAATCTCATCACTGGGTTTATACCCAGAGGAATATAAATTATTCTACCATAAAGACACACACACGCAAATGTTTATTGCAGCACTATTGACAATAGCAAAGACATAGAATCAACCTAAATGCATATCAGTGACAGATGGATAAAGAAAATGTGGTATATACACACCATGGAATACTATGCAGCAACAGAAAAGAATGAGATCATGTCTTTTACGGGAACATGGATGGATCTGGAGGCCATTATCGTTGGCAAACTAACAGGGGAACAAAAAACCAAATACCATATGTCCTCACTTATAAGTGGGAGCTAAATGAGGAGCACTCACCAACACAAAGAGGGAAACAATAGACACTGGGGCCTACTTAAGGGTGGATGATGGGAGGAGGAAGAGGAACACAAAAAATAACTATTGGGTACTAGGCCTCGTACATGGGTGATGAAATAATCTGTACAATAAATCCTCGTGACCTGAGTTGGCCTATGTAACAAACTTGTAAATGTACCCCTGAACCTAAAACAAACAAGCAAAAAGGTTAAGATGGCAAATTTTATGTTATATGTATTTTGTCACAATAAAAATTTGAACAAAAATATAAGTTTATAGTTATACAATCCACTCATTCATAAAAGAACTCAGCTTTTTTGGAAGTGATGATTATGTTCACAGAGACAGGAAGATAATTTCCATTGCAATTTATTAAGACAAGGTAGACAAAAGATCCAATGACAATGTCTTGTCCCTAAATCCAATGGACTCATTTCAGTCCTTATCTTGACTGACTTCTCAGCCACATTTAACATTATTCATTATTTCTTCTTTCCAGATGAACAAAATATCAAACTTAGAAAAATAAGACTTCTAAATATAAATTCCACAGTGTCCTGTCAACCATATTGGAACTTGCAGCAAAAATAAAATTCAGTAATTTGGATCCCATTTTTATTTAAAAATGTGATGTTTTGTTCATCTTTGCATTAACTTTGACTTTTTTAAAATATTGCATTAAAATATTATTTATCTCAATTCCTGAGTTTTTTGTCACCTTTTTAAATTTTGTGCCCGAGGCAAGCCCCAGTCCTGAAAAACTCTCTCCTTTCACTTCTGTGATTCCCCAGTTTCCCAGCTCTCCCTGTCTCTTTCCGAACTGTCCTTCTCAACTTCTTTGCAGTGCTTCTCTGCCTGTCAACTAAACGTCAGTGTTTTCCAAAGTTCTGTTTTGGGTCTTCTCTGCTTTCTCTATAGGTACCATCTGGGTTATCCTAGCTACTACTGTATTCTATTGATTCCCAAATTGCTTCCTCCTCACTTTACCCTCCAGCCGCACCACGCAGAGAATTCAACCCTAATCTAACCTTATTTTCTACCTTTGTGAGTCAGTCAATCCTTGTCCCTATGATGCATTTCCAAAGACATACTTCCCACTTCCCAGCGAAGTACTTCCTCCTGCCAAAATTTAAACTCTGTCCCACCAAAACCCTCTCCTGGCCTTCCTCATGCCTGCCTATATCCTAGAGTGTAGGAAGGGAGAAAAGGAGACAAAAATCCTCCAGGCCCTCCATTTTATCCTTCTCTCCACTTTACCCTCCAATTACTCAAATATATAAAAATCTCTCTTACTTTAACAACTTCATACATGCCATCTTCTCTATCTGGAATCTTTATAAGCAAACTTCTACTCATCCTTCAGGTCTCAGACTACATATCCCTTCCCAAGAGATTTTCTCTGACCTGCAGATTATCTTAGGTTTCCCTCCTATGTACACCTACAGAACTCTACAATTTCTCTTTTATAGCCCTCATTATGCATTATTACAACTAGTTTCATTTTCATTTTCCATAGTAGACCATAAGCTCTATAACAGTAGGAGCCATGCCCTTCTTGTTCACTATTATATATCTAGCCCTAACATAGTACCTAGACCTTATCAGTCACTGAAGAAGTATTAATAATTATATGAGGGAAGTCAGCAAAAATCAAATACCATCTAAACAGAACTTATGCAGTCAATGAGCAGATGAGCAAATGAGCAAAACGCAGCAGATGCAAAGATCACAAAACCCAGCTATTGTCAGGAAGCAGCTAATTAGAAAGTCCTACATTTTCTTAATCCTGGAGCAAAGTCTTTTGCTAAATAACCAGAACTCCCCACCCTGGTGCTGTCCACGTAACAGGGAGAGCACAGTCCATTTGTTGTCTTGGCTGTCCTGGGGCCTCTGAACATCTTGGCAGACCCTGCAGGGCCATCTGTCCTTTCATCCCTCCTGAAACTCATCTCTGCTCTTACGTGACCAAATGTTCTCCCCATTGATCTTTTCCAGGATATAGAGTTTTACTTACAGTTTTCTGGCTACTGCATTTTACCAAACAGTGGTAGAGAATGGCTTCACACAGAAGTAGGGAAAGAGATCCAAGTTTTCCAAATCCCAAATGCTTACCATGAGAAGTTCAGAACCCTTTTTCAACATAGTGTTCTCTGAAAAGATTATGCTGATTAAACAGGATGCTGCTGTTGTATAGTGTTTAAAACTAACACATATGGTTTTACTTATCATCAGTTTTACTGATCAACAATTTGAAAGAAGTCTAATTCCATAAGTTAAAAAAATACACCTAATTAATGAATGCCTAACTTTTAGCCTGTCCATTGAAACTGATGGGTACATATTTAACAAAAATCAACAGACGCCCCTTGGAAAATGTAGAGCTTGGCTCTGAAGCTTCATTGAAGACTGCAGGAGAAGAGAGAGACCTTTCTTGTCCTGGAAAAATGAGGACTCATGAACCACACACACAAAACGTCCAGCTTCTGGTAATCCCCCAAAACTGTGAAATGGTATATTTTTTAAAAAACAAGGAGTATAGGCCGGGCGCAGTGGCTCAAGCCTGTAATCCCAGCACTTTGGGAGGCCGAGACGGGCGGATCACGAGGTCAGGAGATCGAGACCATCCTGGCTAACACGGTGAAACCCCGTCTCTACTAAAAAATACAAAAAACTAGCCGGGCGCGGTGGCGGGCGCCTGTAGTCCCAGCTACTCGGGAGGCTGAGGCAGGAGAATGGCGTGAACCCGGGAGGCGGAGCTTGCAGTGAGCTGAGATCCGGCCACTGCACTCCAGCCTGGGTGACAGAGCAAGACTCCGTCTCAAAAAAAAAAAAAAAAAACAAGGAGTAGAGACCTTTATCAATCATACTGTGCGTGGCTAATATTTCCTGTTAACGTATTGGGATTTGTCAGAGAAAATCCTAGAGCTTCGCCTAACTACAGATCCTTGCATCTACCAGCTGAGACTCACAAAGCTAATAAACCTCACCAGCAAATTAGCATTATCTATAAAAGTACTGCAGCCTTAAATATTACAACATGGTAGAGCTGAAATGTAAATCACCTTGAAAGTATTTTTCCTGTATCGCAATAAGCAGAAGGCCTATTTATAATGTGATGCCAAAAATAGACACACACTGCTTAATATTTGGAGAAGGATCTGTACATGCCACTCCACTCTGCAGAAGCTCTTACAAGTACTTTTCCAATGCATTTTCCCTGGAATCTGTCTCTCTCTGATCATCAATATGTGAGCCATGGGTGCTTTGAACCAGGCAGGACAAGACACCCTGACAATACAAAACTTGATAGTCAAAGGATAAAACTCCCCTGAAGATGGCCACTACATTTTATGGCTGTATGCCACTCATGGCTTACAATGCCATATCCTCATATTTTCTTCTAATCAGAAATTCATAAGGGAAATCTGTGTACCAAAAGGTATAATAAGGGACATATTTTAGATTTTTTTCCCCACAGAGGACAGGGTTACCAGCCCCTAGCACTTTTTTTTAACAGTCTGGCTAATGATCTGGTGCCAACGCCAACTGCTGATTAAATAATCTAATGAGCCAGGGTGAGGCTTTTTGTTCTACTGCTTTTGTGACTTCATTTTTTGAACATTTAAAATTGCCATCAATCCCAAATGGTGTCTCATTACTTCTCTCCAATGTGTTTCTATTTGAAGATAAAAACTATTTTATTTGGAGCAAATTATAATAGGTTGCAAAATGACCCACCATTGTAAGACCAACAAATAGGTAGGTCCCTATAATGGTTTGTGAAGAAAAATTTTAATATCAAGTCACAAAGGGGGAAAACGCATCTCCACGTTCATTTTTCACCTATTTTACCAACAACAACAATAGCAATGATTTATTGAGTACGCAACAATATCACAAGAAGAACTCTGGGAGTTTAAACTGCTAAAGCTAAACTTAGGCAGAACAAGGTGAGGATATTCACTTACAGAACAAAGAGGTTTTACTATCCCTAACCATTTATGATTTAAATCTTTTTTTTATTTTTATTTTTTATTTTAAGTAAAGACAGAAAGGAGGTCAAAATAGGCCAGTGCAGTGGCTTACATCTGTAATCCCAGCACTTTGAGAAGCCGAGACAGGTGGCTCAGGAGTTCGAGACCAGCCTGGCCAACATGATGAAACCCTGTCTCTACCAAAAATACAAAAATTAGCTGGGCTTGGTGGTGCGCGCCTGTAGTCCCAGCTACTCAGGAAGCTGAGGCAAGAGAATCACTTGAACCCGGGAGGCGGAGGTTGCAGTGAGCCAAGATGACACCACTGCAGTCCAACCTGGGCAACAGAGCAAGACTCTGTCTCAAAAAAGAAGAAAAAAAGAAAAGAAAAAACAAAAGAGGTCAAAATACAAGACTGGATTTTGCCATATATGACTTTATTTTATTTTATTTTATTTTATTTTTATTTTTGAGACAGAGTCTTGCTCTGTCACTCAGGCTGGAGTGCAGTGGCGCCATCTAGGTTCACTGTAACCTCTGCCTCCTGGGTTCAAGCAATTCTCCTGCCTCAACCTCCCGAGTAGCTGGGACTACAGGCGCACGCCACCACGCCTGGCTAATTTTTGTATTTTTAGTAGAGATGAGATTTCGCCATGTTGGCCAGGATGGTCGCGATCTCTTGACATCATGATCTGCCAGCCTCAGCCTCCCAAAGTGCTGGAATTACAGGCATGAGGCACTGCATCCGGCCCATATATGACTTTCTTACTTACAATAGGTCAAGCATCGGTGCTCAGATTTATCGCCAGAGGAAATTATAACACAATTGTGGGTATCTGTAAAAAGAAAAATAACAATTATTTGATGTATCTCAAGTAATATAAAAACTCTTAGTGAGAGTATTATACCTCAAATTACCTAAACCCATGTAAGAATCTCTTCTTCTTGCCCTCCTTTCAGGTTCTATTCTCAGCATTCTATTTTTGCACTGTTATTTCTGATGTAACATGATGTGTAAATTCCCAGTAACCTCCAAAATACTTAAAATCAAATATTTCTTCCTAGAAAATGTGTAGGAAACTGTCTCAACAAATATCTCCTTATGAACTTCTATAAATTGATCTACTAATTCTTACTAGGGTTTGAAATATGTAAATATCAATATTCATTTTTAAAATATCTGTCAACATGAAAAAGTTTCTATAAGAAAATGTAGGAAAAATAGAATCCCAGTGAAGTATAGAAAGAGAAATCTATTGAAATCCATCAACCATAAGAATTTTAATTCTTTAAGTTAAGAAAAGCTACTTAAAATGAGCTTTAGAATAGAAATTGCGGTCCCGTGATCCTTACTGAACAGTTTGCCAGTTCCTGTTTACATGTTTACATTATCTTGCATCCCTCAATAAATGTCATCTTTATATCGCCTTATTGAGTTACATACTTACTGAGTAGTAACTATGAGTAGTAATTCTATGTGTTACTAGTCTGTTAACACATAGTCTGGTACTTGATACCACAAAGGATAAAACTCCCTTGAAGATGGCCGCAACATTTTATTACTGCGTGCCACTCTTGGCTTACACAGAATGTTACTACTCAGTAAGGCAATATAGTTCCAACACAGTTCTCAAAGATTTAATATGCAGAAAAAAATGCAGTAAAAAAGAACAAACTCAGTTTTTTAAAAAAATGTTGTTATTACAGATACTGTCATATTTAGGAGACATCTTTGCAGAATACATGCAGTTTTGCAAAATGAGTACAAAACTAATACTAGGAGCCAGGTCCTAATAGGGACATGTAGTATTTCCCAAAGATGGTATCTCTTTATTTTCTGTCCCGGTGAAAGACGTTAATTTTTCAGAATGTCCATAGAAACGCCAACTGTGAGTAGACTATGACCCATTGCTGGCTACCAGAGAATTTGGGTCTTAACCAATACCGCCTCCTCAGTTTATCCACGGCATTCGTTTAAAAATATTTCCTGGCCAGGCCAGGCGCAGTGGCTCACGCCTGTAATCCCAGCACTTTGGGAGGCCGAAGCGAGCAGATAATGAGGTCAGATTGAGACCATCCTGGCTAACACAGTGAAATCCTGTATCTACTAAAAATACAAAAAAATTAGCAGAGCGTGGTGACGGGCGCCTGTAGTCCCAGCTACTTGGGAGGCTGAGGCAAGAGAATGACGTAACCTGGGAGGTGGAGCTTGCAGTGAGCCCAGATTGCGCCACTGCACTCCAGCCTGGGCAACACAGCGAGACTCCAACTCAGGGAAAAAAAAAAAAAAAATTTCCTGACCAGGCAGGGTGGCTCACACCTGTAATCCCAGTGCTTTGGAAGGCCAAGGTGGGTGGATCACCTGAGGCCAGGAGTTTGAGACCAGCCTGGCCAACATGGTGAAACCCCATCCCTAGTGAAAATACGAAAATTAGCTGAGTAGGGTGGGGCACACCTGTAATCTCAGCTACTTGGGAGGCTTAGGCAGGAGAATCGCTTGAACCCAGGAGGCAGAGGTTACAGGGAGCCAAGATGGAGATCGTACCTCTGCACTCCAGACTGGGCGACAGAGCAAGACTATTTCAAAAAAAAAAAAAAAAAAGAAAGAAAGAAAAACAAACAAAAATGTCCTCAACATGAACGCCTTCTGTGTGAATTCTCCTTGTGCTTAGTACCCCTATTTGGCCCGACTTCCTTCTGCGTCCCTGGCTACAATCATCACAGTTTTGCGTTAGTAGAGCCGTTTGAAACAGCCTTTCTCTGAACAACCCTGACTAATTGTTTCAGAATAATTTCGGAAGAAAAAGGCACTCTGAAGAGGTTCCCATTCTACCTTTAGCATTTTTCCCAGCAAAGAACAACCTTTGTTTCTTTCAATAGCGTCTGTGTGTTTTGGCTGCATAATGCCTACAAAGAGCAGTAATACAAAACAGTTTTCCTAAGAATGAAGATGGAGTCACTAAAATCTTGCAGGTCACAAAGTCTCCCCCTTCCCAAACTGATAGCCTCTCACTACCTTTATCTGAATATATACATTTTTATTTCTTAATAAAAACTGTCATTTGGGGTGGGTTTAAATAGGGGGTTGAATAGGTTCGTGGAGGTTGCAGATAAGTTGAAACATACATATGCAAAGACCATTTAAGACTGTGTTTAATGTAGTGAAATAACTCAAGTTATTTTTATAGACTATATTTCAAGGCAATCTTTACATCCCATTATTAATAATGTTCTTAGATGTTAAGATATTGAACAATTCCCTTGAATTAATATCGAATCCTCGACACATCAAAAAGTCCATCTTGCCTTTGAAGCAGGAGTGAGATGGTCTTCCATATAAGCTCATGGTTATAAGAGCTTTGTAGCTAGTCCCTCCTCATCCCTTTTTGAACACACATAAGTGCACACACACACACACACAGAGAGAGAGAGAGAGAGAGAGAGAGACAGTTCCAGCGAAGAGGCAGAAGTAGATCTTACATAGATCCCCCTACCAAAATAGAAGTGTCTGCATTCAACTAAACGAATAACCACAACAAAGAAGAGCAGAATGCTTACCATATGCCAGGCAATGCATTACAAGCTCTATAGGAATTATTTCATTTAACCCTCAAATCAACTCCATAAACTATCCATTAGGACCTTGAGATGGGGGGTGGGGATTAAAAGGTTTAGAGGAAAATTCAAGCAACTAGAACGGAGTGAAGCTGGAATTCAAGCGTGGGTTGTCTTACCCCAGATCCCCACACTCTCGCTGTGCCAGGCACAGCATCTCCACCAACCTCATTTCAACCCTTAGAGCATCTTCAGGTCATCATTTCAGGACTCATAACTTTGGAATCTGTTCTTGTCCTTTAGCTGCCCTGTCTGTCACTTCAGGTATCAGTTTACTTCATTCAACATTGGAGACAAATAAGGTAAGACAGCTTCTGTCAGAATCAGGAGGGAGTAATGAAATTTTTCAGAGGTAATAAGGCAAGAGTTGGAAGAGTGGGAAAAAAGGGAATTTAAAGTAGCTATTTGCCCCATCAATTGAGAAATGAGTATAGTGTCAAATATAATCTCTACAGTAGTTTAAATGAATGAATTACATCTAATGTATGAACAAGGAAAAAATCTAAAAAACTTAAGTTTGAATGAAAAAAAAAGTTGGAAAATGTGATGCACTGAATGATATCATACACTTAAATTTTAAACCTATAAAATAATATTATATAATTATTTGGGCATACGCACTTATATAAAATGTATTAAAACATGTATGGGGGCTGAGCATGGTGGCTTACGCCTATAATCCCAGCACTTTGGGAGGCCGAGGCAGGTGGATCACCTGAGGTCAGGAGTTCAGGACCAGTCTGGCCAACATGGTGAAGCCCCATCTCTACTAAAATACAAAAATTATCTGGGCATGGTGGCGTGTGCCTGTAATCCCAGCTACTCGGGAGGCTGAGGCACAAGAATTGCTTAAGCCTGGGAGGCGGAGGTTACAGTGAGCCAAGATCCCGCCACTGCACTCCAGTCTGGGCAACAGAGCTAGACTCTGTCTCCAAAAAAAAAAAAAGAAAAATTATGGGAAGGAAAAAACCTATTTCAGGAATGAATGATTATTTCTGGGGGACTTAGGGAGTTATGGACTAGGGAGAAGTAAATAGATGACTCGGGGAGTCACATACACGCAGTGTCACTGTATCTGTAAGGTATTGAATTCAAAAAATCTGAAGCATAATGGGAAAATGTTAACATTTACAAAATGTAAGTGGTGGCTACATGGTATTGTTATATTAATCTCTATTGTTTCCCCAATGTTTGAATTAGTTTCTCTCAACATAATTCTCTGATTGTTTTATGTAGATAAATAGATACTCCTCCTGAGGAAAAAGAAGACTATAGGAAAGACACTGACGGAAGAGTTCCCTGTGCCAACCACTGATAAACACCAAGAACATGCAGCAATTTGGTGGCTGTTCTAGCAGGCAGGCAAGGGAGGAGGAAGATGTCAAAGTAATGGTTGAGAGTAGGAAGACAAAGGAAGATGGTGAGAGGATAGAACGTTCTATAGTGGTGGGGGGAGAGTTACTTGCAAATAACGTGTTTGAAACTTGAACTATAACTGGCTACAAACGCAGAGCACTTCGGTTAGGTTGGAGCTGAGACTCAGATACATCCAAGTTAAGGAGAATAAGAGAACCCATCCCCTTCATCCCTATAGTACAGAATCTATTGGAATAAACTGAATTGCTAGATACTACAGATGCTCCTGGGGAAATAATTAAATCCTGACCCAAATTAGGTTTAATATGTATACAGTTGGAGGAAGCAAAATAAGTAAGATATAAAGAGAGACAACAGAAAATTTACCAAAGAGGGCAAGGTATTTGGATAGTACATTTAGCAAAAGAACCTAAGGGTTGAAAGGCAGTGAATTTAGCAGCTAAAGCACAGACACTGGGGACCCAGGCATTCCAGCCATATGTTTGGGCCCTGTGTGTATTAACAGCTGTCTTACAACTAGAAACTTTGGGGCACAAGCCTTCCCACCACTCCAAAAAGCAAAGAAAGAAACATTCTATTTTTATTTTCAGAAACAGAATTGACCAGGATATTGGCAGGAATCCCAAATGACAAGGTGCCAGTGGTAGCAAAGTCCTAGATTCCTGGGTTCAAAGACAGATGCAACATCAGAATTCCAACTAGATTAGTTCCAAGTGGTAGCTCTGGCTGCAGCAAGACCAGTGCAGTTCAATTCAGAATAAAGCACTCTGGGATCTAACTCATCGCGGTTTAGGGCTAACCAACCCTGTTCTAGAACCCTTTGTCATCACTGTAACATAGAGCAAGGAAGCATCCTTTTTCTCACTTCGCAAAAGCATCACTGGCTGAGGTGCCTGAGGTGAGAGCTACTCCAAAGCAACCAAGGCGGGGGTGTGGAGTGCCAGCACCAGCACAGCAGCAGTGAGACCAGAGTGACAGCATCACAGCTTTCATTGGGATCTGCAGCTGGACTGCATTCGCAACAGCACAGTTCCAGTTTTGGCATCTGTGGCAACCCTGTTTAGGAATCTCAGTGGTGAGCTCTAGCCCAGGCTCTGCATGAATAAATGAAAAATAATTTGTGGGGGAATTTCCACAAATATACAGAGGAGAGGAACTCCCACAAAGAATCATAATGGGTAGCTAGGATGCAGAGCCATTCAGATGTGAATGCTTTTGTACTCTCAGGGTGGGAAAGGCAGAGATGTTCAAGTCACAGTAACTTGCTGCTGTGAAAGATGCATGTTTCTGAAACACTTTGTGCTTCAGAGGAAAAATATATAATCAAATAAAACACAAGTTTGAATTAGATTTTTCTTCCTGATGTTTTTGCCTCCCTCTAAGATACAGAATCCAAGAGGAGTTTTAGTAAAGGAAGGAAGCAGAGGGATAGGTGGAGGAAGAAACTGCAACTGATTAAATATTTCTGCTTATGAATATTTTGTGATGAGAATATCTTCGTTTACCAACAGTGATGAACACGAATACCTGAGCCTGTTTTAAATGGAACTCTGTGTAATAGCTAGAATTTTAGTCTGCAGAATGAAAGTATAAGGGATGAGGTTACAGCATACCTAAAGCAGGGACTAGTAGGCTTACAAACCCAGGTGACTTGAGGAGCTGGGCAGTCACAGTCACCAGAGTCGGCCTCAAGTCTAAAAGTGCTCACAACTCACCCCAGAACACTTACGAGCCCATTAGCACAAGCAATCCTCAGTTTACAAAGTATTTGAATATATGAAGAAAGACAGAAATAATCAAAGTGAGAAAGGCACTGATGGAGAAAACACCTGAGACCATTCTGATGTGATGCTGAGAATTGTCCAGCAACATTTGCGGCCACTTGGAAGGGAAAACACTCATCCTTTTATATGTGTCCTATGTTAAGAATTTCAGCCAATTGGTTTGTTGAAAGTGGAGGCACTCTTACTTACCCAGCACTTTGCCCATATCAGGAATCATGCTGTCTTCCCTGAGAGATCTGCCTCTGGCTTAAGAGGTCCCATCAGTGGACATCAGAGGAACAGCAGAGACAGTGCACGCTGACCCCAGTAGACCCAGCCCTGCCTCCAGGAGAGGGTATATGGGACACTCGTGGGTAGTCTACCTTCTGGAGTCTCGCACATGTACAAACACATAGCGTCACAGCGACAGATCACATGGGGACCCGGAGAGATGCTCGCATGCTGCACTCCTGCTGTCAAGGTAACAACTGCCTTTGATTCCTGGCAACGGGATCCTTTCAGACCTGCTGTCAGAGAAACTAAAGGATTAGCCAGACTTCTTCCACTGGAGAGGTCTCCACCCTCCAGAGGGCTGATCAACATATTAATCCCTCCAGAGAGGGGTGTTGCTGGCAGCACACAGGCAGGAGAACTGCTTGCCAGCATTTCTTTGTTGTGGGAGACACAGCCCCAACAGTCCTTACACTTCACACCTTCTTACTGCTTTCAGCAGACACTTAAACCGTACTCACAGGGGAGTCTGTCTCCAGACAGTGACATATGATGACTTGCTGGCAACCTGGCCTCTATGAGCAAATCATAGCACTTTCTTTACATTTTTTTTTTTTTTTTAATTTTGAGACAGGGTTTCATTCTATCACCTGGGCTAGAATGCAGTGGCACAGCCACCGCCCACTGCAGCCTTGGCATCCCAGGCTCAAGTGATCCTCCCACCACAGCCTCCCAAGTAGCTGGGACTACAGGCACGTGCCACTACGCTCAGCTAATTTTTTGTGGTTTTAGAGAGATAGGGTCTTGCTATGTTGCCCCGGCTGCTCTCAAACTCCTGAGCTTAAGTAATCCTCCTGCCTCAGCCTCCCAGAGTGCTGGGATTATAGGCATTAGCCACCACACCGGGCCCATAGCACTTCTTTTTGGTGAAATTTGAATTTATCATCATAGTACTTGAAGGTTTGATGATACTTACAGATCATTCTGACTAGGATTTTGAATGAAACAGCAGGTCTAAAATTCAGAACACAAAACGATATGTTCCTTCTACAGCTACTGATGCCCTCACACTGCTGCATATGTGTCCCATATTTCCCCTGCCTCGGGCAGGTAATAGGCTTGCGATAGGAATGCCTGGTAATTACCAGACCCCAAACACCCTCTCTCCTTCCTAGGAGGTGTCTCATGGGTAATGATGATCACAGCCTTGCCAGAGAAGCACCCAGAGGCATGTCACGATTTCACCAAAGCAGGGAATAACTATTCATGACTTCAATGTTAAACTGTTATACAAGGCTGGGTGCAGTGGTTCACGCCTGTAATCCCAGCAGTTTGGGAGGCCAAGGCAGGCAGATCACTGGAGGTCAGGAGTTTGAAAGTAGTCTGACCAACATAGTGAAACCCCATCTCTACTAAAAATACAAAAATTAACCAGGCATGGTGATGCGTGCCTGTAATCCCAGCTACTCGGGAGGCTGAGGCAGGAGAATCGCTTGAACCGGGGAGGCAGAGATTGCCATGAGCTGAGGTCATGCCATTGCACTCCAGCCTGGGCAACAGAGTAAGACTCTATCTAAAAAAAAAAAACAAAAAACAAAAAACAAACCTGTTATACCAATCCCAAAGCAGCAATGGTGTATTCTCCTAATGTGCCAGAGATTTTCATAAAAATATCTCCTTAAGGTTTTACTACCAAGCTCTTCCTAGCACCCAGATGGGGTTCTACGGGAGCTAGAATGAGTATGAGCTGAGTGAAGAAGGCCTTGGTGTGTCCCTAAATTAAAGCATAACATCTTAAAAATTTGATATTCAATGTATTTATTTTTGACTTTTGTTGCACTAATCATTTTTTTGAAATTATTCCAACTCTTACTTAATCTATACAAGATATCTTACTTAAGCCTTTCCAAGATTCTAATGCCCTGTGCTCCTCTCAGACAAACTCCAGCCTGCTTGAATTGATCATTCCCTTCTCAGAACAAACTCTACCACTTCCCCCTACACCTTGCATAGACTTCTAAGCAACTCATTACACTTACTAATTGATGTACATGTGTCTTCCTAAAGAGGCTATGCACTACTTGAGGGTGGGGCTCTGTTATTCAACTTTGTATTCTTACATGGAAAAAAAAAATCTGTCACCTCGTGGGCATTTGGCTAATGTCTGGCAAATAAATAATGAATGAATGAATGAATGAATGAATGAATGAATGAATGCTAATTGTACATTCAAAGATGGCTTGATGCATTTTGAGGGCCCACATGTGTTGGTTAACCTCTAGAACCCCTTTATGAGACAGTAGTACTCCTGCATCCAGTTCTTTCCTCATGCTATCTTTTTTACACAGAATATATTTTTTAATAGTTTCTAGAATCCTATCTTTACTTATCAAGATTTTTTGCAAGTAATGGGACGAAAAGAAGACCTATCCTATCTGTACATATATTTTCCTGAGACTCACACTTGATTAAATAAATATGTTTTCACTGATTTTTCTAAAAAATGTATATTTAGTCATTAGGCCTATTTGCTAGATAGACATTCTTTTGCCTGTTAATGTATGGAAAAATGCTTAAAAGTGTATTTTTGTTGGAAGGAACTAGGGGAGTGCAGTAGGAGGAGACATAGAAATAGGGTGATCCGTAGCAAATCTTGCTTTCAAATTCTTAGGCATCATTAAGCAGAATAGAAAACAAAACCGTCTGCTGCAATGCTCATTATTTCTTATTTACTTTTTTCATCATAGATAGCCGATAGTCAAACTTCCTCAGCCAAAATATCGATCCTGTCTAACTCATGGAAAATATAAAAACAAACACCGGCAAAATGGGTATAGCAAGTAACTCGTCCATTAGCCTGGATAATGATGAATTGAATAAATATCTTCTTTGGGTCTTTATCTTTGTCTACCTAACATAGAGTGTGATAGGTAGAACAAAATAAAAAACAATATTAAAAGTACATACTCTGGGCCGGGCGCGGTGGCTCACGCCTGTAATCCCAGCACTTTGGGAGGCCAAGGCAGGGGGATCACCTGAGGTCAGGAGTTCGAGACCAGCCTGGCCAACATGGTGAAACCCTGTCTCTACTAAAAATACAAAACTTATCCTGGCACGGGGGTGGGCCCCTGTAATCCCAGCTACTCAGGAGGCTGAGGCAGGAGAATTACTTGAACCCAGGAGGCGGAGGTTGCAGTCAGCTGAGATCTCACCACTGCACTCCAGCCTGGGTGACAGAGCGGGACTCCGTCTCAAAAAAAAAAAGAAATAAAAAAAAGTACACACTCTGAAAAATCCAGGACCCTTTTTAATTAATCAACTTCAAACATAAACTCCTTACATATTTTATTATATATAATTTATGTATATGTATTGTATGTTATGTATATGTATTTTTACATATATGTATATGTGTTTTTACACAGGTATATGTATTTTTTTTTTGAGACAGGGTCTCCCTCTTGCCTATGCTGGAGTGCAGTGATGCAATCATAGCTCACTGCAACCTCTGCCTCCCAGGTTCAAGCAATCCTCCCGTCTCAGCCTCCTGAAAAGCTGGGACTACAGCCCTCTCCATCAAGCCAGGCTAATTTTTGTAGTTTTTGTAAAAATGGGGTTTTGCCATGTTGCCCGAGCTGGTCTCAAACTCCTGCACTCAAACAATCCGCCCACTTCAGCCTCCCAAAATGCTGGGATTACACGTGTCAGCCACAGTGTCTGGGCTTATTTTTTTTTAAGTTCATATTTATAAAACATTTTGCAAAAATAGATGGCTTGTAATGCTAAATGAGAAATACATTCCCAACTGCCACAGAAGAATTATGGATGCGGCAGAAAACCCAAAGAAGCAAACCTGCACATTAAAGTACCCAAGATTAAAGTCGATACCTTTTTTTTTTTTTTTTTAAGACAGATCCTGGCTTCATTGCCCAGGCTGGAGTGCAGTGATGCAATCTTGGCTCACTGCAACCTCCTCCTCCCGGGTTCAAGTGATTCTCTTGCCTCAGCCTCCTGAGTAGCTAGGATTATAGCTACGTGCCACCACACCAGCTAATTTTTTTGGTATTGTTAGCAGAAACAGGGTTTCGCTACGTTGGCCAGCGTTGGCCAGACTGGTCTCTTAACTTCTGGCCTTCAGTGATCCACCCGGCTCAGCCTCACAAAGTGCTGGGATTACAGACAAAAGTAGATTCTTTTATTCATTCAACAATATTCATCAAGCATCTGCTTCATTTTCCAGATAACATTCTCGGGACTGAGAACACATTCTAGGCACTGAGAACACGTTCTAGGCACTGAGGAATTCGTTTTGCCCTCAGTGGAGTTTACACTATAGGGGAGAAAGAAAGACGATAAATAAATGAACAAAAATATAATTTGTTAGGTGGTGATCAAACAAAACAATAAGCAGACATGAAGTAGGGTAAGAAGGGTAAGGGGAAACAACGGCAGGTTGATGGGATTGCTATTTATTTATTTATTTATTTATTTATTTATTTATTTTTTTTTTTTTTTAGAGATAGAGTCTCACTCTGATGCCAGGCTGGAGTGCAATGGCGGTCTTGGCTCACTGCAACCTCCTCCTCCCAGGTTCAAGCAATTCTCCTGCCTCAGCCTCCCAAGTAGCTGGGACTACAGGCGTGCGCCACCATGCCTGGCTAATTTTTGTATTTTTAGTGGAGACGGGGTTTCACCATGTTGGTCAGGTCTTGAACTCCTGACCTCGTGATCTGCCCACCTCAGCCTCCCAAAATGCTGGGATTACAGGCGTGAGCCACCATGTCCGGCCAGGATTGCTATTTCAGATTGGGTAGTCAGCCAAGACATTTGAGCAGAGACCTGAAGGAAGAGCTGGAGTGAGCCATGAAGAGAGCTGGGGGAAGCACCCCAGGCAGCGTGAACAAGGGCAAAGTTCCTGGGACAAGAGTGGGCTTGGCATGTCCAAGGAACAGCAGAAGCCAATCTGGCTGGTGTGAAGTGAGCGAGAAGGCAGGGGGTGAGAAGTGAAGCTGGAGATCATGAAGTACCTTACAGAGCATGGGAAGGGCTTTTGTCTTTTCTCTGATTGAAATGAGAGACAAAAGATAGGATTGCATTTCCTTTGCCTCACTGAAAAAGACAGTCCCTTATGTCCATCTGGGATAAAATGGAAGGTAAGAAAGAAATACATTAATAGAAATCACAATACCAAGGAAGGAAGAGACTAGTCCTGATGAACAACACACTGCTCTGAAATCCACTTTAAGATCATAACATAGATTCTTGCGATTTTTATCTAAAACATAGTTAATAGTAGGCTGACACTCGTGATTTCCTTCAGTCTAAATGCAGTAACCTCCTATTTTCCCATCAGGTGCAATAAGAATGCCAGTCTAAATTCAGCCTAATCCTGGTGCTAATAATAGCGCAAATGTGAAGAGCGTCTCTGAGCTAGAGATCCCCAGTTTTGGCTTCTGAATTAAGCCCTGTTCTATGTCCTCCAGGTTCAAGTTAATCCTTTTACTCTAATGAACAAAGTTTAAGGAGAGGCACTGACACTGTACCAGAAGTAGAAGTCAGAACAAACAACGATCAAGCACTAGCCAGGCAAATGTGCCAGCGTGAAGTCATCTCGTCTTCCTGGTCGCTGTATTTTTAGCAGTCCCTGCTGAGCAACTCATTTTCCCACATTGAGGCCACCGGGACAATTTTCCAACAGAATTTGCACACAGTTTCACAAACTACTTTGTTTAAATCTCATAACCTTTATTTTCTTCCTTCTTTTTTCTTTTTGCTTGCTTCCTTCCCTCTTTCCCTCCCTTCTTTCCTCCTCCCTTTCTTCCTTCCTTTCCCTTCTCCTTTTTCTCTTTTCTTCCTTTCCTCTTTCCTTCCTCCTCCCTCCCTTCCTTCCTTTTTCTTAATAATCATGGCTACATTCTAGACCTAACTCCTTTAAAGTTTCTCACTGCTTTTTTGAAAGACCTTGGTGTGTTTAATTTTAATGGTGAGTTAGGTACAAAGAAAGGAACACCTGTTTTGAACAACAATGAAGTTTGTTTTATGGAGCTCAGGTTCTCCTGGTAAATTCTATTTCTAGTAAAATACTTTAGTGGTCATTTCTGCAAAACAGATGAAAAATTTTTTCTTTAAAATAGATGCCAGTCAGGGAGCTATATGGGAACTCTTGCTGGTGCAGCCCCAAGTCTTAGCCCATTCTCCTCTTTACAGCTGTCAACACCTGGATTCTTACCTTCCCAGACCCACTGGGATTTGAAGATTCTTATTTATTATTTATCACTATGGAGAAACAGATAGAGTAACAGAAATAAATGATGTCACTAAACTTTTTAAAGTTCCATCAAGTTTTTCAGGTAATTAATCCCTATTCTATACTGACATCTAACTAGAGGTAAGCAAATCTCTCTTATAGTAGCACCTTTACTGGATGTTCTTTTTTCTTTTTTTTTTCTTGAGACAGGATCTGGCTCTGTCACCCAGGCTGGAGTGCAGCGGCACAATCTCGGCTCACTTTCACCTCTGCCTCCTGGGCCCAAGTGATCTTTCCACCTCAGCCTCCCAAGTAGCTGGGACTACAGGCAAGGACCACCACACCAAACTAATTTTTGTATTTTTTGTAGAAACAGGGTTTCGCTATGTTGTCCAGGCTGATCTTGAACTCCTGAGTTCAAGCGGTCATCCCGCCTCGGCCACTCAAAATGCTGGGATTTTAAAGGTGTGAGCCACCGCGCCCGGCCTTTTGTGGATCTTTTTAGGAAATTCCATCCATCAAGTATTTATGCAGCATTTTTTTTTATGTGCAGGTGCTATTCTAGGTGCTGGAGGGACAGTACCAAAAAGGGGGTAAAATTCCTTACTCTAGTGGAGCTTACATTCCAGTGGAGGGAAACATACATTATAAAAATAAATATATGAAATATAGTTTGTGAAGTGGTGATAAATGCTACAGAGAAAAATGAACCAGAACAGGTGGAGGGTTGGGGGGTGTGCACTTTTAAACAGGTGGTCTGGGAAGGTCTCACTGAAAAGGTACATTTGAACAGAATATTTGAAAGAATCAAACATGAGGCACCCTTGCAGAAAACATTTTGACTTCATTTCCTTTCTAAAAACATATTCTCCACGGTGGCTTTAAGAAAGCATATTTTATAGCCTTTTTGATTACCTTACACAAATTTAAATGTGTTAGCTCAAAGATGACCACTCTCACCATTATCATCTAACATTGTTCTGGAAAAGATAGTAGCCAATGAAACTGGTCAATAAAAGAAATTAGTTATAAAAATAGCAAAGGAGGCTGGGCGCGGTGGCTCACACCTGTAATCCCAGCACTTTGAAAGACCGAGGCGGGCAAATCACAAGGTCAGCAGATCGAGACCATCCTGGCTAACACAGTGAAACCCTGTCTCTACTAAAAATACAAAAATATTAGCCCGGCATGGTGGCAGGGGCCTGTAGTCCCAGCTACTCAGGAGGCTGAGGCAGGAGAATGGTGTGAACCCAGGAGGCAGAGCTTGCAGTGAGCCGAGATCACGCCACTGCACTCCAGCCTGAGCGACAGAGCGAGACTCCCTCTCAAAAAATAAAATAAAATAAAAATTAAAAAATAAAAAATAGCAAAAGAAGAGATAAACTTCATAATGTGTAGGTGATCTATCAATTGCTTAAACTTAAAGGGAAAAAACACAATTGCAATTAAAAGAATTCAGCAATGTCACTGGTTACAAAGTTAATATACAAACACTAATTGCCTTCATATGTATTAATACAATCAACAACCAGTTTAAAAATACAAAGGAAAGCTGGGCACTGTGGCTCACATCTATAATCCCAGCACTTTGGGAGGTCAAGGCAGGCAGATCCCTTGAGCCCAGGAGTTCTAAACCAGCCTGGACAACATGGCGAAACCCCGTCTCTACCAAAATAATAATAATAATAATAATAATAATAATAATACAAAAATTAACTGGGCGTAGTGGCATGCACCTTTAGCCCCAGCTTCTCAGAAGGTTGAGGTGGGAGGATCGCAAGCTGCGATCACGCCACTACACTCCAGCCTGGGCAACAGAGCAAGACACCTGTCTCAAAAAATAAAAATACAAATACAAAGGAAGATAAAATCCCATTTATAATAGCAACAAAAAAAGGACCAAAATATTAGGCTCATGATTAGAAAGATTCAACATCATGAAGACAGCAATTCTCTCTTTAAAGCTATAACTGTAATGCAATCTCAATAAAAATATCAACATAATTTTTGTTAGAAAAATAGCAAGCTGTATCTAAAGTGCATATGGAAAGAAAAAGAGTCCATAAGGCTGGGAAGCTCTAAAAAATAAAAGACTAATAAGAAGAGAAGACTATGCCTATCATTTTTATTTTTCTTTTGAAGCTTCACCAATTAAAATACTGTGGTACTACTGAATGGGTGATAAATTGCTGAATGAAACAGAATAGAAAGTCTAGCAATAGACATAAATATACTAACGAATTTAGTATACGACTAAAGGTTGCTTTGCACATCAGTGGAGGAAAAGATGAATCAGTAAGTATGTGGTTTGGGAACAACAACAACAGCCATCTATACAAAATTTTAATGTCATATCCTTCATATCACAATAAATTTTTAGTACATAAAAGTTTTAAATGGAAAAACAGAAACATAACATAAAGCACCAGAAATAGGAAATAATTTTTTAATAGACTCAGGGTAGGGAAGATCTTATGAAGTATTATACAAAAGATTGAAACTATTAAAAACTGATCAATTCAAATACATGTAAATTTTAAAATTTTGCATGGCAAAAGGCAAAATTAAAAGAAATATTTTTGCAACAAGGAGAAAAAGAAACATTCATGCTTTGCTGGTAGAAGTAAAAAATTGGTACCAGCTCTGTTGAGAGTAATTTGGCACTATTAAAATTAAATTTTCAAGTGTACATATCTTTGACTCAGAAATTCCACTTCTAGGAATTTATTTCATACATCCATTGACACATATGAAAAAGATATGTACAAGGATATTTATGTAGCATTATCTGAAATATCAAAATATTAGAACAATTGGGATACATCTATATAATGGAATCATATGCAACCTTCCAAGAATAAGGCAAATCTATATGTATTGATAGGAAATGCTCTTCAAGACAGTAGAGTTAAATAAATGAAGAAATAGTGAACTTAGTATGCTACCATTTGTGAGATTTTTAAAAAGAATCACACAAACACACACGCTCAAACATCTCTGGAAGGATAACTTAAGAAGTCAGTAGCAATGATTGCCTCTGGGAAGGGAACTAGGCACCAGAGAATGAAAAAATAATCTAATTTTCAATTATATTCATTTATAGATTTGAATTTTGTGCTGTAAATATGTTGTGCCTACTCAAAACAATAAAAAATATTTTAATACTTTAAAATTAACAGACATTTGTTAAAATATCTTTATCGATAGCCCCATACTATGGAAACCAAGGAATATATTTCTCAAATTACTAGATAAAAACAAGGAAACTAGATTCTGGTCTTAGATCTTTCTATTGAATCAGCTTTTTTTTTTTTTTTTTTTTTTTTTTAGACAGTCTCACTCTGTCATCCAGGCTGTGCTCTGTCACCTAGACTGGAGTGCAGTGGTGTGATCTCGGCTCACTGTAACCTTCACCTCCTGGGTTCAAGCAATTCTCTGTCTCAGTCTCCTGAATAGCTAGAACTACAGGAGTGCGCCACCATGGTCGGCTAATTTTTGTATTTTTAGTAGAGATGGGGTTTCGCTATGTTGGCCAGGCTGGACTCCAACTCCTTGCCTCAAGTGATCCACCCACCTTGGCGTCCCAAAGTGCTGGGATAACAGGCGTGAGCCACCACACCCAGCCAAGACAGCTTATTTTTAAAGGTTGAACTTTTCCAGGCTTTTCCTGGCTCTTGAATTTCTGAAACTTACTGAGAAACTGATGCAAGAGAATACTGCTATTCACAAACGTCATAGTATTTTTTAATGCAGATTTGTGGGTTCCATACCAGAACTGCTGCCCCAGCCTCCCGCTCCGCTTAGCACCAAGGTTTAAAAGTCAGTTTCCATTGCAGTCACATCTCTAGGCTCATCTTCACTCATTCTCTGATGTAAATGTCCTCATTTTCTTTTTTGCTTGTGGAAGCATTTGAGAATTGTTTTATATTCAAACCAGTATTTTAAGTTGCTTTCTAATAGAATGAACAAACCAGATTTCTAGCCCACAATGTTGCCAGAAACAGAATTTGCAAATCAATTTCTCTAATTTTGTATTGATCATATTTAATCATTACAGATATTTAAATGTTCTACTTCTCCTTCATTTGGGAGCAGGGTGATATTTCATTTTCCTATTACCTAGAGATTGGCCATTGACTTTGGTCAATAAAATATGAAAGTGTCATACATCGCTTTCATCAAGAAGCCTTTAAAAACCAATGTACAGGCCGGGCGCAGTGTCTCACGCCTGTAATCCCAGCACTTCAGGAGGACGAGGCGGACGGATCACGACGTCAGGAGATCGAGACCATCCTGGCTAACATGGTGAAACCCATCTCTACTAAAAATACAAAAAAATTAGCCGGGCGTGGTGACAGGCACCTGTAGTCCCAGCTGCTGGGGAGGCTGAGGCAGCAGAATGGTGTGAACCCAGGACGTGGAGCTTGCAGTGAGCTGAGATCGTGCCACTACATTCCAGCCTGGGCGACAGAGCAAGACTCTGTCTCAAGAAAAAAAAAAAAAAGTACAAAGTCACAATATCCCCTTTCCCACCTTGGCAATTGTAGACACATCTGGCAAGGTAAAGACTCCTTCATTTTGAGTGTCTAAGTAACTGTAATAAACAGAGTCCCCCAAAGTGATCAACATTGGAATTTTTTTTTTTTTTTTTTTTTTTTTTTTTTGAGACGGAGTCTCGCTCTGTCTCCCAGGCTGGAGTGCAGTGGCGCGATCTCGGCTCACTGCAAGCTCCGCCTCCTGGGTTCACGCCATTCTCCCGCCTCAGCCTCCCACGTGGCTGGGACTACAGGCGCCCACCATCTCGCCCGGCTAGTTTTTTTTTTTGTATTTTCGGTAGAGACGGGGTTTCACCGTGTTAGCCAGGATGGTCTCGATCTCCTGACCTCGTGATCCACCTGCCTCGGCCTCCCAAAGTGCTGGGATTACAGGCCTGAGCCACCACACCCGGCCTTTTTATGTAATTGAGAAATCAACTTTTGTTGTTTGAAGCCACTAAGACTTTGTACTTTGTTACTGTAGCATCACCTAACTTATACTGACTGATACAAAGGAGTCCACTGTGTTACTGTTTACACTAGTAAAGTAATTCATTCATTCAATCAGTCAACAAATAAGTATCTTCCAGGTACCACTCAGTTTTCTAGACTCTGAGAAACAATAGCAAAGGGGAGACAAACATAAACATATAAAACAAATAAATGAGAAAGTCTTCTGATTCTTTGACCTGTAGCCTAATCCAATGACAGACTTATAAGGATTATTTGTGAGAACGGAAATTGTTAAACAGCTGGTTCCCATTTCTATTCTTATAGTATCCAAACTGAGACATTTGGAAAGGGTAATATCAACTCTAAAAAAAAAAACCTGATTTTATTCATTAAGAAAATTAAATTAAATGCTGTACTTTTGGAAAAAGAGAAGCGTTCAGAAACAAATCATTGTGTGGGAACTTAGGGAGGTTAACAATTATCATTCTAGCTTAAAGTAGTTGTAAATAACTGTCCAAAGAAAGAATAGAAGCTAAATGTTTTTCAACTAGTGCTTTAGGGGTTGTTAGTATATAAAACAAGGATAAAGTGACTTGGAGATGTTGAGAAAACTGGTTTTAATAACATGATCTTTTCGGCGTCCATGGTCTCTAATGGTCCCAATCAAAATTTGGGAAATATATGAGAGAAATGCAAATAGCTGCAAGTAACAGAAAATCCTATAAACAGCAGCTTAACAAGAAAGTAATTTTCTCATGTAGCAAGAAACTCCGTAATAGGTGGACCAAAGCCGGTGCAGCCTGTCAAGAGTGTTATCAAGGAAATGATTTCCTTCTTTTTACCTGCTCTATCATCTTTCAAGTCTGTTTTGTTTTGTTTCATTTTGTTTTTGTTTTTGTTTTTTGTTTTGTCCTCAGGGATACAAGATTGAGAATGTACCTTTGTCCTCTATGTCCATGTTCCATAGAAAGGCAGAAAAGTAAAGTCTAATTCTTGTAAGATTTTTTTAAGGACTATTCTCCCAGATATTTTTCCTTTCATCTCATTAGCCAGAATCAGTCATATGACTGCTTTTATTTGTAAGGGAATCTGGGGAGGTGAGTATTTTATCTATGTACGTGCCTGCCCTGAAAAACATAATGGTTCTCTTTAGTAAGAAAGAAAAAGAGAATATGTATTGTATAGGCAACTAGCAGGGTCAGTCAAAGGCTGCCCTCTAACAAATGTGTGACTCACTGGAACCAGTTGGAAATGTCTATCTTTGAGATGTAGCAAACACATCACAACTGTCATGTATGTCATAACAAAAGATGGAACTTATTCCTAATCTTCAAACTTTGTATCAGTCACTCCCATTCATGATGTTTTATGTAAAAAGCACTGCTAAAAATGGCTGTCCCAGACTAAGTAATGGCACACACTTATAATCCCAACACTTTGAGAGGCCAAGGCAGGCGGATCACTTGAGCCCAGGTATTTAAGACCAGCCTGGGCAACATGGAGAGACTCCCTCATCTCTACAAAAAATGCAAAAAATTAGCTGGGCCTGGTGGCGCACACGTAGTCTCAGCTACTCAGGAGGCTAAGGTTGGAGGATCGCTTGAGACTGAGAGGCGGAGGTTGCAGGTTGCAGTGAGTGGTGATCCTGCCACTCTAGCCTGGATGACAGAGCAAGACACTGTCTAAAAAAAAAAAAAAGGTTGCCCTGACCAAACTAATGATGGTGATGAAAATCAGACTAGTGGTTATCCTTGGGAGTAGGTAATGCCTAAGAGAAAGAGCACACCTGAGAGTCTGATGGCACCAAAAATGGTCTGTATTTTGATCCGGGTGGTGGTAAGATGGATGTATATATACTTTAAAATGTTTGTTGAACAAACATTGGCCAGGCGCAGTGGCTCACGCCTGTAAACCCAACACTTTGGGAGGCCAAGGCAGGCAGATCACCTGAGGTCAGGAGTTCGAGACCAGCCTGACTAACATGGTGGAACCCCATCTCCACTAAAAATACAAAAATTAGCCAGGCATAGTGGCACATGCCTGTAGTCCCAGCTACTCAGGTGGCTGAGGCAGGAGAATCGCTTGAATCTGGGAGGCAGTGGTTGCCGTGAGCCGAGATCACGCTACTGCACTCCAGCCTGGGCGACAAGAGTGAAACTCCATCTCAAAATAAAAAATGTTTCTTCAAAAAGGCCATATGCAGTGGCTCATACCCCTAATCCCAACACTATGGGAGGCCAAGGCAGGAGGATTGCTTGAGGCCAGGGGTTTGAGACTAACCTAGGCAACATAGCAAGACCATATCTCGACAAAAATTTTTGAAAATTAGCCAGGTGTATTGTCTCAGACTTGTAGTCCCAGCTGCTCCGGAGGCTGAGGTGGAAGGATCACTTGAGCCCAGAAGTTAAGGCTGCAGTAAGCTATGATCATACCAGTGCACTCTAGCCTGGGCAACAAAGTGAGACCCCCAACGCAAAAAATTTAAAAAATGAAAAAATTTTTTAAAAGTTTGTTTAAGAGGCACAGACTTTATATAAACTATACCTCAGTTTAAAAAGAGTTAGCCTGGTATTTCCTTTTATTCAACCACAACCTACTTAGGCCTGGGTTATCCACATTACTCTCTTTTTCTCCCCTACAAAGAATCAGACTCATAGATTCAACATTCCAATGGCAGATAGCACAAATGCAAAGTCGCAAGGAATACAGAAACACAAATATATTTAGCTGGCAGGGAGATCAAAGAAAAGTAAATAATGAACTACGGCTTCATCAAACATTTACAGAACAGCACAGTGCAGAACAAAATAGCCAATAATCAAGATATACATTTGAATAATATTTGTTTTAGAGCAATTTATTTTCAAATTTGCAATTGATTTTAAGTCTTGCATTTAAATCTAACATTTTTAAAAGATTATAATAGAACTTCAGTTCATTGTGGTTTTAGAAACCATAATCTTTCAAAGCTTTAAAAAAATGTTTTTGAAAATTAAAAAAAGAAAACTCTTTCCTTTTTGAGATTCCACATTTGCATTGCCCTACAGTTCAGTGACGTATGTGTCAAAGCAGCTGCCAAACACTATGGTAGTACTACAAAAATACATTTGAATTGCTTTTCACACTAATTTTTTTTTTTTTTCCTCTGCATGTGTGAGAGACTCTCCCATTTTCAGGAAGAAGTTGTAGAGAACTGTTTTCCTTAGTTCTAGCACTCTGCCTCTTTTGGTCAAAAATACAACACTCCCCACTACCTCATCTCTACACCCTTACCTCTCAACAGAAGTAATTTTTGGCAGGAGGATAAAGAGCAAAGTCAAGTCATAGGCCAAGGATGGCCAAAGTCAATGAACTCTAGGGCAAACCCACTAAGCTCCCTCCTAGCACAAGCCAAAATTTGAGGGGTGTGGGATAAGCAAAGTAACTGAAAAACAAACTGAGACAAGGAGGGCCACTGGTAGGAACGAACTGCCTGAAATTGACCCAAGATTCAGGCTGTCCCATCATCAATAGTTTCTTCAGTAGGGATTCTATCAATTCCAAGCTCGTAGTAATATGAGACCATGAAATAATCAGACGTCAAAGAGAAGAAAGAACTTGATAGTATTAACAGCAATTATTCCCAATTTGATTAATTTGTCTTTTCTCAAGGAAAAGTTACAAAGAAAATTTGGAATTTACTCTAGCCCTGCTAAAATACACCTATCTGGAACTGTTTCTGTTTTCTATGAATCAAAAACTTATTTTCTAAATTTTTATCATCTCAGCATATTTGTTAAGGGCTACACCTTTAAATCCTTTAGAATGAGACAACTGTGTTATCACGGAAAGCGAATGCACCTCGAACCAGAATATCGAATTTGAAAGTCATAGCTTTGCCACTTACTAGATATAAAATGGGAAATAGCACCTGGCTTCACAAAGCTGTTATAAGGAATAATGATGTTTTGTGCCCTGCAGGATCGTATACAAATGTAAGGTATGAAAGACGCAGTATCACCAGTTAGAAACATTAGAGGCTTTGGATCCAGAGAGATTCTGGTTCAAATCTCAGCATTATCACTTTGACCAAGTTGAGTCCTTTGAACCTCAATTGCCCCATCTGAACTGTTACAAAGATTAAATATTAACATCTATAAAAGCCCAGTCATTTAACAGACATCCAGTAAATGACAGCTATTACTTTGAAGGGTTTTTTCTTCCATTTGTTCATAGTCATTTTTCAATCATTGATTCAAGAAATGTTTATTAAGCTGCGTTAGATATTTACTGTACTGTATTAGAGTATAATGGAAGGCATATACAGCTCCTGCCCTTGTGGAGTGATCATCTAGTAGGGGACACAAACAAACAGGCAATTACAATATAATTTTACATATATTAAAAACCACAGTTACTTTTGTACCAACCTAATATAATAGCAAAAGTATATATGGTCCTGTGGGAGCCCAGAGGAGAGACACTTCATCCAGACTTAGGTTGGTACCGCAGAGAAAGCGACATTGAACTGATAACTGAAAGATGAGTAGGAATTATCGAGTGAAGGGAAGAGTGTAAGGGCAATTTTCCAGAAAAAGACATGCGCAAAGGCCCAGAAGCGAGAGATCGTGTTAGTCAAAGATTATCTTAAAATATCCAGCAACCCATACCCTTTGTTCTGGGATTAGAATATATATACTGTCAAATAGCTCTTTCTGTCTTTTTCCTGTCCATTTACATCATGTCTTTCAGTTGACAGACATTTGCTATTTATCTGACAAATAGCAATTGAAGAAAATATATTTTCATCTTCAGCCAAAATCATACCATTAGCAAGTATAAATTGCATTCACCAATCACCATTATCAAGTATAACTTTCTCATTATATGGCCCAATAATTCACAACTTATATTCTTATTTCAGTCTGGTGATACTCTAAGCATAGCATCAGACTGGATGACGATGGACAAAATAACTTAATTATATAACTTAACAAAATAACTTCATTAACTTAACAGTACAATCAGAGAAATAAAATAAAATGGATGACGTAAAACACCATATGGTTAAATGTTACTTGAATGGTTGAACAATAAATATAATAGAAATTTAGACAAGGATGGATCACGACAAAAATCTTATGAATGCCACTGTAGCTTGGGAGTATTTTCCTCATGTCATTCAATGAGGCATATGGCCTTACTATATATAGATAACTTTGATGGGTTCATTTGTTCAGTCATTCAAAAAATATTCAAAGGTTTACTATTATATTTTATACAACAGGGACAGAGATATAGACCCTCTCCATACAAATCTTATATTTTTGTTGGCAGAAGAGGAGGCAATAAACAGAAAAATAAGTTAACACCTTACATAGATACCTTATTTAATCTTCAAAGCAACTCCATGAGGTAGAATTATCACCCTCATTTTATAGAGACAGAGGATGTTAAATAACTTGTCTAAGATTAGATAGTTAGCAAGTGGCACAGCGCAAATTTTTACCTGGGTCTATCAGACGCTAAAGCCATTCCATTCCACTGCTGAACTTTTCCATGTCCATGAACCACAGAGGTTGCTGGAGGCTGCCCTAATACATGACCAGTCCTGAAATTGTGTGCCAAATGGTTCTCACTCTTTCCTTCCACTTAGCTAGGTCCTGACATACTTCTTACTCCTGTAATGGCCTTCCTTCCATCTGCATTGCTTTTAATTTTTATTTGGTTTTCATTTCAAATTATCATTTCAAATTGGATTCAATTTATCCAATTCCCTCCTCTACTTTTAACATCTTCAACAAATTCTCAGTTCATTTTTCTAATTCACCAAAACCAGTTATTGATTAGTATTATAATATTCCCCTTCAAAGGCAGGACTCTAATGGGCTCTGCAGTCATCCACAGGCGTGACTGTGGAATATTAAAAGGATTGCTGTATTTGGAATTATACATATTAACAACAGCTCTACACTAAGCAGTTAAGAGCATTGCTCTTTTCTACGTTATCTCATTTCATCTTTTCAATAAAACTGCAAGTTACTAAAATTGTCCCTGATGAAGAATTGAGGTTCAGAAAAGCTGAATTACTTGCTCAAGGCCAGGATACAGTAAATCCAGGTCTGGCTTCCTACTCTAACATACATATTGCCTCTCTAAAATTATAGAAATCACAGAAATGTGGATTTAAAAGAGCCCTGTAGAACCTATTTTTTTTAATTTTTTATCTTTAGTGTTTTGGGTACAGAGTAGGTGTATATATTTATGGGGCACCTGAGATATTTTGATACAGACATACAATGTGTAATAATCAATCTTTTACAAGATGCCGCCCCGCATAGGCATCGTTTCTACAGAATCCTTTCCAGTGATTCAGTCTCTAATTGAAATCGTGGCTTTATTACACACAAACTGTGATCTCTGTGAGCCTCAGTTTTCTCACCTATGAAAGGGAGTGTTATTGTCAGGATTAAATAATAATCCGCACAGTGTTATTGTCAGGATTAAATAATAAAGCATGTAAAGGTCCTTTGTAAACAATAAAGCAGTTTATAAATGCTCCCTGACCTTTCTTTACAAGCAGGTTAGACCCATAAAAAAATTATTTTTAAATTTAAATCATTCTGGGTGGATATTCCTTTATATAATATATCACTGATTTCACAGTCACAAATTTAAATAGAGCACTATATCCATACCTTTTCCTAGTAGCAAAATTGTTTTACATTACTACTACACATAAGACGAAGCTTACAATGCAAATGTCTCTCAAACTCTTTTGGACAAGAAAAATATCAATTTTGGAACAGTTATGAAAAAATAAATTTCATCTTAAATATACAGTTACTTAAAATAATTATATAGCTTGAAATAGGGCTGGCTTTAAATAAATTTTCTAATATAATTGTATTAGAATTTTTGCACATATTAAAAATACCAGGTACAAACAATTATTGTAATTATAATAGAAAATAAATATTTTATTTTTTCTCATTGAGCATTTGACTCATTTAATAAAATTTTTTAGTTATAAGAGAATGATAATTTAACAATAGTTAAGAAAAGTTAGTGAAGGAAGCTAGAAGGGTAATAATATAGGCAAAAGAAAAACTACATAACACGTATAACCTGACTTTTAATGGAGATTTTGGCAAATTACTGTACCCAACAACGAAAATGTTTCAGAACACTTTATAGAAACTACCAATAAAACTATTTAAATTGTATTATTTGTAAAATGCCCACATGTTTGCTCATTTAAAATGATCCATGGGTATGATACTAAGTTCTTTTATCCAAGTAAACAGAAAATTCAATTTCTCTATTAACCTTCTACTTCTTTACCATTAAAATTCATCTAACTTACTGCATTAATCTTAAAATCTGTCATTTCCAGGATTGCTTCTGTGTGTTCTTCTCTTGGCATTCATATTGTTTCTCTTTCTTTTCCAAGGATCTTATTCTAAAATACCATAAAAATATATGAGCATATATATACTTGTGTGTGTGCAACTGTATTTGCACCTTTTTCTAGATTAGTATTTCTTTTAAAAATGGATGAAAATCAAATTGGGACAGAAGGTTCATCGCTTCCTCACCCCTTATTAAGTCAGAAAGGTGAAAACACATCATGTCTTTTGTGTGGCATATGCCCACCGCACTAAATGAAAAGATTTATTGTTTTACTTACAGTCAATGTCCGTCAAATTCTCTGTGGTAATACGTTTTTCAGCAATGTCGTCTGAAAAATTTAAGAAATCCACTTTTCTACCTTCTAAGCTTCTTATATCATCTGAATGATGCAGGCTCAAGAGTTGCCAAATGAGATGGGCAAAGGCAGCCAAATAGGACTTCCTAGCCAATCTAAAAATAGCAGGTGGTGGTGGACAGATATACCATTTTTCCCTTGCTCTTTTCTTCCCTCTAAGGGATAGGTACCATAAACATGCCTTGTTGAAAATTAAAACAGTATAAAAATAATTCTATTCCCTCTTGCCCTAAGATCTAGAGAAATGATCAGTTTAAAAACGTGTACCTTTTCAGCAGGAAGATGTGAAAGTCAAAGGAGTTATTTCTGCATTTCTTACAGAAAGATTCTCATACCCAATTTCCATTTGTTCTAAAAAGAAAACTGACCACAACTTGCTGGAATCGAGAGTTGCTTTTGCCTTTTAGTTTTCTTTCCTGGAACTCCTTGAATAATAACTATTAACATTTGTGTGTTTTATAGTTCACAGATTTTATATTATTGGCTCCTTACAACAGCTTGTAAGATAGTGCTTCATCTAACACACACACAAGCATGAACAAATAGAATTTCTGGAGAAAATGTTACAATAAATTTTCTTAGATTAGAGGTCTTTTGCAAATGTAAAAAGCTGGGACTACAGGCGCCCACCACCACGCCCAGCTAATTTTTTCTGTATTTTTAGTAGAGACGAGCTTTCACCATTTTGGCCATGCTGGTCTCGAACTCCTGACCTCAAGCGATTCACCTGCCTCAGCCTCCCAAAGTGCTGGGATTACAGGTGTGAGCCACTACGTCCAGCCAATAGCTGAAACTTTATTTGTACTTTTCGAACATTATAGAATCAATAAATGATGGGCATAATTGAATTCAAAAACAACAGACATAAGAAAATTTTCACAATATACTTTAAGAGAAAAAAGCAGGGCACAAAATTGAATCTACTGCATAATCTTAACTTGGTAAAAAAGAAAAATTAGATGAAAGTACATAAAGCTGGAATACAATAGTCAGCTAGGATACTGTTATCTCTGCATTATGGGATCCACAGGGCTATTTTCTTATTTGAACATTTCTGCAATCTCCAAATTCTTTTAATGGGCATGTTGTTTTGTTTTGTTTTGAGAAAGTGTCTGGCTCTGTCACCCAGGCTGGAGTGCAGTGACATAACCATAGCTCACTGCAGCTTCAAACTGGCATATTGTATTTTTATAAAGAAAAAACATGTTTACATTTATTGTCATTGCCAACTGGAGATCAAGTGGAAGTAAAAAAAAAAAAATCACCTCAAATTATAAACCAATTGAAAATATTAATATACCAAATTCTAGTTTATAAAATGTTTAGCTTTATGTCCATTAAGTTAGGTACAGATACCTCTCATATAACAATGAAAACGGCTTTAATAAATATTGTTGATAATCAAATCTTAGTATAAGAAATCATGTATTATTACATTTCCAATACCAAATGTAGGATTTCAGTTTCTGAATGTAGACAAAATATCTCTAAAGATGACAAATACACACAAATGTAGAAAATAGGTCTATGCATATGCATATATGCACACACATGAGAATATATGAAATCCAGCATTTCCAGTAAACTATACTTTCCTTTAAACTATACTTTTTTATTTATAATTTTCCAGACTGTTTAATTTTCTATATTAAATACTGCTCTAGTCCCCAAGAAATTGGGAATGCCTCCCCTCACCTTGATTAATTTGTTTACAGTAAAATAGAAATTGCAGGATACCAAGAGATGGAGATGAGTCAAAGGATTTCATTCACGTTCCTTTTAGTCCATTTTAAATAAAGTATTACCCAGGAATTACCCAGGTGTTACCTGCACTGCTGCACCGAAGACGGCATTCTTTAACTGTCCGAAGAGTCTGAGGTGCTGATGGGTTTTGCTGGCAGCCTGCAACAATGCGCTTGTGGGAACATCTGAGTAACTGTTTGGGTGAAGGTGGGGTATAGTGTATTTTGCTTCTCTAATCACTTCTTCAAAGCAGAAATACTAGACTCATGACACTGACTGTATTCTTTTACCCAAATAAAAGAAGAGTAATAGACTTCTAACTTTTAGAAGAACAGAAAGAGCAAGGGCAATTTCTAAACAGACTTTAAAGATAATTTATAGGTATTAATAGTTATCTATTTAATTTATAGTAATACTAATACAAAGTTCTCTTTGTCACAACCTATCTTCTAGAAAGGGGTGCAAAGATCTTTACATACCTTGCTTAAAAGCAATAGATAATAACCATAGCCTATTAATCCCATCTATACCCCAAGAGAAGGTGTTGAGAGTATCAAGCATCAAATTCTCCTGAGAGTTTTCCATAACACATATTTATTATTTTTACAATCTGAAAACAATGAACCCAGGTTTGTATTTAAAAATTACCAGACTATTTACATTCACAAAGGAAAAAATCATACTTTTCTTAAACAATAATGGAGATACTAAAAATATTTATATTGAGCACCATTCAAAAAATAAAAGTACAGAAAATAAAAATAAAGTGGAATGCTGAGAATCTGGATAGCAATCCAATCACCTCTATGTAGTTTCAAACTTACTCAAGGGAAAGAGTAATTCCTAGAAACTTAGCTATTTCTTCACCAGTCCCTGATATGCAGTAGGAGCTCAATGAATATTTGCTGAATGAATAAATTTAATGTTAAATGAATTGCCTAATGTTTAATATTTATATCAAAGACATTCTCCCAAGAATCTCAACCCACCACTCCAATCCCACTCCCCAGAGGTAACCACAATAAACAGTTTGGTGAATCTCTTTCTGCACATATGCCCTACATACTTTTCAAAAAGAAAGAAATGGGGTCATATTATAGCTACCTCCGCTTTAAAAATACAGTGGAGATCTTACAGTAGTTCTAGCTTATTCATTCTTTTTTAGTAACTGCACAAACTTACCAATTATCTAGATATTTTTATCAACAAAGACGTTGAGTGAAATAATGATACTAATAGTAATGGCTAACATTCATCGAGCACTGTTCTACACATCGAAATGGCATAATTTTATAGGTAGGTACTATTATTTATGACTCTCTTATAGATAAAAAAAATTGGTATACATTACTTGCCCAAGGTTATAATGACTTGCCCAAGGTTAGACAGTAAGGAACAGGGTCAGGATTTATAGCCAGCATTCTGGCTTCGGAACCTGTGTTTTTAATTATTACTGCCTCCAAGAAGTTAAAAATATTGAACATAAATTCTAACTTAACAATGACGGCTGCTATATACCACACGTAAACGTAATAGGACATAATTTTTTAAACTATACTGGAATCTTCTATGCTTAGTAGTGCCTTCAAAGTAACCACACGAAGAAGTTATTTATACTGTATAAGTACTTAGTTTAGAGTCTGCTATTAGTAAAAAACATTTGATTTAGTAAAAAACCATTAATTTCCTTCAGATATACTTTATAAATGAACAAGAAAATGGGTCTAACTGCCTTATTACTATCTTTTTTAATAACCTGCTTTTTTCAAGTTTGACTACCCATCTTATTCACTATACTTGTCACTAAATGATGTATGGCCATTTAAAAAATCATATCCAGTCACACACACACGAAAAACCTGAACCACACTTTTAGAATATATGACCCAGACTCCAAATGCAGATCCAAGAGTGTTCTGAATGATGGTAACCTTTGGAATAAACACACAGTCTCTGAAAGTAACTATTCTGAAGAGGACAATATTCAATTGGCAGTGTAAGGTCGTTTTGTTTAAAGTTATTTGCCATACTCTGCAAGTTTATTTCATTTATGCTATGGTTTTTTAAATGTTTTTGTTCCTTCCAAAACTCATGTTGAAACTTAATCCCCAATGCAACAGTGTTGGGAGGTGGGCCCACCGGGAGGTGTTTAGGTAATAAGGGTGGAGCCTCATGGGTTAGAGCCTTAATAAAAAGGGCTGGAGGGAGTGGGTTTGCTCTCTTCCACTCTTCTGTTGAGGAAGTGTTCCTCCCTTCTAGAGGACATGGAGTTCAAGGCACCATCATGGAAGTCCTTGACACCAAACCTGCAAACGCCTTTATCTTGGCCTTCCCAGTTTCCAAAACAGAGAGGAAATAAATTTCTGTTCTTTATAAATTACTTACTTCTGTGGTATTCTGGTTGAGCAGCACAAAATGGATTAAGTCAGTGTACCAATCTAGCAACCAGTTCATGTCAACCAATATGGCAAATAACATGCCATATTGACAATTCGGTTCCCGAGCCCATACTCGCTTTGATAGCTAGTATTGTATAACATATCAAAATAGTGTTGGTGAGCCAAGCAGAGTGTAAATTGTTTTATAACATTAGCCAATTTCCAAAGTTACTCTTTTAACACAAAGTGATTCCGCTGTCACTGATAGTCACTGCAATGACAAAATGACAACTTTAAGAGGGATTTACCTTTGGCTAAATCTTAATAAACAGAGGATAACAGTAAAAACAATAAAAAATAGTGTGCATGCATGCACACTCACAAATATATTCAATATTACCAATGAGGCAGCATTACTACCAACATTTGGAAGTGACACCAAAGAACATTAAAAGGTTTCAGAAGATAGGTCTGGCACAGTGGCTCACACATGTAATCCCAAAGCCAGCAGATTACGTGAGCCCAGGAGTTCAAGGTCAGCCTGGTCAACATAGTGAAACCCTATCTCTACAGAAAAAAAAAAAAATTGCCAGGTGTGGTGGCATGCACCTGTAGTCCCAGTAACTCAAGAGGCTGAGGCGGGAGGATTGATTGAGCCTGAGAGTTGAGGCTGCAGTAAGCCATGATTGCGCCACTGCACTCTAGTTTGGGCAACAGAACAAGATGGTGTCTCAAAAAAAAAAAAAAAAAGTCTCAGAATGATAGGTTTCACCTACCTCTGTTACTGTATCATTTTCTATAACATCTGTCCAAGTTCCAGGTAGTTCCATAGAATAGTAAAAATAGCTATAAGCTTCTCTGTGCACATTATTACTAAGTAAATGGTAAACAGTCTTGGAAGACAGCCATTAATATTTGGTCTGAGTGAAAAGTAAAACATTAAATTTCCTGGAAACCTGTTAAGCATAATTACCAAACCTACTACTATCCCTTAAATACCTGACAATTGATATTCTTCAATTTAATAACAAAAGAAGCAGCTGGGAGTCGTATAGCAGATTTTCTTATATTAAAGTAATTCCAAAAGTTCTGTAGTTTTCATTGCCTGTATTTAATCCAACAGCTCATTTTATTTTCCCCCCTGAATCTGTACACATAAAATCTCACTCAATGAAATATTTATTAATCAATAATACTGTTAGTCTGGTAATGCAAGAAACCTCTCATCAGCTACTATTTTTTTCCAGCCACTCACCATCAAAATAATGATGCTTAGATTACAGCCAGAGCACAATAAAGAATCAAGGGTATAATGACCTCATGTGGCAAGTGGATATAATTACTGATTTTTTCCCCTGCTGAATTAAAATTTTATTTATTTTTTATTATTTTATATATTTAGGGGCTACAAAGTGATGTTATATGTATAAAATGTGAAATGATCAAATTAATTAACATTAATCTAATTAACATATCCATCACATTTTTTGTGATGAGAACATTTGAAATTTACTCAGTAATTTTGAAATATACATTATCATTAACTATAGTCACCATTCTATGCAATATATCTCAAAAAACTTATTCCTGTTGTCTCACTGAAACTTTGTACTCTTTGACCAACATCTTCTCATCCCCCACATCCTCAGCCTCTGGTAATCACCATTCTACTCTCTGCTTCTATGAGTTTGATTGTTTTAGATGCCACATATAAGTGTGTTTATGTGGTCTTTGTTCTTCTGTGCCTGGGTTATTCCAGATCTAAACATGTTGTCACGAAGGACAGAATTTCCTTCTTTTTATTTTTATTATTTTTTATTTTTATTTATTTTTTGAAATGGAGTCTCGCACTGTTGCCCAGACTGGAATGCAGAGGCGTGATCTCAGCTCACTGCAACCTCTGTCTCCTGGGTTCAAGTGACTCTCCTGCCTCAGCCTCCTGAGTAGTTGGGATCACAGGCATGTACCACCACACCCGGCTAATTCTTATATTTTTAGTAGAGATGGGTTTTCACCATGTTGGCCAGGCTGGTCTCAAACTCCTGACCTCAGGTGATCCACCTGCCTCGGCCTCCCGAAGTGCTGGGATTACAGGCATGAGCCACTGAGCCCGGCCAGAATTTCCTTCTTTTTATAAGCCATATAGTATTCCATTGTGTATATATGTCACATTTTCTTTACCCAATATTACTTCTTGGCCTTTTGGCTAAGATCAAGTGTGAATACTGCTGCAATGAACATGGGAGTGCAGCTACCTCTTCAATATACTGGTTTCAGATCCTTTGGATATATACCCAGAAGTGAGATTGCTGGAACATGTAGTAATTCTTCATTTTTTTATAAAGAAAAAAAATATTTTATTGTATGTTTACATATTTTATTTTATTTAAGTTCTTTTTTTCTTCAACTTTTATTTTAAGTTCTTGGGTACATGTGCAGGATGTGCAGGTTTGTTAATGGGGAAACGTGTGCCATAGTGGTTTGCTGCTCAGATCATCCCATCACCGAGATATTAAGCTCAGTATCCATTAGCTATTCTTCCTTATGCTCTCCCTCCTGCCACACCCCCGACCGGCCCCAGTGTGTGTTGTTGTACCCCATGTGTCCATATATTCTCATCATTCAGCTCCCACCTATAAGCGAGAACATGCGGTGTTTGGTTTTCTGTTCCTGCATTAGTTTGCTAGGGATAATGGCTTCCAATTCCATCCATGTCCCTACAAAGGGCATGATTCCTTTTTATGGCTGCATAGTATTCTACGGTGTACACGTACCACATTTTCTTTATCCAGTCTATCACTGATGGGCATTTAGGTTTATTCCATGCCTTTACTATTGTGAATAGTGCTGCGATTAACATATGTGTGCATGTATCTTTATATCAGAATGATTTATATTCCTTTGGGTACATACCCAGTAATGGGATTGCTGGGTCAAATGATATTTCTGCTTCGAGGTCTATGAAGAATCACCACACTATCTTCCACAATGGCTGAACTAATTTACATTCCCACCAACAGTGTAAAAGTGTTCCTTTTTCTCTGCAACCTCGCCAACATCTGTTGTTTTTTTACTTTTTAATAATAGCCATTCTGATCGACATGAGATGGTATCTCATTGTCATTTTGATTTGCATTTCTCTAATGATCAGTGATGGTGAGCTTTTTTTCATGTTTGGTTTGTTGGCTTCATGTATGCCTTCTGTTCATGTCCTTTGCCCACTTTTTTTTTTTTATTATACTTCATGTTCTAGGGTACACGTGCACAATGTGCAGGTTTATTACATATGTATACATGTGCCATGTTGGTGTGCTGCACCCATTAACTCGTCATTAATGTTAAGTATATCTCCTAATGCTATCCCTCCTCCCTCCCCCTACCCCACAACAGGCCCCAGTGTGTGATGTTCCCCTTCCTGTGTCCAAGTGATCTCATTGTTCAATTCCCACCTATGAGTGAGAACATGTGGTGTTTGGTTTTCTTTTACTGTAATAATTTGCTGATAATGATGGTTTCCAGCTGCATCCATGTCCCTACAAAGGACATGAACTTATCCTTTTATATGGCTGCATAGTATTTCATGGTGTATATGTGCCACATTTTCTTAAACCAGTCTGTCATTGATGGTCATTCAGGTTGGTTCCAAGCCTTTGCTATTGTGAATAGTGGCACAATAAACATATGTGTGCATGTGTCTTTATAGCAGCATGATTTATAATCCTTTGGGTATATACCCAGTAATGGGATGGCTGGGTCAAATGCCATTTCTAGTTCTAGATCCTTGAGGAATTGCCACACTGTTTTCCACAACGATTGAACTAGTTTACAGTCCCACCAACAGTGTAAAAGTGTTCCCATTTCTCCACATCCTCTCCAGCACCTGTTTTTTCCTGACTTTTTAATGATCACTATTCTAACTGGTGTGAGATGGTATCTCATTGTGGTTTTGATTTGCATTTCTCTGATGGCCAGTGATGATGAGCATTTTTTCATGTGTCTGTTGGCTGTATAAATGTCTTCTTTTGAGAAGTGTCTGTTCATATCCTTTGCCCGCTTTTTGATAGGGTTGTTTGTTTTTTTCTTGTAAATTTGTTTGAGTTCTTTGTAGGTTCTGGATATTAGCCCTTTGTCAGATGAGTAGATTGCAAAAATTTTCTCCCATTCTGTAGGTTGCCTGTTCACTCTGATGGTAGTTTCTTTTGCTGTGAAAAAGCTCTTTACTTTAATTAGATCCCATTTGTCAATTTTGGCTTTTGTTGCCATTGTTTTTGGAGTTTTAGACATGAAGTCCTTGCCCATGCCTATGTCCTGAATGGTATTGCCTAGGTTTTCTTCTAGGGTTTTTATGGTTTTAGGTCTAACATTTAAGTCTCTAATCCATCTTGAATTAATTTTTGTATAAGGTGTAAATAAGGGATCCAGTTTCAGTTTTCTACATATGGCTAGCCAGTTTTCCCAGCACCATTTATTAAATAGGGAATCCTTTCCCCATTTCTTGTTTTTGTCAGGTTTGTCAAAGATCAGATGGTTGTAGATGTGTGGTATTATTTCTGATGGCTCTGTTCTGTCCCATTGGTCTATATCTCTGTTTTGATACCAGTACCATGCTGTTTTGGTTACTGTAGCCTTGTAGTATAGTTTGAAGTCAGGTAGCGTGATGCCTTCAGCTTTGTTCTTTTGGCTTAGGATTGTCTTGGCAATGCAGGCTCTTTTTTGGTTCCACATAAATTTTAAAGTAGTTTTTTCCAACTCTATGAAGAAAGTCATTGGTAGCTTAGTGGGGATGGCATTGAATCTATAAATTACCTCGCTTTGCCCACTTTTTAATGAGGTTTTTTTCATATAAATTTCTTTATGTTCCTTGTGGACTGGATATTAGGCCTTTGTCAGATGCGTAGATTGCAAAAATTTTCTCCCATTCTGTAGGTTGACTGTTCACTCTGATAATAGTTTCTTTTGCTGTGCAGAAGTTCTTTAGTTTAACTAGACCCCATTTGTCAATTTTTGCTTTTGTTGCAATTGCTTTTGTTGCAATTGCTTTTGTTATTTTCTTCATAAAATTTTTGCCCATGCCTATGTGCTGAATGGTATTGCCTAGATTTTCTACTAGGGTTTTTATAGTTTGAGGTTTTACATTTAAGTCTTTAATCCATCTTGAAGTTTTCTTTTATTGTTGCATCTCTCCCAGGTTTTGGTATCAGGGTGATGCTGGCCTCACAGAATGAGTTAGGGAGGGCTTCCTCTTTTTCAATTTTTTGGAGTAGTTCCAGTAGAAATGGTACCAGCTCTTCTTTGTACCTCTGGTAGAATTCAGCTGTGAATCTGTCTGGTCCTGGTCTTCTTTTGGTTGGTAGGCTGTTTATTATTATCTCAATTTCAGAACTCATTATTGGTATATTGAAGGATTCACTTCCTTCCTGGTTCAGTCTTGGGAGGGTGTATATGTCCAGAGATTTATCCATTTCTTCTAGATTTTCTAGTTTATGTGCACAGAGATGTTTATAGTATTCTCTGATGGTCGGCTGTATTTCTGTGGAGTAAGTGGTGATATCCCCCTTACCATTTCTAATTGTGTTTATTTGATTCTTCTCTCTTTTTTTCTTTACTAGTCTAGCTAGCAGGCTATTTTATTAATTTTTTCGAAAAACCACCTCCCAGATTTATTTTTCGATGGGTTTTTCATGTCTCTATCTCCTTCAGTTCAGCTCTGATCTTGGTTATTTCTTGTTCTTCTGCTAGCTTTGGAGTTTGTTTGCTCTTGGTTCTCTAGTTCTTTTAGCTGAGATGTTAAGTTGGTAACTTAAGATCTTTCTAGCTTTTTCATGTGGGCATTTCATGCTATAAATTTCCCTCTTAACACTGCTTTAGCCACATCCCAGAGATTCTGGTATGCTGTGTCTTTGTTCTCATTAGTTTCAAACAACTTCTTGATTTCTGCCTTAATTTCACTATTTACCCAAGAGTCATTCAGGAGCAGGTTGTTCAATTTCCATGTAGTTGTGTGGTTTTGAGTGAGTTTCTTGAGTTCTAATTTGATTCTGCTGTGGTCTGGAAGACTGTTATGATTTCAGTTCTTTTGCATTTGCTAAGGAGTGTTTTACTTCTGACTGTGTGATCAATTTTAGAGTAAGTGCCATGTGGCGATAAAGATGTATATTCTATTGAATTTGGGTGGAGAGTTCTGTAGATATCTATCAGGTCCACTTGATCCAGGTCTGAGTTCAGGTTTTGAATATCTTTGTTAATTTTCTGTCTCAATGATCTTTCTCATATTGTCGGTGGGGTGATAAAGTGTTGTGTGAGACTATTGTATAACAGTCTAAGTCTCTTTGTAGGTCTCTGAGAACTTGCTTTATGAATTTGGGTGCTCCTGTATTGGGCGCATACATATTTAGGATAGTTAGCTCTTCTTGTTGAATTGAACCTTTTACCTTTATGTACTGCCCTTGTCTTTTTTGATCTTTGTTGGCTTAAAGTCTGTTTTGTCAGGAACTAGGATTGCAACCTCCGCTTTTTTCTGTTTTCCATTTGCTTGGTAAATTTTCCTCTATCCCTTTATTTTGGGCATATATGTGTCTTTGCACATGAGATGGGTATCAAAGACAGCATACTGATAGGTTTTGGTTCTTTACCCTGCTTGCCATTCTGTGTCTTTTAATTGGGGCATTTAGCCCATTTACATTTAAGGTTAGTGTTGTTATGTATGAATTTGATCCTGTTATCATGATGCTAGCTGGTTATTTTGCAGACTTGTGTACGTGGTTGTTTCATAGTGTCACTGGTCTGTGTACTTCAGTGTGTTTTTGTAGTGGCTGGTAATGGTTTTTCCTTTCCATATTTAGTGCTTCCTTCAGGAGCTCTTGCCAGGCAGACCTGGTGGTGACAAATTCCCTCAGCATCTGCTTGTCTGAAAAGGATCTTATTTCTGCTTCACTTATGAAGCTTAGTTTGATCAGATATGAAATTATGGATTGGAAATCCTTTTCTTCAAGAATGTTGAGTACTGACACCTAATCTCTTCCAGTTTGTAGGGTGTCTGCTGTTAGTCTGATGGGTTTCCCTTTGTAGGTGACCTGGCCGTTCTCTATGGCTGCCCTTAACATTTTTTCTTTCCTTTTGACCTTGGCGAATCTGATGATTATGTGTCTTAGGGCTGATCTTCTCATGGAGTATCTCACTGGTATTTTCTGCATTTCCTGAATTTGAATGTTGGCTTGTCTTGCTAGGTGGGGAAGTTCTCCTATATGATATCCTGAAGTATGTTTTACAATTTGGTTCCATTCTCCCCATCTCTTTCAAGTACCCCAGTTAGTTGTAGGTTTGGTCTCTTTACATAATGCTAGGTTTTTTGGAGGTTTCGTTCATTCCTTTTCATTCTTTTTTCTCTATTCTTCTCTGTCTTATTTCAGAAAGATAGTCTTCAAGCTCTAAGATTCTTTCCTCCACTTGGTCCATTCCACTATTGATACTTGTGATTGCATTGTGAAGGTCTTGTGTTGTGTTTTTCGGCTCCATTGAGTTGGCTATGTTCCTCTCTAAACTGGTTATTCTGGCTGTCAGCTCCTGCATTGTTTTACCATGATTCCTAGCTTCTTTGCATTGGGTTATAGCATGCTCCTTTAGCTTAGTGAAATTCATTATTACCCACCTCTGAAGCCTACTTCTGTCAATTCAACCATTTCAGCCTCAGCCCGGTTCTGTGCCCTTGCTGGAGAGGTGTTGTGGTCATTTGGAGAAGAAAAGGCACTCTGGCTTTTTGAGTTTTCAGCATTTTTGCATCGATTCTTTCTCATCTTTGTGGGCTTATCTACCTTCAATCTTTGAGGTTGCTGACATTTGAATGAGGCTTTTGTGGGGTCTTTGTCATTGTTGTTTTGTGTTTGTTTGTTAACAGCCCACTCTACCATAGGGCTGCTGTGGTTTGCCGGGGGTCTGCTCCAGACCCGTTGCCTCGTTCTTCCACACCTGGAGGTATCACCAGCGAAGGCCACGAAACAGCAAAGATGACAACCAGCTCCTTTCTCTGGAAGCTCTGCCCCAGGGGGTACTAACCTGTTGCCAGCCTGCACGCACCTGTAGATGTCTGGAAACCCCCATTGGGAGGTCTCACCCAGTCAGAAGGAATGGGATCAGGGATCTGCCCAAAGCAGCAGTCTGGCTGCTTTTTGGTAGAGCAGTTGTGCTGCATTAAGGGGCACACTTCTGCATGCAAACTGCCTGCAATCTCCAAAGCTGACAGGCTGGAGTGGCTGAGTTCACGAAACTGCAGAGATGACAGCCATTCCTCCTCACAGGAGCTCCATCCCAGGGAGACATCAGAGCTCTGTCCATAGAACCCTACTGGAGTCCCTACTGGAGTGACTGAAGCTCCTGCAGGGAGATCCTGCTCAGTGAGGAGAAGTGGATCCGGGTGCTGCTTAAAGCAGTCTGGCCACAATCTGGCAAGGCAGCTGTGCTGTGTTGTGGGGGACCCTTCCTCCCAGACTGTCTGTATTCTCCACAGTCAGCAGGCTAGAGCAGCTAAGTCGATGGAACCGCAGTGATGGCAGTCACCCATTCCCCTGGGAACTTGGACCCATCTCAGGAAGACTTCAACCCACTGCCATTGGCTGGCTGGGATTCCAAGCCAGTGAGTCTTAATTTGTGAGGTGCTGTGGAAGTGTGGCCCACAGAATGACATTGCTTGGCTCCCTGGATTCAGCCTCCCCTTCCTAGGCATATGTATGGATGAATTTCCTGCCTTGCCGGAGATCTCAGGGCCAGGGTATGTAAAACTCCTGGGTCTCTCTATGTGCCTGAGCAGCTGCTCTCCCAAGACTTCACACAGCTCTGTGTATCAGACCCAAGGCCCTGGTGGCATGGGCTCACGAGGGGATCTCCTGATCCACAGGGATACTGTTTGGTTCTGTGTCCCCACCCAAATCTCATCTTGAATTATAATCCCCCCATATCGAGGAAGGGACCTGTAATCCCCACATGTTGAGGGAAAGGTTCTCTTTTCTCCGCATCTTCACCAACACATATAGTCTTTCATCTTTTTGATAACAGCCATTCTGACAGGTGTGAGATGATGTGTCAGTGTGGTTATAATTTCTATTTCCCTAATGATAAGTGATGTTGAACAATTTTTCATGTATATCTGTTGGTCATTTGTGTGCCTTCTTTGGAGAAATGTGTGCTCAGGCCCTTTGACTATGTTTTAATCAGATTGTTTTATTTTTATTGTTTGAGTTTCTCATATATTTTGGATATTAACCCCTCCCTCATTAGATGTATTAGTGTAAATTGCAAATATTTTCTCCCAATCTGTAGGTTGTCTCTTCATTCAGTTATTTCCTCTGCTGTGCTGAAGCTTTTTAGTTTGATGTAATCACGTGAATCTATCTTTGCTCTTGCTGTCTGAGCTTTCGGGGTCAAATCCAAAAAATCACTGCTCAGAACAATGTCATGGAGATTTCTCTATGTTTTCTTCTTGGAGTTTTATAGTTTCAGGCCTTACGTTTAAGTCTTTAATCGATTTTGAGTTGATTTTTATATATAGTATGAGTCCAGTTTCATGCTCCCGCATGCGGAAATCCATTTTTCCCAACACCTTTATTTAAAAGACTACTCTTTTCACATTGCGTTTTTTGGCACCTTTTTTTTTTTTTTTTTTTTTTTTTTTTGAGACTGAGTCTTGCTCTGTTGCCCAGGCTGGAGTGCAGTGGTATAATCCTGGCTCACTGCAGCCTCCACCTCCTGGATTCAAGTGATTCTCCTGCCTCAGCCTCCCAAATAGCTGGGACTACAGGCATGTGCCACCACAATCAGCTAACTTTTGTATTCTTAGTAAAGACCGGGTTTCACCATGTTGCCCAGGCTGATCTTGAACCACTGATCTCAAGTGCTCTGCCTGCCTCAGGCTCCCAATGTGCTGGGATTCCAGGTATGAGCCACGGCATCTGGCTTTGGCACCATTTTTAAAAAACAAATATGGTTACGTATTAATCCAAATATACTTAAAAATCACCTTAAACATCAATGGTATAAACACACCAATTAAAAGACAGGGGTTGTCAGAGTGGATAAAAAACAAGACCTAACTATATGTTGTGTCCAGTATTATCAATGGAGATTTTAATACCCCTCTATCAGTATTAGACAGACAAATCCAGCAAGCAAAAAATTCAGTAAGGACACAGTTGAATTCAACAACACCATCAATCAATTAGATATAATTAATACTCATAGATTACTTCATCCAACAGCAGCACAGTACACATTCTTCTCAAGCTCATATGAAACATTCCCCAGGATAGACTACATTCTGCACCATAAAGCACACCTTAACACACTTAAAAGAATAGAAATCATACAATGTTTGCTCTCAGACTCCAAGGAAATTAAACTAGAAATCAACTACAGAAAAAAGGCTGGAAAGTCCGAATTACTTGAAAATTAATACATTTCTAGATAACACATGGGTTAAAAATCTCTCAAGAGGCTGGGCGCAGTAGTTCATGCCTGTAATCCCAGCACTTTGGTAGGTCAAGGTGGGCAGATTGCCTCAAGTCAGGAGTTCAAAACCAGCCTGACCAACATGGTGAAACCCCATTTCTACTAAAAATACAAAAAATTAGTGGGTGTGGTGGTACACACCTGTAATCCCAGCTACTTGGGAGACCGAGGTAGGAGAATCAGTTGAACCTGGGAGGTCGAGGTTGCAGTGAGCCAAGATTATGCCACTGCACTCCAGCCTGGGCGACAGAGTGAGACTGTCTCAAAACAAACAAACAAAACTCTCAAGAGACATTTAAAAATATTTTGAAGTAAATAAACATAAATTTTAAAATAGGATGTAGTGAAAGCAGTACTCAAACTGCAATTTATAGCATTGAACGTGTATATTAGAAAATAAGATCTAAAATCAATACTTGTTTTTACCACAGGAAATAAGAACAGAACAAATTAAATCCAAAATAAACATAAGAAAAGGAATAATCAAAATTAGAGCACAAATCAGAAATAGAAAATAGGAAATCAACAGAGAAAAATTAGTCACACAAAAAGGTAGGTCTTCGAAAAGATCAATAACAATTGCTAAGCCTTAGCCAGACTAAGAAAAACAGAAGCCACAAATTACTAACATCAAAAATGAAAGGGGGCCAGGCATGGTGGCTCACATATGTAATCCTAGCACTTTGGGAGGCCAAGGCAGGTGGATCACTTGAGGTAAGGAGTTGAAAACTAGCCTGGCCAACATGGCAAAACCCTACCTCTACTAAAAATACAAAAATTAGCCAGGCATAGTGGCAGGCACCTGTAATCCTAGCTCCTCAGGAGGCTGAGACAGGAGACTCGTTTGAACCCAGGAGGCAGAGGTTGCAGTGAGCTAAGATCACACCACTGCACTCCAACCTGGGTGACAGAGCAAGACTCCATCTCAAAAAAAAAAAAAAAAAAAAAACAAGAAGAGGGGACACAACTACAGTTCCCACAGACATTAAAAAGTTAATAAAGGAATATTATAAACAACTCTAGGCCCACAAATTTAATAAACAAAGTAAAAGAATCAACTCCTTAAAAAGCACAATCTGCCAAAACTCACAGAAGAAATAGGCAATCTGAATGTCTGTATCTTTGAAAGAAATTGGATCAATAATTAATAACCTTCCAAAACAGAAGTCATTAGGCCCATATTGTTGTGTTGGTTAATTCTGCTAAACATTTAAGGAAGAAACTATAACAATTCCTAAAGTAGAACATTTCCTGACCCATTCTATGCAGCCAGCATTATCCCAATACCAAAACCAAAGACATTACAAGAAAACTACAGGCCAACAGCTTTTACCAACATAAATGCAAAAATCCTCAGTAATATATTAGCAAATTGAATCCAACAATATATAGAAAGAATTATACAGTATAATCAAGTGGAATTTATCCTAGGTATGTGTATTAGTTCATTCTCTTGCTGCTACAAAGAACTGCCAGAGGCTGGGCACGGTGGCACACATCTGTAATCTCAGCACTTTGGGAGGCCCAGGCCGGTGGATCACCTGAGATCAGAGTTCAAGACCAGCCTTACTAATATGGTGAAAACCCATCTCTACTAAATACAAAAAATTAGCCAGGTATGGTGACACATCCCTGTAATCCTAGCTACTTGGGAGGCTGAGGCAAGAGAATTGCTTGAACCCGGGAGGCAGAGGTTGCAGTGAGCTGAGATCGCATCATTCCACTCCAGCCTGGGCAACAAGAGTGCAACACCATCTTTAAAAAAAAAAAAAAAAAAAAAAAAAAAAAAAAAGAACTGCCAGAAAATGGGTGATTTATAACGGAAAGAGGTTTAATTGACTTATAGTTCAGCATGGCCAGTGAGGCCTCAGGAAACTTATAATCATGCCAGAAGGGGAAGCAAACATGTCCTTCTTCACATGGTGGCAGGGAGAAGAAAAATGAGTGACCAGTGAAGGGGAAGCCTCTTACGAAACCATCAGATCTCACGAGAACTAACTCACTATCACGAGGACAGGATGGGGAAAACCATCCCCATGATTCAGTTGTCTCCACCTGGCCCCTCCCACAACACATGGGGATTATAGAAACTACAATTCAAGACAAGATTTGGGTGGAAACACAGCCAAATCATATCAGTATGCAACCCTGGGTTAACATTCAAAAATCAATTAATGTAATCCATTACAATAGCAGGCTAAAGAAAAAAATCAAAATCACACTGATACTGAAAAAGCATTAACAAAATCAAAAATCATTCATGATAAAAACTCAGCAGACTAGGAATAGAGGGGCAATTTCCTCACCTTGAAAAGAACATCTACTAAAAACCTACAGCTAACATTATATTAATGGTGAGGAACCCAAAGTTTTACCACTAAGATTAGAAAGAAGGCAAGGATGTCTACTCTCACCACTGCTTTTCAGCATCATACTGTAAGTTCTAGCTAATGTAATAAAACAAGAAAAGGAAATAAAAGGTATAAAGATTAGACAGGAAGAAATATATCAAATTCTCTCTCTTCATAGATGACATAATAGTCTATGTAGAAAATCTGAAATAATCACAAAAAAACTCCCAGAACTAAAAAGTGATATAGCAAAGTGGCAGGATACAAAGTTAATTTCCAACATCAATTGCTTTCCTATAAACCAGCAATAAAGAGGTAGATTTTGAAATATAAAACATTACCATTTACATTATCACTCCTAAAAATGAAATACTTAGCTGTGACTCTTACAACACATGTACAAGATCTATATGAAGTAAACTACAAAACTTTGATGAAAGATGACAACTAAATGGAGAGATATTCTGTGTTCATAAATAGGAAGAATCAACATTGTCAAGATGTTCAGTTCTCCACAACTTGATCTACAAATTCAACACAGTCTCAACCAATCCCATGAAGTTATTTTGTAGATATTGACAAACTGATTCTGAAGTTTATATGGAAAGGGCCAGGCATGGTGGCTCATGCCTGTAATCCCAACACTTTGAGAGGCCAAGGTGGGAAGATTGCTTGAGCTCAGAAGTTTAAGACCAGCCTGGGTAACATAGTGAGATCCCATCTCTACAAAAAAAAAGTAAAATTAGCTGGGCATAGTGGCGTGTGCCTATAGACCCAGCTACTCGAGAGGCTGGGGTGGGAGGATCGCTTGAACCCATGAATTCAAGGCTTCACTGAGCTGTGATGGCACCACTATACTCCAGCCTGGGAGACAGGTTGAGAAACCATCTCAAAAAAATAATAAAAACTAAAAACTAGGTTTATATGGAAAGGCAGAGGTCTCAGAATGGCCAACTCAATGTTAAAGAAGAACGAAGTTGGAGGACTGACTCTACCTGACTTCAAGATTTATTATAAAGCTACATAATCAAGGCAGTGTGGTATTGGCAAAAGAACACTAAATAGGCCAATGGAACGGAATAGAAAGCTCAGAAATAGACCTACATAAATATAGTCAACTGATACTCAACAAAGGAGTAAAAGTAATACAACAGAGAAAAGACAATCTTTTCAACAAAGACTGTAGAATGGTCAACAATCTTTGTAGACATCTACATGCAAAGAAATAAACCTAGACATAGATCTTACACCCTTCATAAAAAATTAACTCAAAATAGATAATAGACCTAAATTTAAAATGCAAAACTATAAAATTCCTAGAAGATAACTACACGACCTTGGGCAGAACAATGACTTTTTAGCTACAACATCAAAGGCACTATCCATGAAGGAAATAACTGATAAAACTGGACTTCATTAAAATAAAACACTTGTGCTCTATGAAAGACAATGCCAATGGAGTAAGACAAGTCACAGACTGGGAAAAAATACTTCCAAGAGACTTGAAAAAGGACTGTCATTCAAAACATACAAAGAACTCATAACTCAACAATAAGAAAATGAGCCCCAAAACACAAACAGAACCTCGCCAAAGAAGATAAACAGATGGCAAGTATGTGAAAAGATGTTCAACATCATATCATTAGGGAATCAAAAGTAAAACAAGATACCACTACAGATCTACAAGAGTGACCAAACTCCAAAACAGTACCACCACCAAATGCTGAAGTGGGTGAGAAACAATGGGTACTTTCATTGCTGGTGGGAATACAAAATGGCACATACCCACTTTCAAATACCATTTGGCCATTTCTTATAAAATTGAATATATTCTTACCATGCAATCCTACAACACTCTCCTTGATATTTACCCAAAGAAGTTGAAAACTTAGTCTACACAAAAACCTGCACATGGATGTTTATAGCTTTATTCATAATTGCCAAAACCTTGGAACAATCAAAACATCCTCCACTAGGTTTGTGGGTAAACTGTTTTACATCAGATGATGGAATATTATTCAGCACTAAAAATATATGAGCAATCAAGCCATGAAAAGATATGGAGGAAACTTAAATATGTATTACTAAGTGAAAAGTGAATGAAGCCAATATGAAAAAGCTACATACTGTATGATTCCAAGCATGTGACATTCTAAAAAATGCAAAACTATGAATATAGTAAAATGATTACTTGGCAGCGATGATGGGGATGAACAGGCAGAACAGGGGATTTTTAGGGCAGTAAAAACAATGGCAGATAAATATCATAAGTTTGTCTAAACCCACAGAATGTATAACACCAAGAATGAACCCTACTGTAAAACATGGACTTTGGGTAATATGTTCATGTAGGTTCATTAATTGCGACAAATGTACCAAGTACAGAGGGAAATGCCGATAGTAGGGATGGCTCCGGAGGGCAAAGGAGGAACGGTGAGTATATGAAGGACCAGTGAGTATATGAGATGTTTTACCTTCTGCTCAATTTTGCTATGAACCTAAAACTGCTCTTCTAAAAAAATAAAGATGTTTTAAAGTTTATGAATTAAAATAAGACATAAAATTGGTAAAATACAAGTTAGGTCTGTAGTTAAGAGTAGTACACCAAAGTTAATTGTTTTCATAAAATATTATTTTTTTTTTTTTTTGAGACGGAGTCTGGCTCTGTCGCCCAGGCTGGAGTGCAGTGGCCGGATCTCAGCTCACTGCAAGCTCCGCCTCCCGGGTTTACGCCATTCTCCTGCCTCAGCCTCCCGAGTAGCTGGGACTACAGGCGCCCGCCACCTCGCCCGGCTAGTTTTTTTTTTGTATTTTTTAGTAGAGACGGGGTTTCACCGTGTTAGCCAGGATGGTCTCGATCTCCTAACCTAGTGATCCGCCCGTCTCGGCCTCCCAAAGTGCTGGGATTACAGGCTTGAGCCACCACGCCCGGCCTTAAAATATTATTGTTAAATAAAGTGTTATCTTTGGGAAATAACTGAGTGACAGGTAAACAGGAACTCTGTAATAGTCTTACAACTTTTTATGAGTCTAAAGCTATTTCAAAAAAAGCTTTTACTGCAGGGCACAGTGGCTCATGCCTGTAATCCCAGCACTTTGGGAGGCCGAGGCAGGATGATCACTTGAGCCCAGGAGTTTGAGACCAGACTGGACAACAATACCCCATCTATACAAAAACTAATTTTAAAAAATTAGCCATCATGGTGGTGAAAGCCCTGTAGTCCCAGGTACATAAGGAGCTGAGGCAGTACTGCTTGAGCCCAGGAGTCTAAGATTACAGTAAACTATAATTGCACCACTATACTCTGGCCTAGGCAACAGAACAAGACCCTGTCTCTTAAAAAAAAAAAAAAAAAGATGTAAGTCAAATGAAAAATGAAGAAGGCTATTATTTACCAGAATTTATATACACCTTAATGTTGCAATGTATCTAGCATTTTTCTAAGGTAATAACATCTATATCTCTATTTTAGAAACATTTTACAACTCTGTTCTTTAAAATACGACAGACGTAAGTTCTTGGTGGTTCAGTATAAAGTTTTAGGCATAGCAGAAGAGAAAATTCTGGATGAGAAAAATAAGTCTTGTATTATTAATTACCTTTCTAGGAGAGCAAACTATAAGGAACAATATATAAATTCTAATGGAAGACGTGATATAGGTAATAGATCCAAGAGATAATCCAGACCACCATTAGGCTCAATTCTCTTATGACTACCACACTGAGACAATTTTTGAGTCATGACAAATAAATAATAAATTTTTATTAGCATCTTTTCAATTTTACAAATTTTAAGTCATTATACATTTTTAAAGGTTACTAAAAATTACTGAAATATGTCTCCACTTAAAATAGAATCAAAGTAATTTATATAATTTTCACCTTTAATATTCATAATTTTTTATTTAAAAGTAGAATAAATTTTAACTCTAAAAAGATTGTTACATCTTTTTAGAATTGAAATTACATTTCAATGAGTGTAGCTCTGCTGTAGTTCATGAGGTTTATAGTTAAGAAATATTTAATTAAGTAAACGAATTCATTTATACCAAACCAAAACAAACCAAAAAAAATGTGTATGTATAATGAGACAGATTATGTATGGTAATTACAGATTTGAAATTAAGTCCCCTTTGCAAAGATCAGTGCATCTGGACTGGTTAATCCATTAAATTATCATCTTCGAATAAGAAACCAAAAACAAAAATGACACTTTGGAAAGAAAAATAATAGTTTCAAAATGAAAGTTACTCTTCCCCTTATTTTAAAATACATAAAATTTTCTAAAATGCAAAATGGAAAGGTTTAATACACAGGAAAAACATTGCATACCTTAACTAAACAAACTAGAAAGAAAATATATTTATATACAGAACTAAGATGAATCCATGCATTATTTTTACAAATATTCACATAGATGGTTTAGAGATAAGTAGTTAAGTGTGTCTCATTAACTAATGGATGCTTTCTAGCCTCTGTCTTCATTAATTTTATTTTCTATTCAACAAAAAATAACGCTTTCAGGATATATTACATATAGAGCAATATCATTTTTATCAGTAATTTGTCTGAAAAAGAGAAAAACTTAAAGCAGAAGCCTACAAAGCAAAGCAAAGTACAAAGCAAAGAGTAATCACAATGTTTGCAAAATAGAAATGTGTGACTTTAACTTTATAGCAGGCTGCCTAATTAATCCAGACAGTAGAGAAAGCAGACTGAGGCAGGAAGTAAGAGGTAGGACTAAACTGTTAAGAAGATAATCATTTAAAATAAAACTTTAGCATCCTTATTCTAGGAATTCCTTTAATTCTACTTTGCAACTTTTAATAGGTATACTAATTTACACAGGACACACTACCATTTACTATGTAACATTAAAGCTTTCAGTTAAGAAACTGGTCACCAATGAGGTGAGAGGCACCAGGGGAAAAAGCCAACCTGCTGAGGAAGACAAAAGAGGGGAAAGACGGAAGCTGGATCTTTTCTAATGTAGTTTAGCCACTATACTGATTCTGGAACCATCTACCTCTACACTTCCTGCTATGAGAAATAATGTCTTTGTCTTTAAATGTCTTTTTAAAAAAAAAAAGAAAAGAAGAAAAGAAAACTGGTCAAAAAGTTTCACATAAGATTCGTTTAAAAATCTTTTCTTTTTCCTTAGAACAAAAATGGTTAAAAACTTGGGTTTTCTAAAGAAACTTGTATTAATATGAAGCTACGAAGATACACAAAGCTGAAGTATCTGAAACCATTTGGCTGCCTGTAGTCTCCAGCAAGATCACAAAGTACTCAAAAATTCTTTGACCTGAGGAAAGGAAGAAAAAAAAAATCAGTATAATTCCTTGACTAATTTGAGGTATCTGATATTCCTCTTCATTTAAAAATATATAATAGTTGAAGACCCCAGCTGTATAAGTAACTATCACAATGCCATTGCATTTACTTTCCAAAGAAATATTGTTAAGGCCAGGCCCAGTGGCTCATGCCTGTAATCCCAGCGCTTTGGGAAGCCGAGGTGGGTGGATCACTTAGGGTCAGGAGTTTCAGACCAGACTGGCCAACATGGTGAAACCCCCCATCTCTACTAAAAACACAAAAATTAGCTAGGCATGGAGGCGTGCACTTGATATCCCACCTACTTGGGAGTCTGAGGCAGAATTGGTTGAACCTGGGAGAAGGAGATGGCAGTGAGCCAAGATTGTGCCACTGCACTCCAGCCCAGGTGACGCAGCAAAACTGTCTCGAGAAAAAAAAAAAAAAAGAAAGAAAGAAATATTGTTAAATACTTCAGTAGTAAAAGATGAATGACCTAAAAGGTCATTTTAGGAGTTATTTATTGCTCTGTCACCCAGGCTGAGTACAGTGATGCAATCAAAGCTCACTGCAGCCTTGAACTCCTGGCTAGGTGCACACCATCATGTCTGGCTAGTTTTTGTTTGTTTTTTTTATAGAGATGAGGTCTCATTATGTTGCCCAGGCTGGTCAGGAACTCCTGGGCTCAAGCAGTCTTCCCACCTCAGCCTCCCAAAGTGCTGGGATTACAGGTGTGAGCCACTGCATCTATCAATTTTAGATACAGTTCTAAAATAGCTGTAACACCAATTTTATAATCTCTTTATTTAATATCATAGACCATTGACATATGCAGCTTTAACACTGATAACATTAATAAGCACAATAGTTCAAGCAACTCTGAAGATCAAACATGTAGTAGATTTGTCATGTTTCTGAAGCACATATGTGAATCATACCCTGCAATGTCAGTGTGTGGGGAAAATCATATAAGGAGTCAATGAACATAGCCAATTGACCATAATGTAAGAATATGCTTGTTCTTCACATATTCTAGGCTACTCAGTAATTCTCAAGAGACAAAGATTATTGCCTTGTAAAAATACCTTAAAAAGAAAGTCAACTGCTAACATTATTAATAAAAGTAAATATAATAACGTGAAATGATTCTTAGTCAAAACAAAGAAGTGTTAGATAAAATTAAAAAGTGATTTACAAAGTCAGTTAAATTGATGGTTGGCTGTTAATACTTAATGCTGACTTAATTTCATTTAATAGTATTATAAGTTAATTTATCCTATATTTTTAACATCATTAATAGTATGAAGAGGTCACTGGAATTTTCCAGATAAGCTTTAGTTCATATCATGGGAAAAACAACTACATGTATACGCTACGGTAGTTACATAAAAAGTCAAGATTTTCAAAATCCTTATTATATTCCTTATGAATGTCAAGTCTCTATTAAACAGTAGACATTATGTCACAAAAGAAAGGAAAAATCAAATTTCTCTCAAAACTAAACCAAACAAATTGTGGTTTCTTCTTTATAGCTTAATCACTGAGTTATCAACATGGGTATAGGGATATTTGTTATACAAATTCCCTTACTATTCTCTCTCAAATCTTCATCAATAAATTCTCGCCCAGTCCCTTTATCAAGGGGCACCACTCACTTAACAGAATATGGTCAACTCCCAGTGATTTGAGCGATAAATGCACTGTGATTAAGACAATGACTCAATGATTAAGCAATGTCAATTAATCCTTGACATGATCCCAAATGAAACTGAAAACTAAAACCCTCAATCTCAAGACTTTAGCCAACGTAAAAATGGATGAGATCCATATCCTACAACTTTAAATATCCTCCATATTGAATTTAGTTGAAAAAGATAAATTTAACTTCACAAGCAGTTTATTATTAAAGTATCTAAAGATTGGTGGTGTAAGGAAGAGAGGAAGAAATGGGGACAAAGCAGAGAAAAAGGGGGTGAGAAAGAACTTTTGTTATTATGATTATCCCTATTGTACAGATAGAGGCACTGAAGGATTAAAAAACAATCCTTGTTTTATTTTTATTTATTTAACTTTTTTCTAAAACATCTGTCAGATTCTGAGATTCCGAAGGATCTTTATTTTAACCCAGGCCACAAAGCTAGAATTTAGTCAGGACTGGAATCTAAACAGTCCAAAATCTTCTAAAGCTCTTAACTGTTTCTTAACATAACTTTATGGAATCTTTTCTGTTAGAAAATTGTTTTCTCACAAGTCAGTACACTTTTTTAGAAAAAACAAATATTTGTTTGTAGTCTGTCTAAATCTACCTTTTCAACCAGACTTTCATGTTTGTCTTTAAAGTCTTCATTAACATCCAGTATTAAGATAGGCACCTCTTGAAGATAATCGAAGTCGGTTCTGTTTAAAAAGAGAGATTAATAAAATAATCAGAAATGTAAAAAAAAGAGAGAGAAACATTAAAAATTCATTCGTATGTCCTTGGAAAATCAAAATGTTGTCAATCATTTACACTAAAGTTACTTTGCAATACTTCATCTGGCAGCCCCTTCTTTCTCATTTAGATTTACCACATGAAGCCAAAAAACTCGGGTACAAATATATAAAGCTGGGTACTGTAACATATGATTCTCTTCAAAATTGAAAAACAGATAATAAAGGAGGAATTTCTGCATTTTAAAGATGAGAAAACTAAAGTTCAGAATTGTCATTCTGAAGCTCAGAGGCTATCCAAGGTCACACCAATAAGACTGGACTTGAGCCAAGATCTGACTAATAACAAAGTCTATCCTCTCAACAACCATGCTATACAATGTCCCAAGTCAAAATTCTTTCTGAAAGAGTAACTAAATAATGTACAGATATATTTCCTACTTTATCACTTAAAGTGAAATTTCATATATTATACTAACAATACCACCAAGGGATACTAGTTATAAAAACTTTAAGGAAATAGGATCTCATTGCAATCAACAGGATCAAAATCTATACCTAGTTTTGAAAGATACCAATAAGCAAAATGACTGAAAATTTTACATGTTGCTAGTCATATCTTCCAAATTTTAGATTAAAATTTAACAAAGGTATTTAAAATGAATAGCAAATAAAAATAAAGAAGTCTTACTTCAGTGTCCTATGCAGGAGCCAGCTTTCATGTTTATAATGAAGTTTCTCTAAATATTCAAGAGGAATGCCTTGCTCTTCATTTCTTCCCCGTAAATATATTCGATGTAAGCATTTCTAAAAGCAAGTAATAAGAGATGGAAGAAAAAGGCAGTGAACAATTATTCTTGTCTGCTGCCATCAAAATTTTCTTTTCTGTGTCTCTCTACTCATGCTAGCCAAAATCTCTACTTATTACTTCTTAAAAGTTGAAATAATTCATTTTTCCCTCCATGAGCTTTTCAGCCACTTGGTGGCTCTAAGCCAAGTGGTACTTTCAAAAATAAGTTAAAATAAGTCTATAAATTTTTGGTATCCACACATGAAATACACTGAGTTTGATAAAAAAGAGAAAAAAACTAAACATCTACTTAAAATGTTCAGAGACAACAGCTAAAAGGTATGCCAATCTATAAACATAATCTTACTTTGCTGTTAACCAAACTTGACTATAAAATATCTATGTTCAGTTCACATAAAACCACTAAAGGCAGTGGTTCTTAATGTGATGAAAACTCTATACCAGCACAACCAAAACAACTTTGGAATGTTTTATGCCTGTCCTATATCTGCATTATCAAATAAGGTAGCCACTAGCTACCTGTGGTTTTTAAGCACTTGAAATACAGCTAGTGTGATGACCAAGGAACTAAATTTCTAAATTTTAATAACCCTAAATTTAAATAGCCACATTGGACAGTGCAGCTCTAGATTATGTTCCCCCAAAAGCACACATACATAAAAAATTTTGTATAATTTGTGGGGGCTTATAGACCCTGAGAAACTCTTCATGCATTCCAAGAAATAAAAGCCTCCAACCTAAATGACATGCATAAGACCATCGCAGCATACAAACTGTGTTTCAAACTCTAAATTCTCTTTTCAACAATTAATCCTTTCATCAAAAGATATCAGAAACAATACTGATGAAATTATCAGTATTAAAATGAAATTATTAGTATTCTTTGTTTTTTGGTGTTTGTACTATTTTCATAACTTTAAGAAATCTTTTCAAAAATAAAAGAATTTCAAAATTATTATAATTGCTAAATTCTAGCTTAATAGTGACTATAAATGTTTCAAGCAAAATGAAATTATTAGTATTCCTTACGTTCTTTTTCACATTTTTATTTACTATTTTTGTAATTAAGAACAAAAAAAATTTCAAAAATAAAAGTGAATTTCAAAATTAACTTATGAAATTGCTAAAGAATTGCTAAATCCTCGCTTACTTAATGAAGAACAAAATCTTTACTTGATGGAGAACAAAATCATCCGTTGGAATCAGAAACCTAATTTCTTTGAAAACCCAGCTTTGATAACAACACAGTATTCTAATTTTAGGCCAGAAGTTATGACATTTACATTCATCAGTGCCTACCCTGTGACTTAAGGAAAAAATGAGAATTAAAAAACAGAAACAATAGAAATGCAAGCACCAAAACCAGCAGGCTTCTGATTAAATGTAAGATCTTAATATTTAGGTTAGTTTTATGAAAGGCATATATTTGGTCTTCCTGTATTCATTATATAACATCATATGTAAATAGAATAGCTATGTTATAACCTATCACAAAAAGCACCTTTTCAAGTGAGCTCCCTTAATGGAAAATGGCAAGGGTCCTCTAAGTCTTTTCCCAACTATAGTTGCCATTATCCACTCATTTCCAAGGCACAAACAACCATAATAAAAGATTTCTTGAAATGGACCTCCATCAGCATCGCCATTCATTCAATAAATATTTACTGAGCTCCTACTATATGCTCCAACAGTGCCTACCACTGGGTGTTCTAGGCACTGGAAATTCAACAGTAATCAAAATACCCAAGGTCCCGCCTCAGAAAGTCTATATTCTAGGAGTTGCTTGACCACATTCATTACTTTAACTGTGATGAATGAGAAGAGTCTGCAAATGTTGGGAAGAAATAATGAGGAAAATAAAAAAGGATTGAGGAAGCGCAAAGAGCCTAAAAAAGCAACTTGCCCAGGCTGGGATTCTAATTTGCTGAGAAAAAAGAATGCTCCTATCTGCACAGTTACAAGTTTCTAATTTAGAGATGGGGAGTGGGAGGTTGGGAGACTGGAGTTAAACTAAATTGCCCTGATTATATACCACTAAAAAGAGTTCTAAATATTTCTTTAAATTTTCAATGCAATACATTTTTATTGGGTTTTACCTCTGGAGTGGCTCGAAGATAAATGATTCCATCCAATTCAAGGCTTTGGCCAAATTGGTTATGCATCCAGTCATGCCAGTCTTGATAAATTGTCCACTCAGTTTCATTCATGCATTCAGATTCATACAAATTAGATGCAAAAATATACCTAAAAGAGAGTCTTCATCAACACATGTATCATTTCAAAACAAACAAACAAACAAACAAACAAAGAAATAAAAAAGAAAACATGAACACGAAACATTCTCCTAAATCCAGTGGCACATAGTGCCATGGAAAGCAGAAAAAGACAGGAGTCTTTCCATCATGTTTTTGGCCAATGGTTCTCAAAATATGGAGTGAGGACCCCATGAGTCCCCAAGATATTCTAAGGGGTTCTGTGAGAGGCCAGATTACTTCATATACCAATATACTTCAAACAAACAAACATATCATAACAGATTAAATACAGAAGCATAAATAAAAATCCAGCTCTTTTAATAAGTGAGGCATTAAAGATATCTGCAAAAATGTAAAGCAATGATACTTTTCTAGCTAGTTTTTATTTTAGAAAATATAACTTTTTGTGAAGTGTATTTATATTAATATGTAATGAATTTATTATTGCTAGTTTTAAATCATTTTTGTGCATCTCAATTTCTAGTAACGCAAGTATCAATAGGACAAGTTCTTTGGATGCCTCGATAGTTATTAAGAACTGAAAAGGGTCCCGAGATCAAAAAGTCTGAGAACCTCTGTTCTGAGCTAACTTTGGAGGTCAAAAGAATCCTAGCATAAGTAGGGCAATTCTAAGGCCCCTTAGAGACTTTTATCTACTTGTTCCAGGTAAGAGTCTAGGATATAGATACAGATTTAATCAGAGCAGATGAGAATTTTAAAAGGGTTAGAGGGAAAAACAACTTCTCTGCAAATTTAAATGAGATGGGCACCACCATATTCCCAACAGTTTCTATGGAAGCTGGTGATTAATAAATGCAATAACTTCCCTAATGCCATTAGTACCAGACTGCTGAGGGATTTAAATATCATTTTCCATCTTAAATCCCCAACTCAGCCATTCATATTACTAATTCCCAGGAAACATTAAAAAAAAAAAAAAAGAAAGAAAGAAAAGAAAAACAAAAAGTCCAGTTCTAAGATAAAAACTTCAAATGGCCACGTATAAGCCATTTATACATACCTGTCACTATACACAGATCGTTCAAAAAGTAATACAGGTTTCTCTGCATCTTTGAGCTTGCCATTGAGAGAGGCAAGCTGAGCTCTTATTCGACTGAGACAGGCATATGTTTGGAAGGTAAAAGACCATCGTTCAGGTTTCTCATACATCATCTGAAGAACATTCCCACCATTTTTCTGAGACGTTGTAAGTTCCTATTTTGAATGTGCAAAAAGAAAAGCAAAATTAATTATAGGGCTATTTTAATTTTTTAAGGCTAAAAAAGAAAAGTCAGATAAATAAATGCAATCATGATTAGCAAAACCAAGATGATTAAGTTCCCTTTCTCATACTCTTTCCAAATATATTTTTCAGATTGTCTGAGGTCTGGAAAAATCCTTAGATCTTTCTCACAAGAGGTTACAAACTAATAACCTATGGAAGAAATCCTTGTTTGGTCCAAAAGGCCTTTTTAAAACTTTGACTTAGTTTGTCAATATTATTGTCAGTATTTAAAAGCTAAATAATTTCACATAAAATATTTGGATTTACATCTTCTTTTTCTTTTTTTTTTTTTTTTTTGAGAGGGAGTCTTGCTCTGTCTCCCAGGCTGGAGTGCAGTGGCACGATCTCAGCTCACTGCAACCTCCACCTACTGGGTTCAAGCAATTCTCCTGCCTCAGTCTCCCGAGCAGCTGGGACTACAGGCGCATGCCACTATGCCCGACTAATTTTTTGTATTTTTAGTAGAGATGGGGTTTCACCGTGTTGGCAAAGATGGTCTTGATCTCCTGACCTCATGATCCGCCCGCCTTGGCCTCCCAAAGTGCTGGGATTACATCTTCTTTTTAAAAATGAAAAAAAACAAGCAGTACTGTGCCCATATTCCCTCTTGGCAAAAATCAGCTAGAGTCAAGTCACAGATGCCTCCTTTAGATGGGATATATGCTCTCCAGCTTATTAACCCCCACCATTCCCAGACGATTTTCATAACAGGCCTGATACATTCATTTGGCTGGCTGGTACCTTTAGGCATTTGTATTTGTAACCCTCCAATCTTCTAATACAACAGAATAGTCCCTCCCCCAGATTTTGTAATTCAATACTCTTATTGTTAGAACCACATTTTCCATGTTGAGGAAAAATACAAATATAAATTTTAAAATGAAGTAAAAACTCTTATCATCTTTTATCTGAGTTAGAACTAGCATCTGGAAACATGAATTATTTTTCTCTTTCTATAAAGTTTTCCTAGTTCTGTCCACCAAAACGCCTATAAACAATGAGAACCTTGTAGGAATATACAAAAATATTACCCAGATTATAATCTCTAAATACCATTTCCCACTGAAAGGAATTAGAATTCTGATTCTAAATCTGGGGAAGAAAATATACAAGATGAGCTTCATCTTGTATATTTTAGGAAACTATTACAGACCACTGGGATTGTGCCAAGGACAAAAGAGCCAACATAAATAAAGCTGCCACTGGTCAAACAAAGAATTTGAACATCGAAAATGAATGGGAGGCAAAAATCCATGAGTTTATAATACTAAAAACAACAACAACAAACCTCTAGTCATGTTTTGAGGCTCCTAAGGCACAAATTATTCTGGGAATGTGTAGGTGAAAAGAAAAAAAAGTCCCATTTTATTTTGGCCTTTCCTGTATAAATACTTTCAGGGTAATAAAGTGGTATATGAAGAAGAGGTCTTCATTCCTGAAGAATCTCAGCCAATAAATCTAGAAGGCTGGAGAAGGAATATCACCTTTTACAACACCTACTAATATACTGCAATGAGGCAACAATTAGCAATAGATGCTATTATTAAAGTTAATTGGGAATTTTATAACAGATGAATCAAGCTGACAAAACCTAAACTGTTTGATTTTAACATCACAAAACACATCTTTTTGATTTAAAGAAATACATATCACCAACTAGGAATCTTGCCAAAAAAGAATTGAAAGTAAATCTAATCAAGTCTGTCTCTACTTGTAAATTTACTGGAAATACAGAGAACTGAAAAACATGTTAAATTTTACCAGAGATACACTCAGCCAAAACCAGAATGAGGAAAATTATGTAGAACAAATGACCCTGTTTCTTCAACAAATAAATTATAAAGGAAGAAAAGGAAGAGACAACCAATAGATTAAAATTTAAAAGCATATCAAGGCTGGGCCCGGTGGTTCACGCCTGTAATCCCAACACTTTGGGAGGCCGAGGCAGGCAGATCACCTGAGGTCAGGAGTTCAAGACCAGCCTGGCCAACATGGTGAAACCCTGTCTCTACCAAAATTATAAAAAATTAGCCAGGCATGGTGGCACGCACCTATAATCCTAGCTACTTGGGAGGCTAAGGCAGGAGAATCACTTGAACTGGGGAGGCAGAGGTTGCAGTGAGCTGAAATCGTGCACTGCACTCCCGCCTGGGTAACAGAGCAAGACTCCATCTCAGAAAAATAAATAAACAAAAATAAAAAATAAATAAAGGGCATATCAACCACCAAATGTAACGTGTGTGAACCTTGTTTGGTTCTTAATTTCAAAAAATTATGAAAATATTATTTTTAATGGGGAAATATGAACACAGACCGGATAAGATGATAAAAAGAATTATTAATCTTTTAGATGATATTTTTTAAAAGACTATATTTCCAGAGTTCTCTTTGAGTCTTTGTTTTCTCCAGATGAAGTAATATATTCTCTAAGATAGAGGTTCTTCAAAATATAGTAGGAAAAGCTCCAGGAGTCTCTGGATTTTTTCAGGAGGCTAAAATTCTGGAGATCTGTTCATAATAACCTAAATATGCTTTTAACATTACTGAGCTGTACCCTTAAAAACGGTTCAGATGATAAATTTTATATTTTTGCCACAATAAAAAAATTAATCACTAAAAAAGACCACATACCTCATTTTATTTGAATTTCCTCAATAAATATAATCTCTCTTGCCCAAAGCAATTTCAAAGTTTACTATATTAAAATAACTCAGAGAACCAATCTTGATATCACCTAACCAAAAAAATAATAAACTAGTTCTAAAAATACAAACATGTAAATTCAAACTGAATCAAAAATCTGAAATAGAATTTTCAGCTATGAAGATGTTATTGTCTCTTAGTTTAATAGTGTAACAGATTAGAAAATTAACAGTAAGCCAGGGTATCATTATCTGGTTCTTCAGGATAATTTATGAGTCATATAAAACATTTTCTTTTGATCCTATGATGAAATTTGAGACAAATTGCTAGGGTTTTTTGTATGCAAGTATAAATGTTAAGAATAAAATACATATTAAAAATTTATCCAGCCAGGTGAGACAGCTCAGGCCTATAATCCCAGCACTTTGGGAGTCCGAAGCAGGCGGATCACTGAAGCTCAGGAGTTCCAGACCAGCGTGGGCAACATGGCAAAACCCTGTCTCTACAAAAAATTAGCCAGGTATGGTGGCGTGCACCTGTAATCCCAGCTACTCCAGAGGTTGAGGTGGGAGAATTGCTTATGCCTGGGAGGTGGAGGTTGCAGTGAGCCAAGACTGTGCCACTGCACTCCAGCCTGGGTAACAGAGCAAGAATCTTGTCTCAAAAAAAAAAAAAAAGAAAGAAAGAAAAAAAAAAATCTGAAAACTACTGTGCATCATCTTTACCAAACTGAATGTTTATTTTATCAAGTTTTTCCCTCTGCAAACTATCCAGAAAAAAATATGAATGTGTCAGAGTGAAACTACACTGAATACAAATTGGTAGAACACTGTTAGATAGAAAGCAGTTTAGCTACATTTGTGGGAAAAAAAAATCTGTACCTTTTGGCCCAATTAATTCCACTTTTGAAAATTTAAAGAAATAATCTAAGCCAGGCACGATGGCTTACGCCTGTAATCCCAGCATTTTGGGAGGCCGAGGAGGGTGGATCACAAGGTCAGGAGATGAAGACCATCCCGGCTAACACAGTGAAACACAGTGAAATTTTAGTCTCTACTAAAAATACAAAAGAAAAATTAGCGGGGCGTGGTGCGGGCGCCTGTAGTCCCAGCTACTCAGGAGGCTGAGGCAGGAGAATGGTGTGAACCTGGGAGGCAGAGCTTGCAGTGAGTCCAGATGGCTGCACTCCAGCCTGGGTGACAGAGCGAGACTCCATCTCAAAAAACAAACAAAAAAAAAGATATAATCTAGAATACAGATTTAACCACAAAGGTATTTATCACAGAGCTAAGCGAATAGGTTATCATTTCACTATTATTAGGCATTTATATTAATAATAGTACATGCATACAATAAATTAGGCTGCCGTTAAAAATCATTTACAGTAAATTTTTAATGATAATTTTAATTGCCCTAACATATAAATATTATGGGGGACGGGGAAGAAACAAAATACAAAACTGTATATACTGTTTTATCAAGTAAGATCTATGGTTATCTCTGGATAATAAGGTTATAGGTAAGTTTTATTCCTGTCTTTTGATAATTTCTAATATTTCCTTAACTTCAAACAGTAAACAAGTATTACTTTATAATATTTTTAAAATTATGTATCACCTCCGCCAAAATGTAATATATTACATTATTATTTCAACTATGTAAAAGATACATACAGAGTGGTAGGATTATGGATAATTTTTATTCTGTCTCTATAATACATATCCATTGTCACTTTATGAAAGAATATTTGTTTTATAGGAAGTACAGATTATTGCCAAGGTAAGTGAAAAACAGAAATATCAAGGTCAGCTATAAAATCATTTATCTTTTAATTCTAAGTCTAATCTTTGTAAACATTGCAAAAGAGTTGAATTAAGTTCAATTGTAAAAGATCAGAGTCTACCAAATAAGATAATTATAAAATAGCCAACAGGCCAGGAATGGTGACTCATACACCTAATTCCAGCACTTTGGGAGGCTGAGGCAGGCAGACTGCTTGATCCCAGGAGTTTGAGACAAGCCTGGGCAACATTGGCAAAATCCTATCTCTATAAAAAATACAAAAATTAGCCGGGCATGTCGGTGCGGGCCTGTAGTCCCAGCTACTGAGGAGGTTGAGGTGGGAGGATCACTTGAGCCCAGGAGGCGGAGGCTGCAATGAGCTGAGGTTCACCATTGTACTCTAGCCTGGACAACAAAGCAAGACTCAAAAAAATACAAGCCAACAAAAGTTATCACATCAATTCAAAAGGTACAAGTGGAAGTGCTTTATCAAGCACTCTTAACTAATTTTCAAGAACGACTTATTGGGCCAGAGCAGTGGCTCACACCTGTAATCCCAGCACTTTGGGAGGCCAAGATGGGTGGATCACTTGAGGTCAGGAGTTCAAGACCAGCCTGACCAACATGGTGAAACCCCATGTCTACTAAAATTACAAAAATTAGCCAGGCGTGGTGGCACACACCTGTAATCCCAGCTCCAGCTACTTGGGAGGCTGAGGCAAGAAAATCGCTTGAACCCAGGAGGCAGAGGTTGCAGTGAGCCAAGATCACACCACTGCACTTCAGCCTGAGCAACAGAACGAGACTCTGTCTCAAAAAAAAAAAAAAGAATGACTTATTAAAAGTAAAAAATATGCTGTTGTGTCATAAATAAGTATGGTTTACACCTTCTTTATCATAGTTTCTAGTTTTTCAGTGGCTTACCAGCGGTAAGAAGTGTTGGATAAAAGTAAAATAGTATTGGTAATGTATATGTTAATTAGCTTGGTTTAACCATTCCACAATGTAGACATATTTTAAAACATCATGTTGTATACCATAAATATAATTTTTATATTATATATAATTTACATATGAATATAAAATTAAATATAATTTTTATATTATATATAATTTACATATGAATATAAAATTAAATATAATTTTTATCTGTAAATTTAAAAATATCTTTTTTAATTAAAAGTAAAATAGTACTTCACAATTAGTAACAGTGATCCTCCAAAAGAATTCAGCTCAATGAAAAAAAAAGAGACAGCTTCCTAGCAGTCTGCATATCTCAAAAATAAGCTAAAAGGAAACAATTAAATCAAAGCTTTGGGTCTAAATAATAACATAAATCACCATATAAAGTACATTATCATTATTTTAAAAAACATTCCATACCAAGATTGCTAATAATCTGAGTGGTATGTTTTAAAGATCATTCTTACCAAGAGTGATTTGGAGAAGGGAGAGATTACATAATCTTCTTTGGTGCTTTGCCTCTTACTATTTTGCCAAAATTAGTGGTACCTTATCAATTGTATAGCAACATTTCGGCCACTAGGTGGCAGGTTAAAAAAAAAAAAAAAGCTGAACCAGCAAAAGCTAAGCATATGGATGCACAATAAGTTGCTAAAGGAAGAGATCAGAGGTACCAAAGGCCCAATTCTTCCAAATCTACAAATGCCAAGAAGTGTGATGAAATGAGAACATCCAAAGTAGGACTGACCTTGCCAAGGTCTGAAAACAGTCACTTCTCATCACTAAGAGCATTCTAAGAAAAACTGACATTTGAATAGTGGGTGGTTCATACTATAACCTCAAGGAATAGATCAAGGATGAATCTGGGGAAGGACTACTGGATGAAGAAATAAAATCTCATTTCTTGAGTTTAGTGGAAGAAAATATCCAAAGATACAGGGAAGCCACCCACCCAACCATCCTCATATTCCACCACTCTATCCCAGAAATACTATCCCCACAGTGTGAAACTGTTTACAGAAGCACAGAGAATTAACAATGTAGCAGTCCCCAATACACACAAAACAGCTGAGGCCACCTTCCAAGAATGTGCACCAGACTCCAACAAAGGTAATCAAATTGTAACATCATGAAGATATGACCAGATTACAATAAACTGTCTGATAAAAGAATATGTTAATAATAATAGGATCACCTGCATGCTAGTTATAAAGAATGGCCAGTTTGGCATTCTGACTCTAGTATATGGAAAGAAAACGCCCCATTCCATAAACATGGATATCAGATTCAGAAAGCCATTAAGTCTTAAAATGAAGACAAATGTATTAAAGCATCATAATCTGATGACATAGTCTGATTAACATGATTTAACTAATTCCTCTGGGCTCTGATTCCAAGCTCAACAGAAAACCTTATTATAAATTGTCTTGTCTTGTATATGAAAGCAATGTTTTTCAACTTCTCTGCAATCTAACTAAAGGGTTCAATATACTCCCAACAGTAACAGTGATTCACTAGGGTGATGACTTTTAACTAGGAGGCATCCCACATATTTGAACCTCCAAGGGATTGTTATTTTAAAAAGCACTCAAATCCCTGAGATTCTTTCTTGTGTGTGCAAATTGTGGAATACATGAGAAATTTTGTACATGTACATAATGTGCAGTAATCAAATCAAGATATTCAGGGTGTCCATCACCAGAGTACAATATATTTTTGCATTCTACTCTGCTGTAAAACACTGAATTATTTCTTCAAGCTTCCTGTATGTCTGTATACTTTAACTCACTCCTCTTCATCTTCCCCCTCCCCTCCACCTACCCTTCCCAGTTACTGTTATCTATTTTTCCACACTCTATCTCAAGTGTTCAAATTGTTTAGCTCCCAGAGATTCTTATGACTTCCTTCCACTGGTTGAGAATTATGAACCAAATAAAGAATAAACTGATCTAAATTCAATTACCTTAATGATTACATTTCTTTCTGCAAATTAAAATTTTTGGCATTTTGGTTTTATTTATCAGTTTCTGTGCCCTTGGTTAATGTGAGGCATGCTGAGAGTCAAATGACAAATGTGTCAGCAGACCTTAAATGGAGGTCACCTAGTCCAATACCCTGTTTAAGAATACCCTCTATTTTCCAACATTGGTTTAATCTGGTTAGTTTCTAATACCTGAGGATAACTGCACTGACAGCTGACCCCAGAAATAAAAGGAAAAAGAGTTGCTTTTAGAACTTAAGTCTCTCCTTTCAAAAGGTAAGCAAACTTGAGTAGGCACTTCAGCAAAAAGCTATATAAAAAATGCAGTGAGAGAAGACAGATGGCCCAGAGGAAAATGGGCAAAAGGACCCAAGTGGGCACTTCACAAAAATCAAAATGCCTAATAAACATATGAAAAGGAACACAGCCTCATTAGCAAGCGGGGAAATACAAATTAAACAAAAAAATAGTAACCACTCAGCAGAATGACAAAAATGAGAAAGCCAGACACGACTAAATGCTGGCAAAGACATGGATTAATGAGAGCTTGATTACACTGTGGGGAGAGAAAACTGGAAAGCCAGTTGGGAAAACAGGCATCATAACATTCCTAGTAATTTTACTTCTTATTCCTACAGAAACTTTTGCATGTATGCAAGTGAATTTACGTTCAGAGCAATGCTGTTTATATGAGTAACTAAACTGGAAATCATTCAAAAATCAATTAAAGGTATAAAATGAACAAACAGTGATATATGAATAAAATTAAATACTATAGGCCCCACACAGTGGCTCACGCCTGTAATCCCAACACTCTGGGAGGCCAAGATGGGCAGATCGCTTGAACCCAGGAGTTTGAAACCAGCCTGGGTAACATGGCAAAACCCCATCTCTATAAAAAATACAAAAATTAGCCAAGCGTGGTGGCACACAGGTGTGGTGGCCTATGGTGCTAGCTACTCTGGAGGCTGAGGAGGGAGGATCACCCGAGCCTGGGGAGGTCGAGGCTGCAGTGAACCATGGCTGTGCCACTGCACTTTACCTGGGCAACTGAGTGAAATCCTGTCTCAAAAAAACAGTATTTTTAAAAAACAAAATTCAATACTATATAGCTGAAAATAAACAAGCTATAGCTGCATATAACAATACGGACAAATTTCATAAATATATTAAGTAAAAGAAGCGAGAGGAAAAAATACAAACAATGTAATTCCATTTATATAACTTCAAAAACAGACTAAACTAAATTATACTTAGAGGTATGTTCATGTATGTTCAAACAATTTTTAGGAAGCAGGAAAATTATTATCACAAAAGAATGGGATTGATTACCCCTAGCAGAGTAGTAACGCAGGAAAGAAGATATTGTGATTGGAGAAGACAAACAGGGATTTCTGGAACGATAATGTTGTATTTCTTGACCTGGATAATGGTTATAAAGATGTCAACTTTAAAACTGTTCTTCAAACTGTACATTAGCTATCAACCACTTTTCTACAGATAACATCATAATGCCAAAAATGTTTTTAAAAAGAAGCAAATAAACAAATTTACCCACTTTAAAATTCTACTGTAGACTAACCTTGCCTTTCCCCAAAAATCAAATGTAAAACATCAATTTCTTAAGATAATGAGGTCTATATGGGAAGAAAGCCCCTTTAAGATTTAGTCCTGGATATCCTAAGGATTGTAACATCATGTACTAAGGATTGTAACATCATGTGTACTGAATTAGGCCCTAGGTCTAAAGTTAGCTATGCCTGGCAAACAGAAGGTGTATGAAAAAATATTTTTGATTATTCAAAACCATATATTGTCAAAGTCCATGGAATATCTTGCTAGTGATTCCTCTTTGCATATGTGATTTACATTTTAAATATTCAATTATTATTCCCAGAATTCCTTATACCAACGGCTAAATTTTTTTTAAACTTTTTTTTCCATTTTCTGTCCTCCTCTGATCAAAGTAACTTGCTAGCATACATTTCCATTTTTAAGGTTTCTGCCTTACTGTTTTCAATTTCTTTTTTCTTTTAGACAGGGTCTTGCTGTCACCCAGGCTGGGGTACAGTGGCATGAGCATGGCTCACTACAGTCTCAATTTCTTGGGCTCAAGCAATCCTACAACCTCAGCCTTCCAAGTAGCTGTAACCCCAAGTGCAGGCTACCACACCTAGCTAATTTTTAAATTTTTTGTAGAGATGGGGTCGCCCTATGCTGCCCAGGCTGGTCTCGAACTCCTGGGCTCAAGCGATCCTCCGGCCTCAGTCTCCCAAAGTGCTGGGATTGGCTGCTCTGCCAATGGAGCAGCCATTCTTTATTGCTTTACCTTCCTAATAAACTTGCTGTCACTTAAAAAAAAAAAAAAAGTTCTGGGATTACATGTATAAGCCACCACACCTGGCCTTGCTTTCAATTTCAATTCTCATTTCTCCAGAAATAAAAATCTTAGCAATGTCTCTCTCACACATACATTTTAGTATAAAAAAGTGGAACTGTACTGTCATTCTCTTTCTTCCTCATTTGCAGCGCAGAATAGAAAAAAGCTGGGAAATTAAAACTTGTGCCCAGAGTGAAAGTCTGGCAAGAATGAAAGTAAAAAGAAATGAGAGTAAATGACAAAAGGCTTAAAAGGTAAAACTCAGTTACTGAATAGTACTTTTTCTTTTTCTTTTTCTTTTTTTTTTTTTTTTGAGACGGAGTCTTGCTCTGTAGACAGGGCTGGAGTGCAGTGGCCGGATCTCAGCTCACTGCAAGCTCCGCCTCCCGGGTTTACGCCATTCTCCTGCCTCAGCCTCCCGAGTAGCTGGGACTACAGGCGCCCGCCACCTCGCCCGGCTAGTTTTTTTTTTTTTTTGTATTTTTAGTAGAGACGGGGTTTCACCGTGTTAGCCAGGATGGTCTCGATCTCCTGACCTCGTGATCCGCCCGTCTCGGCCTCCCAAAGTGCTGGGATTACAGGCTTGAGCCACCGCGCCCAGCCGTCTTTCTTTTTTTTTTTTTTTTTTTTTTGAGATGGAGTCTTACCTCTGTTACCCAGGTTGGAGTGTAATCGCGTGATCTCGGCTCACTGCAACCTCCCAGGTTCAAGCAATTATCTGGCCTCAGCCTCCCAAGTAGCTAGGATTACAGGCGCCCACCACCATGCCCAGCTAATTTTTGTATGTTTAGTAGAGACGGGGTTTCACCATGTTGGCCAGGCTGGTCTCCAACTCCTGACCTCAGGCGATCTGCCTGCCTCAGCCTCCCAAAGTCCTGGGATTACAGACATGAGCCACCACGCCTGGCCTTATTTGCTTGTTTTTAAACAAAACGTGAAAAGACACTGAAAGGCCGGGCGCAGTGGTTCATGCCTGTAATCCCAGCATTTTGGGAGACTGAGGCAGGCAGATCACCTGAGGTCGGGAGTTCAAGACCAGCCTGACCAACATGGAGAAACCCCGTCTCTACTAAAAATACAAAAAAAACTAGCCGGGCACAGTGGCCCATGCTTGCAATCCCAGCTACTCCAGAGGCAGAGGCAGGAGAATTGCTTGAACCTGGGAGGCGGACATTGTGGTGAGCCGAGATCGAGCCATTGCACTCCAGCCCGAGCAACAAAAGTGAAACTCCATCTCAAAAAAAAAAAAAAAAATTAGAAAAGACACTGAAGGAATTTAATTTGCTATTAGATTTTTTTAAACTTTATTTAACTTTTTAAAAACTTTTAGATTCCCGGGCAAGATGGCCGAATAGGAACAGATCTGGTCTGCAGCTCCCAGTGAGACCAATGCAGAACACGGGTGATTTCTGCATTTCCAACTGAAGTACCCAATTCATCTCACTGGGACTGGTTATACAGTGGGTGCAGCCCACGGAGGGCAAGCAGAAGCAGGATGGGGCATCGCCTCACCTGGGAAGTGCAAGGGGTGGGGGAACTCCCTCCCCTAGCCAAGGGAAGCCTTGAGGGATGGTGCTATCCAGCCCAGATACTAGGCTTTTCCCACAGTCTTCAAAACCCGCAGATCAGGAGATTCCCTCGGGTGCCTACACCACAAGGGCCCTGGTTTTCAAGCACAAAACTGGGCGGCCATTTGGGCAGACATGGAGCTAGCTGCAGGAGTTTTTTTCATACTCCAGTGGCGCCTGGAATGCCAGTGACACAGAACCATTTACTCTCCTAGAAAGGGGGCTGAAGTCAGGGAGCCTAGTGGTCTTGCTCAACAGATCCCACCCCCACGGAGCCCAGCAAGCTAAGATCCACTAGCTTGAAATTCTCACTGCCAGCACAGCAGTCTGAAGTTGACCTGGGACGCTCCACTTCGTGGGGGGAGGGGCGTCCGCTCTTACTGAGGCTTCAGTAGGCGGTTTTCCCCTCACAGTGTAAATAAAACCACCTGGAAGTTTGAGCTGGGCGGACCCCACCACAACTTGGCAAAGCCCTGTAGCCAGACTGCCTCTCTAGACTCCTCCTTTCTGGGCAGGGCATTTCTGAAAGAAAAGCAGCAGCCCCAGTCAGGGACGTATAGATCAAACTCCCATCTCCCTAGGACAGAGCACCTGGGGAAAGGGGCAGCTGTGAGTGCAGCCTCAGGGGACTTAAACATTCCTGCCTGCTGGCTCTGAAGAGAGCAGTGGAATTCCCAGCGCAGCGCTCGAGCTCTACTAAGGGACAGGCAGCATCCTCAAGAGGGTCCATGACTCCCGTGCCTCCTGACTAGGACACACCTCCCAGCAGGGATCGGCAGACACCTCATACAGGAGAGCTCCGGCTGGCATCTGGCAGGTGCCCCTCTGGGACAAAGCTTCCAAAGGAAGGAGCAGGCAGCAATCTTTGCTGTTCTGCAGCCTCCGCTGGTGATACTCAGGCAAACAGGATCTGGAGTGGACCTCCAGCAAACTCCAGCAGACCTGCAGCAGAGAGGCCTGTTAGAAGGAAACTAACAAACAAAAAGCAATAGCATCAACATTAACAAAAAGGACAATCACGCAAAATCCCCATCTGAGGTTCACCAACATCAAAGACCAAAGTAGATAAATCCACAAAGATAAGGAAAAGCCAGTGCGAAAAGGCTAAAAATTCCAAAAACCAGAATGTTTTTTCTCCTCCAAAGGACCACAACTCCTCACCAGCAAGAGAACAAAGCTGGACGGAGAATAAGTGTGACGAATTGACAGAAGTAGGCTTCAGAAGGTGGGTTAAAACAAACTCCACTGAGCTAAAGGAGCATGTTCTGACCCAATGCAAGGAACTAAGAACCTTGATAAATGGCTACCGGAACTGCTAACTAGAATAACCAGTTTACAGAAGAACATAAATGACCTGATGGAGCTGAAAAACACAGCACAAGAACTTAGTGAAGCATACACAAGTGTCAATAGCCAAATCGATTAAGTGGAAAAAAGAATATCAGAAACTGAAGATAAACTTAATAAAAATAAAGCGTGACAATAAGATTAGAGAAAACAGAATGAAAAGAAACAAAGTCTCCCAAAAAATATGGGACCATGTGAAAAGACCAAACCTAGTTTGACTGGTGTACCTGAAACTGACGGGGAGAGTGGAACCAAGCTGGAAAACACACTTCAGGATTATTATCCAGGAGAACTTCTCCAACCTAGCAATTCAGGCCAACATTCAAATTCAGGAAATAAAGAGAACATCACAAAGATGCTCCCTGAGAACAGCAACCCCAGGACACATAATCGTGAGATTCACCAAGATTAAAATAAAGGAAAAAATGTCAAGGGCAGTCAGAGAGAAAGGTTAGGTTACCCACAAAGGGAAGCCCATCAGACTAACAGTGGATCTCTCTGCAGAAACCCTACATGCCAGAAGAGAGTGTAGACTAACATTCAACATTCTTAAGGAAAAGAATTTTCAACCCAGAATTTCATATCCAGTCAAACTAAGCTTCACAAGTGAAGGAGAAATAAAATCCGTTACAGACAAGCAAATGCTGAGGGATTTTGTCGCTACCACGCCTGCCTTACAAGAGCTCCTGAAGGAAGCATTAAATATGGAAAGGAAAAACCGGTACCAGCCACTGCAAAAACATACCAAAATGTAAAGACAACTGACACTATGAAGAAACTGCATCAACTAATGGGCAAAATAACCAGCTAGCATCATAATAACAGGATCAAATTCACACATAACAATATTAACCTTAAATGTAAATGGGCTAAATAGCCCAATTGAAAGACACAGACTGGCAAATTAGATAGAATCAAGATCCATCAGTGTGCAGTCTTCAGGAGTCACATCTCACATGCAAAGACACAGAAAGGCTATAAAGGGATGGAGGGAGATTTACCAAGCTAATGGAAAGCAAAAAAAAAAGGGGGCTGCAATCGTAATCTCTGATAAAATAGACTTTAAATCAAGAAAGATGAAAAAAGACAAAGAAGGGCATTACATAATGGTAAAGGGATCAATGCAACAAGAAGAGCTAACTATCCTAAATATATATGCACCCAATACAGGAGCACCCAGATTCATAATGCAAGTTCTTAGAAACCTACAAAGAGACTTAGACTTCCACATAATAACAGTGGGAGACTTTAACAACCCACTGTCAATATTAGGTCAACAAGACAGAAAATTAACAAGGATATTCAGGACTTGAACTCAGCTGTGGACCAAGCGGACCTAAAAGACATCCATAGAACTCCCTACCCAAATCAACAGAATATACATTCTTCTCAGTAACACAATGCACTTACCCTAAAATTGACCACATAATTGGAAGTAAAACATTCCTCAGCAAATGCAAAAGAATGGAAATCATAACAGTCTGTCAGACCACACTGCAATCAAAGTAGAACTCAGGATTAAGAAACTCACTCAAAACTGCACAACTACATGGAAACTGAACAACCTGCTCCTCAATGACTACTGGGTAAATAACAAAATTAGGGCAGAAATAAATAAGTTATTTGAAACCAATGAGAACAAAGACGTAACGTACCACAATCTCTGGGACACAGCTAAAGTAGTGTTTAGAGGGAAATTTATAGCACTAAATGCCCACAAGAAAGCAGGAAAGATCTAAAATCGACACCCTAACATCACAATTAAAAGAACTAGAGAAGCAAGAGCAAACAAATTCAAAAGCTAGCAGAAGACAAGAAATAACTAAGATCAGAGCAGAACTGAAGGAGATAGAGACATGAAAAACTCTTAAAAAAAAAAAAAATCAATGAATCCAGGAGCTGGTTCTTCGAAAAGATTAACAAAATATATAGACCACTAGACAGACTAATAAAGAAGAAAAGAGGGAAGAATCAAATAGACACAATAAAGGATCACCACTGATCCCACAGAAATACAAACTACCATGAGAGAACACTATAAACACCTCCAAGCAAATAAGCTAGAAAATCTAGAAGAAATGGATAAATTCCTGGACATATACGCCCTCCCAAGATTAAACCAAGTAGAACTCGAATCCCTGAATAGGCCAATAACAAGTTCTGAAATTGAGGCAGTAATATCCTACCAACCAAAAAAAGCCCAGGACCAGAGAGATTCACAGCTGAATTCTACCAGAGGTACAAAGAGGAGGTGGTACCATTCCTTCTGAAACTATTCCAAACAACAGAAAAAGAGGGACTCCTCCCTAACTCATTTTTTGAGGCCAGCATCATCCTAACACAAAAACCTGGCAGAGACACAACAAAAAAAGAAAATTTCAGGCCAATATCCCTGATAAACATTGATGTGAAAATCCTCAATAAAATACTGGCAAACCGAATCCAGCAGCACATTAAAAAGCTTATTCATCACGATTAAGTCAGCTTCATCCCTGGGATGCAGGGCTGGTTCAACATATGCAAATCAATTAACGTAATCCATCACATAAACAGAACCAGTGACAAAAACCGCATGATTATCTCAATAGATGCAGAAAAGGCCTTCGACAAAATTCAACATCCCTTCATGCTAAAAACTCTCAATAAACTAGGTATTGATGAAACATATCTCAAAATAATAAGAGCTATTTATGACAAACCCACAACCAATACCATTCCCTTTGAAAACCGGCACAAGACAAGGATGCCATCTCTCACCACTCCTATTCAATATAGTATTGGAAGGTCTGGCCAGGGCAATCAGGCAAGAGAAAGAAATAAAGGTATTCAAATAGGAAGAGGGGAAGTAAATTATCTCTGTTTGCAGATGACATGATTGTATATTTAGAAAACCCCATCGTCTCAGCCCAAAAACCCCTTATGGTGATAAGCAACTTCAGTAAAGTCTCAGGATACAAAACCAATGGACAAAAATCACAAGCATTCCCATACACCAATAATAGACAGAGAGCCAAATCATGAGTGAATTCCCATTCACAATTGTTTTACAAAGAGAATAAAATACCTAGGAATACAACTTACAATGGATGTGAAGGACCTCTTCAAGGAGAACTACAAACCACTGCTCAAGGAAATAAGAGAGGACACAAACAAATGGAAAAACATTCCACGCTCATAGATAGGAAAAATCAATATCATGAAAATGGCCATACTGCCCAAAGTAATTTATAGATTCAATGCTATTCCCATCAAGCTACCATTGACTTTCTTCACAGAATTAGAAAAAACTACCTTAAATTTAATATGGAACCAAAAAAGAGCCCATATAGCCAAGACAATCCTAAGCAAATAGAACAAAGCTTGAGGCATCACACTACCTGACTTCAAACTATACTACAAGGCTACAGTAACCAAAATGGCATGGTACTGGTACCAAAACAGATATATAGACCAAAATATAGAACACAGCCCTCAGAAATACCACCACACATCTACAGCCATCTGATCTTTGACAAATCTGACAAAAACAAGCAATGGGAAAAGGATTCCCTATTTAATAAATGGTGTTGGGAAAACTGGCTAGCCATATGCAGAAAACTGAAACTGGACCCCTTCCTTACACCTTATACAAAAATTAACTCAAGATGGATTAAAGATTTAATCATAAGACCTAAAATCATAAAAACGCTAGAAGAAAACATACGCAATACCATTCAGGACAGAGGCATGGGCAAAGACTTCATGACTAAAATACCAAAAGCAGTGGTAACAAAAGTCAAAATTGACAAATGAGATCTAATTAAACTAAAGAGCTTCCGCACAGCAAAAGAAACTATCATCCAAGTAAACAGGCAACCTACAAAATGGGAGAAAATTTTTGCAATCTACCCATCAGACAAAGGGCTAATATCCAGAATCTACAAAGAACTCAAACAAATTTACAGGAAAAAAAAAAAAACAAGAAAAACCATCAAAAAGTGGGTGAAGGATATGAACAGACACTTTTCAAAAGAAGATATTTATGCAGCCAATAAACATATGAAAAAAAGCTCATCATCACTGGTCATTAGAGAAATGCAAATCGAGACCACAATGAGATACCATCTCACACCAGTTAGAATAGTGATCATTAAAAAGTCAGGAAACAAGAGATGTTGGAGAGGATATGGAGAAATAGGAATGCTTTTACACCGTTAGTGGGAGTGTAAATTAGTCCAACCACTGTGGAAGACAGTGTGGCGATTCCTCAAGGATCTAGAACCAGAAATACCATTTGACCCAGCAATCCCATTACTGGGTATATACCCAAAGGATTATAAATCATTCTGCCATAAAGACACATGCAGATGTATGTTTATTGCAGCACTATTCACAATAGCAAAGACTGGGAACCAACTGAAATGCCCATCAATGATTGACTGGATAAAGAAAATGTGGCACATATACACTAAGGGATACTATGCAGCCCTAAAAAAAGAATGAGTTCATGTCCTTTGCAGGGACATGGATGAAGCTGGAAACCATCATTCTCAGCAAGCTAACACATGAACAGGAAACCAAAGACCGCATGTTCTAACTTGTAAGTGGGAGTTGAACAATGAGAACACATGGGCACAGGGAGGGGAACATCACACACCAGGGGTCGGTGGGGTGGGAGGCAAGGGGAGGGATAGCACTAGGAGAAATACCTAATGTAGATGACGGGCTGATGGGTGCAGCAAACCATCATGGCACGTGTATACCTATGTAACAAACCTGCACATTCTGCACATGTATCCCAGAACTTAAAGTATAACAAAAAAAAAAAAAGAAATTTTTATGAAAAAGAAAACTTTAAACTTTACTTGTGCATAAATCTTGAATGCACAGCTTGATAAATTTTACTTTCCTTTTTTTTTTTTGAGACAGTGTGTCATTCTGTCACCCAGGCTGGAGCACAGTGGTGCCATCTGAGCTCAATGCAACCTCTGCCACCTGGGTTCAAGAAATTCTCCTACCTCAGCTTTACGAGTAGGTGGGATGCAGGTATCCACCACCACGTTTGGCTAAGTTTTGTATTTTTAGTAGAGATGGCATTTCACCATGTTAACCAGGCTAGTCTTGAACTCCTCACCTAAAGTGATCCGCCCGCCTCAGCCTCCCAAAATGCTGGGATTACAAGCGTGAGCCACCAACCCCGGCCTCAATGAATGTTTATACATACAGTCACCCCTCAGTATCCTCAAGAATTGATTCCAGGTTCCACACAGATACCAACATCCATAGATGTTCAAGTCCTTTATGTAAAATAGTGTAATATCTGCATATACCCTGTGCACATCCTCCCAAATAGTATAAATCATCTCTAGATTACTTATAATACTTAATACAATGTAAATGCTATATGAACAGTAATCCTGTATTATTTTCATTATTTTTTATTTTTGTATTGTTTATTTTTTTCTGAATATTTTCTATTAATGACTGGTTGAATCCCCAGATCCGAAACCCACTGATATGGAGAGCCAACTGTATATATATCCATGTAACTACCACCTAGATGAAGATACAGACCTAAAGTGAGATTTGAAAAGTTTTATTGAAAAAGAAAAAAGCCAAGAGATTAAGTACTACTGCTCCTCTAAACCAAAAGGCTTTTATCTACTTAAATTTTATTTTCATACCTCAAATTCATCTTGAGTACTTTGAACATTGCACCATCTGGCAACAGGTTCAGGAACCACTTCCCAATCTTCACACACTTGTTTAAGGATATTCACAAATGTTGACTTCCCTGCAGCTGTTGTGAGGAAAGATAAAATTGAGGAAGAAAAGTTGTCAGGAAAAAAAGATGTTAAATAGTCATTAGCTTCTGCAAGATTTACAATAGTGAGCAACACAAAAAACCCAAAACATTCAATTTTCTCAACTTTATATTTCTTTAAAAGAAAATTAAAAGGCCCCCCTGCCCAATTTCATTAAGCACATTTGTTTTTTATTATGTTTAGTTTAACAATACATTATATTTAGTAGTAGGGACAGTCTTGACCTAGAAGTAATACTCCTAATGGCCACCACACCCTTTATATCTGAAGTCAGCAAATGTGGTTGTATCAGACATCTCTGGTTAGCATAATGTTCTCTCTCTTTCCCTGTGTGCGTGCACACACACACACAGATGAACATATAAATAACTTCATATACTTATAAGCAAAGCTTCCTCTTCCTTATAAATTAGATCCATGGAGAGTAGAAAGAACTTACCTTTGGCTTGCAGAACTATATTTAAATCTAGGACATTAGACAGGGCAATAGAAAGGAAGAAAAACCTGTAAGAACTCTAAAGAATCATACACAGAGAAAAAAAAGGAGTGAGGCAGTAAATAAGAAGGTGACACAGAGAGACAGTTCAGAAGAAAAACACAAAGTAAATTGGATCCAGAGGAGAGGAGAAAAACGTTTAAAGATAAACTGGATGACAATTAGATTTAATCATGGGAAAAACACTGGCCACCAAAATTTAGTATGGAGAGCAGAAGCTTAGGAACTGTATGGCATTTAGAAGAATGTTAAGTGGAAGTGGAAGCATATAGAAAGAACACCTCACATTCACTAAGCTAGATGGAAGAGGGAAAGGAGAACATGATATTCAGAAAGAGCACTCAAGGAACAAATCAAAAAATTAGGCATCCACCAGAGTCGGAAAGCACTTAAGGCTAGAGCATTCAACTTTCTTCTGACACTACTTACAAGCAGAAAAATTCATGTGGTCATACTTAAAAAGTCTAAGAGTAAAAATGGTTACATTTAGTTCAACCAGAGTAATAACAGTTAGCTAGAGCTGCCAATCAGACTAACATGTCTAGTTCCTTAACTTTTTGGGGGGAAGTGGGAGCTAGAAAATAAGCTAATTATTAAATTAATTTTCTATGAAGGCAAAGGAGAAAAAGAACCAAAGACACTGATGTTAATACTTTTAAAATCATGGAAACTAACAGAATTCCTAATGCCAAGCAGGCGTTATAATGCTGAAAGTCATTCTGAACATACTACTAAAATGAGAAGCAGGTAAGTCCTCCATCCATCTAACATAAGGGAACATTTGAATAACACAGAACATAAGAAGATGGGTTATATAAATATAAAACTAAAACGACCAAGTTCAAATTCTAGGAAGAATAGAGGAATTGCAAAATAGTTTACGCACAGCTTAACAATTTGTGCATTTATTGCTTATTTGGATCTGACAAATAAGGTGAAGAGGACATGAACAAAAGTGCAAGACCAATAATAAACAGTAACTAACAAAGTCTCAGTGTCAGGGAGACGAAAAATAGCAAGGAACATGCTCCATCTAAACACCAATTGCTGTCATACAGAAATGCAGGCCTGGTGTTAACAGATCTTCAGATTTTTCAAAAGCCAATAATTTAACTGTTTATGGGAAATCTCAAAATGTTTTCAAGTTAGCAACAAATTTAATTTATTTTTCTTTAGACACAGGGTCTCACTCTGTAGCCCAGGCTGTAGGGCAGTGGCACAACCACAGCTCGTGGCAGCCTCAAACTATAGGTCTCAAGAGATCCTCCAACTCAGCCTCCTGAGTAGCTAGGACTAAAGGTGCATGCTACCACAACTGGTCTTTTTTTTTTTTTTTTTTTTTTTTTTGAGAGAGTCTCACTCTGTCACCTAGGCTGGAGTGCAGTGGTGCCATCTCAGTTCACTGCAACTTCTGCCTCCCAGACTCAAGCGATCCTCCCACATCAGCATCAGCCTCCTGAGTAGCTGGAGCTATAGGTGTGATTCACCGAGCCTGGCCTTATTTTTTTTTTTTTATTTTTTTTTTTCTTAGAGACTAGTTCTCTCTATGTTGCCATGCTGGTCTCAGACTCTTGGACTCAAGCAATCCTCCCGCCTCAGCCTCCCAAAGGACGGGGATTACAAGCCTGAGCCACTGGGCACTAAAATTTTTTTTCAACCTGTGCAGGCCAATATTGTGCAATTGCAGCTATGGGTTTGCAACTCCTTTCAGTGTAGGTAAAGGCGAAATCAATGAAGAATTTTTAAGCAGGGGATAACACATGAGATTTGCATACAAAAAGACCGCTGCAGAAGTAGTTAAGAGAAACTGGAGATGGGATGAAATATTAGGAAATTATTTCAGCTGCTGAGAAGATTAAAGATGCTTTGAGGAAAGATTTCTAAATATGATACTACCTAACTGGATTAGAGAGAGGGAAAGTGGATGAAGGTATTGTGGTATTAATCCGAGGGGTTATTCATTCAACTTTACTTTTTTGTTTTGTTTTTGTGTTTTTAACAGAGTCTTGCTCTGTCACCCAGGCTGGAGTGCAGTAGTGTGAGCATGGCTCACTGTGGCCTTGATCTTTGGGCTCAAGCAATCCTCCTGCCTTAGCCTCCTGAGTAGCTGGGACCACAGGCACACCAGCACATGCAGCTAATTTTTTAATTTTTTTTTGGAGATGAGTTCTCACTATGTTGCCCAGGCTGGTCTCAAACTCCTGGATTCAAGTGATCCTCTTGCCTAAGTCTCCCAAAATCCTGGGATTACAAGTATAAGCCACCATGCCCTGCCTCAAATTTACTTTTCAGATGGCTTTGTTCAGCCACTTTCTCCTGTCTTTATGGTCTTCTTTATTCAGTAAGCAACTGTCAGGGGTTCCATACTAGTAAACATGCACCGTCAAATAACTTACATTGCTAAGTATATTATATGGTCTTTCTACTGGTGCCTTAATTATGGAGCAATGAAATAAGAAGTCCTCTTTGAGAATGTATTTTTTTTCTATTGATTTGAATACTAAGCATCTGCCTGCCTTGTCTTTTTCAAGAAGGTACAGTGCTTTGAATGTGGTAAGAATTTTTAAAAATTTGCTGTATGCATGAATGACCAGCACCCAACCTGGAGCTAAAAAAATTAAAAAAAAAAAAAAAAAAATCTATCAAAACAGGAAGTTTCAGGGGTAGGTTTCCTGAGGTTGGAAATACAGAAGAATCGGACGTTGGTGTGTATCTTGCAAAATGACAGGCATGGCCTAGTCTTAGCACCCCATCTGAGTTAACAGAAACGTTAGTGGTCTTCAAATCATAATCCAATGTTTACTTGGATGTGGAGTAAGGGGTGAGGAATTGCATGCTATTAAGATCATAAAAGACCTCTTTTCTTGTACTCGAATGTTTCGAGTTTCGTTAATAATATAGCTAAAATAATGTTTCGGTAATAACATAGCTAAAAAACTGTAAACAACCCAGAGGTCCACAACTAGAAAATCGATAAACGATGGTACATCCATGCAATGGAATACTACTCAGCAATAAAAAAAAAAAAAAAAAAATACAGACACAAGTAACATGAATGAATTTCTTTTTTTTTTTTTGAGACGGAGTCATGCTCTGTCGCCCAGGCTGGAGTGCAGTGGCCGGATCTCAGCTCACTGCAAGCTCCGCCTCCCGGGTTCACGCCATTCTCCTGCCTCAGCCTCCCAAGTAGCTGGGACTACAGGCGCCCGCCACCTCGCCCGGCTAGTTTTTTGTATTTTTAGTAGAGACGGGGTTTCACCGTGTTAGCCAGGATGGTCTCGATCTCCTGACCTCGTGATCCGCCCGTCTCGGCCTCCCAAAGTGCTGGGATTACAGGCTTGAGCCACCGCGCCCGGCCACATGAATGAATTTCAAAAGCATTATGCTAAATGAAAGACGCCAGACACAAAAGGCGATATAGCCTATGATTCCATTTATATGGCATTCTGGAAAAGGCAACACTTGCAGGGATAGAAATCAAATCAGTGGGTGCCAGGGAATAGGAAGGGTGGAGGGGGCTGACTACAAAGGAGCAGGTAGGAACTTTCTGAGGTGATGAAAATGTTCTGTATTTCGATCGTGGTGATAGTAAAACGCATAATGTTTGTCAAACCTCATAAAAGAGTACACCTAAAAAGGGTGAATTTAATGTAAGTTACACCTCAAGAAATCTGATACCCTTCCCCCGCTTCCCTTTGCGAGTTCCCAACAAAGAGGGCGCAGAGGCTCAAAGCGCGCCTCACAGAGACCACAGGCCTGGCGCCCAGTCTGACTCCGGGGACCGCAGTCACCCCGTGGCGCGGGAGGGAAGGGAAGGAAGCTCTGGGTGGGAAAGGAAGCCGAGGGCGCGTCCACACGGCCAGGCTGGAGGGAAAGCCCTCACCGAGGAGCTGCACAGAGATGCGGCGAAGGGAAGCTTCAGCCACTGCCGCGACACCCCAGCCTTGCGTCCCACATTTCTGGAGGCTCCTTACCGATGTTCCCTTCGATGGAGATTTTCTTGATGCGGGTCCCCTCAGAGCTGGCTGAGAGAGACGGGCAGCTTCTCTTGGGCGGGGTGGCCATTCCTTAGTCTTGTGGCGGCCCAGAGCGCGTCCAGCAGAGAGGGCTGGGAGGCGGCCACAGGTACGCGCACTGGAGCTCGCGGCGCAGCCGAGGCAGATCCCGACCTGCCCCGTCCGCTAGTGAGCTCACAGGCCCGCCGGCGGGTGTCGGGGTTTGACTTTGGCGCGCGGAGGCAGCTGAGGACAGGGGCGGGCCTGTGGCGTGGCCCCGCCCTCCTCAACCCACCGATCTCTGGTTGCCCCTCGGCCCTAGCCCGCCTCCAGCGCGACTCCCCGCGTGCGCGCTTCGCACGCCACGTCACGTGGAGGCCGGGGCGGGGCCGCGCGTGTGGCGGAAGGCCTCTACCCTCGCAGCCAGGCGCCCGGGCGGGGCGCTGGAAGAGGTTCCGGAGTCGGGTGGGGAGGAAGGGTGGACGCCAGAGGCCTGAGGGCATTGGAGGACAGGGGGCGTCATCTGCAGTGGGCCGTGCCAGGCTTTGGAAAACCCGCCTCTCCAGTGGGCCTGCTGGAGATGAACAGACGCGTCTGGACAGAACTGGATAGACTTAAAGCTTTGAACTCATCAGGGGAGAAGGCACTGTGTGGTAGGAAAATCAAATGGATTTACCCTGGCTTCTCAGCCTAGAGGAAGACCATGAAGCGAAGTTCCGCCCTCGGGAATCGCACTGCCCACTTAGAGAGCCAGGCTCTCTTCCTCTATGTGCTTTTCATTAATTCAGTCTAGTGGCGAAGATACTGTCATTAGCCCATTTACCTACTAGTGGGAAAACAGGCACTGGGAGGCTGCTTGTTCCAAGTGTCAAAGTCAATAAGTGAAACTGGGATGGGAATTTAGGTAGTCAGATGCCACCCACGGGAAGCCTTTCCAGATCTCCCATACCGCTTTCCATTTGATTTGGATGCACGACCATGCTGCATAGAAGTCAGCACGTTGGGTAGGTAGGTTTCTGTTCGGCTGTTAGCCTGCCTAACACCTGGCACATAGGTAACAAAATGTACTGTATGTTGAATTTTTGAATGCCTACTTATGTGCCATGTACTCTGCTGGGACAAACGCAGTGTAGGATTTGTCCCAGCTCGATGAGTGCATTTTTAGTCAGGATAAAGACCTAATGAGGCAAGAGACTAGGGAATTAGGGTAACCAAGGGTTAAGGCATAAGCAAAAGAACAGCAGGTGCAGCCAGTTCTAGGCAATACTAGGCAGCATACAGGCCACACCTTCACTCCTGTGATTACAAGACAAAAGTTTCCGCCGGGCGTGGTGGCTCACGCCTGTAATCCAGCACTTTGGGAGACCGAGGCGGGCGGATCACGAGGTCAGGAGATCGAGACCATCCTGGCTAACACGGTGAAACCCCGTCTCTACCGAAAATACAAAAAATTAGCCGGGCGTGGTGGTGGGCGCCTGTAGTCCCAGCTACTCCGGAGGCTGAGGCAGGAGAATGGCGTGAACCCGGGAGGCGGAGCTTGCAGTGAGCCAAGATCGCGCCACTGCACTCCAGCCTGGGCGACAGAGCGAGACTCTGTCTCAAAAAAAAAAAAAAAAAAAAAAAGACAAGTTTCCGCATCAGCCTGCTTTTCTCAGCCATCTCCATTTCAGCCTCTGATTGGTCGCAGGCCAATCTTTCATAGGGTGTAATCAATTGCCTAGGGGTCTATCAAATTCTTTTAGCCTAGTAAACCTTAAGAACACTGCAGTTGGGACTCTTGAAGGACTTCCTTCGCTTCAATAAATTTTGTGCTTTTGTTACTCCGTTTTGTTGCTTTGTCTTTCGTTGCTTCCTTCTTTTGTTGCTTTGTTTCTACGTTTTGTTCAATTCTTCAACACGCCAAGAAGCCAGACAATTCAGAGTCAAGACTTCCCATTCAGTAACACTAATAAACCGGATATTACCCAGTCTAGAAGTTATCTGGTCCAAATTGTCTACAGAAACCAAAGGCCTTGCTATTCTTTTTTTACACTGCAACTACCATGAGACCTGAAAAGGATCTAAATGTGTAGCCAAAAGGGGAAAATGGTGACTCCATCCTCAGAAATAAAGAGCAGAAATTAAATCTGAATCCTTGGCGATCACATTTTCCAGGATTAAACAGCAAGTATCATTCTATGTAACTGCCCTATATTACTGTTATGCAATTATTTTGTATGTATTACTTTTACTTATCCCCATAGTGATTAATAGCAAGATCCTAGGAATCTAAAAGGCCTGAATAGTTGTCATCAGGTATAGCAAGGAAGTTGGGAGAAAGGTGCTGGGGAAGCTACTAGCTATCACATTCCACCGCCAAGCTTGGGGGAAAACTCCTGAAATGGTAATACTGGCGGCTACCGAGAGAAGGAAGGCAAGTCTTTGAGACATTCAACAGGGAAGCAGAGCTGGTCCTGGATGCATGTCATAAAGAGGCTTGGGGTTCCAAGAAGTAGAAATCTCCAAGTGTGGTTTCCACAAAAAAGACCCACACAGGAAGTATCTTAAAATGATGAAGAGTTTAAGCACTGGAAAATGAAAGATGTCAAACACCAGTTCTACCAGTTTCTGGCTGTGAAAACTTGAATTCATCTAAGCTTAAGAGTATACTTTGAAAAATACAAATGTGGGAGGCCAAGGCGGGTGAATCGCTTGAGCCCAGGAGTTTGAGACTAGCCTGGGCAACATGGCAAAACTCTGTCTCTACAAAAACTACAAAAATTAGCTGGGCGCCTGTAGTCCCAACTATTTGGGAGGCTGAGGTGGGAGAATTACCGAAGCCAGGGAGTCAAGGCTGCAGTAAGCCAAGATCATGCCACTGTACTCCAGTGAGACCCTGTCTCAAGTAACAACAAAGTAAATGGGGGAAGCAAAGAATCTAGCTTTTTTTGGCATTAAGTCCAGCATAATTTCCCATTTTCCTACATGACCTGGGGGTACACAAGGAGAGACAGGGAAAAGCACTTTTCAAAACACCTTCTTGATTTTTGGTCCACAATCTCTTATCTAAAACCCTGGCAGCCAGATGTTTCAGAATTTAAAACTTCTAGAAAAGATTTTTAGAAAAGAAATTCAAAACTTTGGAACTGGCTGGGTGCAGTGGCTCATGCCTGTAATCCCAGCACTTTGGGAGGCTGCGGCAGGTGGATTCCTTGAGCTCAGGAATTCGAGACCAACCAGGGAAACATGGTGAAACTCACAGAAAAAATACAAAAATTAGCTGGTTGTGGTGCCACGCACCTGTAGTCCCAGCTACACGGGAGGCTGAGGTGGGAGGATGGCTTGGGCCTGCAAAGTTTTAGCTTTAGTGAGCTATGATCGCACCACTGCATGCCAGCCTGAGTGACACAGCAGCAAGACCCCATCTCAAAAATAAAATTTGGAATCCAAAGTTAAGAAATACAGTGCATATACTGTATATATTAAGTAAGCACCCCCACTCCCCCTGCAGAGGTGTTACATCAAATGCACTAATATTTTGCAGTGAAACATAAAGAGTGTTAACATTAAGTGGGATAAAGACTATTAACATCTGGTCAGATTATGTTTGCACTAAATTCAAAAAAAAAAAAAACAAACTTTTGGGGCCAAGCACAGTGGCTCATGCCTGTAATCCCAACACTGTGGGAGGCCAAGATAGACAGATTACCTGCGTCAGGAGTTCAAGACCAGCCTGGCCAACATGGCGAAACCCTGTCTCTACTAAAGATACAAAAACTAGCCGGGCATGGGGGCGTGTGCCTGTAATCCCAGCTACTCGGGAGGCTGAGGCTGGAGAATCGCTTGAACCCAGGAGGCGGAAGTTGCAGTAAGCCAAGATCACGCCACTGCACTCCAGCCTGGGTGAGAGAGTGAGACCCCGTCTCAAAAACAAACAACAACAACAAAAAAAACTTTGGTTTTCTGAGCTTTTCAGGTTTTGAAACTGCAGATAAGAGACAGGACACAGAGCACCCAGCCAGTCATGAGTGTGCTGCCACCTTAATCCTTTCTTGCCAGAAATTTTACTACTCCTTCAATTTGGGAATTCTTTTTCTCCTATGGGAATTCTAGTCTAACTAAAGAACGAGACAGGGTCCTGACTGACAACATACAGGTTTATTAGGAAAACTAAATCAAATCAGAAAATAATAAAAAGAAAAAATAAGAGACCCTGAACATTGATAGTAAGTAGTGGTTACACAGCCCATGAGTTTGTCTACACAAACGCAATGACTTCTGTAAAATGATTTTTATCAACTTAGTAAGTTGGTTATAAATTTCCCCTTGTAATCTTCATTAGTGCCTAGAAAACGGGGTACAGAAGCAATCATAAATGCAAGAGTGGGAGTCAGGGTGCTTCCTGCAAATCTGAAATCTGAAAGCAAAATAACATACTAGAAGAGCATAGAAGTCATCAGATGTATATAGCTTAGCAAAGAAAACTGTTTTGCTACATGCTTGTAAAGTGGATTGAGGTCATCAAGAAAATGTGACACTGTATTCATCATGCTGTAATAGGAGCATGTACAATTTCTTAGTAAAACTTCTACTAAACATGGTTGTTTAAACTTGAGGAATAATTAGAATCTTTGTGTTGCAAAATGCCCATTGCAGATGTTATGAGGGATTAACAACTTATAATACATTTAGTACAATAGAGGTAAATGAACCTAATTATCAAAATGTAGATAATTTTACAATACATATTTCTTTACACACAATAAATGAATAACAGGGTGTTATTTTTTATTTTTTGAGACGGAGTCTCACGCTGTCGCCCAGGTTGGAGTACAGTGGTGCAATCTCGGCTCACTGCAACCTCCGCCTCCCGGGTTCAAGATTCTCCTGCCTCAGCCTCCCCAGTAACTGGGACAACAGGCACACACCTGTGCCCGGCTGATTTTTTAATATATTTTTTAGTAGAGACGGGGTTTCCCTACATTGGCCAGGCTGGTCTCAAACTCCTGACCTCGTGATCCACCCGCCTCAGCCTCCCAAAGTGCTGGGATTACAGGTGTGAGCCACCATGCCCGGCCCACAGGGCGTTTTTATAGCATGCAGACACCGTCCACAACAGCACTGGCTAGCATTTCAACTAGTCTTTCTCCCAAGTATCATTAGTGACTTTGAGCAACTGTGGCTACTACCATTAAATATTCTTAACCTAAAGATTCAAACACAAATGCCTCTAACATAAATACTTCTGATACTCTGAGAAGACTTCTAAAATACACATTTTGGCCGGGCATGATGGCTCATGTCTGTAACTCCAGCACTTTGGAAGGCCTAAATAAGACCAGCCTGGCCAACATGGTGAAACTCTGTCTCTACTAAAAATACAAAAAAATAGCCAGACATAGTGGCATATGCCTGTAATCCCAGCAACTTGGGAGGCTCAGGCAGGAGAATCACTTGAACCCAGGAGGTGGAGGTTGCAGTGAGCTGAGATCGTGCCACTGCACTCCAGCCTGGGCAACAGAGCAAGACTCCATCCCTAAAATAAAAAATAAAATAAAATACACATTTCCTTTTTGGAACTTTGTAAATGATTCACCAATATTGTTTATTAATATTCCTTAATGATCTATAATGAAGACAAAAAAATAATAGCTTGATGAAAAGGTCAACAAATGATTATTACTGTGCTAACTGTTCTCACTGTAGTAATAGTATATATTACAGAAAACATACACCTGCACACGGCAGAATAAAGAAAAAAGTGAAAAAAGGAAAACAAAAACACTGGTTTCAAGTTCAGGCATAGTAGGGTTTTAAAACCCTAATCCAAATCAGTGATTTGTACAATTTCTGAGCTTTAGTTTTCTAAGGTGTTAAGACACTGAGATACTAATTTCCCAGGTTGTTGTGAACATTACAGAAAGAATGCCTAATATTTTAAATGTTCAACATATTCCATATGCCCTCAATATTTCCCTTGGAATGTGTTTGGTGTGGGAAAGCCTATAGCAAAAATAAACAGTAATGCAAAGTCAGGATTCATGGCCAAACATAACTATTTATTCATTTTTTTCTTAAAAACATTGAGTTTCTTCTTTTAAAAAAAAACAAACACCTAGAATTTAAATATTTCCCATCCCATCACATACAAGTCTGTATACATTATTTACATCTTTTGAATAAAACATATTACAGATTTTCTGACATTCAGTATCCCTTTTTAAACAAAAATGAAGCGATTAAACTTTGATCAGTGACAATCACAATTTGCATAATCTGGCACAGTTTGTAATATAGCGCCTATGTTGAATTTCATAACTTAGACTATTTTTCCCCTTCTACTTCATTATAAGAGAAAAACTGTCTCCATGAGAGTAGTTCCCTGTCTTTATGCACTCTCCTCAATACTTGTACAGTGTAAATGCTGCCCTTATTCTTACATTACTTGGTACTGACAATATTCCTCCGCTTTTGTCTTCAGAAATGATTTCTATTTGAATTTTAAGTGTTCTCATATATACTGTTTTCTCTTTCAACCTAGATTTCATGATATTGTTCCTAGTGGTAATTCTAAGTAGTAACTTAAACTTATAGGAAAAGTTCAAATAAAACATCAAGTAAGTGTTTCCTACAAGATTAGTGCCCTCACCACCCTGGTTATACATGTACAATAATAACAAATACAAGTTAGTGGCTGCAAAAAAAACTATTTTCTCTAAAAACAGTCATTTCTGCCAAACAATTTAAGGAGCAAAGCATCATTAAAATGAAAATGCACTAATCTTTTTTATAACCTGCACAATTAAGTATTTCAGAAAAATAAAAACTTGTGCAAAATGGTAAGAAACACCACCTATACAAATTTAATATTAAATCAGACGAGAACATGAATCTACAAATAAAAACAATATTAATATATGGAGAAATTAAATATTGAAATTTTGACTTTGTATCACTAATAATCTCAGCTTCAGTGAAATAATTTAAAGAAAGCTGTCAAACACTAATTTCCTAAACAAACTGAAACCTATGAATTGACAGTAAATACTTCAGAATCTCTAACAATAAAGACCTGCAAAATCAGCCTAATTATTTTCCAGTGTGTGTGTTACACTCACAGTGGAAAAACACACTGCTGGAAAAAGCCAGTGATTTTACTATCTACCTTTGAGAACTGTAGCCCAAAATTTTCAATTATTTAGTTCTATATGCAGAAAAAGTTGTATTACATTTGCAAAACTGATTTTTGTATTTTCTCTCTTTTGTCAAAATGTGAATCAGTTCAGCTACAAGTGACAGACATACAGAGCAGTTTTATACCTTCAAACTGAATTATTCTCTGTGATTAGCCTATTAGGAAAGCCTTAAAAATTCAAAATCATCTCTGGTCAGAATTTTTGTTACATCTTCAAATTAAACTTTTCCATTAAATCTTAAGATAGCTTTACTGCTAAACATTTATATCATACACAATTAAGCTGATAGCTGAACAACAGTGATTTCCATGGTAAATTTTAATATTACAACAAAACTCTGATATTTAAATTATTTAAGAGTAGTCCTTCAAGTGTTTCTAAGAATTGGTATATATTCTTTAATTTCAAAATAAGCTTAAAGTAGAAATCTGTGTTTTTAAGAATTGGTAGATTCGCCGGGCGCGGTGGCTCAAGCCTGTAATCCCAGCACTTTGGGAGGCCGAGACGGGCGGATCACGAGGTCAGGAGATCGAGACCATCCTGGCGAACACGGTGAAACCCCGTCTCTACTAAAAAATACAAAAAACTAGCCGGGCGAGGCGGCGGGCGCCTGTAGTCCCAGCTACTCGGGAGGCTGAGGCAGGAGAATGGCGTAAACCCGGGAGGCGGAGCTTGCAGTGAGCTGAGATCCGGCCACTGCACTCCAGCCCGGGCGACAGAGCCAGACTCCGTCTCAAAAAAAAAAAAAAAAAAAAAAAAAAAAAAAGAATTGGTAGATTCTTTAATATCCCAGATAAATTTCAAAATAAAGTAAGTTTTCTTATTGGTATGCAGTCAAATTTCCAAATTGTAAAATACTTTTGGTCCCACATCTTTTAAAAAGACATTAAAAATTATAAATGTATGAAAAGGTTACACAATTCTAAATATTTTGTGATATGTAGGCTTAAAACTCAGTATAATTAGTAGATGAAACTTATTCCAATTTCTTTGTACAATAATCACCAGTCTTTCATTAAAGTCAAATTGTTCATCTGAGTAAAAACATTTTTTTAAAAAATGGCAGTAAAGGCTGTTGTTTCCTTAAACTACTTCTATCTTAAATATTGGATCCATTTTCCCATAGTATCCATTCAATCAATACTATCCTACAGTAGTCAAAATTAAATTGAAAAGTTTTCACAAAAAGGAATAAAAATAGAAAACAAGTTCTAGAGAAAGGACTTGTATTTTTCCATTATTAATATATCTAAGGTAATTAAGGTAAGGTAATTAAGCTGAATTTTTTTAAAAAGTAAAACCTCCACATCCAAGTGATATTTTCCACTTCAAAATAGTGACATCAGGAAACTATTATTTTATTCAATGATGCTACCAATGCTTAAAACATTCTCTTGTGCAAATTCGGAAATTATGGCACTTTTCTTTGAACTTCCCTAATGGTTTCCCTCTCAGAAAAGAGCCAAGTTTAAATTACAGTTGAGCTGATGATTAAGATAGGTCATACTGGCTGGCTGTGGTGGCTCACACCTGTAATCCCAGCACTTTGGGAGGCTGGGGAGGGCGGATCACTTGAGGTCAGGAGTTTGAGACCAGCCTGGCCAATATGTTGAAACGCCATCTCTACTAAAAATACAAAAATTAGCCAGGTGTGGTGCTGCCTGTAATCCCAGCTACCTGGGAGGCTGAGGCAGGAAAACTGTTTGAACCCAGGAGGTGGAGGTTGCAGTGAGCTGAGATCATGCCATTGCACTCCAGCCTGGGCAACAGAGCAAGACTCCGTGTCAAAAAAATAATAGGTCATATAAGCTGCCAAAAGTGTTTGGTGCAACTAAAATGATGAAATTGATTTTCCTGCATAATAAAAAACTGCTTTTCACGTCATGCTCTAGAAGAGTTCCAAAAACATTACACTTTTGCAGTATAGCTGGAACAAACAGTGTTCCCAAAAGAACCACTCTGAAGATCAACTCTCATTTGGATGTTAAGGCATGACTTATTCACCTTACAAAGTAAGTTCTACAACTCAATATTTGTATCTCACATATTCTACCATTTCAGTGGTTATCAAAACCTCTCTCAGAGAGGGGTAAACAAAAGTATAAATGAAATGTTGTTTTGCTATTTTTCCTTAAGCAAGGAAAATGCTAATACATAAAATGGAGTCTGGTGGTTATATATATAATAAATATCCGCATCATCTCTATTTCCTGATAAGAGATTGTAGTGTTTTATCCATACTGATAAGCCAGGCAGTAACTCAGTCTGAGATATATTATACACAAAACATATCATCTCCTGCCTAATACATTTTATGGTGACCATTTAGAATTTACAAATGACTAACAGAGGAAAGGTAGAGACTGCAATTAAAAATCTTCCAATTTAAGCTAAATTAACCTCCAAAACCTCTACCAGCAACTAATGTGCTTGTTATTTTAGTGCAGTCTAATGCCATGGTTTTTAAGGGAAAGGGAATAATCAAGTCAGCAAATGAAAGCCAGTAGCACCATCTACTGCTAATTAAAATATTTTCACTCTTTTTGTTATTAATTTCTCTCTAGCACCACTACTCCATCAATTAAAGTAATTCTAAAACATTGCTTCATATCAACATTTAACCAAAAAAAGCATTGTGTGTGACAATAATACTATGTTAACTTACTACTTTATATTTTATGGGATGCTTTTATCAAAGGATAAGAAAACCAACTGTTGCTTTATAGCTATGTATTAATATAGAGCACAAGGGGGAAAATAATTATCTTGGTTACTTACAAATTAATTGAAGAAATCCAAAATGAATCCAATAGACATTTATCAGCGAACTCTGCTGCAGAACAAAGTATTGATCCTTATATTTAAAAGGGCATCTTACTAACTTTCATGGGAACCAACCAAATCAAATCAACCTTTTATTACATCAGTTCTTTCACTTTCTGATTTTTTCCTTACTTGTACCCATGTAACACCATGTGCAATGCCAGGCCTCTCCCCTAGAGAACTGCTATGCTTTGTTAACATATATACACATATACACATATCCTTACTTCCCAGTGACTGTGATTAAAGAAATACTCTAAGCAGGCACCTGAGATTCTGGCACAGTGAAAACTAACTATGTACATATAGTGGGAAAGTAGGTCTTACTACTAAAAATAAGTACAGTGTACTACTGTATAAGGCTTGAAAGGGCAAGATTAATTTTTCACTATTCTCTCTACACTTGGCTACTGCAACTCCTTTGTTATTAGATAGATATGAACTCAAATACAATATGGAAGACTGAGTAATTCTGTGCTTCATTTTCCTATATAGACAAGACTCGAAATCACCTCACAAATTTTATTTCTGAATCAACCCATAATGATTCATATTATCTATCTGAAAATAAAAAGATTTAAGGATATTAACTAGCTCTGACTGCAGTTTATAAATAAGCTTTACCAATAAATGTCCAATATATTTAACTCTACCAGACTTTCCTGTTACTTCTACTGTTGGTACTCGGTGAATAATTCCTAGAAATGAAGTGGAGAAAAAGGCAGTTTCTAGTCAACATAATTGTAATGGCATTAAATTGTATCACTGCTCTACTTGTTAATGGCAAAACAAATTGATTTAATTTAGTTTCTTTTCTACTGAGTGTTTTTAATCTATACTATTTAAGGGCAAGCATTTCTTCCTAGATGTGAAAAAGGTGTATATTTCAACTGAAGGAAGGGTATATATTTCTAACTGAAGACAGAAGAGCTATTGGAAATGACAAAACTAAAACTGGATTTCTAAAAAGGGTATTTCTCTAGAATAAAACTGAAAGAAAAAATTAATATTCTAAAAACTTAAGTTTCTGAACTTGTTATTTATGGTAATAATTCACTAGAAAGTCATGATGAATAAAATTTAAAAGTTAGGCCGGGCGTGGTGGCTCAAGCCTGTAATCCCAGCACTTTGGGAGGCCGAGACGGGCGGATCACGAGGTCAGGAGATCGAGACCATCCTGGCTAACACGGTGAAACCCCGTCTCTACTAAAAAAAAATACAAAAAACTAGCCGGGCGAGGTGGCGGGCGCCTGTGGTCCCAGCTACTCGGGAGGCTGAGGCAGGAGAATGGCGTAAACCCGGGAGGCAGAGCTTGCAGTGAGCCGAGATCCGGCCACTGCACTCCAGCCTGGGCGGCAGAGCGAGACTCCGTCTCAAAAAAAAAAAAAAAAAAAAAAAAATTTAAAAGTTAATAACTACTGAATTAGCATTTTTCATTATCTGATATCACTGCAAAGAAAAACATTTCCTTTCACAGTGGAAAAACCAGAAGTCAGAATGCTTCAAACTGGGCCTACAATAACCAAAGAAGGTATGGTATCATCTTAAAATGACAGGCAAACATCAGCTCCATTCACTGAATGGAAATGCTAAGAAGTGATCAATTTCCCCCAACAGTCCTTAAATTCCATGTTTAATGTCTGTACCTAAAATTAGTAATTTATTTTTAACTTCTCATGGAAGTTGATTCCTAAATGGAAGTCTCTAAGACTTTGTTTATAAGTAATTGATTAAAATCTGCACGCCATTCTATTCAAAGGTTTTCAGACAAAACTTTCTAGAACTTGACTCCCCATCCCTAACTCCCCATACAAACATCTCCATGCCCCCAGCCAAATACACATTCCTATCCCCTCCTCTTCAAAGTAGAAGGGAATTCTGCAGACTTATGGCTCATTTGGCAATTGCTAGGAAACCTCACAGTTCAGCATCACCTCTGAAGATGGCAATCCTATAGATAACCTGAATTTTTACATCTACAGTGCAGTCAACGTGTAGAAAGAAGCCAAAATGTAATACATTTCAACATCCTCAAGTTTCAGTATCGCAGATATCAAGAGGTGGGAAAAGACCTGCTTGTAGAGCTTTAAGCATTGTTGAACATAATATATTACCATCAATATAAAATATAATTAAGAAATATTTTTTATGTTCTACATGCATACCTTTACAAATTCTGTTTCTTCAAAGCAGTAAAGGCTGGAGATCACCATATTAGGTAAACTATGGCTTTTATCATAGATATTTTACAACATGCACCAGTAAGTGCCCTGGGTAGTAATCCTAATATTGTTTCAAGCCCTGTTCAGTTCTATATCTATGCTTTGCACCTCAGAAGTGAGCCTGCCAAGGCACTTAAAAACATAAGTCGTTTGGGGACTTCAAAAATGGGCAATTTATACCACACAGAAACCAATCCATCGGCAGTTCAATCAATAAGCACTTTCTTGCAGCACACAATATTATTTAAAAACTCCTCAAGCAACCAAAACCAAGTCCACTAAGATAAATTTACCCTTAATCAAATGTATAGAGAATGGTTCTTGGCTTCCCCTAGCAATCGAATATGGTTTCATATAATCAGAATAAAGAAAAAGGAACCCAAACAAGCCCCCGCCCCCAAACCTAGGACAAAAACAATCCAGATAAAAACAAAATATAACAAAAACCCCAATACACTCCACACTGCTTCATTTGAGGAACAATGTGCACAGTTCTGCATCCTTTTATCTGTCCTTTGAGGTGAGTTTTTCAATCAGTTCTTGGAGTGGTGCAAGTTCTCTTCTATCAATAAGGTTGAATTCCTACGCATGATAAAGAAAGGCAGAATAAATAGCAAAAACATTATTTGCATCTTATTCCAAAGTAAATTACCATGAACATTTGTTGGAAATTAGCTTTTGAAGTCAATAAAAGTAGATTATTTTTTTCCTTGTTCACTAGGTCTGTGTCTTGGGTAAATCACTTAACCACTCCTGATGTTATGTTTTTCCATCTGTGACATTAGGATAAATCCCCCTACCTCATAAAATTATTGTGGGGGACTAAATGTGATAGTGGATGTTAACTACTTCATGTAATGCCTGACATAAAGTAACAATAAATGGGAATTGCTGCTTCCTACTGAAAGGAATGATCTGAACACCATTTAAGTACAGTCAACTAAGTAGAGACACACACACAAAAAACACTAGCATCTCAGGCAAACTCAGCATTATATGAAAAGCCAAAATCTGGTTACAAACTAACGTATTTGCAAGCTATCATAAGATATGGTAAGAAAATAACATGAATATGGTTGGATCCACAAATGACAAGTACTGTGAAGAACAAATGAGAAAACCTGAATTTAATTTGTGCTCCTTTAGAAATTCCACCCCCGTCATTCTGAAGTTCACTTCTGAATAGATTTCCCCTGAACTATAAACTATAAGGCTAGTAAATAGAGGCTTGTCTACATTTCTGATCTTCTGCTGCCATGGTAAGGCACTCTCAGCTTCCAATTTAATTTATTAGCATCTATCATGTGCCAAGCACTACAGTTAAATACTGGAGAGAAGCATTAGGGGGTATTTAATAGCAGGACCACGCCTAAGATTTGTAGAGTCTGGGCCAAGTCATATATCATATGACTAAATTACTAAAATTTATATTAAGGTAGGATGTTGTTAAGAAAACATGTTCTATCCTCCTACCTTAACAAATATACTTTCACAACAACCAGGAGAACAGATTCAAACTTAGAATTCTCCAGACTCCTCAGGATTCTGCACTGGAAAGTAGTGACATGAGGAAAGCCAGCCCCGGGTGCCTGGCCCTTAGAAAACCTCCCTGCTTTTCCAACCCCATCCACCCTGCACCTCAGGAGGTCTCATATACGATTGTGGACACTTTGGGTAATGTCCACATTCCCTCTGAAACAGCTGCCATCAGCTACCCCTCAGGCCTAGAGGTATACATATCAAGAGACGGGACCTGACCTCAAAAGAATGGAGCCCAGGAAAAGATGCATGGAGACCATGGAAATACATTTTGGACCATGTGGACAGATAATTCTGAGTTTCGGGTACCCAAGCAAGCAACAGAAGGGATTTAGGTAGGTATATTCTTAGCCCTATGGATTCCTCGCTCTGTGGGGAGGGGTGCAGGCTGTAGAAGGACCACAGCACTTATCTCGAAATTGTGGGGTCCAAGGCCAGTGCCCCCCTTACTTAATCAAACGGTGATACTGCATAACTAATGGACCTACCTTTAAGAAGTTCACAGTGTCGTGAGATACAAACAGGATCAGATGTGGTAAATGCTGTGTATCGATCCCTTGCTACTTGCTAAGAGTTGGGAAACACAGTGTAAGATCACTGAGTCAAGTAAAATTAACCCTTCTGGAGGGAGAATATACTCTCTTAAACCACCATAACCTCAACTTTAGCAATCATGTTCTGCCTAAACCAAACATAGATGCAAACTTTAGGACAACATTTTCTTTGTTCCTTAGTTCTGGACATGGGATACCACAGTAAAGTAACTGTTAAGAGCAACAGTTTTGGCAAGTTACAATCTCCTAAAGTATGTTTATATAGGTAAAATGTATGCCTTCAGTGTGAGGAGTGTGTACAGGGGGAAGATGGATACATTATTTCTTAAAAGAACTGGGGAAGTGGCAACGACATTTATAAATATATGCCTATAGATATACAAAAACAACACGAATTCAAGATGTTGAATTGTTTATTCTCCTGACGACCATCTCCCCTTCTCAACCTCCAACAACAACAACAAAAAAACTGGTCAGCTCTTTTATTTCCACCTCTTTTTCATTTTTGCCTGTTATTTCTCTTATTATTACAGCAAGGTGAGAATACTGTCACTGCTTAGTCTACATTTGTAAGGCCAGTTCTTTGAAGACTAAAAAAAGAGGAAGTCAACTAGGAAGTCAGACCAAAGACTAATGACCCTCTGGCACAGAAACATTCTTTGTGACATATTTTTCCCTCAGACATGATGGATAGTCTTTAACTTAAAACTTATTTAGAATGTGGTTTTTTAAAAAAAGACAAAAAACGGATGTGATACTCAAAACCCATTCCTGGGCCACAGTCTGCTAATAAAGATCCAGGGCAGACTGGAGTAGGAGAAGTACTAAAATGTCCAGGAGAACCAGTTCATTCACAGATCTGCCAAACTAGTCAGATTCATTATCCGGCCCCTCCATATGGCCTGTTAACTGAAGCAAATCCAAGGCACAACTTTTCAAATCCATTTTAGACTTGCATACCATCAACTTGTAAACTAAAAAAATTTAAAAACCAAAAGCCAGTCCTTATCATCATGGAAAAGTGTAGAAGAGGATGCAGACTAGAGAGATATGGCAAATTCCATCCTGACAGTGTGGATGCAGTATTCACCTTAGAATTATGAAGATAAATGCTTACCCTGAGCACCAAAAGCCTCCTCATCCAACTTACCTGGACAAAAAAAATAAAGTGCTTGAAAGATGTATTCAGATGTGCTTCCTCCTGAAGTTGGATCACAGGGTCAAAATGCTGATGATAAATGTGAGCATAAACCCTAAAGAGGCGTTTGAGTATAGTTTTTGCCACAGACATGAAATTCTTTGGGAATGGGACACCTAGAAAAGAGATAAACAACTCCCTCTAGTAACAAGAGATGACAACAAGACAATATGAGTTTGTCGGTAAAGAGCAAAATAAATCACCAAGACAAGGCTAAAAAGAAGTAGTATTTACGAATTTATACATATACCCATTATACCTTTTCAGAAGTTCTCAACATGTCATGAATGAAAATAAACTTCAAAGTTTTTATGATATAAGAATTAGTCTTCATTACAGCCTGTTATGTCTCTAACATACTACCACCGCATTTCTAAAATGAAACAAACACACACCCAAGATGGTAGTGGAGCTAAAACACTCAGATCATCAGATTTCTTTTTTTTTCTTTTTCTTTTTTTGAGATGGAGTCTTGCTCTGTCGCCCAGGCTGGAGTACAGTGGCGCGATCTCCGCTCACTGCAAGCTCCGCCGCCTCCCGGGTTCACGCCATTCTCCTGCCTCAGCCTCTAGAGTAGCTGGGACTACAGGCACCCACCATGCCCGGCTAATTTTTTTGTATTTTTAGTAGAGACAAGGTTTCACCATGTTAGCTAGGATGGTCTCGATCTCCTGACCTTGTGATCCGCCCGCCTCAGCCTCCCAAAGTGCTGGGATTACAGGTGTGAGCCACCGCGCTCGGCCCGATCATCAGATTTCTTAAGTCTCAATACAAATATGTGCTGAACAGAAATAATGCATTAACCATGTTCAGTTTTGTTTAAAATGCTTGCAGTTTATATTGTACTTTTTTCTATGGGAATTATTTCATTACTACTCCAAGTCTACATTTGTCCTGAAATTAGCTGCATTCTCTATTCCACTGATTTGTAAATTACAGCACTTTTACAGCACTGAAATAACAAAAGTAGAAAAATACAAAATCCCTGTGGAGAAGAGGGAACTCTTATATACCATTGATGGGAACACAGATTGGTATGGCCACTATGGAAAACAGCATGGAGGTTCCTAAAGAATTAAAAATAGAATACCATATGACCCAGCAATCCGTCTTCTAGGTATATACCCAAAGGAAATTAAATAACCCAGTCGTAAAGGTATCTCCACTCCTATGTTCACTACAGCATTGTCCACAATAGCCAAGATATGGAAACAACCCAGGTGTCCATCAACAGATGAAAGGATTTTTAAAACTGTGCTATATATATACAATGAAATATTATTCAGCTACAAAAAGAGGAGATCTTGCAATTTACCACAACATGGATAGACCTGGAAGGCATTACGCTAAGTGAAACAAGCCAGACACAAAGAAAAATCTTGTATAACCTCACGTATGTGGAATTTTTTTTAAGTCAAATATACAGAGATAAACAGTGGCTACCAGGGAAAGTGGTGGAGCTAAGTGAAAGGATAGAAAGTAGCAGTTATGTAAAATGAACAAGACTAAAGATCTAATGTATAACATGAGGACCATAGTTACCAGTAGTGTACTTAGTGTACTGAGGCTGGGCGGTGACTCACACCTGTAATCCCAACACTTGGGAGGACAAGGTGGGAGGATCACTTGAGCCAGGAGTTCAAGACCAGCCTGGGCAACATAGTAGCCCCTTGCCTCTATAAAAAATTAGAAATTAGCTGGGTATGGTGGTGTATACCTGTGGCCCCAATTACTTAGGAGGCTGAAGCAGTAGTATTGCTTAAGCCCAGGAGATTGAGGCTGCAGTAAGATGTGATTGTGCCACTGAACTACAGCTTTGGCAACTGAGTGAGATCTTGTCTCAAAAAAAAAATTTTAAAGAAGAATAGTATATTGTATTCAGGATTTTTGCTAAATGAGTAGATTATAGCTGCTCTTACCACAGGGGGGAAAAAGGATAACTATGTAAGATGATGGATATCTTAATCTGTTTCATTATAATAACCATTTTATTATGTACAGTCTCATAACATCGTGTTGTATATCTTAAATATACATGATAAAATCTATTTTTAAAAATGTATAAAATCCCATATGCTTTGTTAAACTTGCTAAATGATGCAGACTGGCATAAGAGCCAAAATTGGTACTACTGGGTCAATGTCATCATATTGCCATCATATTGCTACTGCTCATTTAAAATTACTACAGTTCACAAAGACACATAAGACAAACCAAAGTGAAAGGACATCTATAAAATATATGTACTCTTCAATAATATCGATGTCATGAAAAACCAAAAATGACTAAAGTGCACATTTCCAGATCAAAGGAGGCTAAAGAGACAACAAATAAATGAAAACAAATATAAAAGATTTCCTTTGCTATGAAGTACATTAAGAAAACCTGAAAAGCTCAAATAAGATCTATATAGTATAGCATCAATATAAATTTCCTAATTTTGATATCTGTACTGTGATTTTTTTAAGGAAATACATATTAAAGGTTTTAAAGGCATCATATATGCAACTTACTCTCAAACAGTTTAAGAAAAGGAATGAATGAATATATGTGTATGTGTGACAGAGGTTGGGAGAGGGAGAGGGAAGGAGGAAGATGTTAACAATGAAGAATCTGGATGTAGGGTTTGTATGATTCTTTTTACATTTCCTTGCATAAGTCTTGCAAATTTTCTAAAAGTTTGAAATTGGATCAAAATAAAAATTTTAAAACTATATTATGAGGGAGAAGAGAAAACGTGGGGACACTCATCCAACCCTTATGATACATATATACATATAAGTAATTCAGTCTTTAAAAATTGCTTTTATTAAAAAAGTTCCAAGTGGTTAATGCATTCAATAAATACGTTTAAAATACTCCATAATAACAACTATTTATATTGTTGTCTTCACCACCACATTTTTTTTTTCAAAAAATAAATCATAAAATGTCAAAAAGTTCTAACATTACAGGAGCAGATTCTTAGCTTTTTGAGACAATCAGTTGTAAGTTGTAAGAAGTTTGAGAAGGCAAAAACATGACTGTCTAAATGTTTATAATTAGACAGTCATGTTTTTAAATATATTTATCTTTTTCACACCAAATTTATCATGAACATTAAGGTAAACCCTCTATTTTATTTTATTTATTTTAATCTAATTTTTTTAGACAGAGTCTCTATCACCCAGACTGGAGTTCAGTGGCCCTTAAAAGTAAATATAAAAAAGCAAAAGTCACTCAGCTGATGATACGGCAACCCCTCAAATCTTGTCTTCTTCTCACACAGCTTAATATTTGAATTTGTAAGATTCATATTGTGGGTCATAAATTCAAACTCCCTTTTGATCACAAATATATTACTAAATAGCACTGGATAGAAGCCATATGAACTTCCCTAAATAAGCAGATAAGACTGTGGCAGATGTTATTAGCTATCTACTCAATATCCATTCTCTTTTTTCTATAACAGGACCAGATGTTGTTACTATCCTAGATATCCTGATCTCATCATTTAAAATTAGAGAGAGAGTTCCCAGCACTTTGGGAGGTCAAGGTGGACATATCACTTGAGGTCAGGAGTTCGAGACCAGCCTGGCCAACATGGTGAAACCCTGTCTCTACTAAAAATACAAAAAGGCCGGGCGCGGTGGCTCAAGCCTGTAATCCCAGCACTTTGGGAGGCCGAGACGGGCGGATCACGAGGTCAGGAGATCGAGACCATCCTGGTTAACACAGTGAAACCCCGTCTCTACTAAAAAATACAAAAAATTAGCCGGGCGTGGTGGTGGGCGCCTGTAGTCCCAGCTACTCGGGAGGCTGAGGCAGGAGAATGGCGTGAACCCGGGAGGCGGAGCTTGCAGTGAGCTGAGATCCGGCCACTGCACTCCAGCCCGGGCGACAGAGCGAGACTCTGTCTCAAAAAAAAAAAAAAAAAAAATTAGCTGGGCGTGGTGGCAGACGTCTGTAGTCCCAGTTACTTGGGAGGCTGAGGCAGAAGAATCACTTTAACCTGGGAGGTGGAGGTTGCAGTGAGCCGAGATCACGCCACTGAACTCCAGTCTGGGTGACAGAGACTCTGTCTAAATAAATTAGATTAAAATAAATAAAACAAAATAAAATAAAATATAATATAATATAATAAAATAGAGGGTTTACCTTAATGTTCATGATAAATTTGGTTTGAAAAAGATAAACACCTTTAAGTGCATAAGATTGGAAATATATGTTACATATGGTACTTTACCATGGTTCCTGGAATAGGAATAACCCTCCAGCTAGAACTTTCTACTGAAAGGGCTTTTTAAGCCTTTCCTTTACTTCAGGAAAGTAAGTTTATTCTCAATGATGATCATAATTGTTTTTTAAAGTATTAAAAAAAAAACTATTATTGTCTGAAAATAAACTCAGTGATACTTTAATCTAGAATATCATCAAAAAATAATTACCTTAAGAGAGGGAGATCATTTATTTTCTAATATACCTATCCTTTCAGCTAATTATGCATTTAAAAGCACTAAGTTAAAGGGGGAAAGCTCAATTCACACAGGATCACTTGCTTATTTTACCACTGTGTTAACAAACTTTTGTGCCTCTTCTTGGGAGGTGCATAACATATACACACATCAACACAGCCATAAAGAACTCTCCAACTAGATATAGTGGAAAAAGGGAGGAAAATTCTATAAACATATAATAGATAAATCATGATGGATCCCAATTACAAAAAATAATTATACCAATTTTTGATGGAAATAACGTCTCATCATCCAACTGGTCCTGAACCCAAGTCATCAAGTAATCAATATACTTTGGTGCAGAGCACTTTATAGGTTTCTTTATGTTCGTTCCATCTGCCCAATGATACTCATATCTGCATTGGAGAGATAAAAAGCACACAGAAGATTAGTATATGCCTATACACAGTGTATATATTTTATGTATCTATATTACTAATGTACACACAGACATGTTTTCAATACTCTGCTCCTCCTAATAAAGATATATTTTTAAATATCCAATGGACTACTTTGCATTTATCACAATTCAAACTAAGTAGATCCCAACAAACTCATGTTTTGTGTTTCTATGCTCTCCTCACATGTCTGAATTTTTCTGCACAGCTGTCATAAACAGCATTTATATTTTAGAATCACATATTATTGTAGTAGAAAAACTAGCTTACTTCCTAGTTCTATGATGACTACTATTGTACTTTATGGTTGTTTTTCTTCCTTAAAAACCACTTCTCCTTATGCAGTACAATTCTTTTTAACTTGGGGCTTTAAATTTTCGGTTAAGGATAGAGAATGACACAGAAGCACCAAAATAAGATTAATGAGGATGAGAATGATTTCATATTTGAGTACATTTGGCTGAAGAGCTAAACATGTCTTTAAAGAAGGTCCAAAGAAAATTTGCAACCCAAATAAAGGCTTTTGGTATTAGCAGAACACCACCATCCTTTGATTCAATAAACATCTAATATGCACCTTCCATGTAAAAGATACTAAGAACAAGAAACACTAAAATGAAAGACAGACACTTTCCCTACTCTCAAGGAAAATAGGCTAGTAGAAAGGACAGCCTCAAAAGTGAAGACGTAAAAACGGTATGATAAGTACCCTAAAAGAGGCCAGGCAAGGTGGCTCACACCTGTAATTCTAGCACTTCAGAAGGCTGAGGCGGGCGGATCACTTGAGGTCAGGAGTTCAAGACCAGCCTGGCCAATATGGTGAAACCCCGTCTCTACTAAAAATATAAAAATTAGCCAGAAATCGCTTGACTCAGGGAGGCAGAGGTTGCAGTGAGCCAAGATGGTGCCCATCCCAGCCTGAGCAACAGAGCGAGACTCCGTCTCAAAAAAAAAAAAAAAACACAAAACCCTAAAAGAGTTACACACATACACACACATCCCCTGAATTTTGAGATAAGGAAGATGCATACAAGTGAAATTCCAAAGTGGAAAAATCTCTAAACTCAACTAGCATTTAGTATTTTAGTTTCCAAAAGGTTACTTCTGCTGCTTAACCTCTTTCCCTTTGATTCAATTCTACCCTTGTCCCCAGATTTGGGCTAAATGATAGGTCAGTTAGCCTGGGAAAGGAGATGACAATATATAAAAGAAAAATACTACAGGATATTTTAAACAATAACAATTATCTCTGGATAGGATAAGTGAGGATGCTTTCTATTTAATCAGAACTACTTATACCTGAACAATAATATTAAACAAGATATACCTGAATTAAACATTCTGTAGACAACCTTACTGCCAAAAGTGGGGCAACAGGGATGACTATCAAGTCCATTTTGAAGGTCTCCAAGGAGATACTTTCCAACACCTCTTGATACTCTGTTTTTACTGTTTAATCACTTTCACAGTCAAAAGATTCTTTCTAATATAATACTAAAGTTCTTTGTGCAATTTAAGCCTATTGTATCTCCTTGTTTGCTCCTCTTAGGAGATAGAGACCATGAATGGTAAGATTTTAGCCATCATTATGCCTTTTTTTTTTTTGAGACAGGATCTTGCTCTGTAGCTTAGGCTGAAGTACAGTGGCACAAGCATAGCTCACTGCACCCTTGAACTCCTGGGCTCAAGCAATCCTCCCACCTTGGCCTCCCAAATGCTGAGATTACAGGTGTGAGCCACCATCCCCAGACTGTAATTATTCTTTTTTTTTTTTGAGGCGGAGTCTTGCTGTCGCCCAGGCTGGAGTGCAGTGGCACGATCTCGGCTCACTGCAAGCCCCACCTCCCGGGTTCACACCATTCTCCTGCCTCAGCCTCCCGAGTAGCTGGGACTACAGGCACCTGCCACCTCGCCCGGCTAATTTTTTGTATTTTTAGTAGAGATGGGGTTTCATCGTGTTAGCCAGGATGGTCTCGATCTCCTAACCTCATGATCCACCCACCTCGGCCTCCCAAAGTGCTGGGATTACAAGCGTGAGCCACCGTGCCTGGCCGACTGTAATTATTCTTAAGAGACAGGGGCACAAGCATGTTTACTACCTTATGTGAAGAAACTTTAACATTTTTAACTTTCCCTCACAATCCTGTTTTTCATCTTGTCAATCATTTTCAGATGTTTCACATTTATATTTAAATGTAAAAATCAGAAACAGACAAGGTAAACCAAAGAATCATTTTCAATATTCTGAAGTGTTTTTTAAAAATATTAACTATCTATATCCTAAGGCTTTTTGAAAAATAAAATAATTGTATATTGCTTAGACCTTTAGAGTTTACAACTATGACTCCCTAATCTCTTCTTTTTCTTTCATTGTGTTTATATTTACGATGACTTTCTTCATTCTGTAGCTCTATTTTGCCGCGGTACCTTTCTCATTCTAGCTTTGACAGATTATTCTCTTTGAAATGTATTTCTGTCATCACAGCATGAACTGGTAAACTGCAAACTCCAATGCACAATTTCTTTTTTAATAATAATAAAAATCAGTAACTGAGGGCCAGGCGCAGTGGCTCACCCCTGTAATCCCAGCACTTTGGGAGGCTGAGGAGGGCAGATCATTTGAGGTCAGGAGTTTGAGACCAGCCTGGTCAACATGATGAAATCCTGTCTATATGAAAAATACAAAAACAGCCGGGTATGGTGACATAATCCTGTAATCCCAGCTACTCAAAGAGGCTGAGGCAGGAAGATCTCTTGAACCAAGGATGCAGAGGTTGCAGTAAACCAAGATCGCACCACTGCACTCTAGCCTGGGCAACAGAGCAAGATTCTGTCTCAAAAAAAATAAAATAAAAATTTAAAAAACAGTATCTGAGAACAAAGTTCTATGAGCCATGATTCAATACTACTTTGCAAGGGGCTTAGCATTTATTAAGTATTAACAAATGCCTCTCCTAGGCACAATCCTTCATCTGCTGGTAAAAATGAAGAACTATGACAACTACTACATCTTCTTAGTACTAATGACTAGGAAATGTCAAGATTCTCCCCCTTCAAAAAAAAAAAAAGGAGAAAGGAAGGGAGGGAGGAAGGGAGAAAAGAAGAGAAGGAAGAAGAAAAGGGATGTAGAGAAAGAAGAAACAGGAGGAGGGAGAAAGGAAGGAAAAGGAGGAAGAAAGAAGAGAAAGAGAGGGAAGCAGGCAGGCAGGAGACCACACAGCTTTAACGTTATGTACGCACGCATGCATGCATACAGGAACAGAGACAAACAGCTCTCACGCCAGAAGAACTGGCCTTCTTAGAAGGCAGTGCTATTTAATTTCTCAAGGTAAAACTGACCATAGAATAGAAAAACTAAAAACATCTATTTTCACAAGTGAAGCTTAACCAAAGTGAACATCAGTAATATTGACAAGAATTAATACTAATACTAGTTTTCCAAAAGTATTTCATTTCTAAATGCCCCCGTTCCTCTAAGAAATCTTCCCAAAATAACAAGTAACAGAAATTCACACTCTACCTTTGACGATAAAATTAGGAGACACCTATGTCTTTAAATCACTTTTTTTTTTGAGACAGAGTCTCACTCTATCAGTCAGGCTGGAGTGCGGTGGCACGATCTCAGCTCACTGCAACCTCACCTCCACCTCCCAGGTTTAAGTGATTCTCGTGCCTCAACCTCCTGAGTAGCTGGGATTACAGATGTGCACCACCACACCCAGCTAATTTTTCTATTTTTAGTAGAGACGAGATTCACCACGGTGCCCAGGTTGCTCTCAACCTCCTGACCTCAGGTGATGATCTGCCAGTCTCAGCCTCTCAAAGTGCTGGGATTGTAGGCGTGAGCCACCATGTCCAGCCTAAACGACATTATTTTTTAAAGGGGCTATCTTGACTAGACTTTTCAAACAGGCAAGGTGGGGAGTACGACAGTTCATACAAGTTCAAGTAGGGTGAGGAGAGAACAAAAGACGCACCTGCAACTACAAACCCCATACAAACTCCACAGAAGACGTTGCTCCAAAGTAAACAGTCCCGTGACGGGTAAAAACCACAAACATACTGCTGCAGGAAGAGGTCTAAATGGAGGAAGGGAATTGACAGACACTAGATTTTGAATAGCTCTGCAGCTATACTTATCTCCACGGGCTAGAAAGAAGTGAAGGTTCAAATACAGCTTTGTGTCTTTGCTAGTGTGATCTTCCTTTCTCTTTACTGAGAACTGCCAACTTATTTTACGTCTTCACATGGTATCTCCATATCTTTCCTGAGCTACAATATTATACTTCTGTTACGGGCTCTTTGATCATTTGACTAAATTCTTTGAGTCTATGGCAATGCATAGAGCAATATTTTTATAATGAATGTTGACATATGAGGTAAAAAATATATATGAAAGGCCTTACATTTAGGTACCACTGAAGAAATGGTAACTGCCATTGTTATTATTAGTAGAAGTAATAATAAAAGCCAGTTTCCAAAATGTACTGATTCAACCCACATTTTTTGGATGTTAAAACAAGGTAGCAAGCTCTGTCCTTGCACCAAAAGGGAATTAAAAGAAGAAAAAATCCAACCGGTTAAATAGAACATGTATGAATAGTGCAAGAAATATAACAAAAAAATATCATTACAAAGGTAAAAAAGTTAAACAGTCTGATGAAATCAGAAGGCTGTGACAGAGAAGTATTTGAAAAAAGACATGAAGATCAGTAAGATTTTTTGAAATATTGACAGAAAATGACAGGAGTGAAATGGGAGAGAAGAAAAATGTCCAAGAGAAGAAGAGAATAAGCAAGCTTCCAGAGAATGTAAGTAACGGAGGGAACAGCAAGGTATTTCCAGTAATCCAGTTAGGATAGACCAGAGAAGACACATAAGCAAACAGAGAAAAGGCAGGATGGAGAGTCACAAAGCCCAAGCTGAGGAATCTAGATTAACAGTCACTGCAAACCTCAGAAAGAGATGTTAAGTAGCAAAAAATTACATGGTCAGAAACCCCATTCTTCTCTAAGAACCGTAAAATAATGTAAAAATAAGAAACCGATCATTAACTATGTCTTACTTTGGGCCAGCTGACATCACTGGACAACTCTCTTCTGTACAGAAGTCTGTGATGGTTCCATAAAGCATGTTGATCTGATTGAAGAAATCCACAGCTGTAAAGCAAATATCAGTTGTAAGTAAAACAAAATGGCTAAATTTAAAATGAAATTTTATTGTACTTGAACAGAATAGGCTTATCAGTGTTCTTTCCCCTACAAAGAACAGGTGAAAACCATACACAGAAGTCTCAATACACTGAAATGAGGAGCTTGTGTTTATCAAACAACTCCCTTGAGAGCAAAACGGCAAGCACAGAGAGGAAGAAATTATTTGCAACATATACAAACAACAGAAATCTTTTATCTAGAATATATAAAGAACTCATATAGATCAATAAGAAAAAGACAACACAGCTGAAAAATGTGAGACAGTTTTAAACTGTCACTTCACAAAAGAAATTTCCAGGTGGTCAAATGTCCTATGAAGAGATGTTGGTAATCACGGAACTACAAATTGAAATGATAGTGGGATGCCATTCCGTAGGCCCCAAAAAGACTAAAATTTATTTGAAAATGCAACAAGGCAAGAATATCCAACACATTCTTAAAGAAGAACCAGGCTGGGCACGATGCATCACACCTGTAATCCCAACACATTCACAGGTCAAGGCTGGAGAATCGCTCGAGCCCAAGAATTCAAGACCAGCCTGGGAAACACACTGAGACCTCGTCTCTGCCAATAAAAATAAAAATAAAATTAGTTGGGCATGGTGGTGAATGCCTGTGGTTCCAGCTAGACAGGAGGCTGAGGTGGGAGGACTCCCTGAGCCCAGAAGTTAGGCTGCAGTGAGCCATGATCACATTACTGCACTCCAGCCTGCGTGACAGAATATGTCTCAGAACAAAAACTAAGGTAAGTACTAAGATTTATAAAGCACAATGAATAAAACAGTATAATTTTAGTAGACCAATGGAACAGAAGAGAGACCTAGGCAATTACAGAAACAGATGCGAACATAGATGAAACATTTGATTTATGGCATAGCCATCACTGCAGAATGAGCAAAGGACAATGTTTTCATAAATAATTCTGAGTCAACTGGTTATTGCTATCGGGAAAAAACAAAACCTGGCCAGGCACAGGTGGCTCACACCTGTAATCCCAGCACTTTGGGAGACTGGGGCAAGAGAATGGCTTGAGGCCAGGAGTTCAAGACCAGCCTGGGGAACATAGCAAGACCCCACCTCTGCAAAAAATATTTTAAAAATTAGCCAAGTATGGTGGTGTTCTCCTGCAGTCTGAGCCACACCACTCAGAAGGCTAAGACAGGAGAATTGCTTGAGCCCAGGAGTTCCAGGCTATAGTGAGCTATGATCTCGCCACTGCATTCCAGTCTGAGCCAAAGAATGAGACCTTGTCTCAAAAAAATAAAGTAAAATGAGGCCGGGAGCAGTGGCTCACACCTGTAATTCCAGCACTTTGGGAGGCTGAGGCAGACGGATCACCTGAGGTTTGGAGTTCAAGACCAGCCATGATCAACATGGAGAAACCTTGTCTCTACTAAAAATACAAAATTAGCCTGGTATGGTGGCACATGCCTGTAATCCCAGCTACTTGGGAGGCTGGGGCAGGAGAATCGCTTGAACCTGGGAGGCGGAGGTTGCAGTGAGCTGAGATTGTGTCATCGCACTCCAGCCTGGGCAACAAGAGCGAAACTCCATCTCAAAAAAATAAATAAACAAAATGAAATCAAATAAAATTAGACTCTTCACTCATGTCATACCCAAAAAGCAATTCCAAGTAGACTGTACCTCTAAATGTGAAAGGTAAGACAATTAAGTTTAAAAAGAGCATAGGCCAGGCATGATGGCTCACACCTGTAACCCCAGCACTTGGGGAGACCAAGGCCTGGGGAGGATCACTTGAGCCCCAGAGTTTGGGACCACCCTGGGCAACACAGTAAAATCCCGTCACTACAAAAAATTAAATAATAAATAAATTAGCTGGGCATGGTGGTCATGCCTGTAATCCCAGCACTCTGGAACACTCTAGTAGGCTGAAGTGGGAGGGTCACTTGAGCCAGGGAATTTCAAAGCTGCAGTGAGCCATGATCGTGCCACTGCACTCCAACCTGGATGACAGGGCAAAACTCCCTCAAAAACATAAAAATTTAATTTTAAAAAAAGAGAACAAAATACACTAATCATAAAGAAATAGTTTTCATGTTTCATTAGATTTGTCCCTAGGTTGATATTTTTGATGCTATTTTTTTTTTACTTTTTGTTCATTTTCTTTTGGCCTTTATTTCCTGGTGATGAGATATTCATAACTTTATATTGACCCAAGAGCTGACCACCTCATTAAATTCATCTATTAGTAATAATAATCATGGACTTTTAGATTTTCAACGTATTTTCTTTTCCAAAAAGGGATTTTCAGACCAATCAACATATTTACTTTCATTGGCTATAAATGAAAAGAATAATTCTTTCTTCCTTTCCAGTCAGTATATTTATTATTATTTTTCTTGCCTTACTGAATTGGTTAAGACTCCAGTAACTGGCCAGGTGCGGTGGCTCACGCCTGTAATCCCAACACTTTGGGAGGCCAAGGCGGGTGGACCATCTGAGGTCAGGAGTTCGAGACCAGCTTGAACAATATGGTGAAACCACATTGTTCTACTGAAATATCAAAAATTAGCCAGACATGGCAGTGTGCACCTGTAGTCCCAGCTACTCAGGAAGCTGAGACAGGGGAACTGCTTGAACCCAGGAGGCAGAGGCTGCAGTGAGCCGAGATCACGCCACTGTACTCCAGCCTGGGTGACAGAGCAAGACTCCATCTCAAAAAAAAAAAAAGAAAAGAAAAAAAAGGACTCCAGTAACATATTGGTGGCAGATATCCTCCACTCTTTCCTAAATTAAGAAAAAATTTCAACATTTACTATTATACTGTTATAGCTATTCTGCAAATAGATATGCTTTATCAGAAGAAAGTTCTCATCTATTACTTGATAACCCTTTTATTATGAATTGATTTTGAATTTTAACAAATGGTTTTTCTGCATGTATTGGTGTGATATGATTTTTTTTTCTCCTTGATTTTGGTTAATGCAGTGAATTACAATGACCAATTTACATTTTTTTTCTAATTTGTTTTTTTTTTTTTTGAGGTAGGACCTCACTCTATTGCCCACGCCCGGGGTGCAGTCAGAGCTCACTGGAGCCTCAAACTCCTGGGTTCAAACAATCCTCCCGCCTCAACCTCCTTGAGTAATTAGGACTACAGGCATGCAACACCACAGCTGGTTAACTTTTAAAATTTTCTATAAATAGTGGGACTTAGCCCACGCGGTGGCTCACGCCTGTAATCCCAGCGCTTTGGGAAGCTGATACAGGTGGATCACCTGAGGTCAGGAGTTCAAGACCAGCCTGACCAACACGGAGAAACCCCATCTCTACTAAAAATATAAAAGTAGCCGGGCACAGTGGCACATGCCTGTAATCCCAGCTACCCGGGAGGCTGAGGCAGAAGAATCGTTTGAACCTGGGAGGCAGAGGTTGCAGTGAGCCGAGATGGTGCCAATGCACTCCAGCCTGGGCAACAAGAGCAAAACTCCGCCTCAAAAAAAAAAAAAATAATTGTGTGACTCACTATATTGCCTAAGCTGATCTGAACCCCCTGGCCTCAAGTAATCCTTCCACCTTGGCCTCCCGAAGTACTGGGATTACAGGCATAAGCCACAACCTGAGGCCCCTCAGATGTTAAACTAATCTTTGTATTTCTGGAATAAACTCAACTTAGTCACAATGAATTATATACACTTTTAAAATGTTACTAGATTCAACTCACTAACATTTTTATTATCTACATTCATTTCAAAAGTTAGATGACCTAGTTCCCTTTCTTCTAATGTTCATGTAGAACTCATAAAACTAATATATTTTCCCATTCTTTATAAGAGTCAAACACTGGTGTTATTTCTTCCTTAAATGTTTCATGGACATACTATTGTGGCAAGGTTTTTAAATAGATTGCAATTTTTTTTAAGTTATAAGATTATTCAGATTTTTTATTCTAGTGTTAACTTTGATCAGTTGAATTTTTATAAGAATTTGATTATTTCAGTTAAACTTTCAAATTTATTGGGATAAATCTGTAACTTGTTCACAATATTCTCTTACAACTTTAAATAAACAATATTCTCTTACAACTTTTAATGTTATGTAAGACCTGGTGTGTATTTCCTTTTTTATTCCTGATATTGGTTATTTGTGCTTTCAGATATTATTAAATAATTAATATTTTAAATATTTTTAAAATATTAAAATATTTTTTTCTTGATCAATCTTACCAGGAGTTATAAATTTTTAGACTTTTCAAAGAATTATTTTTTTTTTTTTGAGATGAAGTCTCACGTTTCACCATGTTGGCCAGGCTACTCTTGAACTTCTGACCTCAAGAGATCCACCCACCTCCGCCTCCCAAAGTGCTGGGATTACAGGCATGAGCCACCATGCCCAGCCTGATTCCATTTTATGTTTATTTTCTATTTTATTAACTTCTGTTCTTTACTAATAACCTCTTTTAACTTTTTTTTTTTTTTTTGAGATGGAGTTTCACTCTTGTTGCCTAAGCTGGAGAGAAATGGCACAATCTCAGCTCACTGCAACCTCCGCCTCCTGGGTTCAAGCAATTCTCCTGCCTCAGCCTCCCAAGCAGCTGGGACTAGCGGCACGCCTCACCACGTCCAGTTAATTTTTGTATTTTTAGTAGAGATGGGGTTTCGCCATGTTGGCCAGGCTTGTCTCGAACTTCTGATCTCAGGTGATCCACCCACCTTGGCCTCCCAAAGTGCTGGAATTACAGGTATGAACCACTGCACCCGGCCTCGCCTCTTTTAACTTTCTTTGCATTTAATTTGCTGTTGGTTTTCCAACCTAGGAGAATGATGCTTAGTTCATTAACTTTTAATATTTTTTCTTTTTTTTTTTTTTTTTTTTTTTTTAAGAGACAGAGTCTTGCTCTGTCGCCCAGGCTGGAGGGCAGTGGGGAGATCTCCGCTCACTGCAAGCTCCGCCTCCCCGGTTCACACCATTCTCCTGCCTCAGCCTCCCGAGTAGCTGGGACTACAGGCGCCCGCCACCACACCCGGCTAATTTTTTGTATTTTTAGTGGAGATGGGGTTTCACTGTGTTAGCCAGGATGGTCTCCATCTCCTGACCTTGTGATCTGCCCGCCTGGGCCTCCCAAAGTGCTGAGATTACAGGTGTGAGCCACCGCGCCCGGCCTTTTCTTTTCTAATATATGTGTTTATGTAAGGCTCTAAATTTCCTCTAACACAGCTTTAGCTATAATATATCCCACAAGTTTCCATATATAGTATTTTCATCACCAAATTTCAGTTCAAAATATTTTCTAATTTTCATTGAGATTTGCTTTTTCCAAACATATAGAGATTTCTGTTTACTACTGCTTTCTAGTGAGATTCTACCATGGTCAGAGAATGTATTGGTTTCCATTTTTGAAATTGTACATATATATACTCTTAGATGCTTAGGTCATGTGCTTCTAGGTCAAGTTTGTTAATCATGGTGCTCAAATTTTTCTAACTCCTTACTGATTTTTTCTTCTGCATTTTCGATCTGTTACTGAAAGAGGATTGTTAAAATCTCCCATTATGACCACGGATTTTTTCATGCCTCAGCCTGCCAAGTAGCTGGAACTACAGGGATGCACCACCATGCCTGGCTAATTTTTTTTTGTATTTTTAGTAGAGATGGGGTTTCATCATTTTGGCCAGGATGGTCTTGAACTCCTGAGCTCAACTGATCCGCCCACGTGGCCTACTCCCAAAATGCTGGGATTAGAGACGTGAGCCACTGTGCCTGGCCTCTTAAATTTTCATGAGGTCTAATTTATTTTTTCTTTTAAAAGCACACTTTTGGTTTTGTATGTAGAAACTCATCACCAAATCCAAGGTCACATAGATTTTTCTCCTGTGTTTTTTTTTTTTTCCCCAAGTTTTATAGTATTGTGTTGTATTTTTAGGTCTATCATTCAATTCATGTTAATTTTTCTGAAAGGTGTAAATCTGTGTCTAGATTTATGTTTCTGCATCTGGATGTCCCAGTGTTCACCGCCATTTATTGAAAAAATAATCCTTTCTCCGCTGAATTGCCTTTTCTTCTTTGTCAAGATCAGTTGATTCTATTTATATGGACCACTGGTAACTTTCATAACTTCAATTATATTTTTCTGTGTTCCTTTTTGAACATGTTCACTTTGAAATCACATTTAGACATCAAAATAGTGTTATCAGGTAGAGTTCTGACTAATTCGTGAAGCCTGGGGAGAGATCTCAACTACAGTTATGAATGCAAGAGTCCTTGGTGGGTAAATTTTTATTTTATTAGTTTAGAGAAGAGGTCTCCCTATGCTGCCCAGGCTAACCTCGAACTCCTGGGCTCGAGCCATCCTCCCACCTCAGCCTCTGGAATAGCTAGGATTACAGATGTGAACCACCACTCGCAGCTAATTTATTTTATTTTATATTTTTATAGAGACAGGTCTTGCCCAGGCTAGTCTCAAACTCCTGGCCTCAAGTAATCTTCCCACCTCGGCCTCCCAAAATGCTGGGATTATAGCGTGAGCCAATGCACCCAGTCTCTCCTTATATTCTTTAGGATTATTTTTTATTATTCTATTTTTCCCCTGTATTAGCTAAGTAATTATACTCTCACCTATCATTTGGATATAAATCTTTTCAATAATTCCCTTTACTCTTTTATGAACCTGAAATGTTTACTGAATCACTGCCAGTGAGTGGAAGTACCTGTCCTGACTCCAACCCTATTCACCTACTTCATCAAGTGTCATTTGGGAAGATTACTATAAATAAGGAAAATTTTACAGTCCAACACTTCAGTTAAATGCTGTATTTTCAAAGCAGAGTATATCTTAAGCAGATGTTCTAATGCTACAGTCCAGAGCAATCTGTGTCCAGCTGTAGTAAAATCATAGAATTACTGTGAAATTTTAAAAGTTCTCAAAGTTCTAGGTGTTTCAGTAGTACAGTAGTCCCCCTTTATCTGTGGTTTCACTATCCATGGTTTCAGTTACCTGTGATCAACCACGGGCTGAAAATATTAAATGGAAATTTTCGGAAATAAACAATATGTAAGTTTTAAATTGTGTGCCATTCTGAGTAACGTGATGAAATTTCACACCATCTCACTCCGTCCACTTGGGATGTGAATCATCCCTCTGTCTAGCTGTATACGTGCCCATTAATCACTTATAGTAGCCACCTTGGTTATCAGAGTGAAGGATTACAAGAAGGGTTAAGTAAAGCACAATAAGATTATTTTGAAAGAGAGAGACCATATTCACATAATTTTTACTACAGTATAATTGTAACTGTTCTATTTTATTAATAGTTGTTAACCTCTTGTTGTGCTTAATTTTAAATTAATCTTTAATAAATTTTAAATTAAGCTTTATGAATTAAGCTTTATCATAGGTATGTGGTGTACAGGAAAAAACACAGTGTATATAAGGTTCAGTCCTATCACCGGTTTCAGGAATCCACTGGTCATCTTGGAATGTATCCCTAGCAGATAAGGGAGGTACAGACACTCAGTTGTGGCAACTGAGAAAGAGACAGAATACAGACAGAAAATGATTATTTGCTTTTATATTTAAAAGTCAGAATCTACTGTACTACAGAAGCTCTATACAGCCATCCTTACATTTTAAACATGAGTAAATGAACTCTCAAATTTTACAAAAAGGCACAAATTCGTACAAAAAGAACATACACATATATTGGAGATTTGTTCTGAATATTGTCTTGGAGATGACACAGAACCGTCTTGGAAATACGACAGGCCTCATCAATAAAGCAAATAAATCACTTTATTTCAAATAACTAGACTCTCTTGGTCCAAGAGGATAATCACATAATAATAACATGGCTCTTGTGTAAATGCTGTCACAGTAAGTTTTAAGACATCATAATAAAATCTCCTGGTTCCTAAAAGGTTATTAGAGGAGGGGCCACTCAATTTATAAATTCCATGACATAGTTCAAATTATAATAAGAGGCCATCAAATATAAGAAAAATACTGTTTTGCATTTTCTTAAAGCCTAGACATTTTGCGTATGCTTTCAATTAAATTTCATTTTATTTTTACTTTTAAAAATTTTAAATTCAAATCAATTTCCTTCCATTATAAAATTCTAATTTTTTTTTTTTTTCACTAATGTTGAAAAACCCTGAACCTTTTATTCCTCAACTTCCTCTGGCTTAATTCTCAAGAATATAATTACTATTCATATGTTATTCTCTGTAGGAGTTAAGAACATCTCATAAATATATTTTACTAATTTCATAAGATCACTACTTGATGTCTTTTTTTAAAAAATAAGCACAATTGGCTGGGCGTGGTGGCTCACACCTGTAATCCCAGCACTTTGGGAGGTCGAAGCGGGTGGATCACAAGGTCAGGAGTTCGCGACCAGCCTGACCAACATGGTGAAACCCCACCTCTACTAGAAATACAAAAATTAGCCGGACATGGTGGTGCATGCCTATAATCCCAGCTACTCAGGAGGCTGAGGCAGAAGAATCACTTGAACCCAGGAGGCAGAGGTTGCAGTGAGCCGAGATCGTGTCACTGCACTCCAGCCTGGGCGACAGAGCAAGACTCCATCTCAAAATAAAAATTTAAAAAAGCACAATTAGACAAATAACTGAGTGTGCCACTGAAAAACGCAGTTTACCATAGTGGTTGACTCCATAGACTCTGAAATTCTACAGCCGTATATTTGAGCCCAGGCTCTGCCATTTAATAGCTATATGACCTAGGCAATTTACTAATTATCTCAACTTAATCTATTAAACCAAAATAATAATCATACCTACATCGTAAGGTTATAAAGATAAAATAAAATCATCCATGTAGAAAGGAGAGTGACGTGTCTATACAGTGTTTGATAAATGAAAAATTATTATTGTAATGAAGATAGTAAATCTATGCTTTATATTAAAATAGGAAACAAGGTTTCATAAAATTCCATAATCAGAAATAAAATAACAAGACTGGATGTGGTGACTAGTGCCTGTAATCCTAGCACCATGAAAGGCTGAGATAGAAGGATCACTTGAGGTCAGGAGTTTAAGACCATCCTGGACAACATAGTGAGAGCCCCATCTCTACTAAAACATGTTTGTAAATGAGCTAGGCATGATGGTATGTGCCTACAGTCCTAGCTATGCTAGAGGCTAAGGGTGGGAGGATTGCTTGAGCCCAGGTGGTCAAGGTTGCAGTGAGCCATAACTGTGCCACTGTACTCCAGCCTTCCAGCCTGGGTGACTGAGTGAGACCCTGTCTCAAAAAATAATAATAAAGTAACATGAAGGTTAAAGTTAGATTATCACTCTTTTATGGTGTTAGCTTGCTAACTAAATCCTAGAAGGGATAGCACCAACACTCATCAACAATGAGGCTATTATCCTAATTCATAGTCTACTGAGAAATAGAAAGGCTACTTACTGTTAACTGCAACCCATTCATTTAGATCTTCCCCCTCAGGAAGCATGACAGCCATCCGAAGGTTGCCACTGCCAAGTGTGGCTTCTGCATGTTTTAAGAGCTCATACTGGTGAGAACCCTCTGGAATGTTCTTCTTTGGTTTAAAAGTTTTAGAAGAGCGACTACCACTATGAATAGAAAAGAAAAAAAAAGGAGTTTAATATTTAAGGCATGACATTCAACAGGGTCATTCACCAAGCATTAGACCTAAACTGTATTGGCTTAAATCCCAGCAATATAATTGCTGTAACTACTGTGCTCTCCATTCAAAACTCCTACAAACTTTCTCTGCTGTCCCTAGTTAACTCACAAAAAGAAAAAGTTTTTAAGCTGTAACTAACACCTCTTCTCAATAAATTAATGACTCAGGATTATAAATTGTAATCTAAAAAACAAAAAAAACCTTCCATGATAAGTTTTAGTTATTTTATTCCTTTCACTCCTATTCTAAGTCTCTCATTCTAATAAAATAAATTTGTTTCCTTCTTAAAAGAAATATAAAGATACAATTTGATATCAATAAAACATTAAAATTCTGGAACAAGAAAAAAAAAGCTACATGTTCAGCCAGGCACAGTGGCTCATGCCTGTAATCCCAGCATTTTGGGAGGCAGAGGCAGGCGGATCACCTGAGGTCAGGAGTTGGAGACCAGCCTGGCCAACATGGCGAAACCCCATCTCTATTAAAAATGCAAAAAAATTAGCCAGGCTTGGTGGCGGGTCCCTGTAATCCCAGCTACTCGGGAGGCTGAGGAGGAGAATCGCTTGAACTCGGGAGGCGGAGGGTGCAGTGAGCCAAGATTGTGCCACTGCACTCTAGCCTGGGCGGCAGAGTGAGACTACGTTTCAAAAAAAAAAAAAAAGAAAAGAAAAGCTACATGTTTTTCTACCCAATTATAGGAAGTATCAGTAATCAATTTTAGTCCAGAATTCTAGTTAAGCAGTTAAGTAGCTAGACATTAGTATGGCTGGTTTGCTCAAATTTCTGAATGCTTACGCACATACAGAGATACAGACACAAGCACACACAGCGAATGTGTATGTGTATATATACACATAAATTTTTTTAATGGATCAACTGAAACTAGGCTTCAAGGTGGTTTTAATAGTTTTTAAGAGAGCTGGGCACCTCTAGTTCCAGCTACTCAAGAGGATGAGGTGGGAGGATCCCTTGAGGTTGTAGTGCACTATGATCACACCTGTGAATAGACACAGCACTACCAGTTGGGCAACAGAGCAAGACCTCCATCTCTGAGAAAAAAAAAAAAAAAGAGGCGGAAAGCTGAGTGTGGTGGCTCACACTGGTAATCCCAGCTACTCGGGAGGCCAGAGGCAGGAGGACTGCATCAGGCCAGGAATTCGAGACCAGCCTGGGCAACATAGTGAGACCCGCCCCCCCGCCATCTCTAAAAAAATGTTTAAAAATTAAATCAGGTGTGATGGTGCAGCCTGTAGTCCCAGCTAGGGACTAGGGAGGCTGAAGCCAAAGGATAGCTTAAGACCAAGGAGTTCAAGACTGAGTAAGCAATGATCATGCCACTCTACTCCAGCCTGGGCAACTGAATGAGGCCCCTCTCCTTAAGAAAAAAGAAAAGAAAAAACATAGCAGGGGGATTTTTAAATCTTCTGTTAATGCTAGCAAATTTTTATCAAATTAGGAGTCACCCCCGTCCATTATTCTCCTTCACTTCTTATGAAAAGAAACAGACTGGAAAAAAACAGGCTAGATAAGTGGGAACTTTAACGTTATTAAATTCACATCATCAAAAACATCTAGGCATTTGAACATATGAATATGAAAGAGGAATTCAAAAAAAACTACATAAACGATGGTGACACTTTCCAAACTGCAAAGCTTTTTACTCTACCTCCTCTCAAGTTTTAACCCCTCACCCCAATCCCTCCCTCTTTCCCTAAGATAAACCAGTAGTTCTCAACCCCTGGCTGCATTATTATAATCATCTGAGGAGCTGTCAAAAAGTACTGAGGATCTTGAAATAAAATAAGAATCTACCAGTCAACCCGAATACCCAATTCAAATAACAGGTATTTTTCATTGTAAAGTACATGCATTCTCATTTAAATGTAGGTCTCTCCACAGGTGTTTAATTAGAATTAAACTGATGTTCCTCAACTCTAACACACACCCTCTCCTAAAGGATCACTTTAAAAACACTCATCACAGAGCTGGGCACAGTGGCCCACACCTATAATCTCAGCACTTTGGGAGGCCGAGGCGGGCAGATTGCTTGAGCCCAGGTCAATCTGGGCAACACGGCAAAACTGTCTCTACAAAAAATACAAAAATTAACCAAGTGTGGTGGTGCATGCTTGTAACCCCAGCTACTCAGGAGGCTGAGGTGGGAAGATCACTTGAGCCCAGGAAGTCAAGGATACAGTGAACCGAGATCATGCCACTTCTTCCCAGCCTGGGTGATAGAGCAAAGCCCTGTCTAGAAAAATAAAAGTAAAAAATCGACCCAGCACAGTGGCTCTTGCCTGTAATCCCAGCACTTTGGGAGGCTGAGGTAGGAGGATCGCCTGAACCTAGGAGTTCAAGACCAATCTGGGCAACACAGTAGGACTCCCTCTCTAAAAAATATATTTAATTTTTTTTTTCAACCAGAGAATCAGAAGCTAAAAGAAAAAAAACTAAAAATAAAAACACTCATTAGATTATGATACATCTCTGCTTAGAACCACTCAGTGACTTTCCAATGCAAAAGTATAAATCCAAAGGTCAAATATTAGATATAGTCAAGCTCTAGACCCACACTAGAATGCGGAAATTCTTCAGTTTAATGAGACAATGTATTAAACACCAAATTTGCTCCAAGCATCTCTAAAATATAATTATAAAAATATAAATGTTAGGTGTGGCAGTACATGCCTGTAGTCCCAACTACCGGGAAAGCTGAGGCAGGAGCATTGCTAGAGAGCAGGAGTTTGAGACCAGCCTAGGTAACACAGTGAGGCTCTGCCTCCAAAAAATAAAAATAAAATGAAATTTAAAAATTTATTTATATAAATATAAATGGTAATAATATAAATAGATGCATGCCTACCAAGCTTGAAACTTACTTCATTTTCCTCTTTCTAATACTTTAACAAAATTTTGCATAAGACACACACTTCACTGGGCGTGGTGGCTCCCGCCTATAATCCCAGAACTTTGGGAGGCTGAGGCAGATGTATCACCTGAGGTCGGGAGTTCAACAGTCTGGTCAACATGGCAAAACCCCGTCTCTACTAAAAATACAAAAATTAGCCGGGCGTGGAGGTGAGCAACTATAATCCCAGCTACTCCAGAGGTTGAGGCAGGAGAATCACTTGAACCTGGGAGCTGGAGGTTGCAGTGAGCAGAGATCGCACCACTGCACTCCAGCCTGGGTGAGAGAGCGAGACTCTGTCTCCAAAAAAAGAAAATCTGCTGGGCACAATGGCTCACACCTATAACCCTAGCACTTTGGGAGGTTGAGGTGGGTGGATCACGAGGTCAGGAGATTGAGACCAGCCTGGCCAACATGGTGAAACCCTGTCTCTACTAAAAACACAATAATTAGCTGGGCATAGTGGCGCAAATCTGTAATCCCAGCTATTCAGGAGGCTGAGGCAGGAGAATTCCTTGAACCCAGGAGGCGGAGGTTGCAGTTAGCCGAGATCACGTCACTGCACTCCAGACTGGGTGACACAGCAAGACTCCGTCTCAACAAAAAAAAAAAAAAAAAAAGAAAGAAAGGAAAAGAAAAGAAAAAATAAAATCTGAGTTCAATTTTGTGAAGGCCAACTTTGACACACATTAGTTATTATCTCAGGCAAACTATCTAACTTTCCAGAGCCTGTTTTTTCTTTAGCAGTGAAAGCCTAATAAAAATAACAAAACATGAACACTAGCTGTATTATAGGACAGTTGCAAAATGAGAGGATATATGCAACATTTAGTATTTTCATTATCCTTTCTTTTCTTGAACCACAATGACTCACAGAAAGAAATGGTAGTGCAATGCTAAAACTCCAAATCCTACTCTATCCCTCAACACTGAATGGGGGAAAATATAACTAGTTCAGAAAAAAATAACTGTCGGCCGGGCGCGGTGGCTCACGCCTGTAATCCCAGCACTTTGGGAGGCCGAAGCGGGCGGATCACAAGGTCAGGAGATCGAGACCACGGTAAAACCCCGTCTCTACTAAAAATACAAAAAATTAGCCGGGCGCGGTGGCGGGCGCCTGTAGTCCCAGCTACTTAGGAGGCTGAGGCAGGAGAATGGCATGAACCCGGGAGGCGGAGCTTGCAGTGAGCCGAGATCGCGCCACTGCACTCCAGCCTGGGCGACAGAGCGAGACTCCGTCTCAAAAAAAAATAAAAAAATAAAAAAATAAAATAACTGTCATACATCAAGTTTAAAAGAAAAATTTTTTAATTTCTGGGTTTTCTTTTTTTGGGGAGGGGGGGAGGTGCTATGCCCTATGCTGACCACAAGGTTCAAGTGATCTTGGAATAATCTTAGCGTTAGATTGGAAATCAGGAAAACAAGGTTCTACTCCCCATTTTGCAATTTTCTTTTGTTTTCTTATTTAAGTCAGAGTCTTGCTCTGTCAACCACAGGCTGGAGTGCAGTGGCGTAATCTTGGCTCACTGAAACTTCTGCCTCCCAAGTTCAAGCGATTCTCCTGCCTCAGCCTCCCAAGTAGCTGGGATTATAGACATGTGCCACCATGTCCAGATAATTTTTGTATTTTCAGTAGAGACAGGGTTTCACCACGTTATTCAGGCTAGTCTCGAACTCCTGAACTCAAGTGATCCGCCCGCCTTAGTCTCCCAAAGTGCTGGGATGACAGGCATGAGCCATCATGCCCAGCCTGCAATTTTCTTCTTATGTTACGTAAGAAACCACAAATTATCATCTGGGCTTCCACTTTTTTTTATTTTGTTTTTTCAAGAGTCTGGAAAATGACTTTTTACAAAAGTGTATCATTTAGGGATTAGATGTTTGTAAATGTTTTTAGTTGCCTGCAGCCTCTTGACTCTCTTCTCTGTTCCTCATTTCCACATACACTTATACTTTCAAATGCTTTCAAGTCCTGCATCTAATTTTCCTTCTGTCTAACCCGTCTGCTTTATTACTGCAGAATATGCTAACCACTTAACACTTTTTAAAAATACTCTTTTAAAAGTCTTTGTTAGGTTTTTTCAGCTGCTACCTGAATCTTCTCTTACCAGAATCCACCCAGCTGGGAAATGGTGGTGGTCAATAATGCTCCTCATTCCCAGGTCAAAAGACCTCTGACAGGCCAGGCAAGGTAGCTCATGCCTGTAATCCCAGCACTTTGGGAGGCTGAGGCAGGCAGATCACTTAAGGTCGGGAGTTCAAGACCAGCCTGGCCAACATGGTGAAACCCCATTTCTGCTAAAAACACAAAAATTAGCCGGGCATGGTGGCAGACGCCTGTAATCCCAGCTACTCAGGAGGCTGAGGCAGGAGAATCGCTTGATCCCAGGAGGCGGAGGTTGCAGTGAGCCAAAATCGCACCACTTCACTCCAGGCTGGGCGACAAGGCAAGACTCCATCTCCAAAAACAAAAACAAAAAAAGACCAACTGACAGAGTTTTCAAATTCAAAAGCACAAATACCCAAGCATGTACACAGAAGTCCTCATCAGTGAGTACAAGCTCTTGTAGCAACACTGTATGCCCAAATGCATATATCTCACATATTTTAAGATATATGAATGCAAATCTTCACAAAAATTTTCAAAAACATAAAGTATATTGCCCTCTCACCCCACCTACCTCAGAAGAAATTACAGTTTCTAGTATCTGGTAAAAGCATCAAGAAGTTTTGTGCCTGTTTTTGTTTGCTTTTACACAATAGCACCATAATGTAGTGTACTTAATAATGTTTTTCACTTAACATATCCAGAAAACTGTTATATTTAAGATACAAGTAGATCTACTTTATTCTTTCTAAAGACTGAAAATAGCATTTCCTTATATAGATTATATCATAATATAGTTTGATCAGTCCTTTATTAAAAACATTTAGGTTGTTTCCTCTAGTCATCTGCTACCACAAACAATACTGCAGTAGGCATCCTTGTGTGTGTGCATATATGAAGGATAAATTCCTAGAACTGCTATTCTAAAGAGCAGTTACATTTTTAAATTTTATATAGTGTCTGTTTTTTCACCAAATAAATTGTACCCTTTTACAATCCCACTAACAATGTATGGGAGCAGCTACAACATATGAGTCTTAAAGGACAGGTATTAGACTACTAATTTCTCTTGTACAGCTTCCAACACAGCATCCTAACTATGGAGAATGTTGTGTTTTGTTTTGTTTGTTCATTTGTTTGTGCCCTATTGCCTAGGCAGGAATGCAGGGGCATGATCAATGGCTCAAGTGATCCTTCCACCTCAGCCTCCTGAGTAGCTGTGACTACAGGTATACGCCACCACACCCAGCTAATTTTTTGTATTTTTATTAGAGATGAGGTCTCACTTCGTTGTCCAAGCTGGTCTCGAACTGCTAGGCTCAAGCAATCCTCCCATCTTGGCCTCCCAAAGTGCTGGGAATACAGGCATGAGCCACCATACTCAACCACTATGGAATGCTTTCTAACTAGAATGTGAATGATGTATTACATATTAGAGGTATAATATTAATAATTCATAGCATTACTCCACTGCTTTCCAAATAAATGTCCATGATATTCACATTTGTTTTCCCACTCTTACTCGTATTTGAAGGCAAATCAATTTTTAGAGCAGGACAGGGTGATTTGTCTAGTAAACAACTTAGTCCTAGAGATAGCTCTGAATATGTATCTCTTAGTCTTCCGATTTATCTTTTGCAAATTTCAACATCATTTATTTTCTCTTTGAGACTCTAAAACAGTAGCTCCCAACCTTTTTGGCACCAGGGACCAGTTTCACAGAAGACAATTTTTCCACTTGCTGGCTGCTCACCTCCTGCTGTGAGGCTCAGTTCCTAACAGTTTTTGTTTTTGTTGTATTATCCCTATTTTGTTTTCCGTACCAGATACCTATATATTGACACTGAAGAATATGTAAATTTATTCAAAATTAAAAGCAAATTATTTGTAACACAAATGATTATAAAATAAATGATTTTTTGTCACAAATCATGTATTTGTGTCAACAGCTCCATCTCTTCAAGGTTAAGTGAGTTATTAATCTAACTACAGCTAGCTAAATGGCAGACCCAAGGTCTCGAAGAAGTTACTGTTACTGAGTCTCAGCTTCCTCATCTATAAAATGGAGATAATAATACCTACCTTACTACTGAAACTTATGGTAAGAACTTCACTACTATTAGTTCTCTTTGCTCCACTTCTAGGTACTAACCTGTCATTCACATCAGTAGCTCCTTCCATAGGTCTAAGTCCAACACTACAGATCAGGTATTCGATAAATACTTGTTAATTGATAGTTCCAGTCAACTTCAGGCTGAGAACTCCTACATCAGGATAATAATGATGATTAATATTAACTAACATTTACTGCAAGCTTTGTACTGAGAATATATACGTGCAATACATCTCATTTAATCCCCGTAACTCTGATACACATGCTATTATTTTTCTTTATTTTATGGATGACAAATCTAAAGCTTTAAAGTACTTACATACCCTGCTCAAGATTATAAAAGTGGTAAATTAAGGAGCCAAAATTTAAATTCAGGATTTAAATCTCTAAAGTCCATTCCTTTTTTTTTTTTTTTTTTTTTTTTGAGACAGAGTCTTGCTCTGTCACCCAGGCTAGAGGGCTGTAACCCAATCTTGGCTCATCCACCTCCTGGGTTTAAGCGATTCTCCTGCCTCAGTCTCCTGAGTAGCTGGGACTACAGGCACCCGCCACCATGCCCAGCTAATTTTTGTATTTTTGGTTTCGCCATGTTGGCCAGGCTGGTCTTGAACTCCTGACCTCAGGAGATCTGCCCGCCTCAGCCTCCCAAAGTGCTGGGATTATAGGCATGAGCCACAGCGCCCGGCCTAAAGCCCATTCTTTTACCCACTACCCAGCATTACTCAATGCTTTACCTTTAGCTTCTACTAAATTATTTCTAACAATTTTCTCCCTTTTTCACCATATTTTACTCAAGTCATTCATGAACAACACAAGGCTAATTTATATCAACAGAGTTATTAATAGCCGCCTTTTTTTTTTCTTATTTTTAAAACGTTCTTTTTTTCTTACCCTTGTCTCCACCCCTTTGTAATTTTATTTGTGTATTTTTTTGAAGACAGGGTCTCACTCTGTCACCTAGGCTGGAGTGCAGTGGCACAAACACAGCTCACTGTAGCCTCGACTTCCTGAGCTCAAACGATCTTTCTACCTTAGCCTTCCACCTCAGCCTCCCAAGTAGTTGGGACCACAGGTTCATGTCACCATATCCAGCTAATTTTCTTGTTGTTGTATTTTTCTATAGGGAGGAAGTCTCACTTTGTTGCCCTGGCTGGTCTCCAACTCCTGGGCTCAAGTGATCCTCCCACATTCACCTCCCTAAGTGCTGGGAATAGATACATCTTAATCTTCAAACCACCTATTTCCCCTCCTCATACCTTCTCTAATTTATATGAATACTCAGCACATACTCTGACAGTAAGGAAAATTAAAATTCTACCCTACACCAATTTCCCCCAAATGTTGCCAAACACATCCATGCTTTCAGAAAGGCAGATATCCATCTGCAAAAAAATGTTAGAAGCTGTCAAAATAGAATGTGTTCTAGAAATAATAAGACTAAAAGCTGGCCGGGTGCGGTGGCTCAAACCTGTAATCCCAGCACTTTGGGAGGCCGAGACGGGCGGATCACGAGGTCAGGAGATCGAGACCATCCTGGCTAACATGGTGAAACCCCGTCTCTACTAAAAAATACAAAAAAAACTAGCCGGGCGAGGTGGCGGGCGCCTGTAGTCCCAGCTACTCGGGAGGCTGAGGCAGGAGAATGGCGTAAACCCGGAGGCGGAGCTTGCAGTGAGCTGAGATCCGGCCACTGCACTCCAGCCTGGGAGACAGAGCGAAAAACTCCGCCTCAAAAAAAAAAAAAAAAAAAAAGACTAAAAGCTAAAGGCTAAAAGCTATGAGTATTGAAAAGATAACCTTGTTTCAAGACAGACAGCAGTCTGAACAGACATCTACTTACATTTCTGCCTATAATCCCTTTTAAATCACTATTATTAGTGGCAGGTGGCATTCCTACTATTGTTACTGTTAGGAGAGTAAGAAATCCTTAACACGGCTGGAAAAAAAGAAAGAATGCTATCTGCTATCCGCAGTTCAGAAATTGGGGAATTCTTATAAGATTAAAAAGTTGATGAGACACAGTGACTGAGAAGTCAGAAAACCTAGCTTAGATATGCCCAGTAGAAGTCTCTATGAAGGTAACAGTGATTCTACTGTGCTCCAAACTCAGAATCCAGACTACGGGAGAGGACCCTGAGGGGATCTCCAGAAGATTATAGGGAAACTTAACCCAGGGTCTTTGCACAAGTGAATCCCAATACCCTTCTGACTGGTCTTTTTCTGAGAAGTAGGCAAGCACAGCCTAAGCTGAAGCTCAGAGCATGGTGGAGGGGGGGATTTTAACCACCTCCCCAGCAGGCAGGGGAACTTGGCAGTCAAAAGAGAACCTACTGGCATACCTCTATACAGTAGGCAGCGGTTCCTACTCCTTCCTGTCACCAGAGGGAAGCTCCCATAATCAGACTATTCACCAAGAAGCAAACCAATATCCTCACTCAAGTTGAGCAGACAATCCCAAATCACTAAATATTCCAGGAAAACCACCACCATGAAAGAACTACTCAACAATGTATCTAATGCTAATGAAAACCAAGAAGAACATATTAAATATAATCAATATCTTTAGAAATAACAGAGACACTTATATTCAAAAACAGGCAATTATGAAAAGAAACAATCAGGGAAGGATGGAGAAGCTGAAGTTCTCCTTAAGCAAGTGGTGTTAAGTCAAGAGATATTAACTGCAGTGAGGGGAATTGAAAAATTAAAGAATTCTGGTAAGATTAAAAAGTTGACTTTTTAATATAATTCACTGCGGAGATGGTTACTAAAAAACTGTGTTAAACAGTGCACTCTAAATGGGCGATTTGTAAGGTATGTGACTATGTCTAATTAAGCATTTTTTAAGGCACAAAGAAAAATATAATTGACGTTATAAAAGTGAACAGTGGACCATACAAATAGAGTCAACTGATACTGACAAAACAGGAAAGGCAATTCAATGCGGAAAGGATGATCTTTTCAACAAGTGGTAGTTCTCTACTGCTTGGGACACTGGGACATCCAGAGGCAAAAACATAAATCTAGACACAGATCTTACACCTTTCACAAAAATTAACATGAATTAGATGATAGACCTAAAACTACGACACAATACCATAAAACTTCTAGAAGAAAACATAGAAGAAAATCTATGTGACCTTGAATTTGATGAGTTTCTAGATACAAAAAAGCATCTTATGAAAGAAAATATTTATAAATTAGACTTTATTAAAGTTTAAAATTCTCCTCTGTGGCTGGGTACAGTGGTGCACGGCAGTAATCCCAGCACTTTGGGAGGCCAAGGTGGGCAGATCACTTCATCTCAGAAGGTCAAGACCAGCCTGGGCAATATGTCAAAATCCTATCTCTACAAAAAATTAGCTGGGTGTGGTGGCACACACCTGTTGCCCCAGCTACTCAGGAGGCTGAGGTAGGAGTCTGGGGGTGTTGAGGCTGCAGTGAGCCAAGACTATGCCACTGCACTCCAGCCTGGGCGACAGAGTGAGACCCTGCCTCAAAATAAATAAATAAACAAACAAACAAAATTCTGCTCTATGAAAGACACTGTAAAGAAGGTCACGTATCAAGCTACCAACTAGCAGAAAATCTTTGCAGATCACATACACAGTTGAGGACTTATATCCAAAATATACAAAGAGCTATTAAAATTCAACAATAAGAGCCTGAGCAACATAGTGAGACTCCATCTCTGCAGGGGGGAGGGAAGCTAGCCAACTAGCCACGGATGTGATGTCTGTAGTCCCAGCTACACAGGAGGCTGAGGTGGGAGAATCACCCAGGAGTTCAAGGCTGTATGTAGTAGGCTGTGATCACGCAACTGCTCTCCAACCTGACTGACAGAGTGAGACCCTCATTCTAAAAAGAAAAACAAAAATCAACAATAAGAAGACCCAGTGTCTTGATCCTGCCTTTTCAGAGTCTATGACTCACTTGTCATAACACTCCTGCAAAACTGGTGATATCATCCCCAATTTTTTAGTTGTAAGCTTAGGGAAATTGTGTAATTTGGTATTTCACGGCCAGTTTCAGATCCTGTCTTTCTAACTTACTGGCTAAGAACTTCCTTAAGTTTAAAATGAAAAAACTGAGAATGACATCACCAATTTTGCAGGACTGTTACGATAAATGAGTAAATACATTTGAAGCACCCTAGTTTTGAGGTAGCAGTCACAGAGCAAACGCTCAGTATAATGTGAAAGAAAAATATAATCTTGGAACCCCAAACTAACTAGGCTTAAGAGAAAGGTGGCTGGCTAATCAGAGCCTCACAAGAATGTAACCACTTGCCTCACTGCCTACCCTCCTTCCTTTTTTTTCCTTCCCCTTCTGTTCGCTCTTCCCCCTTTAAATATTGAAGTTCCCAAAACCCTCTTTGGAAAAAGCACAGGTCACAGATCCTACTGTGACTTGTGTTTCTTTTTCCCAGGCACATCCTCAACCTTGGCAAAATAAACCACTAATTGATTGAGATCTGCTCAGTCAGTTTTTGGTTTACAATAGGAACTAGCATTTTTTAAATGTACAAATGACTATATATATATATGCACATTTACATGCACTTAAATGTGTATAAATAAAATACCCTTTCTGACTTTATCCTCTTGCCATACTTCCACTAATCCATGAAGGAAGGGTCAGCTTAAAATATGACCTCCTCCTGCTTTTTTGTTTATATTTCTTTTTCCCTCTCCCTCTCTTTCATTAGATTGTGGGTTACTCAGGGATATGAGTCTTGTCTTAGATATCTTTGCATTCCCAATTCCTAACACAGAAGCTGAAACGTAATAGAATACATAATAAATGCTTATTATCTCAAATAATGATGTTGAAGAGGACGAAAAATCTTATTGAGAGGAGCCACTGTTACCAATATTAAAGAAAAGGATCAATCTGTCATCTTTATTTTATTCACTATGACAAATCTAAAGGATTCCAACTGTGCAAGAAAAGTAACAGATTGAGAAATATTTCCTAGTCCTGACACCAAAATTTCATTTTCAGTATTAGGCCCCTTTACAGTACTGCCATACTTAAACTTTGGTCAAAAAAAAAAAAAAAAAGAACAAAGAAAAACCAGCTTCGCCAAAGCATTTGCCTGCAAAAGGCGTTCAACGCAATCAGTGACACAGAAGTTGTATGGTCTAAATGCTTTGAAATTAAACTCTTACAATACAGAAGCCAGCCTGATAGGAAACAAAAACACACACACACACAAAGTTAAAATCAGGTAGTGCCTACTTCTCCTTATCTCATACAATTTTAACTGCACTTTCTTTTTTCACCAAATAATATCTAGTCATCCCTAGATAATCAGTGCAGGGGTAATTTTCCTCAGGAAGCTTCCCTGATATCCTAAGACAGGTTAAGGATGCCTGCTCTGTGTTCAGACAGGATACTATCATTGTCTATTTTACATAGCACCATGAGATTCTCAAAGGTAAGAAATGTTTCTAAGTCATCACTGCATCTCCAGAACCTATCACAAGGCCTAGGTCAGAACAGAGCTTCAATGTTGAGCTAACTGATAAAGAATTCCAGGACAAAAATTTGAAAGCACAGCAAATACCTTAGACATTTGTCAAAATTTATATCTTCAGCTTATACAAATAGGCCTAATCATGATAGGTTCAAGTAGCATAGTACATAGTATGCATGCAGAATAACATACGTCTTATATTGTAACTAACATTTCAGTAGCACAATGGAACAAACAGAATCCAAGCACAAAATTACAGTACAAGGCTATAGAATTTACTTTACCATGAGAGTTTAAAATGCAGGGCCTTGGAAAGGGTCCTAACAAAAATCGCAAAAGCAATCCAACTACAATTGGTTAAAGAATTCTGTTCTGACTTCTGACTCCTGTTTCTGACTCCCTCTCCATCATACTTCCTCCTTAGGTAATCTGATATTCTGGGCATTGAACTAAGGGGAAGTTGAGTTGGGTATATATTTCGGTTTCACAGGATATATGTAGTGTGCAATCACATCCATGTATGACTAGATAATTGCTAGTCTGGGTACAGGAATGACATCCAGGAATATTCCTACCACCCAATGCACTGCCTTATCTGGTATCATTAACACTAAGGCAGAGGGCCAGAGACATCTAGATATGAGCTCCACATGGTATTGGCACAGAAGTATCTAAAAACACTGCACTTCATATAAAACTTACCAACGGTGAGATAGTCTGGATATTTGTCCCCACCCAAATCTCATGTTGAATTGTAATCCCCAATGCCGGAGGTGGGGCCTGGTAGGTGTTTGGATCATGGGGGTGGGTCCCTCATGGCTTGGTGCTGTCTGTGTGATAGTGAGTGAGTTCTCGTGAGATCTGGTCATTTAAAAGTTTGTTGCATGTCATCCCCTACTCTCCCCCTTTCTCTCTCTCCTCTCTACTTCCTCTCTCTCACACTGTCTTGCTCCTACTTTTGCCATGTGACGTGCCTGCTCTCCTTTTGCCTTCTGCGATGATTGTAAGCTTCCTGAGACCTCCCCAGAAGCTGATGCCACGATGCTTCCTGTACAGCCTGCAGAACCTGAGCCAATTAAACCTCTTTTTTAATAAATTACCCAGTCTCAGGTATTTCCTTATAGCAATGCCAGAACAGCCTAACCCTAGGAGCTGCCCCAAATTTGAAAACAATCTTAAAATATTACAGACACTACCAATAAAACGAGTTGTGAATCTCAAAATTTTCTAAGCTATCAGTAATAAACACAATTTGATCAGTCATGCTAGAGAAAAAAGTACACTGCTGACATATGAAGAAGTGGTCAAAAAATCTAAATAAAAAAGTATAAGAGGCTGGGCGCAGTGGCTCACGCCTGTAATCCCAGCACTTTGGGAGGCCAAGGCGGGAGGATCACCTGAGGTCAGGAGTTTGAGACCAGCCTGGCCAACATGGTGAAATGAAACCCAGTCTTCACTAAAAATACAAAACTTAGCCAGGCGTGGTGGCATGTGCCTATAATCCCAGCTACTCAGGAGGCTGGGGCAGGAGAATTGCTTGAATCTGGAAGGCGGAGGTTGAAATGCGCCAAGATCGCGCCTAGGTGACAGAGCAAAACTCCATCTCAAAAAAAAAAAAGTATTAGAGATATCTAGCAGTTGACATAAAAATGTTATTTTTCTATATTTTGTGATGTTAACCTTGTGTTATTAAAATTATGATGTGATTTTTTCATTCTAAATATTCATTTTGACACCAAATTTTGTATTTATATATTTTTTCATTTTCTCAAAAAGGGAAATGTTTTGATTTTTTAAATTTTGATTGAAAAAGATTTTCCAAAACTCTAGATCTCTATCCACTTGAAGGCTTATTAATGCTACTCACAGAGGGAAAATCAGAAGTTATAGCTTGATATAACTGATCCTCTCAATTATCAATATATAAACCCATTTAGGTACATGTACAGTCTTCTATTACCATATTTACCAAACTATGACAAGTGTGTGTTAACTCCTATCTCTTCTATTACCGTGTACAATTTAGAAGCAGGTCCCACATGTCTTATTCATTTGAGTATTTTTTCAGAAGCTACTTTCTAATGCAGATCAATAATTGTTGATTTTTTTTTTAAGTTACTCTACCTTCAACTACTATCTTTAGAAAAGTTTATCAAAGCTCTTTCACTATTTTATGTCAGATGATTATTCATCATTGTGGGGTAAGAGGAAAACATGGTTAACTGTAAGAAATGATGTGAGCTAATCTCTCTAAGGATTCAGGTGCTGAGATACTGGATGTCATCCCAATTCTTTGATCACCTCAAAGATCATCAGAGTTGAAACAGCTGTGCTGTTTAATGGGCAAAACTAGCACCAAGTGCAAAAAGCAGGAACTAGCAAACTACTAGTTCCTCTTCCATAAAATCTGAACCACCCCATTTAGCTAATGGAATCTCTAGAACTATGTGAAATGGGAGTGTATGCTTATATAATATTATGTCAAAAAACCATCAGAAATGACCCTATGGTTTTATTTTTAAAAGGTAAAGTACTTTCTAGGGTGACGGAAATGTTTCAAGTTTAAAAGTAGTGTGGTTTACAAAGAGCATACGCTTGTTTAACTATACGCTTAAGATCTGAGCACTTCATGTTTTGTAAATCATATCTCGGTAATAAAAATAACTTAGCAATGAACTCCCCGAACCTACTGAGATATTTCTGAGCTACATAAAATGGAAATACCGCCACAATGCTCTTAAACATTTATCTAATAATTTTTTCTTTGCTGACTTCTTTGCCTCCAGTTCTTTATTTTGAGTCTTTCACAATCTGACAATATGAACCTTCTCTCTAGAGACAAAAAACACAATTATTAGGCCAGGCGCGGTGGCTCACGCCTGTAATCCCAGCACTCTGGGAGGCCGAGACGGGAGGATCACGAGGTCAGGAGATGGAGACCATCCTGGCTAACACGGTGAAACCCCACCTCTACTAAAAAATACAAAAAAACTAGCCAGGCGAGGTGGCAGGCGCCTGTAGTCCCAGCTACTCGGGAGGCTGAGGCGGAGAATGGCGTGAACCTGGGAGGCAGAGCTTGCAGTAAGCCAAGATCATGCCACTGCACTCCACCCTAGGCAAAGAATGAGACTCCATCTCAAAGAAAATAAAAAAGAAATTTTTTAAGTTGCAGCAGATAAAAGTGACAAAGAGGTGAGTAGAAATTAAAGTATAGTCCTGAGAACACATTTTATGTCTAAAAGGGCATCTGGAAATTCAAATTAAACTGTTAAGAAACAGCCACTACTGCTGAGTCTGTATGGCATAGAAAAGAAAAAAAATAAAATAAAATAAATAGTCAAAGTAGTCAAGAGAGATATGATAGCCAGATACAAATAAAGAGAAAATCAGACAATGTACATGTGGCAAGAGATGTCTACTTCTGCAGTTATAGTAAGACAAAATACTATAGTTAAATTTGGTTAATCAAATCCTAAATTCAAAGCTGAGATACATTAAAAGACCAATTAATATGTAATGCCCTAATATTATTTTTATTATTAACCTGAAAACAAAAACGAAAGGAAACTTGTTCACCCATTTAGAATCAGATTTTAGAGACATTTAACTGATAACAATGTTGATACACGGACAGAGATTCATCTTTAATCGTCTAGGATACCTAATACTGGCAAGACATCACCATGTTAAGCACTGTGGGAAGCTAGCAAAACACCTAACAGATATTCCTTGCAGTTCAAATCTGGTGGTTTGTTTTGTTTTCTGACATGGGATCTCACTCTGTCCTCACCCAGGCTAGACTGCAGTGGCATGATCTCAGCTCATTGCAGCCTCCACCTCCCAGTGGTAAGGAAAGGAGGCAGAGAAGTGCTAGCTAGCTAGAGGAAGGTGGGTCCCTGGAGAGGGCTCCATCCCTGGGCCTGTGCCCATGGACCTAGGTGACGGCAGACACTCCTGCCTTCATGTCCAAATGCTGCATTTCTCAAGACCACCTTGGCCCACCATGGCCCCATCCTGTGCCTATAAAAACCCCCCGAGACCCTAACAGGCAGAGACACAAGTGGCTAGACGTGGAAAGGAACACATCAGCGGAAGAAGACACAAGCGGCTGGGTGTCAAGAGGCCATTGAGTGGACCACGCCGGCAGAAGAGCAAACCAACAGACGCCGGCACTGGGCAGGTCATAAACCAGCGGAAAGATGCCGAGTCTGGCCAGGGCAGTCGGAAGAGAGACTGGGCCACAGAGTGGCCGGAGTCCAGGGGAAACCATCTCCCCCTGGCTCCTCCATCTTCTGAGAGCTACTTCCACTCAATAAAACCTTCCCCTCATTCTCCAAGCCCACCTGTGATCCAATTCTTCTGTACACCAAGGCAAGAACTCCGGGATAAAGAAAACCCTCTGTCCTTGTTAGGCAGGGGGTCTCAATGAGCTGATGGCTAAACTAAAAGAGTACCCTGTAACACACACCCACTGGAGCTTCAGCACTGCATGCTCCACGTAGAGGTTTGAGCAGCAGGGCACCAAAGAAGCGAGTCACACCCCCACTGCGCACCCTTCAAGGGGGACAAGGGAACCTTTCCCATTTTACCAGGTTCAAGAGATCCTCCCAATCATCCTGCCTCAGCTGGGATTACAGGTGCGCGCCACCATGCATGGATAATTTTGTATTTTTAGTAGAGATGGGGTTTTGCCATGTTGGCCAGGCTGGTCTCGAACTCCTGATCTCAAGTGATCCACCCACCTCGGCCTCCCAAAGTGCTGGGATAATAGGCATGAGCCACCATGCCTGGCCCCTTGCGGTTCAAATTTGGATTAATCTGTTTTCTTGCAAAAATGAGAGGTGCTGAACAGTCAAAGTTGGAAAAAGGAAATATCAAATTCGTTGAAAAAAGGAATTTAAGAATATCTACTAATACACTGCAGTGATTCAACACAATAACACAATTTCCTTTCACTTAGACACAACACAATTGCGAATGCTTAACAGAACATAACAATAAAATGGATCAGTACTTAGAAGAAAACTATTGAAGATGTTGGGCTGAAAACATACACTAGCCTCCACTTCCTACTCAAAGTCATAATAAAGTGAAGTTTTTTAAAATCATAATCTCATACAAATAAAAAGAATGAAAGAGAAGACAACAAAATTTTGGAAATTATAAAGTAGATGAATAACTGATTTAATGTCCCTAAGAAAACCCAATCCTAGGCTGGGCACGGTGGTTCACACCTGTAATCTCACACCTGTAATCACAGGCCAAGGTAGGCAGATCACCTGAGGAGGAGTTCTAGACTACCCTGGCCAACATGGTGAAACCCCATCTCTACTAAAAATACGAAAATTAGCCAGGCGTGCTGGCAGGCGCCTGTAATCCCAGCTACTTGGGAGGCTGAAGCAGGAGGATTGCTTGCACCTGGGAGGTGGAGGCTGTGGTGAGCCAAGACCGTGCCACTGCACTCCAGCCTGGGCAACAAGAGCAAAACTCCATCTCAAAAAAAAAAAAAAGAAAACACCCAATCCTAAAATTAAAACCAATCCAATTTACATCATAGATCCTACAAAAAATTCAGGATGTAAAATTCTAGATGTAGAATACTCTGGAAATGCAAGTAAAAATAGAACAGGATTTTTACCACTCTATTTAAAAAGCAGTTGTAACCTCCAGATCCCCTAAACAATCTACACAGTGGGCTTCTGTACCACCCCAGCCCCAAGGAAAAACTGAAAGCTGAAGGTTTATTCTATGGAGAGGGCAAAACAGAAAGTCTCTGACTTGAGGGACCCCAGTAGAGTTGTAGGCAAGTTTACCATACTTAACACAAGGAGATAAAGTGAATTTGAATAATCAATATTGAGACCCCTAGCCTATTCCGCTAACCAGAAACCTTGCAATCAGGGATAACAGCCTCCAAACAAAGACCAGAAAAGCTTTTTTTTTTTTTTTGCGGGGGGGGGGCCAAATTGTACCATACCATGTATAAGACCTGAAAAGATAATCATACGAGGAGTTCTTCAAGGAAATAACCTAGCTATATCATCCTTCAGCAAAGCCCATAGTTGATAAACCCTCCACACTCATGCACACAGAAATCCAATTAGCTTTTTAATTGCCCTACTTATAAATAAAAGCAGAAAGCAAAAGAGTTACCAGGCACTGGAAGGAAGCTTCTAACATGAGACGGGCACGGTGGCTCACGCCTGTAATCTCAACACTTTGGGAGGCCAAGCCAGGCAGACAGCCTGAGGTTAGGAGTTCAAGACCAGCCTGGTCAATATGGGGAGACCCCTTACTAAAAATTTCCCCTTACCAAATACAAAAAATTAGCCGGGTGTGGTGGCTCGTGCCTGTAGTCCCAGTTACTTGGGAGACTGAGACATGAGAATCACTTGAACTTGGGAGGCAGAGATTGCAGTGAGCCGAGATTACACCATTGCACTCCACCTTGGGTGACAAAGTGAGACTCCATCTCAAAAAAAAAAAGAGATGGGAAAGCAGAAAAAAAAAAATTAAGGACCAGTCAAGAAGCCTAATATCCAAGATACAGAAAATTCGGAAAGAGAAAGTGTTTTATCAATAAATCAGGACATTTTCCTAGAACTGAAAATGCTCTTTCAGACTAAAAGAGAACCCACAACAGTGCATGAAACTAGACCCACACCAGAGGATGCCATCATGAATTTAGAAAAAGTTACAAAGGTAAGACCTTAAAATAATCCAGAAAAAAAAAAAGGAAGTCCCATACAAAAGATCGGAAATAAAAAAATCAATAAAAAAGTATTAGAGGCTGGGCAAGGTGGCTCACGCCTGTAATCCCAGCACTTTGGGAAGCTAAGGCAGGAGGATCACCAGAAGACAGGAGTTTGAGATCAGCCTGGCCAATATGGTAAAACCCTGTCTCCACTAAAAATACAAAAATTAGTGAGGTGTGGTGGTGGGAGCCTGTAATCCCCAGTGACTTGTGAGGCTGAGGCAGGAGAATAGCTTGAACCTGGGAGGCGGAGGTTGCAGTGAGCTGAGATCGCACCACTACCCTCCAGCCTGGGTGACAGAGCAAGACTCCATCTCAAAAAGAATTTTTTTTTAAACTTAAAAAAAAAAAAAAGAAACCCATTTAGACTTCTGAACAGCAAATGGAACTTTGATCCCAGACAAATTAAAACTAAATTCTGTAGGAAAATTATTTCTACCCTAGAACTCTATACTCCTCTGACATAATGCCAATCAAGTATGAAGGTATGTTAAGGTCTTAAAATATTTACATTCCTTATTGTTTCTACAGTTTTAGAAGATCTGCCTCACCAAAATAAAAAAGTAAACCAAGACATGAGATCAAAGAAACAGGAAATCCAACCCAAGAACTATGTAAGGGGAATCCCTTGGATGAAGGCTAAAAGAGATTCCAAATATGACAGCTATGGTACAGGACTATATAATACCAACAATACAGACTGGAGCAGGTCAAAAAGCTCCAACATAGGCTTGTTCAAAAAGATCAAATGAGCCAGGCACGGTGCCTCATGCCTGTGATGCCAGTGCTTTCAGAGACCAAGGAAGGACAGCTTGAGGCCAGGAGTTCAAGACCAGCCTAGTGTTTTGCTGAAAGTTTTACTTCCTGTTTGGGTTTGAGGATTTGAAAGCAAAAGAAATCACAATATTACACTTAAATGCAGTTCAAAGAAAAGTTTGATTAGCATAGCAAAAGAGTATATTGGTGACTCACGCCTGTAATTCCAGCAATCCCAGCACTTTGGGAGGCTGAGGCGGGCGGATTGCTTGAGCTCAGAAATTCAAGACCAGCCTCGACAACATGGCGAAATCCTGTCAGTACTAAAAATACAAAAATTAGCCAGGCATGGTGGTGCACGTCTATAGTCCCAGCTACTCCAGAGGCTGAGATGGGAGAATCGCCTACGCTCGGGAGGCAGAAGTTGCAGTGAGCAGTCAATGTGCCACTGCACTGCAGCCTAGGCGACAGAGTAAGACCCTGTCTCAAATTAAAAAAAAAAAAAAAGTATAATGGTTAACCTAGCAAAGACTAAAGTGAGAGAAAAGGAAAATACACACACACACACAAACACACACACTCACCAAGTTGGGGAAAATACATTCAGATTAAGCAGTGCTGGGAAGTCCTACAACAGCCATCTGGAGTTCCAATTGAAATGAGTCCGGTCAATGTGTGTTTACTCCACAGGCGACACTTCAGGGTGCAATTGGAGTGTCCCAGCTTATATTGCCAAGCCGCTAGCTGAAATTATCAGCTACGTGCAAATATGCAGCTCTAAAGGTTTAATTCATAATGCTTAATTTTTTACTTTGTGTGTTTTCGGAGGGTCTGAAACCTAGAGAATTAGCCAGATTCCCTAGGTTTGAGAAGGTCCACAGTACACTCCCTTTCTTTTTTGAAGTTTTTCAGGACTGGTGGGTGTTTAATCTCCATGTAGCCCACATGGGGTCATTTGTTGGTCAGAGGCCTAGCATTGCTTCTGAAGGCTGAACAAGAGAAATACAATTTTAAATTCCTTACACCTGGGCAACATAGCAAGCACTCATCTCTACAAAAAATTTCAAAACATTAGTCGGGCATACTGGCATGCACTACACCTGTACTCCCAGCTAGGCAGGAGGATCACTTGAGCCCAGGAGTTGGAGGCTGCAGTGAGCTATGATCTGCCATACTCTAGCCTGGGCAACAGAGACCCAGTCTCTAAAAAGACACATACAATAATAATAATCTTAAAAATTAAAAATAATTTTTTAATTATAAAAAAAGAATTTAAATATGTTTGACGGTTAACTGGGGGCGTATTTGAGGATAAAAGACTTAATGAATACATATGAAATTAAACAAAACAATTACGGAGACAGCATAAAGCTATGCAGAAGAGGAAAAATAAAATTATATTCCAGGCCAGGTGGGGTGGCTCACACCTGTAATCCCAGCACTTTGGCAGGCTAAGACAGGCAAATCACTTGAGGTCAGGAGTTTGAGACAAGTCTGGCCAACATGGTGAAACCCTGTCTCTATTAAAAATACACAAAAATTAGCCAAGCATGGTGGCAGGCACCTGTAATCCCAGCTACTCGGGAGGCTGAGGCAGAAGAATCACTTGAATCTGGAAGGTGGAGGTTGCAGTGAACCAAGATTGCACCACTGCACTCCAGCCTGGGTGACACAGCAAGACTCGGTCTCAAAAGAAAAAAAAAGAAAAATTATATTCCAGTACTTGGCTCAACTGTCCACAGTGTTTACATAATATATATTGAAAAGTTGGCAGAATGGGGCTGGGTGCGGTGGCTCATGCCTGTAATTCCAGCACTTTGGGACACTGAGGCAGGCGAATCACTTGAGGCCAGGAGTTCGAGACCAACCTGGCCAACATGGTGAAACCCCATCTCTACTAAAAACACAAAAATTAGCCGGGCGTATGTGGTACATGCCTGTGATCCCAGCTACTCAGTAGGCTGAGGTAGGAGAATCACTTGAACCCAGGACGCAGAGGTTGCAGTGAGCCAAGATGGTGCCACAGCACTCCAGCCTGGGCAACAGAGCGAGACTTCGCCTTAAAAAAAATACAAATAAATAAATAAATAAATAAATAAAATAAGTTGGCAGAATGAAAAGTATGTATGTGGTATTTGCAAAATAATTTTTTCTTCTTTGTAGACACAAGATCTTTGCCATGTTGGCCAGGCTGGTCTTGAACTCCTGGCCTCAAGTGATCCACCTGCCTCAGCCTCTGAAAGTGTTGGGATTACAGGCGTGAGCCAATGCACCCAGCCATTTGTGGTGACAGAGGAGTGAAACCTTTTTTCCTCCACAATGAGAATTCAATAACTGGCCAGGTGCGGTGGCTCACACCTGTAATCCCAGCACTTTGGGAGGCTGAGATGGGTGGATCACGAGGTCAGGAGTTTGAGACCAGCCTGGCCAACATGGTGAAACCCCATCTCTACTAAAAATACAAAAATTAGCCAGGCATGGTAGCGGGCACCTGTAATCCCAGCTACTTGGGAGGCTGAGGCAAGAGAATCGCTTGAACCCGGGAGATGGAGGTTGCAGTGAGCCGAGATCACGCCACTGCACTCCAGCCTGGGTGACGGAGCGAGACACTGTCTCAAAAAAAAAAAAAAAAAATTCAATAACTAATGACTAAAAATATAGAAATCAAGTAAATATAAACATGTTAGAGATGTGAAATTAAAAATCAAAACAATCAGGTAAAAGACTTCAAAGTAGTTGTATCTCAGAAGCAGAAAAAGAGTTATGGCCGGGCGCAGTGGCTCACGCCTGTAATCCCAGCACTTTGGGAGGCCGAGGCAGGTGGATAATGAGGTCAGGAGATCGAGACCATCCTGGCTAACATGGTGAAACCCTGTCTCTACTAAAAATACAAAAAATTAGCTGGGCATGGTGGCAGGCACCTGTAGTCCCAGCTAATCAGGAGGCTGAGGCAAAGAATGGTGGGAACCTAGCAGGCGGAGCTTGCAGTGAGCCAAGATCGTGCCACTGCACTCCAGCCTAGGCGATAGAGTGAGACGAGTTATTTTTATTACAAGCCCTATAGAACTGTTTGACCCTAAATTAAACTATATACATGAAGAACACTGACAAAAATAAAAAGTTTTTTAAGTTTGAAAGCCTAATTAAAACTAGTTTGAATGCTTAATCAAAATATGGTAAAAAAATGGTTTATATATAGAAATGTTAGTAAACTGCTCTGTCTTTAAAACCTAAATATACTATATAATTGATATGGTTTGGTTTTGTGTCCCTACCCAAATCTCATGTCTTAGTGTTGGAGCAGGGGCCTGGTGGGAGGTAACTGGATCATAGGGATGGACTTCCTGCTTGCTGTTCTTGTGACAGTGATTGTGTTCTCATAAGATCTGGTGGTTTAAAACCGTATAACACTTGCCCCTTTGTTCTCTCTCTCTCCTGTCACCATGTGAAGACCTGCTTGCTTCCTCTTCCCCCTTCTGCCATGATTATTAAGTTTCCTGAGGCCTCCCCAGCCATACCTCCTGTATAGCCTGTGGAATTGTGAGTCAATTAAATCTCTTTTCTTTATAAATTACCCAGTCTCAGGTATTTCTTCACAGCAGTATGAGAGAACAGGCTAATATAGTAGTATAGATATATGATGCAGCATTCTTACAGTATACCATAAATAATAAGTAAGTCAAAACCATCTATACAAATGGAGACTGCTCATTCTAATGGCATCCTAATTAGCTAGTAGCTGGCAGCTGCTACTGCTATCATCCTTAGCGCTATTATCAAAATTGTTCTGAAAACATCCACATTAGAAATACTGCCACATTCAACCAATGTGATATATCAATGGGGCTAAGGAAAACAAAAGACAAAAACATGTATCAGGTTGTTATTTATAAAAGCAACAAGCAGCATGGGGCAGTGGAAAAACACAGACTGATGACTGGAGTCCTATAGCCCTGGAATCACACTGCAACTCCACAATTTAGTGAGAGACTTGATTTACTTCTCAGCCTCTCTAGAACCTTATTTGCCTCATCTACAAAATGGAGAGACCAACATGCTGCAAGAGTTTTCTCAAGGATTAGAAATCAGAAAATAAAATACTAGTGTGATGCCTGGCACAAAGATCAATAAAACCCATTTATTGTTATTATTTAACTCGGGCATTATCTACTTCATGTGGTTTAAAAAAAAAGAAAGAAAAAAACCCCTTGATTTTTGCCATTGGATCACCTAGACTGGAAATGCTGATCTGTCTAGTACTAGTTATGTGATTCCAGATAAGCTATTTAATTGATTGATTGCAATCATTTTGATTGCAAATCATACAATCTGCATGGTAGATGATATGATTTCTCTTATCTGAAAATTAAATTACATGTATAGAAATATAGAGCGCCACTTGGCATACAATCGATATTCAATAATCAATACCAGTTAAATAGATCTGTACCATCTCGTTATCCTTGGTAGCTAGAGGCCTGCTCCACAGATACAGGCTGAGTTATATCTACAAATTGTACATTTTTAACAATAAACTACAAAAAGAGCAGAAAACCAGCTAGGTGCGGTGGCTCACGCCTATAATCCCAGCAGTTTGGAAGGCTGGAGTGGGAGGATCGCTTGAGCCCAGGACTTCGAGACCAACCTGGGCAACACAGTGAGACCACATCTCAACAACAACAAAACTTAGCCAGGCATGGTGCACGTGCCTGTAGTCCCAGCTACTTAGGAGACTGAGATGGGAGGATTGCTTGAGTCCACAAGTTCGAGGCTGCAGTGAACTACGATTGCCCCACTGCACTCCAGTCTGAGAGTGATATCCTGTCTCTAAAAGAGTGGAAAATTTTCTTAATGTCATAAAATTCAAATAAAATAAGACACTTGGAATTCTTGGTAATCAAAATTAGTCTCACCAGAATGTATTGTTGACAAAGTGTGGCCTTAGAAAATCATAAAACCCAAAGCAAATATTTCATCTAAAAACAAAGAGGTCAGACTAGAAATGTTTCCAACCCTAGAAAATCACTAAAGGTAAACTATTTATTCAGAGGTCTGATCTCATTCTGACCAGTTCCACAAGTCAATCATAAATCTTCTCTAACATCTTTAGGAAGAAAGCCTGCATGTTGTCAAATAAAACCTGTTATTTTATGAATAAGAAAAAGAGACACAAAAGTATGATGATTTTGCCCAAATTATAAAAGTTTTGTAACTACCACTACCTTAAGTCCTACCTCTTTTGAGCCTGATTTACAGGGGCCTACACAGTTCTAGACATATTCTTTCAGAATGTAACTGCAAATCATAGGAACACTTGAATTCTTCTACACAACTGAGCCAAAACATTTATTTCATTAAAGCTCATTTCATTCTCCTCTTTCTGTCTGGGAGGCTAAGAGATCTTTCAGATCACCAATGCTTTAAGCATGAGCTTATGGTACCCAAGCACAGGACAACCATGATTTCTCTAAACAAAGTCTAACAAGAGCAGTTAGTGGTTATCAGTATGATGTCAGGAAATGCCCACTGTGAAAGTAATATACAGATGCAATCAAACCTGGGACACAAGGCAGAGAAAGGGCTGTGTTAAAAAAAAAAAAAAAAAAAAAGGTACAATTAAAAACGTTTAAAGAAGTCCCTTTAGTGCTAATACAGTCAACTGCAAAAGTGACATTTCACATTTTTGAGACTTTGCAATGCTTCCCAATACCTAGAATGGGTTTCAACTCCGACCATTTAAACTAAGAGAGGATAACAGAAATAAGTGAAAACCATCAGAGAGAAAAAAAAGAAAAAAATGCATAAAACTAAATGCAAAAATCCTCCCTCTTCCTCTTTTTGAAATAAGTGAAATGCAAGCATAGTTGTCAGACCGCCATTTAAAAAAAGAACAAATTCATTAAGCTACCAGGGTTTCACACATAAAATCATGCAAAGTATTTACTGATTTTACTAACAAAAAAAGGTAAAGAGTGTTCTGAGTTGTCATAACATATAAATTACTCTTAATAATTCAACCTATAAATACTCAAAAACAACAAGCATGCCATAAAAGCATATTCTTCACATGCACTAGCCACTGGACACTACTGTTTACTCATACTTTAGGGAAAGAGTTACTAAAAGAAAAAAACTCTTCATCCTGAAATAACTCAGAAACTAAAAACCCTAGCATGGCTTTCTATCAGACTCCATGAGAAAAGCAATAAATGAATTAAGAGAAGTGAAAAGTAACTTTAAATCTACCCCCAGAATCTAGTCACTTTTATAGCTCCATGTATGCCATCTACCTCCCAAACATGTTTATGTACACTAAATTATCAGTTTGTTGTCTGTAGTAAAATATAAAAAAAAAAAAACTAAGAAACAAGATACACACTTTGAGTTAAATATCTCACTTTGTGAAATCCACCCTTATAGACTATACTATATGCTAATCTTGGGGAAAAAAAAGCATTATTTTTCTAGTGAATTGTTAAAATTTCATTTTAAAAATTTAAATTTTAAATTTTAAAACTTCATTCTAGCCAGGCACGGTGGCTCACGCCTGTAATTCCAACACTTTGGGAAGCTGAGGCAGGTGAATTGCTTAAGCCCAGGACTTCAAGACCACCTGGGCAACATGGGGAGACCCCATCTCTACAAAAAATTTTAAAAATTAGCTTGGGGTGGTGACATGTACCTGTGGTCCCAGCAACTCAGGAGGCTGAGGTAAGAGAATCACCTGAGCCCAGGAGGTAGAGGCCACAATGAGCAGTTGTTGAGCCACTGCACTGTAGACTCAGCCACAGAGCAAGACCTTATCTCCAAAAATAAAATAATAAAATTGGCCAGGTGCGGTGACTCACACCTGTAATCCCTTGGGAGGCCAAGGTGGGCAGATCACTTGAGGTCCTGAGTTCAAGACCAGCCTGGCCAACACGGGAAAATCCCTTCTCTACTAAAAACACAAAAATTAGCCGGGCGTGGTGGTGCACACTTGTAATCCCAGCTACTTGGAAGGCTGAGGCAAGGAGAATCACTTGAACCTGGGAGGTGGAGCTTGCAGTGAGCCAAGATCATGCCATTACACTCCAGCCTGGGTGACAGAGCAAGACTGTCTCAAAAAAAAAAAAAAGAAAGAAAGAAAAAGAAAAAAAGAAATGCAGGGGACAGAAATTATTTGGAAGAACCTTTACTATTATCTTGTTTATCTGGCATTAATTTTAAAAGTCCAAGAAGTTTTCGCAATTCTTTTTCTTAATGATGCAATGACAGTGGGAATGCAGGGAAATGAGCATTCTCATTCCCTGATAGAGGGAACACAATTTACAGGGCACATTGAAAAATAGGAAACTTGTGCCTGGTATATGACAATCCTGTAAAGAAGGCCGCTACAAAACTATGTGACAGAGACACAATAAATAAGGCTGAGTGCAGTGGCTCACGCCTGTAGTATCGGCATTTTGGGAGGCCAAGGTGGGAGGATCACTTGAACCTAGGAGTTCAAGACAAGCCTAGGTGACATAGCGAGACTTCACGTCTATTAAAAAAAAATTGTTTTTAATTTTAAAAATCCAATAAATAGGTATTCTAAACTCTTCTGTGCACAGTAGTCACCTTTTAATACTTTCCCTAAAATCTTTACAAGGGAAAAACATAAGATAGACTGAGGGGAATCACTCATACCCCACCACCCATGATGAAATTCTTGAAAATGTCAGGCCACGTGCAGTGGCTCATGCCTGTAATCCCAGCACTTTGGGAGGCTGAGGCAGGTGGATCACAAGGTCAAGAGTTCAAGACCAGCCTGAACAACATGGTGAAACCCCATCTCTACTAAAAATTAGCCGGGCACTGTGGTACACGCCTGTAATCCCAGCTACTCAGGAGGCTGAAGAAGAATCGCTTGAACCCAGGAGGCAGAGGTTGCAGTGAGCCGAGATAGCACCACTGCACTCCAGCCTGGGCAACGTAGCAAGACTCCATCTCAAAAAAAAAAAAAAATTCTTGAAAATGTCATTGATTAGTCAGGAAAAAAACTGTTACTAAGAGGCACTATGCTAGGTGGTAGAGATTTAAAACAGTTTTTGAAAATGCCCCATCTTCAAAGAGATCATACACATGACAGTAGGGGTAATGCAACGTCTTTTTGGAAAGGGCTATTATAAGGACTATAAAGGGCACTGAAATGGTATCTAACAAATTGGGAAGTGGGCTCAGGCCAGGGAAAATGTTGGCTTCTGAGCTAAAGAAATGGGGGTGGGGAGGAGAAGAGCAGTCCAGCCAGAATAACAGGAACAGCATTTACAAAGGCAGAAAGACGTGGGAGCAAAGCAGGTTGAGAGAAATGCAAATAAAATCGCTGAACACTGTGGGGGAGGGAAACTGGAACAGGAAGGCACAGATGAGGCTGGAGTGGTAAGCAAACATCTGAGGGAGGCCTTCAATGCCTTAGAGTTTTGCAGACCACTTCCAGCCCATTCCAATATCTACCTGAAATGTCCAAGTGAACTGTAGGAAGAGGGTGCACTGAAGGATTCCTGCCACTTCCTTTTCGTATTAAAAACCAAGATGCTCAAGTAGAACAGCAGTGGCAGCAATGCCAAGAACAAGCAGGGCAGGCTCCCGCATCCACACAATAAAAACAGCCTCTGATTAAAATCCGGAAGCACAATTTGGCAAAATTCTTGCTGTTTTGAACAGGTGAATGTACTACACATATTTATAACTGTGGTATTGACAGCATTTTTTTTTTTTGAGACAGATTCTCACTCTGTTGCCCAGGCTGGGATGCAGTGGCATGATCTCAGCTCACTGCAACATCTGCCTCCTCGGTTCAAGCAATTCTCCTGCCTCAGTCTCCCGAGTAGCTAGGATTACAGGCGAGTGCCACCACGCCTGGCTAATTGTTGTATTTTTAGTAGAGACGGGGGTTTCATCATGTTGACCAGGCTGGTCTCAAACTCCTGAACTCAGATGATCTGCCCACCTCAGTCTCCCAAAGTGCTGGGATTACAGGCATGAGCCACCGCGCCCGGCTGACGGCAATTTTTTTTTCTTTATATTCGTAATTGTAGATGAATACAGACTGCAATTATATCACACATACACCCAAAAAAGTTTGCATACTCCATGCAGTATCTTGCAATGCAAGGGTCTTTAATCATCATTAGCCAGAGGACTTAGAGCTAAGAGTTAAAAACAAACATTAAGGAGCACATCTATGTAACACGCTGGTTTCCAGTGCTAAGATTCTTGAGGACAGAGATCACATCTTGTTTATTTCTAAACCCCTTCCTTTCTCCTCCTACCACGCCTAACACTTTGCTTTTATACACAGGAGGTGTTCAATAAATGTTTATTTTATTATGTAATAATGCCATACATTTGTAAGATAGCTAAAAAAAATTGGAATGCACAGTTTATACGCTGGGCTTGGGAATTTCATGAGCGGAGATAATGACAGTGTTTATACAGGACTCTGGTTTATGAAAAGCTTTTCTGGTTTATGAAAAGCTTTCATATACATTCTGTCATTCAAGTCTCACATTAACCCAATGGAAGAAGCATTCGTTACCCTCCAGTAGGCAGAGGAAATAGAAACTAAGAAATTAAGTCATCTGCCCAAGGTCACATAGCTAGTGACAGACCAAAGACTGTGAGTCTCAGGTTTCCTCATTCATAGGCCACTGTTCTCTCCCACGACAATTTTCAGTTAATTTAAAAGAAAAAAAAAAAAAAAAGGCTGTAATCCCAGCACTTGGGAGGCCAAGGTGGACGGACTGCTTGAGCACAGGAGTTCAAGACCAGCCTGGGTAACATGGCAAAAACATCTCTACAAAAAATACAAAAATTATCCAGGCATGGTGGCACACACCTAAAATCCCGGCTACTCAGGAAGCTGAGGTGGAAGGATCACTTGAGCCCAGGAGGTTGAGACTGCAGTGAGGTGAGATGGTACCACTGCATTGCAGCTTGGGTGACAGAGTAAGACCCTGTCACACACACAAAAAAGAAAATTACTGAAAACATACTTGCTAAGCAATGTCCTAATGTGCTGGGAAATAAAACGGTGAACAAACCCTCAGTCCAGGAGGAGAAAACTTAGAATCCAGAAGGAGAAAAAAAGACCTTAAACAAGAAAATAATTGCAAGTATGAAAGGACAGTAAGGGGATCAACACTGAGGCTCCTTTATTGGGAATCTCTCAAAGACAGAACTGGTGTTATATTGAATCCATGGATTTTTCTTATTTACCTTATTTCAAACCATTTAAATTAATATACAGGCATCCACTTTGGAAGGTGCTTTCAAATCACCTAGGGATCTTATTAAAATGCATTATAATCCAATGATTAGGACCTGAAATCCTGCATTTCGAACATACTCCTAAGTGGTGCCAAAGATCCACACTTTGAGAATCTACAGCAGACTTCTCAAGGATTATGGTTATGTAGAGACACTGATCCCCTCAGTCCTAAGAGTACCTTCTGCCACCAGAGGGCCAAGAACAGTTTTTCTTCTGCTACATAAAATGACAGTGGTATTTTTCTTCCTTAATGTTAAGTGATATTTAAAAAAAGGCAAAGACATCACTAACAAGTATAGTTATCCCCTTACAAATACATCCCCACTTGAAAGAAAGCTAAAATCAATAGAGCTCACCAGGCGTGGTGGCTCATGCCTGTAATCCCAGCACTGTGGGAGCCTGAGGAGGGCAGACCACCCAAGGTCAGGCATTCGAGACCAGCCTGGTCAACATGGTGAAACCCTGTCTCTACTAAAAATACAAAAATTAGCCGGGCACACACCTATAAATCTCTGCTGCTTGGGAGGCTGAGGCAGGAGAATCACTTGAACCCAGGAGGTGGAGGCTGCAGTGAGCCCAGATTGAGCCATTGCACTCCAGACTGAGTGACAAAGCACGACTGCGTCTCAAAAAAATAAAAAGAAAAATAAAATAAAATCAATAGAGCTCAACTAAAGCAAATTTTGGTTCCCAAATGTCTAGCTGTTTAAAACTGTAGGTTTTTGGTATAGTTTGTTTCTAACTATAATTAGAAATATAATTTTTTAAAAATGTTGGTTCTTCAACCCAAATGTCCATCAATGATAGACTGGATTAAAAAAATGTGGCACATATACACCATGGAATACTATGCAGCCATAAAAAAGGATGAGTTCATGTCCTTTGCAGGGACATGGATGAAGCTGGAAACCATCATTCTCAGCAAACTATCACAAGGACAGAAAACCAAACACTGCATGTTCTCACTCATAGCTGGGAATTGAACAATGAGATCACTTGGACACAGGGCTGGGAATATCACACACTGGGGCCTGTTGAGGGCTGGGAGAGGGACAGCATTAGGAGAAATACCTAATGTAAATGATGAGTTATGGGTGCAGCAAACCAACATGGCACATGTATTCCTATGTATCAAATCTGCACATTGTGCACATGTACCCTAGAACTTGTATAATTTTTTTTAAAAAAGTTGGTTCTTGATGGCTTGCTATTTTCCAAATGAAACACTTGAGAGGAGCCTGGCACATTCCTCAGCCCCGGGCTCAAAACAAACAAGCCCAATACAAACACATCCCATCCTCCCATCCCACCACATATCGCCATATATCTCTCAAACTTCCTGAGCCCAGTACAAACACATCCCATCCTCCCATCCCACCACATATCGCCATATATCTCTCAAACTTCCTGAGCCCAGTACAAACACCACCTGGAAAAGTCTCCGATAAGGAGGTAGCCGTTCAAAGTTTTACCGAAAGCGCGGGAACCAAAAGAATTCCTTTGTTCCCCTGTAACTTTCAGGCTATAAAAAGCAAACACTCGCATTGTTCGGGGCCCTCTTGTATGCTGTGTAATGGAGGGACCAAGTTCGAACTTGTCGTAAAGATCCTTGCCGCTTGGCTTTGACTCTGGACTCTGGTGGTCTTCTTTGGGGAATAGAGGGTCTGGGCATAACACACTGATGAGGATTAAAGGGCTGAAGAGTCTAAGCCACTGCAGCAGACCTCAAAATATTGCTCTGAATTGGTCTGTTGTCCACTGACTCAAAAGTACAATTCCTAAGAGTTGAAAATAAGACAACTGAGTATTTGGCAGGTATGGAGAAGGGTTAATGACAATGGAATCAGGCATGTGTGAGCAAAAACTATAACCACAGGGAGTTTTTAAACAAAGAGCTATTTCAGTAGTTGAATCTAACACTACAGAGCTCTAGCAAACAAATGGATTCCCTAAACAGCAGGAGGGTTATGCTGTTGCTCATCTGTTTGAAACATGATCCCAAACATCACAAAGTTGCCTTAAAATACCTTTCCCCCTATTGTTTCTATTGAATTACTCTTTATTTACAGAGGTTTACATTTCCACTAAGTTATAGTGTTACCTATTTCTACAAAAGAAGATTTACATAAAAAATATTCCTCCTAATGCCCAATACTATAATACTATAACTACTAAACTATTATCATCAAATTTCAATTTGGGAACAACAAAAAGACTCAGGCAGACAGATACAAGGGTAGCAATAAAAGAAAATTTGACCAGGCAAGGTAGCTCACGCCTATAATCCCAGCACTTTGGGAGTCTGAGGCAGGCAGATCGCTTAAGCCCAGGAGTTGGAGACCAGCCTGGGAAACATGGCAAAACTTCGTCTCTACCAAAAATACAAAATATTGGCCAGGCGTGGTGGTGCGTGCCTGCAGTCCCAGCTACTCAAGGGGCTGAGGTGGGAAGATGGCTTTAGGCCAGGAAGTCAAGGCTGCAGTGAACTGAGGCTGTGCCACTGCACTCCAGCCCTCCAGCCTGGGCAACAGAACAAGACTCTGTCCCAAAAAGGAAAATTCAACCTTTCCATTACAAATAGTAACAATAATGCTACTTGGCTATCAGACACTTAAGACTATGATAGGGTCTGGAGGCAGGGAACATAAAGCCGACTCACACTTCAGCTATGACAGGAAAATCCTCTCCATGGGACATAGGCCAAGTAAATGACTTTGTAACTGTACTTCATCTCGCCATTTACATAGGGTATACTCGAAGTAACTAATGGAATCCTCTAGAGGATATTTAAACGCCCATGAATTCTGTAACAGGGCCCATGAGCCCCTATGCTCAGGCCCGCTCCCACACTGTGGAGTGTACTTTCATTTTCAATAAATCCCGTCATGCCTTCCTTGCTTTGTCTGTGCATTTTGCCCAATTCTCTGTTCAAGACGCCAAGAACCTGGATACCCTCCATCCCTGACATATTTTGGCAAGCCAGCCAGGAGGAGAGGTCAGCCCAAAGGGCTTTATTTTTCTCCTTTCTCCTTTTCCTTTCTGCTCCATACAGGGGAATCTCTCTCTCTTTTCCTTTCCGACTTGGGACCCTTGGTGGGCAGCACCTAAACACAGAGACAACTACATGCTTCTGGCCATGGCCAGTGGAGCTAAGAGGTTTCCATGCGGAGAAGCCTAACTGCCACCTTCCGGTTCGCTTAAGGAACCTGGGTCTTTTTCATTTTTCCTTTCCTTCTTTTTCAGTCTTTCAGCAGCTGTTTATAACTGCCGTGCCCCAAAGGGGGAAGGACCTGTTTTGTCTTTTTTTTTTAATCTTTTCCTCACGTGGTCCCTGATTCCTACATTGGCACAGCTCAGAGAAAACTCACATGTTTCAGACGACTTAAAGCTTCTTTTCTTATGCTAACTACTTCCCTTAACAAACTTAACTGGCTAAGGACAAAAAGGTCCACCTGACATCCAGTTCTTCTCATTACACTTCATGGTTATTCTTAGAAAGTTCACATTAGGCTCTGGAGGGGAAAACCTGCATGTGGCACCGGTGCCCACCTAAGGTCAGAGACATCTGACACACTAAGATCGGACCCCACAGGAGGACGCTCTGGGGCATCCTGTGGACCTCAGCCTCCCCATAGAGGATACTCTTGCAGAGGTTCTGAGGTCTAGAGGTTCTGAGCCCTCCTTAGAATTCTCTCGCAGTTGTAACGCTGCTTGGCCCCAAAACTGTTTGGAATCTGGAGCTTACTGTTTAATGGGAAAGGGGGATGGTGTTGCATGTATCCAGACTTTTGTGCTGCATTCTAAGCAGGGGGCCTGACTAACGTGACGTTCTCCTTTGGTACTGTTTGGCCCCAGTGCTCTTTGGAGTCTGGGGAGGTTTTGCCTTTAATAATCAAACTGCCACGGAGACTGCTTTCCCAGAAATTTTGGTTCACAGCCTTCATTGGATTATCTATCGGAGCAAAGTAGAACTGGCAAGCTTGTATTGCTACCTCATGGCTAAGCTTCCAAGCAACTGGATCTTCGTTTGTATGTATACATGTCTAGATGTATTTATTCATATGTACACTTATTGTTATATGTTGTGTCTACCAAAATTGGCTTATAAGAGTGTTCATAAATTAAGTCTAAACAATTTTCAAGTTCACGTGACTTAAAAGTAAAACTCTACTAAACAAACTAGCTTTAAAATTGTTGGTGGAATAAAAATAGAAATGCCTTCAGAATTGTCAGCATACATTTTGTCTGAATTTTACATTTGTCTTTGCTAGATATTTTTAAATGTCAGTGTTAATTTGAGCTTGCCTCTCATTCTATTCAAAGTCTCACTGGGATAAATGCACATCTGATAGCTTCCTTTGGAAGGACTAATCAGAAACTCAAAAGAATGCAGACATTTGCCTCCCACCTACCTATGATCTGAAAGCCCCCAACCCCCTCCCCACCTCGAGTTGTCCTGACTTTCCAGAACGAACCAATGTTCATTTTATATGTGTTGGTTGATGTCTCGTGTCTCCCTTGCTAAAAGTGAAAATTAAGTACAGCGAATGGGATAAATATTTTAGGTAAACTTTTTGTGTAAATTAAAATCTTAAAAGTTATTTTTGATGCTCATTTAATATCTGGGTCATCTTCAACTAAGAAATGGTTGTGATATGGGGAAATACGTTTCTAAAATTGTGGAATTGTTCTTATCTATAAATGCCCATATCTGATAGTACAGGATTTCTTGCTTTTTAGGGTTTCACTGAAGTTTAGGTTGCTAAGGATAAGAATTTTAGTTAACACGTAATTCTGTATACAAAATGTGCCAGAAAGGATTATTAGTGGAAGAAATAATAATTTTGTCTAATTCAGAAGTTATCTAAAAGTTAGTTCAAATTATAGATTTAAAAGGTTATTTATGAAATAATATAGTAAGGAGTCATTAAGTAGGGGAGAAAGATGTGGGAAAAGTTTAAATAATAAAATATTTTTAAAAATCTGATATAGAATTGAAGACATTAGGCTAATTAACATTTTCATAGTTAAAGCTCTTAGTCTTGATTAAAGTAAAATAAGAAGTACTGTAAAGAAATGCGGGCCAGGCACAGTGACTCACACCTGTAATCCCAGCACTCTGGAGGCCAAGGTGGGTGACTCACGAGGTCAGGAGTTCGAGATCAACCTGGCCAATATGGTGAAACCCTGTCTCTACTAAAAATACAAAAATTAGCCGGGCACAGTGGCACGTGCCTGTAATCCCAGCTACTTGGGAGGTTGAGGCAGGAGAATTGCTTGAACCCAGGAGGCAGAGGTTGCAGTAAGCCGAGATCGCACCACTGCACTCCAGTCTGGGTGACAGAGCAATACTCCGTCTCAGAAAAAAAAAAAAAGGATGCATCAGCAGTTTGCCAATTCTTTTTTTAATATAGTTAAGCCTGAAGCTGGATTTACTGTGGAGCCAAATTTCACACACATGCTTGCATTGCTTCACACTGTTTACTGTTTTGCATGGATAGTGCTGGCACTGGAGTACTTACTGGTCATGTGCCTAACGTGGATTTCTTCATTGCATAGAATGTGAAACAGTATTGGTAAACTAACGGATATTAAATTGTGTATCAGGAATAAAATATTCATTATGTGAGTTTTCTGGGGTCCTAGGTAACACTGTAGGAAAATTTAGGGTTGGTTTCCTGTTTATTTGTTTTTGCTTCTAGTTTTCATTCATTTGCTGTTTATTCTCCTCTGGTTTTGCTTGTGTATGCATATATTTTTAAAAACCACGATTTTTTTAGTTCCTAGTGGAAGGCTTTTATTTGGTTCCGTGAATAGTTATTTTCTTTTTTTTTTTTTTTTTTTTTGAGACGGAGTCTGGCTCTATCACCCAGGCTGGAGTGCAGTGGTGCAATTTCGGCTCACTGCAAGCCATTCTCCTGCCTCAGCCTCCCAAGTAGCTGGGACTACCGGCACCCGCCACCACACCCAGGTATTTTTTTTGTTTTTAGTAGAAACGGAGTTTCACCGTGTTCGCCAGGATGGTCTCAATCTCCCGACCTTGTGATCCACCCGTCTTGGCCTCCCAAAGTGCTGGGATTACAGGCGTAAGCCACCGTGCCTGGCCAGTTATTTTGTTTCTGATGCATTTCTAGCAAGTCATCATTCATTCCATTTATCTGGAATTCCTAAACTACCTTTATCAGGCAGTAGGAATTAATGGAGCACACCAGCTTTTTATCGTTAAACTAACTTTTTGGATTTTAGGCTTCCTAATACTTTAACTGTGTTGAGTATTCTTATAAATAGAATTTGAGTCATATTTATCTTTCTCTGCCTAACTTGCCCCCAAATTTGTAAACTATTTGTGAGTATTCTTAATTCATGGCAATGTGTTTGCCTGCACACAGTCAAGCAGGATCGCTAGGACCACTCAGAGAACTCAGAAAACTGGCATGCTGGCAAAAGGGTAAGAATTTCTTACCAGTCAATCTCTGGCTTCTTTCTCTGTGCAAACTAGTTAAATATAAAGTAAAAGTCACTGTTTATCTCCTCTGTAAAGTTTTAAATTAATTGCTTTAATAATAATAAGCTGGGTGCAGTGGCTCATTCCTGTAATCCCAGCTCTTTGGGAGGCTGAGGCAGGCGGATCATCTGAGGTCAGGAATATGAGACCAGCCTGGACAAGATGGTAAAACCCCATCTCTACTAAAAATACAAAAATTAGCCAGGCGTGATGGGGCACGCCTGTAATCCCAGCTACTCAGGAGGCTGAGGCAGGAAATCGCATGAACCCAGGAGGCAGAGGTGCAGTGAGCAGAGAGAGAGACTCTGTCGAAGGAGAAGGAGAGGAGGAGGAAGCGGAAGAGGAAGAGGAGCTTAAATCAAATATTTTGTCAGAAAAGTGAAAAGCTTAATGTCTTTTATTTAGTTCATGTGACTTGAGTAATTTTTGGGAAATAAGGATGGTTTTAAAGATTATTGGTAAAATATGTCTTCAAAATGTAAATATGTGGTCTAAATTATGTTCAAATATTAGGTTTGTTAGATGCTTTAGGGTCATAAGCTGCTTCATTGGTTTTTGAAAATTGTTTAACTTGCCTGTTTTCCAGCTAGGTAAGCCTGGGGACATGTGGAGTTGGCCATACCCCTAGCTATGACTATATATCAAACCTTACTGAACATAACTCACTAGGTTCTACATTAAAATTAAAATTGCTAAGAGCTGCCATTATAACATGCAATTAAGACTACTAGAAACAGTTTTATAGCTGGGTGCAGTGGCTCACGTCTGCAATCCCAACACTGTGGGAGGCCGAGGCAGGCAGGTCACCTGAGGTCAGGAGTTCCAGACCAGCCTGGCCAACATGTGGAAACCCCGTCCCCACTAAAACTACAAAAATTAGCCTGGTGTGGTGGTGCGCACCTGTAGTCCAGGCTTCTTGGGAGGCTGAGGGAGGAGAATCACTTGAACCCGGAAGGCAGAGGTTGCAGTGAGCCGAGATAGCGCCACTGCACTCCAGCCTGGGCAACAGAGCGAGACTCCATCTCAAAACAACAACAAAAAAAGAAACAGTCTTACATACAATGTGTGTAAGAATAGTAGAATGTGGGGGTTTTTTTGGTAAAAGGTTATAAAAGGTTTTTACTTCTTTAAAATTTCTGAGTCATCATTTTGGCAAAATAAATAATTTACAGGAATCTGGAATTCCAAAAGCAAACTTCAGTTTCAAAATTGTCTTTCCTAATGCCTGGCTTTGTGGATGGATCAGAGGGCCCCCGAAAACATCCCGAAAAAAGGTAAACAGGATTATCTGACATGTTTAGGTACATGGGATTGCCAAAATTACGTTCAATCTTCTTTAGAATATATTTTTGTGAATAATATATGTTCCAAAATTGTATGGGATTTCTAAAATCCCAAAGTCTAAGTCTGGTTATTAAGTTATCATAAACCACAGAAATAACCAAATTTCCTTGTATAAAGCTACTAACCCAAGTAAAACCAAAAAAAATTAAATATCAAGAAGATACTTTGTCCAATTTTCATTTTAAACCAACTGATACTGAAATTGTTTAAGACAGTTTATCAATGCTTGATCCCACATTCCTGGGAAAATAATTAAAGCTTCAGATACATTTGGTCACCTGGTGGGCCACTTAAACATTTTACAAAGGGATTTCATTAAATTGTTATTTTCAATGCGTGTTTTCTGGTTTTATGAAAGTTTTCCCATGCAAGAGGACTGATGTTAAAACAGCAGATTATTATACTATAGTGTATTTTTACCAGGTAAAGAAAGCTTTTTATGGTTTGGATCTCCTGAGAACATCAGAAAAAGACTGTCCTTCCCATCCACACTACAACAAAACTTCGGGACCCTGAACTTTGGGTTCATAATCTCACAACTGAGAGGGCTCCCTCCATACTTTTGGAACTGTGCACCCATTTGAACCCTTGAGGTAAAGCTAACCAAGGAAATTTCTCCCAAGAAAAAGATGACATCCTTGATGTGAACAGTTTTTCCCCAAGTTCAGAGATTAAAACTTCTACTAACATGAAACTCTTATCTTTGAATGTTTTTCTTGCTTATGCATCTATGAACAATAGAAGAGGAAAAGGGGTCTGTTATGTGCACTAATGGGATGTACTTTTATTTTTGAAGGAGTTTGCAGTCAGCCTTATACTTTGATAGATAAAAGATGAAGACCCAATGTAGGTAAGAAACTTTAATGGTACATACATTGCCTCATAATCAGTCAAAAACAAAACACTGGTTCACTACTCTTAAACCATATCATGGGTTAAAGAGAACACTGCCAGGAGGCCTTCACTGTTCTAAAAGGGCATCATTTGTTAGGTCCTTTTCCCATGGTTTAAAGTAAAAGAAGTAGTGATTAGAAATGTATCCCTCATAAGACTCTATAGCAAATTCTACTGTAAAGGCTACAGTTACACAACAGACTTTAAATTCTCTTGTGAAAGTTATAATAGAATTGGCTGAACAGAGAAGTATGTGAATAGCTGCTGGCACTTGTGGCCTATGGAGAAATACATCAGTGGCAGGCCAGGCGCAGTGGCTCATGCCTGTAATCCCAGCAGTTTGAGAGATCAAGGCAGGTGGATTACCTGAGGTCAGGAGTTTGAGACCAGGCTGGCCAACATGGTGAAACCCCATCTCTACTAAAAATACAAAAACTTAACTGGGTGTGGTGGCACATGCCTGTAATCCCAGTCACTTGGGAGGCTGAGGCAGGAGAATTGCTTGAAATCTGGAAGGCAGAGGTTGCAGTGAGCCGAGATCATGCCATTGCACTCCAGCCTGGGCAACACAGCAAGACTCTGTCTCAAAAAAAAAAAGAAAAAAGAAATTCAGTGGCAGGGGATTAACAAAGATTGCTTAGTCAAGTGAGTAAACTCTTTAGTTCATTTTTTGATCTATTTGATTTTAGGATGTTTGTTTTATGGGGATCTTGGGTAAGGAACTCTTGGTATTACCCTCCCAGTAGTCATAATAATAGTCTCTCTGGTGCACTGCATTCTCTCAAAGGTTTTAAATGCTAGCATGCAGCCATCTCTAGAATGTCATATGGTCTCTCTTCAACTGAAATAAGAGCTGAAAGAAATGTGTTACCATGAGGACACCATAACCTATGAATGACGTGCTGAGACCAGAAACCCAAAATAATGGTAACTGAGAGTAATGCTAAGGCCCTAAATTTTGGTCACACGCTCACCTAAGTGAGAACCTGACCAAAAAGGGGGAATTTTTTAAACAAAATTCTGGGAGGCCATTGTTTTGGACTAAGCTCATGCACGAGGCCCCAATAGACCAAACAAAACTAAAATGGAGTCGTCTGTGCTAAGACTTTAAGGAAACACACAGATTCTAGAATAGACCAGGTTTTGTTTTCTCTCCTTTAAACTCTGTAACAAACATTCCTGACAGCATTGGTACCCACCCTCTGAAGGCCCCATTAAATCTTTTGACCAAATTCACTTCCTCTTGCCTACCGAACACCAAACTTCAGATGATCATGCAATAAAGGTTCTAGCCAGTTCCAGGTGAAGACACCACCCCTGGCCATCAAGGAGCTACCCTGCCTCCACTAGACAGAGCAGGGAGAGAGTTCCACAATCCCCAATAGGTAGGGACTATGCCTCAAGCCAGCATGAAACAAGCTATAGAAAAAAAAAAAAAAAGACCAACAGTCCCTCTGCCTCCTATCAAGATTTCTCGGGATCACATCTCTCAGGAGCAGATGAGGTAGGAAAATAGGGTCTGGAGGCATGGAACATAAGGCCAATTCACACTTCAGCTATGACAGGAAATATCCTCTCCATGGGGTGTAGACCAAGTAAATGACTTTGTAACTTTACTTCATTCTCTCCATTTACATAGGGTGTACCTGAACTAATGGAATCCTCTAAAAAGTATTTAACCTCCCTTACATAGGGCATACTCGAAGTAACTAATGGAATCCTCTAGAAGATATTTAAACTCCCCAAAATTCTGTAACGGGGCCCTTGAGCCCCCATGCTCAGGCCCGCTCCCCCTGTGGTGTGTACTTTCAAGTTCAATAAATCCCGTCATGCCTTCCTTGTTTTGTCTGTGGGTTTTGTCCAATTCTTTGTTCAAGATGCCAAGAACCTAGACACCCTGCACCAGTGACACTATTACCTAAATAATGCTTGTTTACCTTCAAACTCCTGCTTTTAAGTTGTAACCTCAAAATATCAAAATAGCACTAACACATACCATAACAAATCTATAGCAATTGGCTATGATTTAAATAATCATAAGTGGTTTATAAAAAATAACAGCTGCTAGCAATTATCATTGTTAAGATAATGATAATAACCTAAGTATCACTGTTGCACATAAGTCCAGTTGATTGAGCTAGGCCTTCTACATTCAGTATCCTCCCAACATTTCTGAAGCATTGATCCTAAACATAGGATTCATAGGAAAAAAACACATTACTATCACACACGTACCACACACAACTGAATCTCAGACTGCTTTCATCTTTTATATTGCTACAGGAGGGGCCCACACAGTCCCAAGGAGAGGAGGTGGGGCAGTAACAGCACTATACAACAGCTTAGGCCCAGGCCAGAGAGGGTGGCCAGACAGGGTCAAGAGAACAGCTATAGTACAGGGACAGAGGAAACAACTATCTGAGAATGATCAGTCAGGTTTCTTACAACAAAGAAAAACATAGGAAAGGAGAAGGCTAGAATGAACCCTGTGCCACTGGCTTGCAACTGAAGTAGTGATGTGAACTCATTTAATATACACAGATAGATATAGATAAAAATAGTTGGATATAAATGAATATATTTTTTAGTACGGTCCAATGAGAGAGCCTGGGATCAGCAACACATCTGTAATCAGCATACCTACATCTAGATTTTGGTTTCTAAATATCGTTCTCCACTGAGCAGAACCAATGTCCTCAGATAAATGTCTATTTCCTGGACTGGGGAAGAAAAAGTATAAGATAAAAAATATTTTGTTGTGCCAGGAAGGAAGGAAGTGCTCAAAAGAGGATGGAAACAAGTCAAAGAAACACAGAAGCCAACTCACTGAAGAACATGGGAATCCTTATATCCACACTGCCTTAGTCACTTTAGGCTGTTATAACAAAGTACCTCAGACTGCGTAACTTACAAGCAACAGAAATTTATTGCTCACAGTTAAAAAGACGGTATAGTTCAAGATCAAGTCACCAGCAGATTTGATGTGTGGTGAAGTCCTCATAAATGGCTCCTTCCATGTGTGCTCACATGGTAGAAGGGCAAAGAGGCTAACATGTTTCCTCAGGCCTCTTTATCAGGGCACTAATACCATTATTGAGGGGTCTAGCCCTCCACCTGATCACCACCCAAAGGCTCTGTCTTCTAATACCATCACCTTGGTGATCACTTTCAACATACGAATTTTAGAGGGATACAAACATTCAGATCACAGCACACATTGGCATTAAAAAAAAAAAGAAGAAGAAGAAGAGCAAATTCCTCCTTACAGTAAAATTACCAACTAATAAATTTAGAAGCAATGACAGAATTAGCACTTTGGCAATCATCAAAGTAACAATTTAGACAAGAAACATCAATGAACACTAAAACTAGTGTGTGAAAACAGAATGAGGAATGGGAGAGCTACATACTACCAAAATATCACCCCATAAAATATTAATAACAAAAAATAATAAGAACCTTATAGTGGAGAATCCTGGTAAACACATTAATCAAAGGATCAAAGTTAACACCACCAATAATGGACAAATAGACACTATATGCATCTGATAAGATGCAGTAAGAAAAATGCACATCACCTGGGCACAGTGGCTCACACCTATAATCCCAGCACTTTGGGAGGCCAAGGAGGGAGGATTGCTTGAGCCCAGGAGTTCGAGACCAGCCCTGGCAACATGGGCTGTCTCTATAAAAAATTTAAAAATTGGCCGGGCGCGGTGGCTCAAGCCTGTAATCCCAGCACTTTGGGAGGCTGAGATGGGCGGATCACGAGGTCAGGAGATCGAGACCATTCTGGCTAACACGGTGAAACCCCGTCTCTACTAAAAAATACAAAAAAACTAGCCGGGCGTGGTGACGGGCGCCTGTAGTCCCAGCTACTCGGGAGGCTGAGGCAGGAGAATGGTGTAAACCCGGGAGGCAGAGCTTGCAGTGAGCCGAGATTGCGCCACTGCACTCCAGCCTAGGCGACAGAGCGAGACTCCGTCTCAAAGAAAAAAAAAAATTTAAAAATTAGCAGGGTGTGGCAACACGCACCTGTGGTCCCTGCTACTTGGGAGGCCGAGGTGGGAGGATTGCTTGAGCCTGGGAGATAGAGGCTACAGTGAGCCATGGTCGCACCACAGTATTCCAGCCTGGGCAACAGAGTGAGACTATCCCAAAAAATACATAGATACATACATACATACATATACACACACACACACACACACACACACACACACAAACATACATAAGAAAAACTTACATGGCTTCTGTGATGTTGCTCAAATGCGTAACTCAAATGCACAAGGAAACATCAGAGAAACTCAAAGGGAGGAATGTTCTACAAAATGGCCTGTAATCCTCAAAAATGTAAAGGTCATGAAAGTCAAGGAAAGACTGACAGTAAACTATTTCAGTTTGAAAAACACAGGCTGGGCCTGGTGGCTCACGCCTGTAATCTCAGCACTTTGGGAGGCCAAGGCCGGGCAAATTGCTGGAGCCCAGAAGTGCAAGACCTGCCTGGGCAATATGGTGAAACCCCATCTCCACCAAAAAAAAAGATTAGCCGGGCGTGGTGGAACGTGCCTATAGTCCCAGCTACTCAGGAGACTGAGATGGGAGGATCCCTTGAGCCCAGAAAGTCGAGGCTGCAGTGAGCTGAGATTGGGCCACTGCACTCCAGCTCGGCAACAGAGCAAGACCCTGTAAGAAGAAAAGAAAAAAGAAAAACACTACAGACATATGTGGATGCAATACATGATTCATGACTGGATCCTTTTGCTGAAGATGACATTGTTAAAGCAACAGATGAAACTCAATGGGGTTTCTGGATAAGGAATACGTGGAGGTTCTTTACACTGTTCTTTGCAACTTTTTGGAAAGTTGAAAAATGCTTCAAAATTAAATTTAAGGCCGGGCATGGTGGCTCACACCTGTAATCCCAGCACTTAAGGAGGCTGAGGCCGGTGGATCACCTGAGGACAAAGTTGAGACCAGCCTGGTCAACATAGTGAAACCCCATCTCTATTAAGAATACAAAAATTAGCCGGCCATGGTGGCGGGAGCCTGTAATCCCAGCTACTTGGGAGGCTGAAGCAGGTGAATTAACTGAATCCAGGAGGCAGAGAATGCAGTGAGCCAAGATCGTACCACTGCACTCCAGCCTGGGAGACAGAGCAAGACTCCATCTCAAAAAAAAACAAAAAACAAAAAATTAAATTTAAAAATCACTTCTGTAAATGAATGTATTTCACAGTTATACTTATACTAAAATGTGTTGTAAAAGACAGCCCTAAGGCTGGGCACGATGACTCACGCCTGTAATCCCAGCACTTTGGGAGGCTGAGGCAGGTAGATCACTTGAGGCCAGGAGTTCAAGACCAGCCTGGCCAACGTGGTGAAACTCTGTCTCTGCTAAAAATACAAAAATGAGCTCGGCATGGTGGCAGGCTCCTGCAGTCCCAGCTACTCGGGAGGTTGAGGCGGGAGAATCACTTGAACCCAGGAGGCGGAGGTTGCAGTGAGTCGAGATCGTGGCATTGTGCCTGGGAGAGAGAAAGAGGCCCTGTCTCAAAAAAAAAAAAAAAAAAAAAAAAAAAAAAAAAAAAAAAAAAAAAAGATGGCCTTAGGTTGGTTAATATTAAACAAAAATGAAACATAGGAAGAAAAGGAGCGGTACAGTTCTCTACAGGACTCAGTTTGACATTCCTAAGAGGTAGAACGATTTCATATTTTTCAAGTAACATGTAGCTATTTTGCTTCAATATCTCCTAATCAAATATACAGTTTAGAGAAGTGCTACATGTATTAGACACGTGCTTTCATATATCAGAAACTCCAAAAGTACAAAAACTGCAACTACACTTAGAGAAAGAAATCAATAACGGTAAAAGTAACTAAATGGCAATTATTTTGCACTCTGATATGTGAAGAAAAAAAAAAAGCTACCTCATATCAGATGATAAAAGTAAACTAAAGCCAGTCAGTGCTGCAACTCCCAAAACTAGTTCTTTCTGAAAAGATGACCATGTTCACTTCCACTCCCCATGTTCCCCTCAAAAATACAACATATTAAAAAGGATAACATATATTATATACAAAGATATTATATATACATATAACATATCTTTTTATATGTTGTATTAAATTATATATATTTAATAACAAAAAGAAAAAAGCAAAATAACCTTACAGAGGAGAATATATTAAAGGATATAATATATGATATCCTTTTTTATTGGGTTGTCAAATAAAAAACTGTAAGATAATACTTGGTCATCAGCCATTCAAAATGATGTTGCAGAAGTCTATTCTCTAGCATAAAAAAAATTTACGGCCGGGCGCGGTGGCTCAAGCCTGTAATCCCAGCACTTTGGGAGGCCGAGACGGGCAGATCACGAGGTCAGGAGATCGAGACCATCCTGGCTAACACGGTGAAACCCCGTCTCTACTAAAAAATACAAAAAACTAGCCGGGCGAGGTGGCGGGCACCTGTAGTCCCAGCTACTCGGGAGGCTGAGGCAGGAGAATGGCATGAACCCGAGAGCCGGAGCTTGCAGTGAGCTGAGATCCGGCCACTGCACTCCAGCCTGGGTGACAGAGCCAGACTCCGTCTCAAAAAAAAAAAAAAAAAAAAAAAATTTACAAGTAAAAAACCTGATCTATGTACAGTGGAAATCCATTTGTATATTTTTAAATACATACAAACAAAAAAGCAATAAAAAGATTCAGAAGAAGTTAGCCAGGCACGATGGCTCACGCCTGTAATCGCAGCACTTTGGGAGGCCAAGGCAGGCGGATCACAAGGTCAGGAGTTCGAGACCAGCCTGGCCAATATGGTGAAACCCCATGCCTACTAAAAGTACAAAAATTAATTAGCCGGGCGTGGTGGCGGGCGCCTGTAGTCCCAGCTGCTCTAGAGGCCGAGGCAGGAGAACTGCTTAAACCTGGGAGGCGGAGGTTGCAGTGAGCTGAGATCATTCCACTGCACTCCAACCTGGGTGACAGAGCGAGGCTCTGTTTCAAAACAAAAAAAAAAGATTCAGAAGTAGTTATATCCCTAATACAAACAACAGTTGTCTCCAAAGGTGTGATTATGAATGATTTTTATTTTCTTCCTTTTCCTACCATTATTTAGTGATTTCTCCAACATGTATATTATTTTTACACTAAAGATAAAGGTTAAAAATACTTGAATATTATATTAATTTAAAAGTTACTATTTTATCTTCTACTAGTGTATTATTGGTGAATCTTAGAAAAGAGTCCCAGCAGCATGAGACAATAACACCTGGTAACTGAAGACTTCTCTTTTTTTTTTTTTTTTTTTTTTTTTTGAGACGGAGTCTCAGCTCACTGCAAGCTCCGCCTCCCGGGTTCACGCCATTCTCCTGCCTCAGCCTCCTGAGTAGCTGGGACTACAGGCGCCCGCCACCTCGCCCGGCTACTTTTTTGTATTTTTAGTAGAGACGGGGTTTCACCATGTTAGCCAGGATGGTCTCGATCTCCTGACCTTGTGATCCGCCTGTCTCGGCCTCCCAAAGTGCTGGGATTACAGGCTTGAGCCACCGCGCCCGGCGTTAGACTTCTCTTAATAACAAGGCCTACTTGAATATCAGCTTGGAGAAAAAATATACAGATAGATATACACACATATATACATACATGTACGTGTGTATATATGTATATACATGCATGTGTATGTGTGTATATACATCTACATATAGATATACATAGTTTTGTTAATTATAGATAAGATAGTATAAGGCAGGATCAGCTGGACGCAATGGCTCCCACCTATAATCCCAGCGCTTCGGGAGGCCGAGGCAGGCAGATTGCTTGAGGCCAGGGGTTCGAGACCAGCCTGGTCAACATGGCAAAACCCCATCTCTACTAAAAATACAAAAATTAGCTGGGCGTGGTGGTGCACGCCTATAGTCCCAGATACTCAGTAGGCTGAGGCAGGAAAGTCACTTGAACCCAGGAGACAGAGTTTGCAGTGAGTTGAGATCACGCCACTACACTGCAGACTGGGTGACAGAGCGAAACTCTGTCTCCAAAAAAAAAGGCCGGGCGTGGCGGCTCATACCTGTAATCCCAGCACTTTGGGAGGCCGAGGTGGGTGGATCACCTGAGGTCAGGAGTTTGAGACCAGCCTGGCCAACATGGTGAAAACCCTGTCTCTACTAAACATGGTGAAAACCCCATCTCTACTAACAAAAATTAGCCAGGCATGGTGGAGGGCACCTGTAATGGTGGAGGGAGCCTGTAATCCCAGCTACTCAGGAGGCCAAGGCAGGGAGGATTGCTTGAACCCGCAAGGCAGAGGTTGCAGTGAGCCAAGACTGCGCCACTGCACTGCAGCCTGGGTGACAGAGCGAGACTCCGTCTCAAAAAAAAAAAAAAAAAAAGAAGTATTAAGACAGGATCTCTGGACCCAGACTTCCAGGACTCAAAATTCCAGCTACACTATTTACTGGCTATATGATTTTGATAAAATATGTAACCTCTCTGTGCTAGTTTCCTTATCTGTAAAACAGGATTCCTGCTAGTTACTGAACTGAGTTAACTATTTAAAACACTTTGTCCCTGGCACATAGTAAACATTCAATGGTTTTTTTTTTTACATTTTCTTTTTAGAGGCAGGGTCTTGCTCAGTCACCCAGGCTAGAGTGTACTGGCGCAAGTATAGCTCACTGTAACTCAAATTGGCTCAAGCCATCCTTCTGCCTCAGCCTCCCAACGTGCTGGGATTACAAGCATGAGCTACAACGCCTGGCCTATTTGATTATTCTTTTAAATTATTAACTTTTTTTTAAAGGTGAGGCTGCTGAAGCATTAAAATCAGTTAAATAATTTGCCTGAAAACAAGATGTTGGCTTTTGGGGTTTGGAGGGAAGTGAGAGACAGAGAGAGAGACAGGGAGGCAGAGATAGACACATATAAACACATATAAACATAGCACTATCATGAGTCTCTTTTCCTAAACTTTTTTTTTTTTTTTTTTTTTGACACGGAGTCTCACTCTGTCGCTCAGGCTGCAGTGCAATGGCGCAATCTCGGCTCACTGCAACCTCCGCCTCCCAGGTTCAAACGATTCTCCTGCCTCAGCCTCCCAGGTTCAAACGATTCTCCTGCCTCAGCCTCCCAGGTAGCTGAGATTACAGGTGCCCGCCACTATGTCTAGCTATTTTTCGTATTTTTAGTAGAGACAGGGTTTCACCATGTTGGCCAGGCTGGTCTTGAACTCCTGACTTCATGATCCACCCACCTCTGCCTCCCAAAGTGCTGCTAAATTGCTAATTTTTTTTTTTTTTTAAAGATGAAGTCTCACTCTGCTGCCCAAGCTAGAGTGTGGTGGCATGATCTCGGCTCACTGCAACCTCCACCTCACGGGTTCAAGCGATTCTACTGCCTCAGCCTCCTGAGTAGCTGAGACTACAGGCATGTGCCACCATGTCTGGCTAATTTTTTTGTACTTTTAGTAAAGAAAGGGTTTCACCATGTTGGTCAGGCTGGTCTCAAACTCCTGACCTCATGATCCAGCCGCCTCAGCCTCCGAAACTGCTGGGATTACAGACATGAGCCACCGCGCCCGGCCTAAATTGCTCATCTTAAGAAGGACAAATGGAAGGTATGTAGCACAGTGCTCAGTAAGTTATTTCCTTCCTTTCTTCCTTCCTTTCCCAATCCATCTGTTTCTTCCTGTACAGAAATAGACCTAGTTCAGCTTTCATTGTTGACATTAAAAAAAAAAAGAAAGAAAGAAGAAATTGACCTGGTTCAGTCATTCACATTCCCAAATCACCTTTCCTACAGACTTTCATTTATAAGTTAACTATAGCCAGGTGTGGTAGCACGCACCTATAATCTCAGCTACTCTGGAGGTTGAGGTGGGAGGACTGCTTAAGCCTATGAGTTTGAGGCCAGCGCGGGCAACACAGTAAGACCCAGTCTCTTTTTAAATTATTTTTTAAGACTGAGTCTCACTCTGTCACCCAGGCTGGAGTGCAATGGTGCAATCCTGGCTCACTGCAGCTTCTGCCTCCTGGGTTCAAGCAATCCACCCACTTCAGCCTCACAAGCAGCTGAGCACCACCACCACCTGGCTAACGTTTTTGGTAGAGATGGGGGTTTTGCCATGTTACCCAGGCTGTTCTCAAAGTCTGGGGCTCAAGGTTCCACCCCCTCAGTCTCCCAAAGTGCTGGGATTATAGGTGTGAGCCACCGCCCTTGGCTGACACTGTCTCTTAACAAGAAAAAGTTAAATGTACTTGTTTTAACTCCATTCCAAATAAGTAGCCTTACATTAGGAAATTACACTTTGGTCTTTTCCAAGTCAAATTTTGTTTTCAGAATTCCATTAGTCAAAAGAGACCCATAACTTAAAAATGCTAGAAACTCAGAGAACATGCAATATACTTTTTGAATGATTACTCAGAACTCACTTTTATCCTCAATTTCCCTGCCTTTCATATGCCTAAAATGTCAGGAAAGAAAAACCCCTACGTCAAAAGACCAATTGTCCCCAGGCCAATAATTAGCCACCAACCTGAAGTCGGTGATTTTTGCCTCTTTAGCTAAAAGAAGCAAGCAGGCCATGTTACTAATAGACCCGTTAGCTCCAAAATTCTATGGCCTCTTGCACAAACATGAAGGTGAACAATTCACAGGCAAATTCTTGACTCAAAGATGTTTCCTCTGACTGTAATCTCCCACTTCCCCCTTGTCTTCTTAGAGAGCTCCTGTTCACCTTCCATTAATTACCACCCACTTCTTTCATGAAACTTTCCTAAAGCCTAAGTAGAACAAATTGCTACACATACTTTGGGCCCCCATGATTGTACTGCATCTATCATAGATGACTATATACCATCCACCATCTCTGGAATCTCATATCTTCCTCAATGCCTGGCACACAGCAGGTGCTAAGGATGTGTTTAAAAGATTTGAGTCCACAAAATTAAATGAGGTCCCTGTGAAGTTTCCATATCTACCATGAGAGTTTAACTTAATCTGAAGATACACAGAGGCCAACCTGCGGCACAACCAAAGCTCTGTCCCAGCCAGACCCACGTATGCAGTGCAAATTTATCCTGAGAGTTTATACAAAAGCTACACAAAGGTATCATTCCTGCAGATGATCTGGGAACCCACTCTGGGGATTATCCTAATCTGTCTCAACTCCCTATTCAAAAATCTCTATACCCTGCTCTCCTTTGTTTCATGGCACTTACGACCTTCTGCCATACTACATGATTTACTGACGTTTAGTATTTACAGACACTTACCAGAACATAAGTCGCACCAATGCAGGGATTTTTTTCTCTTTTGTCACAAATGGTGCCCAACATCTACGTCAGCGCCTGGCACAGCAGTTTTGTTTTTTCTCTTTTTTTGAGATGGTCTCACTCTGTCGTACAGGCTGGAGTGCAGTGGCATAATCTTGGCCCACTGCAACCTCCGCCTCCCAGATTCAAGTGATTCTCGTAGTCAGTCTCCCATGTAGTTGGGATTACAGGCATCCACCATCACGCCCGGCTAATTTTTTTATTTTTAGTAGACATGGGGTTTCATTTCTTGGTCAGGCTGGTCTCGAACTCCTGACCTCAAGTGATTCACCCACCTCGGCCTCCCAAAGTGCTGGGATTACAGGCCTGAGCCACGATGTCCCGCGACCGGCCTTTTTTTAAAGACAATGTCTCACTCTCTATGGGCCAGGCTGGAGTGCAGTGGCGTGATTATGTCTCACTACAGCCTTGATGTCTTCAATCTCCTCAGGCTCAGATAACCCTTCCACCTCAGCCCCCAGAGTAGCTGGGACTACAGGCTCACACTGCCACACACCTGGCTAATTTTTGTATTTTTGGGGTAGAAACAGAGTTTTGCCATGTTGTCCAGGCTGGTGTGGAACTCTGGGCTCAAGTGATCCGCCCACCTCAGCCTCCCAAAGTGTTGGAATTACAAGCAGGAGTCACCGTGCCTGGCCCACAGTGCGCCTTTTAAAAATCAGTAGTAATTCTTTCCTTCTATCTTAGAGCCCTCAAGAGTCATGAGTCACCACCTTTGCAGCCCTATCTTGCATTGCCCTTATTTCCTCTGCTCCATCCACTGATAGTAGGCTTCCCAGTAAGCTTTCAAGAATGGGAGGAAAATATTTGTATTTAACTCCTAAGCTGTAACTCTTTCCTTCTCTGCTCATCTGTTGGTAAAGAAATAGTATTCAGACGGCCAGGTGCGATGGCTCACACCTGTAATCTCAGCCCTTTGGAAGGCCAAGATGAGCGGATTGTTTGAGCCCAGGAGACCAGCCTGGGTGACATGGCAAAACCCTGACTCTACTGGAAAAAAAAAAAAAAAAAAAATCAGCCAGGTATAGTGGCACATACCTGTGGTACCAGCTACTTGTGGTGGGGAGGGGGTTTCAGATGAAAGAATCACCTGAGCCGGGCGCGATGGCTCAAGCCTGTAATCCCAGCACTTTGGGAGGCCGAGACGGGCGGATCACGAGGTCAGGAGATCGAGACCATCCTGGCTAACACGGTGAAACCCCGTCTCTACTAAAAAATACAAAAAAAAAACTAGCCGGGCGCAGTGGCGGGCGCCTGTAGTCCCAACTACTCGGGAGGCTGAGGCAGGAGAATGGCGTGAACCCGGGAGGCGGAGCTTGCAGTGAGCTGAGATCCGGCCACTGCACTCCAGCCTGGGCAGCAGAGCGAGACTCCGCCTCAAAAAAAAAAAAAAAAAAAAAAAAAAAAGAATCACCTGAGCCTGGGAAGTCAAAGCTACATTGAGCTGTGACCACGCCACTGCACTCCATCCTGGGCGACAGAGTGAGCTCGTCTCAAAAAAAACAAAAAACAAAAAAAACGGTATTCAGACAGTTATACCAAATAACAGACAGATGAAATAACCAAAGCTTTGTTCTTTCACTTCCAATAATAATCATTTCTATGTGGTGTTCACTTTGTATTTTTAATTGATGGTGGGCAAAGACCAAAAGTAAAAATGTTGAATTAACTTTTCTGATTGTCAAGCACATGGGCTAAATATGTTGAGAACATATCAAATGCTAGATAGATGTAACCTAACTGAAAAATTGTGCTCCAAACGGTGCAAATGCTCTAAGGTGCTATATACATTAGTTACAGCAAGATTTATTTTGTAGTTACTAACCTTCAGGAGAAATGAACTAATCTACCACACTTCTGAATCTATATTAAACACTGAGCCATGTAAAAATAGGACACTACTGTATTTGTATTCAAAAAATAGCATCAGAACCTTCTCCATCCCCTAGTTTCAGCCAAATATGGCTCTTCCCTGCTTTAACCAATTTTTTTTTTTTTTTTTTTGAGATGGAGTCTCGCTCTGTCACCCAGGCTGGAGTGCAGTGGCACGATCTCATCTCACTTCAACCTCTACCACCCGGGTTCAAGTGATCCTCCTGTCTCCGCCTCCCGAGTAGCTGGGACTACCTGCACGCCACCTTACCCAGCTAATTTTTGTATTTTTAGTAGAGATGGGGTTTCACCATATTGGCCAGGCTGATCTCGAACTCCTGACCTGATGAACTGCCCGCCTTGGCCTCCCAAAGTGCTGGGATTACAGGCGTCAGCCACCGTGCCCGGCCTTGCTTTAACCAATTTAGCTTACTAGACACAAGCCCATCAGCAGTAGTCATGGACATCATCTACAGCGCTATTTTGAATACAGCTTCTAAATTCTTGAAAAAAAACATTAGCAATGTAAAATTAAGCTCAAGATGAGAAGCTTCAAGCTGAGATGCTTGAATATGGTGATGAGAACTAAAACAAGAAACTGCCCAGGCGCGGTGGCTCACGTCTGTAATCCCAGCATTTTGGGAGATCGAGGCGGACAGATCACTTGAAGTCAGGAGTTCGAGACCAGCCTGGCCAACATGGTGAAACCCCCATCTCTACTAAAAAATACAAAAATTAGCCAGGCGTGGTGGCGCCGGCCTGTAGTGCCAGCTACTTAGGAGGCTAAGGCAGGAGAACCGCTTGAACCCGGCAGGCGGAGGTTGCAGTGAGCCGAGATCACGCCACCACACACTCCAGTCTGGGTGACAGAGCAGAGACTCCGTTTCAAAAAAAAAAAAAGAAAAGAAGAATTAAAATAGGAAACAAGGACTTTTTTATAAAGTCACCCAGTCCTGTCATCTAGCCCTATGTCAATCTGACAAACTCAGAATCAACTTCTAGGAGGAGCCTAAGAAATCCCTTTCACAGTGTAAACCTTTTAGGCAAGTTGACACATGCCGGGTCCCCTATGCATATTGGAAATAGCAAGTCTGCCCCTAGGTCAGCCTTCTGTGATTGTTCAGTTTTGCTTAAACACCCTAAAAAAAAATTCTAGATGTGAGCATGTGAAAATAAGGGTGAACTGGCAGGGCGCGGTGGCTCCCGCCTGTAATCCCAGCACTTTGGGAGGCCGAGGCAGGTGGATCACGAGGTCAGGAAATCGAGACCATCCTGGCGAACATAGTGAAACCCCGTTTCGGGCGTGGTGGCGGGTGCCTGTAGTCCCAGCTACTCGGGAGGCTGAGGCGTGAACCCAGGAGGCGGAGCTTGCAGTGAGCCGAGACCGCGCTACTGCACTCCAGCCTGGGCGACAGAGTGAGACTCCATCTCAAAAAAAAAAAGAAAGAAAAGAAGGGTGAATTAAAGTCTCAGTATTCAGACGTCAATGTAATAACTAAAAATTATTAGTCAAGGAAAGAAAGGAAATCATAAGAAAATAATCTTTAAATGCTAATTTCTCCACAACAGTAAAAGAGTATATATGGGATGAGTTTCAACCTCTGAGTTTTTATTAGTTTTCTAAACACAGACTAAACATGGAATGAGTGCATCACAACGAAGCCTTCAAAGGAGTTATTCCTCAGGGTGTAACCCCTGTTTTCAGATGACTTGAGGCTTATCTACTGCCTCCATATCCACATCTGGCCATCCCATCCTTCTGCCCTTCCCTCTCCACGTTCCCCCCACTCGTCTGGAACAAACGATAAGTAAGTGAAATAATGACCAGCACTAAATATGACGCCAAAGTTGGCATTTACAAATGATTTTCCAAACAACTCCCCAGAGAACCTAATCAACCTAGCAGGGTACACTATCCAAAACCTATTTGCTGGTTGTCTAAAAAGATAAAACTCGTCTTCTTCAGGAAAGTACTCTGGCAAGAAGGGCGCCTCGAGGAAGCAAGGAGGCGGCTCCAGACCCCTTTCCTGGGGACCCCAGTCTGTGTCCAAGGGATCCCGACCCGCAAGCAGCTTTGTTTCAGTGTTACAAGTACAGAACTTGTCATCCCAACTTCCCAGCCCTAAGACGAGAGAGGAAGTTAAAAGGGTCCTGGGATGACGGGGGAAAGTATGACAGTCTATCTTCTGTGCTTGGGACCCAGAAAAGAGCATTGGGCAGCCGCGACGGAGCCCTTCGACCGGGCACTGGTTGGATACGGGTTGTGAAGGACAGTGGGAGATACACACGAGAAGCGCGCAAACAAGCCCGGGAATGCGAGCGAGGGCAGAGACGGGGGTGATGAAGGAATCCAGGCGCTGGCCCCGGGGTGTGCCAGGGGGAAAGAACCTCCTCAGGGCTGGAGGAGCCCACGCGTACTCGAAGCCCGATGGGGAGGCGGTGGTTAGACTAGTTGGAGCGCTCCGCGCAGTCCCGGGGCCCCGCTTGGTGGTGACGCCCGGCCCGGGCAGCGCGGGGCCAGGAGGGTCGGGACGAGGGTGGGCGGCGGACGCCGGGCGGAGGGCAGCGGGCAGCGGGCAGCGGGCGGGGGCCCAGGTCCACCCGAACAAAGCCGGCGCGTGCGGGGCCTGGCTACTCACAACAAGAAGCTCATGTTGGCCGCGGTGCAGGCTGCAGGCTCGGCGGTTGCGAGGCCTCGGAGCGGCGTCGGCCAGGAAAGAAGAGAAAACGCAAATGGAACAGGAGACAGGGAGGCGGAGGAGGAGGTGCGGAGACCTGGTTGCTCGGTGGCCGCAACTAGTTCGGCTCAGCTAGTTCCAATGGCAGGCGGAGGGGGCGGAAGTGGGTAGCGCTCGTCTTGAATCACTCCAGGGGAGGGGAAGGAAAGGGAGGCGGGGCAGGGCTGCAGGCTCTCCCCGTGCCCCTCCCCAGCTCCCGGCCGCCCCCACCTCACGAGCTCTCGCGATAGCGGTGCAAGCCCACCCCTCCCGTCTGGCTGCTGCCTGGGGTCCCTCACCTTCTGGTCCTCTCTGCTGCCAGGGACCACGCCCAGCGTGTGCGCAGGGGCCGCCCGGCCCCCCTGTCTACCCGGTTAGGGGTCGTGGCAGAGCGCTGGGAGACGCTCAGCTGGGCTCCGGAGGTTAGGGGGGAAGTGGGCTTCCGCTCCGAGATGTCAGGGTCCCGCAGTGAGGGATGGAATTACCACCGGAGTTAGGCCCACAGTGAGTGCCCGGCCAAGGGCGGTGAAAGGTGGTGGCATCTTGCTCTGCTACCACTTAAAAACAGGAGGGAGTTTCATCAGGTTGGAATGGCTTGGAGGAAAAGGATCAAATGGGTTTTCAAGGTCTCTGTCTTTTGATGGTAATATTTGTAAACCCTGAACTAGGGGAAGGTCAGGGTCCGTGGTGACTACCTGAACAGGCAAGCCAGGCTGTCATCAGCAGCTGGGAAAAGTAAGCGAGCTAAGGAGGAGAGCTGAGCTCAGTTCACCGCAGAACCCAGCAAGGTAGGGTGGTCATCGGTGTAACCACTTAGGGAGCCAAAGCTTGTAAGCATTCTAACGCACAGAATATCCTAGAAGCTATTCAGACCCACTTGCAAAGGGACTTTTATTCTCACAGGGTTATGGGGCCCAGGGAAAGCCTTTATATTCTGTTTAAGAATCCTTCACATACCTTGAATATGTCACCACAGCATTACCAATTTAGGGGGGAAATGTGAGTACCCAAAAGATGTCCATCTTCTTACAACACCCATGAAATCCACACGTTTTCAAAGAATCTGAGCAAAACAAATCATGTGCAGATATTAGCTCACCTTTGGCTTATTCCAAAGGGCAGAATACACTTTGAAGTAGGTACAGATATGAAATGTATTATACTGCATTTATGCACTATTATTTGGCACGTTGGTAAAGTGGTTAAAAAAAATTTTAAAAAAACCTTTTTAGGCCGGGCACAGTGGCTCATGCCTGTAATCCCAGCACTCTGGGAGGCCGAGGTAGGTGGGTCACCTGAGGTAAGGAATTCAAGACCAGCCAAAGTTCAAGACCAGTTCAAGACAATGGCCAAGCCCAGTCTCTACTAAAAATACGAAAATTAGCCTGGTATGGTGGCACACACCTGTAATCCCAGCTACTTGGGAGACTGAGGCAGAAGAATTGCTCCAACCCAGGAAGCAGAGGTTGCAGTGAGCAAAGACCGTACCACTGCACTCCCCACTGGGTGACAGAGTGAGACTCCGTCTCAAAAAAAAAAAAAAAAAATTAATAGAAGAAAATACTAGAATCTTGCACTATCTCAGGAAGAAAAGAAATTACTGGAATGAGAAAACTTACAGGCTCAAAAGATTACCAGATCAGGATAAATAGCTGATGCATGCAGAGCTTAATACCTAGGTGATAGGTTCATAGGTGCAGCAAACCACCATGGCACACGTTTACCTATGTAACAAACCTGCATGTCCTGCACATGTATCCTGGAACTTTAAATTAAAAAATATTTTAAAGATTCCCTAAAAAGAAGAAAGAGGAGGATTTATCTTAATGAAAAGAATAGATTTATGATATAAAACCCTGTGCTCCAAATATTGATATGGTACTGACTTACTGTATAAATCTTTTTTTTTTTTCAAGATGGAGTCTCACTCTGTCGCCCAGGCTGGAGTCCAGTGGCATGATCTCGGCTCACTGCAACCTCTGCCTCCTGGGTTCAAGCAGTTCTCCTGCCTCAGCCTCCAAAGTAGCAGGGATTACCAGCGTGTGCCACCACACCCAGCTAATTTTTGAATTTTTAGTAGAGACGGGGTTCCACTATGTTGGCCAGGCTGGTCTCGAACTCCTGACCTCGTGATCTGCCCGCCTCGGCCTCCCAGTGTGTTGGGATTACAGGTGTGAGCCACCACGCCCAGCCCTGTATAATTCTTTTAAGGGTCTTCTGAAAGTAAGACTTGCATTACCAGGTTACTGATTATCTTTGGAAAGAGTAAGTGAGTTGACCTGTTATAGCTTCAGTTTTAGCCCAATTAAAGTGAGAGCCTTGTATCATTACATGATCTCTAAGGTATCTTTCAGTTCTAAAGTTCTCTCCTGCCAGGGGCATCCTTCAAATTACTGGCACACATTTCCAAACTGCTCCCTGATTTGGCTTAGGTAGCCTTAGTTTTGGTCTGACATAATTTAGATGTATCCTGTGACACTGAATAGAGGAAAACATTGGCAGAGGAAAAAATCTGCAAAAATACCTTCTGAGTATTTCTTTATCATACCACTAGGAGAGTTGCCTGGAATTAACACCTGATAAAACGTAAATATATTGGCCTAAATGTGAGGGAGGTGTCAGGTTAATAATACACAATATGATTCCAGCTTAGACTTTAAATCAAATGATGATTGTCACATAAAAGTATTCAGTATGCCAAAAACATTGGGAATTTCAGAATCAAAAGAGGTTATATTCAAATAGATATTTATAATTATCGTTTCTACCAGTCTACATTTCCTACTACATTCTTCCAAAAATTTCAATTTCAAGAAGCTACTCTCCTGACCAAAATCTAATAACCTTTTGTTTATGGAGCAAGATTATTAAAATTTCTGTTCTATCCAACTTTTCAAAGAATTGAAATTATACTATAACATGTACAGAACAGAACAGAACATGAGTGGGCATATGCTCTTTAAATATTCATTTGAATAAAGACACATGCACACATATGTTTATTGCAGCACTATCTACAACAGCAAAGACTTGGAACCAACCCAAATGCCCATCAATGATAGACTGGATAAAAAAAATATGGCACATATACACCATAGAATACTATGCAACCATAAAAAAGAATTAGTTCATATCCTTTGCAGAAACATGGATGAAGCTGGAAACCATAATTCTCAGCAAAGTAACACAAGAACAGAAAGCAAACACTGCATGTTCTCACTCATAAGTGGGAGTTGAACAATGAAAACACATGGACACAGGGAGGGGAACATCACACACCAGGGCCTGTCACTGGGGTGAGGGGCAAAGGGAAGAAAAGCATTAGGACAAATATCTAATGCATGCAGGGCTTAAAACCTAGATGACAGGTTGATAGGTGCATCTAACCACCATGGGGGTTGATAGGTACAGCAAACCGCCATGGCAAATGTATACCTATGTAACAAACCTGTACTTTCTGCACATATATCCCAGAACTTAAAATAAAATTTAAAAAAAAAAAAAGGGAAAAGCAAATATATATATATATGTGTGTGTGTGTGTGTGTGTATATATATATTTATATATATTCATTTGAGGCTGGATGCCATGGCTCACACCTGTAATCCCAGCACTTTGGGAGGCCAAGATAGGAGGATTACTTGAAGTCAGGAGTATGAGACCAGCCTAGTAAACATAGCGAGACCCGATCTCTATAAAAAAGAAAAAAAAAAAAGAATAAATATATCCTAAGTGTATTTTGGCATGCTACACAATCTCACTTAACAAAGCTAGCAATGCAACCTGACCCTTATCAGTGCTCCTTAGATTTTAATTCTATATCTTGCTTCATTAAAGACTAACCAATGTACAATTTTAAGTGCTTCTCAAGGACAGATTAATTTGACATAATAGAAAAGAATGGGCCAGGCGTGGTGGCACACACTTGCAATCCCAGCACTTTGGGAGGCAGAGGTGGGCGGATTTCTTGAGGTCAGGAGTTGGAGACAACTGGCCAACGTGGTAAAACCCCGTTTCTACTAAAAGTACAAAAGTAGCCGGGCATGGTGGCACGCCCTGTAATCCCAGCTATTCAGGAGGTTGAGACACAAGAATCACTTGAACTTGGGAGGCAGAGGTTGCAATAAGCTGAGGTCACACCACTGCACTCCAGCCTGGGTGACAGAGTGAGACCCTGTCAAAAAAAAAAAAAAAGAAAGAAAAAGAAGTGGCTTTTTCTTTCATCACAGTGGCTCATGCCTGTAATCCCAGCACTTTGGGAGGCTGAGGCGGGCAGATCACCTGAGATCACGAGTTTGAGACCAGCCTAGCCGACATGGCAAAACCCTGTATCTACTGAAAATACAAAAATTAGCCTGGCGTGGTGGTGGGTTCCTGTAATCCCAGCTACTCAGGAGGCTGATTCGGGAGAATCGCTTGATCCTGGGAGGCGGAGGAAGAAGTGAGCCAAGATCACACCACTGCACTCCAGCCTGGGCAACAGGGCAAGACTCCAACTCAAAAAAAAGAAAAAGAATCTTAAAGAAAGGAATGGAGACATGAAAGACTGATGAAGCTTGGTGTCTTTCAGTGTATTCATTTATTGCTAAAACCCACAAAGCATCAAAACACAGAGCCTGCCAGGTGTGGTGGCTCACGCCTGTAATCCCAGCACTTTGGGAGGCCAAGGCAGGTGGATCACCTGAGGTCGGGAGTTCGAGACTAGCCTGACCAACATGGAGAAACCCCGTTTCTACTAAAAATACAAAAAAAATCAGCCGGGTGTGGTGGTGCATGCCTGTAATCCCAGCTCCTTGTGAGGCTGAGGCAGGAAAATCGCTTGAACCCAGGAGGCAGAGGGTGTGGTGAGCGGAGATCGTGTCATTGCACTCCAGCCTGGGCAACAAGAGTGAAACTCCGTCTCAAACAAAAACAAACAAACAAACAAAAAAACAGAGCTTATTATTTAATGTTTAAAATGGAAGGAGGAGGCCGGGCGCTGTGGCTCACGCCTGTAATCCCAGCACTTTGGGAGGCCGAGACAAGTGGATCACGAGGTCAGGAGATTGAGACCATCATGGCTAACATGGTGAAACCCCATCTCTGCTAAAAATACAAAAAAATTAGCCGGGCGAGGTGGAGGGTGCCTGTAGTCCCAGCTACTGGGGAGGCTGAGGCAGGAGAATGGCGTGAACCCGGGAGGCGGAGCTTGCAGTGAGCTGAGATGGCACCACTGCACTCCAGCCTGGGCGACAGACCAAGACTCCGTCTCAAAAAAAAAAAAAAAAAGGAAGAAGGAATATTCTATTGACCACAAACCTAACCCAGTACCGTCCCCTTCAAGCTCATTATTCTTTTGAATATGAGGTTTATGCAGTAGAATAGCTAGATTTGGGGTAATAATCATTTATCTGCTCAACAAGAATTCATTGTCTACTATGGGCCTCTGAGAATTAAAAAAAAAAGGACCTAGTCTTTGCCATCTGAATCCTATAGGTCACTGGGAAATACAAGTAATCAAATAAATAAAAGCAAAATTAGAAACTGTATAAGTGTCATGAAAGAAAGGGCCATGTTGTATATGAAGTCTTTTTTCTTTTTTCAAACAGAGTCTCACTCACTCTGTCGCCCAGGCTGGAGTACAGTGGCACGATCTCAGCTCACTGCAACCTCCACCTCCGGGTTCAAGTGATTCTCCTGCCTCAGCCTCCCGAGTAGCTGGGATTACAGGCGTGCATCACCACACCTGGTTAATTTTTGTATTTTTTAGTAGAGACAGAGTTTCACCATGTTGCCCAGGCTGGTCTTGAACTCCTAACCTCAGGTGATCTGCCCACCTCTGCCTCCCAACATGCTGGGATTACAGGCATGAGCCACTGTGCCTGGCCTGAATATGAGTATATATTAAAGGGATCTTACCTATTTTGGTGGTCAGAGAATTGGATTTTGTGTATTCAGAAGTGAATAGCATGTATATACTGCTTGTATTATATTTAAATTCTGGTTACATTCATAAACAGCGTAATTTGATACAATGACTTTCCTAATCATCATGCCAACTCCCTTTTGGTATTTTGAAGCACCACAACATAAAAATTGATTTTTGTTTTCTTTTTTTTTTTTTTTTTTTTTTTTTTTGAGACAGAGTCTTGCTCTGTTGCCCAGGCTGGAGTGCAGTGGCGCGATCTCGGCTCACTGCAAGCTCCGCCTCCCGGGTTCACGCCATTCTCCTGCCTCAGCCTCCTGAGTAGCTGGGACTACAGGCGCCCGCCACCGCGCCCGGCTAATTTTTTGTATTTTTAGTAGAAACGGGGTTTCACCGTGGTCTCGATCTCCTGACCTTGTGATCCGCCCGCCTCGGCCTCCCAAAGTGCTGGGATTACAGGCGTGAGCCACCGCGCCCGGCCCCTGATTTTTGTTTTCAAAAAGCCAGTCTTTCAGAACTTTTTAGAAAGTACTACTTTCTGTATAATTTTGTCCATAGGACAAAAATTATGAAAGATTCATTGGCCAGGTACAGTGGCTCACGCATCCCAGCATTTTCGGAGGCCAAGGCAGGAGGATCTTATGAGCAGCCTGGGCAACACAGGGCAACCCTATCTCCACAAGAAAAAAAAAAAAAAAAATGCTAGGTATGCACCTGTAGTCCCAACTACTTGAGAAGGCAAGGCAGAAGGAGTGCCTGAGTTCAGGAGTTCCAGGCTGCAGTGAGCTGCGATCCAGTCACTGCACTCCAGTCTGGGTGACAGGGCAAGAACCTGTCTCAAAATAAAGTAAAATAAAAAGTGTATTGCATGGGCCTTGTACTTGCTCAATAAATACTGAATTGAATTTCTTGGTACATCAAGTTTACCATTGCCCACAATTAATTGTTTTTCCCACTAAACTCAAACAACATAGCAGTAAGCTGCCATGGGGAGAAGGAGGGACTGTCCTTTTCGAGCCTATTCGAAACAGCTTTTCCCAAATTGATAGGACATTACCAAGGTTGGAAAGTCTAAAATTAACTCCACCAGCTGTGTTTTGGTTTACTTCAGATAGCACATGGGCTCAGGGGGCTCAATTTGTTAGGCTTGTTTGTTGCTCCAATCTGCTGTGCTCTGAAAAAGTTTATTTGCCTGGAGTGCACGTTGTGCACAAGACATGGTAACTAGGCAGCTTGAAAGTATATTGGAACTAAACAAATAAGTCTCCTTGAATCTCAGAAAAGCCTAGCAACAATGTAGGGGGATGGAGGAGTTACTGCTGAGTAGGTCAGATGAATGGTTTAACATTTAACCTTGCTGAAGTTTCCCAGAGAGCAGGCTGCTGATGTGCTGACAGAGATGAAAAGATAACCATGTAGTTTCAAAGAGTCTGTGTTTTTAGCCCACCCATCTCCATGAGGTCCTTTAGCACGAAGGACCATATATAGACAGAGAGAGTATCCCAACTGGGTGCAACTTAAAAATATCCTAAGTATCAGCAGCTGTTACTTTCACCCACACAAATTCACAGTTGGCTTAATTAAATAGTGCCTGTTCTCAAGAGCTGCAGCCCTTTGGGTTATAGCCTAGGTACTTATGCTGCTTCCCTCTACTTCATTTCCTTCCTCAAAATAACAAAAAGCAGAATGGATGAATGAAAGGAATCAATTATTAGCAGTTGAGGGTTTGCTTCTATGTAAATAATAGAATGTGGAAGTCAGATCTTCGAATAGGGTTTTGACTCCCTGCCACTGGAATCCAAGGACAACCACTGGAATCCAAGGACCCTATGCAGTCCCTACTCTTGGACATTTGTTCTCTTGTGCCCATGACCATTACCACGCCCTCTTCTTGGCATCTCTCCCATGTTTTCCAGAGTTGTCATAGTCACAACCATAGCAACCTGAGCAGGCCACAATCCTCTTATAGCTGGAGACATGAGATACTACGTTATACAACATAATTCCCCTGTCCGACACCAACAGGAGTTTGGTTCCCAATAGTCAAACCATTTGTTTTTCCTCAGGATAGGTATTCAAACCCTCCCTAAATGTCACTATTTTTGAGGTTTCTATGGCATCAAAGTAACCAGAAAGCATCCAAAGAGTGGAAAACCAAGTTAGTCAATCCCACCTTGAAATCTGACCAAGTATTTCTAAATCCCTTATTTATGGGCTATACTCTGTGTTTCCACACGAATCATTCCATTTGAATACAGAATAAAGAGATTTAGCAAAAGAAAACATTAGTAGGGAGGAAGATTTCCTATCCAAAATAGTGCTTTTAAAGAAAATGATTTTGTAATGCACTCCTTAACGAGGAGTTGTCTGAGATCTTTCTGGAACCCTGCAGGGTGAAGGACCACTTGCAAGATTCAGTCAGTTGTCAGTGATGTTTATTAAACATCTGCCATAAACCAGTCACTACAGTAAGAGTGAGGATACAAAAGAAATACACATTATCGGCCGGGCGCGGTGGCTCACGCCTGTAATCCCAGCACTTTAGGAGACCGAGGCTGCGGATCACAAGGTCAGAAGATCGAGACCATCCTGGCTAACATGGTGAAACCCCGTCTCTACTAAAATTATAAAAAGTTAGCGGGGCCTGGTGGCGGGTGCCTGTAGTCCCAGCTACTCGGGAAGCTGAGGCAGGAGGATGGCATGAACCCGGGAGGCGGAACTTGCGGAGATCGCACCACTGCACTCCAGCCTGGGTGAACAATATCACAACCTCAAAGAACCCATTTCTTGTTTGTTTTTGTTTTTTTGAGACAGAGTTTCACCCTGTTGCCCAGGCTGGAGTGCAATGGCACAATCTCAGCTCAGTGCAACCTCTACCTCCTGGGTTCAAACAATTCTTCTGCCTCAGTCTCCCAAGTAGCTGGGATTACAGGCATACACCACCACACCTGGCTAATTTTTTGTATTTTTAGTAGAGATGGGGTTCTCCCATGTTGGCCAGGCTGATCTCAAACGCCTGACCTCAGGTAATCCACCTGCCTCAGCCTCCCGAAGTGTCAGGATTACAGGTGTGAGCCACCGCACCTGGCCCAAAGAACTCATTTCTTTTTTTTTTTTTTTTTGTCTTTTTTTTAGACGGAGTCTTGCTCAGTCGCCCAGGCTGGAGTGCAGTGGCGTGATCTCGGCTGACTGCAACCTCTGCCTCCCGGGTTCAAGCAATTCTCTGCCTCAGCCTCCCGAGCAGCTGGGATTACAGGTGTCCGCCACCACACCTGGCTAATTTTTTTTGTATTTTTAGTAGAGACGGGTTTCACCATCTTGGCGAGGCTGGTCTTGTACTCCTGGCCTCATAATCTACCCATCTCGGCCTCCCAAACTACTGGGATTACAGGCATGAGCCACTGTGCCCAGCCAACAAAGAACTCATTTCTAATGGCAGAGGCTGACATGTAAACAAATCATTACAGGACAAAATGATTCCTTTTATAACAGGATTATACACAAAGGGCTACAGGAGGCCGGGTGAGGTGGCTCACACCTGTAATCCCAACACTTTGGGAGACTGAGGCAGGTGGATCACCTGAGGTCAGGAGTTCAAGACCAGCCTGGTCAACATGGTGAAACCCCGTCTCTACTAAAAATACAAAAATTAGCAGGGTGTGGTGGTGCATGCTCGTAATCCCAGCTACTTGGGAGGCTGAGGCAGTAGAGTCACTTGAACCCACGAGGCGGAGGTTGCAGTGAGCTGAGAGCACACCATTGCACACCAGCCTGGGCAACAAAAGCAAAACTCCGTCCAAAAAAAAAAAGGCTACAGGAGCCCAGCTGATTTTTTTTTTTTTTAAGGATTGATTTGAGGAGGAAGATAGGAATCAAGGAGCATTTTACCAAACCAAGGGGAGTTTTAAAGGATTATTATACCTTCTGCAGGTTCAGAAGAGGTGATGGAGGAGTAAAAGGCAGAGAAAAGGCATTGCAGAAAGAGGATGCAGCATGTATAAAGCCTAAAATGTGTAAAGGCATAAAAAAAAAAGGTAGACAAAGGAAATGCTGACTGCTACAATAATTGACACATTAATATAGACTCTCATTTGCTCATTCATTCAGCAAATATTGATTAAGCACGAACTATATGCCACTTGTGTAAGTATACTCTGGGGATATAGTAGGGTACAAAATAAAGTTCCTGCCCCTAAGAAGTTCACATTCTAGCGGGGAAGAGATACTCCAAATATGTCAGTGTATAAACTCCCTAGCTGTATTTGCATTTTAATTATCCCTAATTATGACATGAAAATCTCAGTTTTCTTAAGGAGTATTTTTTAAAAATCGAGATCAGGAATCAAGTAGGGGAGAAATTCTGGAATCACAGCATAAAGACAAAAGCTCTCTGATTACTAAGCAGACAATAGTTCCAATGCTCATTTGAACTGTGATAACACAGAATCACAAATTCAGTCCTGTAGGAAGTACTATGAATGATTAAAGTACAGCCTTTAGCTGTAAACTCAATGACTGCATAGCCAAATGACCTATCTAAAATTAGAGCAGGTGTATATGTGTAAAGAAATCAAGACCGACCCATAATGGCATTTTTTTTTTTTTTTTTGAGATGTAGTATTACTGTGCTGCCCAGGCTGGAGTCAGTGGCGCTATCTCTGCTCACTGCAACCTCCTCCTCCTGGGTTCAAGCAATTCTCCTGCCTCAGCCTCCCAAGTAGCTGGGACTACAGGCACACACCACCATGCCTGGCTGTTTGTTTTGTTTTTGTTTTTTTTTTTTGAGACGGAGTCTCGCTCTGTCGCCCAGGCTTGAGGGCAGTGGCACGATCTCGGCTCACGACTACAAGCTCTGCCTCCCAGGTTCAAGCGATTCTCCTGCCTCAGTCTCCCGAGTAGCTGGGACTACAGGAGCCTGCAACCACGCCCAGCTAATTTTTTGTATTTTTAGTAGAGACGGGGTTTCACCATATTGGCCAGGCTGGTCTCGAACTCCTGACCTTGTGATCCACCCGCCTTGGCCTCCCAAAGTGCTGGGATTACAGGCATAAGCCACTGCGCCCGGCACCCAACGCTGTTTCTAAGAACAAATCCTTCCACTTCTACCCGGTGTCCTTCCGCCTTCCAGAAACCTCCAGAGACTTGCATCATCTATCAGAGTCACTGTCACAGGACCATTATGCTAGTAATTTACAAAAATCATCTCTGGGTAATCAACAACCCTTACCGGCCACATAACATGGCTCAAAAGGCCAGTTCCTCACAGGAGATCCATGTGGTTACTCTGGATAGGACTGAAAGCAGCACTTTGTTCCCTGTGATACCCTAGGGCCAACCTTGGCTGCCTTTCCTGCCAGTGCTCATAAAGAGCTTGCATAATCATGGACGCAGATGAGCATCTAAGCCAATGCCTTAAGGAGGCCACAGAATCTTCAGGAAACGAGAGGAACCAATATTTATTTTCTGTCCTGTATGTAATTTTCTGCCAGTTTTCTTGCAAGACTGTACATCTCATTCATTTCTCACCACGCTATGGGCAGATGTTATTGGCCTAGTTCTATGGATAGGGAAATCAAATTACATCTTGCACAAGACCAGTAGCAAGTAGTGAATCTAGAATGTGAACCCAGTTATATCTAATTCATGTAGGATCAAATCATCCAGCTGGGCACATTTGCTCAAGCCTATAATTCCAGCAGTTTGGGAGCCTGAGGCAGGAGGATCACTTGAGACCAGGAGTTCAAAACCAGCCTGGGCAAGAGAGGAAGACCCCATCTTTGTAAATATAAATGTAAAATATTTAAAAAGAAAAAATGCAAGAATAATAGATTATTCAGTAAATGATTCTGGGACAACTGGAGAGCTATCTGAAAAGTCTAGGTTTACTACCTGAATTTCTTATACCAAATTAAATTCCAAATGGTTCAAAGACAGACCGAGTGTGGTAGCTCACACCTGTAATCCCATCACTTTGGGAGTCCGATGCGGGCAGATCACCTGAGGTCAGGAGTTCAAGACCAGCCTGGCCAATATGGCGAAACCCCATTCTACTAAAATTACAAAAATTAGCCAGGTGTGGCCGCACATGCCTGTAATCCTAGCTACTCCAGAGGCTGAGGCAGGAGAATCGCTTGAACCTGAGGAACAGGTTGCAGTAAGCCGAGATTGCCCCACTGCACTCCAGCCTGGAAGACAGAGTGAGACTAGGTCTCAAACAAAACAACAAGAAAAAAACCCAGTCATTCAAAGATTTATGAATAACCATTTGGAATTTAATTTGGTGTAGAGAAATTCAGGTAGGGAACCAAGACTTTTGCATTTATGAATTGTATTCATAAATATTTGGACCATTTGGATTTTAATTTGGCATAAGAAATTCAGGTGGGGAACCAAATCAATTCTTATGAATAAAAATCAAACTCACGGCCCGGCACCGTGGCTCATGCCTGTAATCCTAGTGAGAGGTAAGAACATGCTAGCAGCCCTCGTTCTCGGCGCCTCCTCCGCCTCGGTGTCCACTCCGGCGGCGCTTGAGGAGCCCTTCAGGCCGCCACCGCACTGTGGGAGCCCCTCTCCGGGCTGGTAGAAGCCGGAGCCAGCTCCCTCTGTTTGTGGGGAGATGTGGAGGGAGAGGTGCGGCAGGGAACTGGGGCTGCGCGTGGCGCTTGCGGGCCAACATGAGTTCCTGGTGGGAGTGGGCTCGGCGGGCCCGCACTCGCCACCAGCCCCAGGCAGTGAGGGGCTTAGCATCCGAGCTAGCAGCTGCAGAGGGTGCACCGGGTCCCACAGCAGTGCCAGTGCGCCAGCGCTATGCTCGAATTCTCCCCGGGCCTCAGCTGCCTCCCCGCTGGGCAAGGCTCGGGACCTGCAGCCCGCCATGCCCGAACCCCCGTGGTGGGCTCCAGCTGCGACCCGACAACGAGCGCCGACCCCTGCTCAGCGGCGCCCGCTCTCGTCAACTGCCCAAGGCTGAGGAGTGCGGGTGCACTGCCCAGGACCAGCGGGCAGCTCCGCCTGGGGCCCTGGCACGGGATCCACTCGGTGAAGCCAACCGGGCTCCTGGGTCTAGTGGGGACTTGGAGAACCTTTATGTCTAGCTAAGGGATTGTAAATGCACCAATCAGCACTCTGTCAAAATGGACCAATCAACTCTCTGTAAAATAGACCAATCAGCTCTCTGTAAGTTGGACCAATCAGCAGAAAGTGGGTGGGGCCAGATAAGGGAATAAAAGCAGGCAGCCTGAGCCGGCTACAGGGCAAACAGGTAGGTTCCCTTCTGGGCTGTGGGAGGTTTGTTGTTTGACTTTTTACAAGTGTTGCTGCTGCTCACTCTGTGGGTCCACGACAGCTTAATGAGCTGTAAAACTTACCACGAAAGTCTGCAGCTTCACTCCTGAGGCCAACGAGACCACGAAGCCACCGGGAGGAATGAACAACTCCAGAAGTGCTGCCTTGAGAACTGTAGCACTCACTGCGAAGTTCTGCAACTTCGATCCTAAAGCCAGCAAAACCACGAACCCAGCAGAAGGAAGAAACTCTGAACACATCTGAACATCAGCAGGAACAAACTCCAGACCCACCATCTTTAAGAACTGTAACACTCACTGTGAGGGTCCGCAGCTTCATTCTTGAAGTCGGTGAGACCAAGAACCCACCAATTCCGGACACACTAGCACTTTGGAAGGCCAAGGTAGGTGGATCACGTGAGTTCAGGAGTTTGAAACCAGCGTGGCCAACATGGTGAAAGGCCGTCTCTACTAAAAAATACCCGAAAAATCAGCCGGGCATGGTGGCCTGCACCTGTAATCCCAGCTACTCTGGAGGCCGAGGTGGGAAAATCGCTTGAACACAAGAGGCAGAGATTGCAGTGAGCCGAGATTGTGCCATTGCACTCCAGCATGGGCAACAGAGTGACGCTCCATCTCAAAAAAAAAAAAAAAAAAAAAAAAAAACTCATGACAATAGTAGGAAAAAGGAGAAGAATTCTTAAATAACCTCAGGAAGAAAGCCTTTCTAGGCTAGCCATAACTCCAGAATGCACAGAGATGTACACGTAAGATACTGATAAATTTAATAAATGAAAAAAGTCAATAATAAAGTGATAACAATGTTAAGATCTACAAATTGGTTATATTTCCAACAACTATAGTTAGGGTGCTTATTTCTTTGCTGTACAAACAACTCATAATTCAAGAAAAAAGCATAATACAATTTTTTTATTCTTTGCTAGTATTCGAAGTACACAATACTGGCTGGGTGTGGTGGCTCACGCCTGTAATTCCAGCACTTTGGGAGGCCAAGGTGGGCAGATCACCTGAGGTCAAGAGTTCGAGACCAACCTGGCCAGCATGGCGAGACCCCATCTCTACCCAAAATACAAAAATTAGCCAGGTGTGGTGGTGCGTCTTTGTAATGGCACATTGTGGATTACAGTGTGCCATGTGTAATGGCACATTGTGCAAGAACACGATCTCAGGAAGCTAAAGCAGGAGGATTACTTGAACCTGGGAGGCAGAGGTTGCAGTGAGCTGAGATCACACCACTGTACTCCAGTCTGGGCAAAGAGTGAGACTCCATCTAAAAAAAAAAAAACAACAGGCCGGGCGCGGTGGCTCAAGCCTGTAATCCCAGCACTTTGGGAGGCCGAGACGGGCGGATCACAAGGTCAGGAGATCGAGACCATCCTGGCTAACAGGGTGAAACCCCGTCTCTAATTAAAAAATCCAAAAAATAGCCGGGTGTGGTGGCGGGTGCCTGTAGTCCCAGCTACTCGGGAGGCTGAGGCAGGAGAATGGTGTGAACCCGAGAGGAGGAGCTTGCAGTGAGCTGAGATCCAGCCACTGCACTCCAGCCTGTGTGACAGAGCAAGACTCCGTCTCAAAAAAAAAACAACAACAAAACGAAGAACACAATACAATTTTTAAACATAGGAAAAAATACATAAACAGAATATTCTGAAGCTGCAAATACAGGAGGCAAATCTTTATGAATTGATTTTATATTATGTTTTTCTATTTTATTTTTCTTTTTTTGAGATGAAGTTTCACTCTGTTACCCAGGATGGATTGCAGTGGCATGATCTCGGCTGGCTGCAACCTCCGCCCCCCGAGTTGAAGCGATTCTTCCGCCTCACCCTCCACCTCACCCTCCAGAGTAGTTGGGATTACAGTCACGCACCACCACACCCAGCTAATTTTTGTATTTTTAGTAGAGACGGGGTTTCACCATGTTGGCCAGACTGGTGTCAAACTCCTGACCTCAAGTGATCTGCCCGCCTTGGCCTGCCAAAGTGCTGGGATTACAAGCGTGAGTCACCACACCCGGCCATCTGTTTCATATATTAGGGAAAAAAGGCCAGGCATGGTGGTTCACGCCAGTAATCCTAGCACTTTGGGAGGCTAAGTCCAGAGGATCATTTGGCCTTAGGAATTTGATACCAGGCTGGGCAATATAGTAAAGCCCTGCTCTGTGAAAAACGAGACACAGAGAGAGAGAGAGAGAGAAGAAGTGAAGAGAGAAGAGGGGAGAGGAGGGGAAGGGAGGGGAGGGAAAAGTAATGTAGGAATCTATTGCTAATTGAAAAAAATAAGGTAAAGGAGGTATTTGAAAGACCACATATTAGTTTCCTATGGCTGCTATAACAAATTACTACAAATTCAGTGGATTGCGACAATACGCATTTGTTACCTTATAATTCTCGTGGTCAGAAATCTGAAGTGTTACTGGGCTAGGATCAAGGTGTTGTCAGGGCTGCATTTTGGAGGCTCTAGAGGAGCATCTATTTCCTAGCCTTTTCCAGTGTAGAGAAGCCGCCTAAACTTCTTGGCTGATGGCACCACATCACTCCAATCTTTGCTTCCATCATTGCCTCTTCTCTGGCTCTTCTGCCTCTCTTTTCCATCTCTTAAGAACTCTTGTGATTACATTGGGCTTACCCAAGCAAAACTGCACAATCTCTCTATTTCAAGATTCCTAATTTAGTAACAGCTGAAAAAAATCCTTTTTGCCATATAAAGTAACGATATAATCACGTGTTCCAGAGATAAAGATATGGACACCTATAGGAAACGATTATTCTGCCTACCACACCAAGCAGATTGACAAACTGAAGAGAAGCAACCGAACAACTATTATAAGCAACAATATAATTCATGAGAGTTGCTGGAGATAAAATTAATATAAAATAGTCAATATCCCATTTATCTAACAACCAAAATGGTAAAATACATAGAAATATATATGCTCTCAATTATGCAAGAAAACTTAGGGATTGGCCAGGCGCAGTGGCTCTCGCCTGTAATCCCAGCACTTTGGGAGGCCAAGGCGGTTGGATCACCTGAAGTCAGGAGTTCGAGACCAGTCTGACCAATATGACGAAACCTCATCTGTACTAAAAATACAAAAAATTAGCCAGGCGTGGTGGCACATGCCTGTAATTCGAGCTACTTGGAAAGCTGAGGCAGGAAAATCGCTTGAACCCGGGAGGCAGAGGTTGCAGTGAGTTGAAATTGTGCCATTGCATCCCAGCCTGGGCAAAAAAAGTGAAACTCTGTCTCAAAAAAAAAAAAAAAAGAAAACTCAGGGATTAAACATAGGAATATTTTTCAGCCCAGCATGGTGGCTCATGCTTGTAATCCCAGCACTTTATTTTTCTTTCTTTCTTTCTTTCTTTTTTTTTGAGATGGAGTCTTGCTCTGTCACCCGGGCTGGAGTACAGTGGCATGATCTCTGCTCACTGTAACCTCCGCCTTCCAGGTTGGAGCAATTCTCCTGCCTCAGCTTCCTGAGAAGCTGGGATTACAGGCAGGTGCCACCATACTCAGCTAATTTTTGTATTTTTAGTAGAGATTGGGTTTCACCATGTGGGCCAAGCTGGTCTCCAACTCCTAGCCTCAGGTGATCCGCCAGCCTCGGCCTTCCAAAGTTCTGGGATTACAGATGTGAACCACAGCGCCCAGCCTAGTCCCAGCACTTTGGGAGAGGGCAGATCACTTGAGGTCAGGAGTTTAATACCAGTCTGGCCAACATGGTGAAACCCCATCTCTACCAAAACACAAAAATTATCTGGGTGTGGTGGCACGCAACTGAAACCCAGCTAAGGCAGGAGAACTGCTTAAACATGGGAGGCAGAGGTTGCATTGAGCCAAGATCACACCACTGCACTCCAGCCTGGGTGACAGAGTGAGACCCTGTCTCAAAAAATATATATATATATATTTTTCAGTGTATGCTCTTTTGTATCATTTAAGCTATTTCATAGCCATCTTCTGTTGAACATATGTATTAGTTCATTCTCATGCTGCTAATAAAGACATACCCGAGTGGGGAGAACATCAGGAAAAATAGCTAATGCATCGCGGACTTAATACCTAGGTGGTGGGTTGGTAGGTGCAGCAGACTACCATGGCATACGTTTACCTATGTAAAAAACCTGCACATCTTGCACATGTACCCCAGAACTTAAAATAAAATAAAATAAATTTTGGCCGGGCGCGGTGGCTCAAGCCTGTAATCCCAGCACTTTGGGAGGCCGAGACGGGTGGATCATGAGGTCAGGAGATCGAGACCATCCTGGCTAACATGGTGAAACCCCGTCTCTACTAAAAATACAAAAAAAACTTAGCCGGGCGAGGTGGCAGGCGCCTGTAGTCCCAGCTACTCGGGAGGCTGAGGCAGGAGAATGGCGTGAACCCGGGAGGCGGAGCTTGCAGTGAGCTGAGATCCGGCCACTGCACTCCAGCCTGGGTGACAGAGCGAGACTCCGTCTCAAAAAAAAAATAAATAAATAAATAAATAAATAAATAAATAAATAAATAAATTTTAAAAGAGCAGGCTTAAAATATGCCCAACACATAGAAGTGATAAATAGTGGAGGTGATGAATACCTAAATATTCTGTCTTGGTCATTACATATCCTATGCATGTAACAAAATAGTACATGATGTGCCCTAAAAATATGTACAAATATTATGTATCAAAAAAAAAATTTAAAAACTCCAAAAAAGAAAAACATACCTGTGACTGGGTAATTTATAAAGGAAAGAACTTTAATTGACTCCCAGTTCAGCATGGCTGGGGAGGGCAGGGGGCAGGGGGCATGCGGTGGGGGAAACCCCTTGTAAAACCATCAGATCTCGTGAGAACGAACTCACCATCACAAGAACAGCATGGAGGTAACCGCCCCCATGATTCAATAACCTCCCACCGGATCCCTCCAACAACACCTGAGGATTATGGGAACTATACAGTTCAAGATGAGATTTCAGTGGGGACACGGCCAAACGATATTAGTTTATAAATCTGATCTTGTCACTGCCTAAAATTCTGTATTTGTTGTCTTGTTTTGTTTTTGTGGCTGTTAACCAACTCCCCTTTCCTATTTTGGGGAAATCTGCCATCGTGTATGGTTTTGGTAGGATTCAGTGACCCACCTTTTACTATGAAACCTGAAGAGCGAAGAAATTGGATCCTCCTGCCCTGGGCACTGACTCTGGAGGCAGCTCCACTGAAGCCAAGGGACACTTAGATCTGTTCATGGGAACCTGCAGAAGCATCCCACAGTGGCCAGTCTGTTCTGACTGAAAAACGGCTGGTGTATTTTGTGTTTTTTGACTTGACAGAGTTCCTTGGCGTCTTTCTGCTTTCCAAGTCTTACCCTCAGCCTCCTGCTGATTTTGTGAGTCCCACAAAACCATCCAATAACGTGGATCGTTTTTTCCTATTTCCTGCAATAAAAAAACATGACTCCAGATATCAGTTAGACCCTTTTGCAAGTGCTACAAGGCCCCACCTTATTTTTTCTGGGTCTCCCTCTTGTCCAACCCTTCCCCAATACATACCTGGATTTTTCATAATTTCTGAAACATGCTATGCCTTTTTTACCCCTTCATATGCATCCAGAATGTTTTCTTCCCCATGCAGCAAGTCCCTTCTGAACTTTTAATACCCATTTAATTCAACTATAATTTCTGCATATCATTCATTCATGTTACTTTCTTTCCTACTTTTATCGTCTATTACAATATTTATTGTGTTATGTTTGAAGTATTTGAAGTATTTTGTATCAGACCAAGTGGTCCTTGAGGGGATCAGACCAATAGGGGCTGGTCTAGCACACAGCATATTGAGCCTCCTTAGTAAATATTCACTGACTGAATGAAGTTAATTAAATACATTTTTGATGATTCAGGATTATCATGAACACTCCTCCTTTCTTGGTCCATTTCACTGTAGCTCTTTGGGGCTGCAGAAGAGTATAGGATGATTTGTTTCTTTTTTTTTTTTTTTTTTTTTTTTTTGAGATGGAGTCTCGCTCTGTCACCCAGGCTGGAGTGCAGTGGCTGGATCTCAGCTCACTGCAAGCTCCGCCTCCCGGGTTTACGCCATTCTCCTGCCTCAGCCTCCCGAGTAGCTGGGACTACAGGCGCCCACCACCTCGCCCAGCTAGTTTTTGTATTTTTTTATTAGAGACGGGGTTTCACCGTGTTAGCCAGGATGGTCTCGATCTCCTGACCTCGTGATCCACCCGTCTCAGCCTCCTAAAGTGCTGGGATTACAGGCTTGAGCCACTGCGCCCGGCCGATTTGTTTCTTTAAAAATGTATCTGAGGCCAGGGTGGTGGCTCATGCCTGTAATCCCAGCACTTTGGGAGGCCGAGGCAGCTGGGTCACCTGAGGTCAGGAGTTCAAGACCAGCCTGGTCAATATGGTGAAACTCCATCTCTACTAAAAATACAAAAAATTAGCTGGGCATGGTGACTGGCACCTGTAGTCCCAGCTACTCGGGAGACTGAGGCAGGAGAATCGCTTGAGCCAGGAGGCAGAGGTTGCAGTGAGCCGAGATCACGCCATTGTACTCCAGCTGGGCAACAAGAGCAAAACTTCATCTCAATAAATAAATAAATATGTGTCTAATATTTGGCAGCTTAAATAAAGTTTCATGTGCATTTTCTTGTTGATTTTTGTTGCAATCATATGGGGCAAGCTAAGGTAATGAGTTTCAGAGTGATTGAGTAACTCTCTTAAGGTTACATGACTTTAAGTGGTAATAATAGTGATAATAAAATAATAAAATAATAAAAATAAAATTAACAAAAGAAAAACTAACATTCATTTAATAATTACTATGCCTAAGCACTGTTTTCTGGTTTTTGTCTTTTTGTTTACCTTGCTGTATCTAATTTGATCCTTTTCACTATGTGGTAAGTACTATTATTATTTGCATTTTGTACATGGGGAAATTAAGACCTCTGTTGGGGTGGAATCACTGTCCCAAGTCATTATGCTGCGCTGGTATTTACTGTGACCTCCTGATGATTCCTAGTAGTTATATTTTATGGCATTTATTTTATTTATTTATTTATTTATTTTGAAACAGGGTATTGCTATATTGCCCAGGCTGGTCTTGAACTTCTGAGCTCAAGCAGTCCACCCACCTCAGCCTCCCAAAGTGCTGGGATTATAGGCATGAGCCACTGCTCCTGGCCTCTATGACTATAGCTTCTCTTTGGGTGTCATTCTCTTGTTAGCATGCAGTGCCATCTTGCTGCCACTTATTCGCTACTTCTTATCTATGCTGGAAACCAGTTGAGTAAATTTAATGGTATTGTGTCTAAAATTAGGAGGAAATAAATGAACATCCATGGATTCTGAAACATTTTCTTTTTTTTTTTTTTTTTTTTTTTTTTTTGAGACAGTCTCGCTCAGTCACCCAGGCTGGAGTGCAGTGGCATGATCTTGGCTCACTGCAACCTCAGCCTCCCAGGTTCAAGCAATTCTCCTGTTTCAGTCTCCCAAGTAGCTGGGACTACAGGCACTCGCCACCATGCCCAGCTAATTTTTTTGTGTTATTAGTAGACAGAGGTTTTCACCCTGTTGGCCAGGCTGGTCTCGAACTCCTAACCTCAAGTAATCCACCTGCCTCGGCCTCCCAAAGTGTTTGGATTACAGGCGTGAGCCACTGTGCCTGGCTTAAGTCATAGACCAGCCAGGTAAGGAGTTTGAGACCAGCCTACCCAACATGGTGAAACCCTACTACTGCCTCTACTAAAAATACAAAAAATTAACTGGGCATGGTGGTGCACGCCTGTAGTCCAGCAACTTGGGAGGCTGAAGCAGTAGAATTGCTTTAACCTGGGAGCTGGAGGTTGCAGTGAGTTGATATCTTGCCACTGTAGTCCAGCCTAGGTGACAGAGCAAGACCTTGTCTCAAACAAAAAAAAAAAGGCCGGTTGCACGATGGCTCACGCCTGTAATCCCAGCACTTGAGGAGGCCGAGGTCAGGAGATCGAGACCATGATGAAACCACGTCTCTGCTAAAAATACAAAAAATTAGCCAGGCGTGGTGGCAGCTGCCTGTAGTCCCAGCTGCTTGGGAGGCTGAGGCAGGAGAATGGCGTGAACCCGGGAGGCGGAGCTTGCAATGAGCTGAGATCACGCCACTGCACTCCAGCCTGGGCGACAGAATAAGACTCTGTCTCAAAAAAAAAAAAAAAAAAAAAAGAATTTGACTTGATGTATTCGGTTCATTCCATGCATATTTACTGAGTGTTTACCATGTGCCCAGCACTCTACGGATATTAGATAAATATTAGTGAACAAAACTGACATCTGTCTATGGTATGCATCCTCACTCTATATTCAGCTATTATTCTAAATTCATAACCCAAGGTCATCAAAAAACACTGAAATTTTTATAGCAATGTGAAACTTCCCAGATATAAGCCCTTAAAAAGTAAGGGATCAGCCGGGCGTGGTGGCTCATGCCTGTAGTCCCAGCACTTTGGGAGGCCGAGGCAGGCAGATCACGAGGTCAGGAGATCCAGACCATCCTGAATAATATGGCGAAACCCCATCTCTACTAAAAATACAAAAAACTAGCCAGGTGCAGTGGCATGTGCCTGTAGTCCCAGCTACTTGGGAGGCTGAGGCAGGAGAATTACTTGAACCTGGGAGGGGAGGTCGCAGTGAGCCAAGATCGCGCCACTGCATTCCAGCCTGGGTGAGAGAGCGAGACTCCATCTCAAAAAAATAAAATAAAATAAAAAGAAAGGGACCAGGCCAGGCACTGTGGCTCAGGCCTGTAGTAATCCCAGCACTTTGGGAGGCCGAGGCAGAAGGACTGCTTGAGCACAGGAGTTCAAGACCAGCCTGGGCAACAAAGTGAAACCCTGTCTCTACAAAAAATTCAAAAATTAGCCAAGCATGGTGGTGTGTGCCTGTGGTTCCAGCGACATGGGAGGCTGAGGCAGGAGAAATGCTTAAGCCCAGGAGGTCAAGGCTGCAGTGAGCTGTGTTAACACCACTGCACTCCAGCCTGAGCCACAGAGTGAGACACTGTGTTAAAAAAAAAAAAAAAAGAAAAAAGAAAAAGAAAAAGTGAGGGGCCAAAGATAACTATTGGATGTTAGTGATGAAATAAATTTTAAAATAGGCATAATATAATGCTGCTCTACTGTGCCTTAAATTTCATTTTGTTATTTATTATTATATTTGAGATGGAGTTTTGCTCTTGTTGCCCAGACTGGAGTACAATGGTACGATCTCGGCTCACTGCAACCTCCACTTCCCAGGTTCAAGCAATTCTCCTGCTTCAGCCTCCTGGGTAGCTGGGATTATAGGCGCACACCACCACACCTGGCTAATTTTTTGTATTTTCAGTAGAGACGGGGCTTCACCATGTTGGTCAGGCTGGTCTCGAACTCCTGACCTCAGGTGATCCACCCGCCTTGGCCTCCCAAAGTGCTGAGATTACAGGCGTTGAGCCACTGTGCCGGGCTGCTGTGCCTTAAATTTCATAAAGTGTTACATTAGTTTCCAATTGCTGCTGTAACAAATTACTATAAACTTGGTGACTTAAGTTTATTACCTTACAATTCTGGAGGTCAGAAGCCCAAAACAGTTTAACTGAGCTAAAATCAAGGTGTCATCAGGCTATGTTTCTTCTGGTACCTCCAGAAGACGACCTGAAAGTTTCCTTGTAGTTTCTAACTTCTGGAGGCTACTTGCATTCCTTGGCTCATGGCTCCATTCCTCCTTCTTCAAAGTAAAACACCACTTTGTTAACTGTGATGCTATTATAGAATGATTTTCATTTTTTTCTTTTCAGCATTTTCTGATGGGGCACGTACTCCTTTTATAGCATGAAAAAAGAAAATAACGAGAAGCTTATCTTCAGAAAATAGTTTAGAGCTCGGTGCCAGTGCACAAAGTGCACATAGTACAGATCAGCAGGAATCAAGGCTATTGAGATCTCCTTGGAACTAGATCATGACCAATTTTGTAGCCTGGGTAATAATCTTAGCTTGATCTGATAAGCAGTGAAGAACAATGGAGTTTTTTAAAGCATTAAGTTACCAGGTCTGTAATTTTAAAAGAAGCTGTAATGATAGATTGTATTAAAATAAGCTTTACTGCTACTTTATAATCACCCCATTTAGATTTGCAAAGTATAATTTAGTTGTCTCTATTGTTAGTTTAGCCCATTTCTTTTTTTTTTTTTTGAGACGGAGTCTCGCTCTGTCTCCCAGGCTGGAGTGCAGTGGCGCGATCTCGGCTCACCACAAGCTCCGCCTCCCGGGTTCACGCCATTCTCCCACCTCAGCCTCCCAAGTAGCTGGGACTACAGGTGCCCGCCACCATGCCTGGCTAATTTTTTATATTTTTAGTAGAGATGGGGTTTCATCATGTTAGCCAGGATGGTCTTGATCTCCTGACCTCGTGATCTGCCTGCCTCGGCCTCCCAAAGTGCTGGGATTACAGGCATGAGCCACTGTGCCTGGCCTAGCCCATTTCTTTATACCATCAGCACTGATATTCAACTTTTAGTTCATTTTTCTTGGCAGCATTTTTATTTTATTTATTTATTTTTTGAGATGAGGTCTCACCGTGTTGCCCCAGCTGGTCTCAAACTGCAGGGCTCAAGCAATCCTCCCGTCTCAGCCTCTTGAGTAGCTGAGACTACAGGCATGCCCAGCTAATTCTCTTTTCTATGCTATGAAGATAAAACATTTATTTTAGACTCACATGATAAATGGCAGCATTGTTCATTTTTCGCTTAAGACATAAACACAGATGACAAAAGGTATCTGGTTGGTAATATAACTGCCTTTTTTTTTTTTTTTTTTTCCCAGAGACAAGGGTCTTGCCATGTTGACTAGGTTGGTCTCAAATTTCTGAGCTCAGGCAAACCACCCGCCTTGGCCTCCCAAAGTGCTGGGATTACAAATATGACACTGTGCCCAGCTCTTACACTAGTCCATTTTTTTTTTTAGGATAGCATTAGAAGCTAAAGCTCTCTACTCAATTTATTATGAAATAATGGGTAGACTACTTGCCTAGCTTAGCTCTTTATTTATCCCCTTTGTTTTGTAATGGATCAAGTTGGCTGGGCAGATAGGAATTTAAAAGTTGGTTTCAAAAGCACATTAGGTATTTCAAATATTTAGGGACTAAAGGAAATTAATCAGTGTTCCTTAATAATTATCACCCTAACTGTCTGAAAAAAATATTGTATTTTAGAAATGGCTTGCTTTGGTTGGGCATGGTGGCTCACGCCTGTAATCCCAACACTTTGGGAGGCCGAGGTGGACAGATCATTTTAGGTCAGGAGTTCGAGACCAGCCTGGCCAACATGGTGAAACACCATCTCTACTAAAAATGCAAAAATTAGTTGGGCATTGTGGCACGCACCCGTAATCCCAGCTACTCAGGAGGCTAAGCCAGGAGGATCGCTTGAACCTGGGAGGTGGAGGTTGCAGTGAGCCGATGTTGCGCCATTGCACTCCAGTCTGGGCGACAGAGTGAGACTCCATCTCAAAAAAATAAATTAATTAAAAATTAAAAAATGGCTTGATTCTGCTACTGAAAGAATTTACCATCATGATGTAACCCAACAAACACAAAGTATTATAATTGCTTTAAACAAAATATATGGTTATAATTTCTGGCTTTTAAAATTACCCAAAACACTTTCTTGTATGTAAATAACAAGGTACAAGCAAAACAACAGCTGGATTTATTTCTCATTCCTGACAAAAGTAATCAAGTCTTCTTATCAAATGGTACACTGAAAGGAGAAAAGCAGATTATTTACTTTTCACTATATTAGCATAATTCTATTCTCTTGCTCGAGAGTATATTTTGTAATATGATCTTTTTAGTATAAGAATTTTATTTTTTGAAAAACCAACCAGTGACTATCAAGCAATAGATGAGTTCTGTCTACTCAGCATTAACCTTCCAAAAAACTGATCTTCATTTTACTTTACTAAAACATTCTAATAAGTCAATGAAAAATCAGACCCACATTTTGTATGAAATATGAGACTGCCTGTAAGTTTCTATTTAACTGCATGAAAGAAACACCACTTTATTTTTCTTAAGTGGAATGGCATAACTAAAGTCAAGGTTGCTTTCACACAAAGCACACATTGTATTGATGGAGCATATTAACATTACTGCAACTCGAACTCTACCTTCTAAGCTAATGAAACTAAATTTCAAACAGAAAAGATGATAGTTCTAAAAATATCTACTCACAGCAACCACTTAACAAAGAAGGATCGGGCAAGGTCATGCATTGGAATTGAGCAAATATGCATCTTTTCAATTTTTTTGAGATGATAGTGATTTTTATTTTCATTTCCAGAAACTACTTATCAGAGCGCCGGGCATGGTGGCTCATGCCTGTAATTCTAGCACTTTGGGAGGCTGAGGAAGGCAGATAACCTGAGATCAAGAGTTCGAGACCAGCCTGGCCAACATAGTGAAACCCCGTCTCCATTAAAAATTAAAGAATTAACCAGGTATGGTGGCATGTGCCTGTAATCCCAGCTACTTGGGAGGCTGAGGTAGTAGAATCACTTGAACCCGGGAGGCGGAGGTTGCAGTGAACCGAGATCATGCCACTGCACTCCTGCCTTGGCAACAGAGTAAGACTCCGTCTCAAAAAACAAACAAACAATAACAACAAAAAACTACTTATCATCTGGGTGTGGTGGCTCATGCCTGTAATCCCAGCACTTTGGGAAACAAAGGCAGGTGAATCGCCTGAGGCCAGGAATTCAAGACTAGCCTGGCCAACATGGTGAAACCCTGTCTCTAATAAAAATACAAAAATTAGGCTGGACGGGGTGGCTCACGTCTGTAATCCCAGCTCTTTGGAGGCTGAGGTGGGTGGATCACTAGGTCAGGATATCCAGACCATTCCTGGCTAACACTGTGAAACCCTGTCTCTACTAAAAATACAAAAAATTAGCCGGGCGTGGTGGCGGGCACCTGTAGTCCCAGCTACTTGGGAGGCTGAGGCAGGAGAATGGCATGAACCCGGGAGGCGGAACTTGCAGTGAGCCGAGATTGCGCCACTGCACTCCAGCCTGGGTGACAGAGCGAGACTCGGTCTCAAAACAAAACAAAACAAAACAAATACAAAAATTAGCCAGGTGTGATGGCAGGTGCCTGTAAATCCCAGCTACTTAGGAGGCTGAGGCAGGAGAATCATTTGAACCCAGGAGGCAGAGGTTGCAGTGAGCCAAGAGCCTGCCACTGCACTCCAGCCTTGGTGACAAGAGCAAAACTCGGTCTCAAACAACAAAAAACTTGCTAGGTGCGGTGGCTGATACCTGTAATCCCAGCACTTTGGGGGGCCAGAGGTGAATCACAATGTCAGGAGTTCGACACCAGCTTGGCCAACATGGTGAAACTGCATCTCTATTAATGATACAAATATTAGCTGGGCATGGTGTCACACAGCTGTAATACCAGCTACTTGGGAGGCTGAGGCAAGAGAATCGCTTGAACCTGGGAGGCGGAGGTTGCAGTGAGCCGAGATCTTGCCATTGCATTCCAGCCTGGGCGACAGGGTGAGACTCTGTCTAAAAAACAAAACAAAACAAAACCACTTATCAGAAGAATGGTAAAGGAAGAGCAGCAGAGCCTGAGCAGGCAAATGTTTCCTGGTTGAATTCTGACTTTGCCTCATTATTTTAGGGAAGCCAGTTCTCCCATCTCTGTCTACTAAAGTTTCTTAAATTTTTGAAGATGTGTTAATTATTGTAAGGGAGAAGACCACCCCTCATATTGTCTTATGCCCAATTTCTGCCTCCAGAGAAAGAAAAAGTAAAAACTAAAAGGCAAAATTGAAATCCACAAGCAGACAGCCCAACGCCACACCCTGGGCCCGGTAGTTAAAGATCGACTCCTGACCTAATCGGTTATGTTATGTATAGATTACATTGTATAGAAAAGCACTGTGAAAATCCCTATCCTGTTTTGTTCCGATCTAATTACCGGTGCATGCAGCCCCCAGTCACGTACCCCCTGCTTGCTCAATCGATCACGACCCTTTCATGTGCACCCCCTTAGAGTTGTGAGCCCTTAAAAGGGACAGGAATCGCACTCGGGGAGCTCGGCTCTTGAGGTGGGAGTCTTGCCGATGCCCCTGGCCGAATGAATAAACCCCTTCCTTCTTTAACTTGGTGTCTGAGGAGTTTTGTTTGCAGCTTGTCCTGCTACAATTGTACAGTCTAAACTTGTTGCAACAAGGAGATCTAAAAAAATACAGTGGCATAAACAAGAGAGACTTTTTAAAATTTTTATTTTATTTTATTTTTTTGAGATGAAGTCTCACTCTGTCTTGAGGCTAGAGTGCAATGGCACAATCTCGGCTCACTGCAACCTCCGCCTCCTGGGATCAAGCAATTCTCCTGCTTCAGCCTCCTGAGTAGCTGGGACTACAGGTGCACACCACCACGCCTGGCTAAATTTTTGTATTTTAGTGGAGATGGGGGTTTCACCATGTTGACCAGGATGGTCTTGATCTCCTGACCTCATGATCTGCTTGCCTCGGCCTGCCAAAGTGCTGGGATTACAAGCGTGAGCCACCGCACCTGGCTGAGACATTTATTATCTTTCAATTTTTATTTTTATTTTTTATTTATTTATTTATTCCTTTTGAGACGGAGTCTCGCTCTGTCACCCAGGCTGGAGTGCAGTGGCGCGATCTCAGCACACTGCAAGCTCCGCCTCCTGGGATCATGCCATTCTCCTGCCTCAGCCTCCTGAGTAGCTGGGACTACAGGTGCCCGCCACCGCGCCCGGCTAATTTTTTGTATTTTTAGTAGAGACAGGGTTTCACCGTGGTCTCGATCTCCTGACCTTGTGATCCGCCCACCTCAGCCTCCCGAAGTGCTGGGATTACAGGCATGAGCCACCGCGCCTGGCCTCAATTTTTATTGAGACATGGTCTCACTCTGTAGCCCAGGCTGGAGTGCAGTTCACTGCAGCCTCAACCTTCTGGACTCAGGTGATCCTCCCACTTCAGTCTCCTGAGTAGCTGAGACTGCAGGTGTGTACCATCATGCAAAGCTAATTTTTTTTTTTTTTTTTTGAGACAGAGTCTCTCTCTGTCACCTGGACTGGAGTACAGTGATGCAATCTCGGGTCACGACAAGCTCTGCCTCCCAGGTTCAAGCGATTCTCCTGCCTCAGGTAGCTGGGACTACAGGCATGCACCACCATGCCCGGCTAATTTTTGTATTTTTAGTAGAGACATGGTTTCACCATATTGGCGAGGCTGGTCTCGAACTCCTGACCTTGTGATCTGCCTCGGCCTCCCAAAGTGCTGGGATTACAGGTGTGAACCACTGCGCCTGGCCATGCCCAGCTAATTTTTGGAATTTTTTTTTTTTCAAGAGACAGGGTCTGACTGTGTTGCCCAGGCTGGTTCTGGCTTCAAGTGATTCTTCTATCTTAGCCTCCCCAACTGCTGGCATTATGTGCACGAGGCACCATGCCCAGCCTCAAGATAGATATTTATATCTCTTTCATCTAACGGTTGAAAGATAGGTCGTCCTGGGCTGGTAAAGAGACTGCCATCTTCAACATGTGGCTTTTGTTTCAGGGTCCAAACTGGCTTACTTTTACGTCCCAGCCAAAAGAATGGAGGAAAGGACAAGTTGAAGGAATGCCAGTTTCTTTAAGGAAAAGACCTGCTAACAACAGAAATACCTTCTGCTCACATTTGAACTTAGACAAATGGCCATAATTAACTGTAATAGTTTTGCTGGATAGCCTAACAAAAATTCCAGAGTATCATTAAAGAATTGACTATCATCAGTCTCTGCTCTAATAATTTAGGTGTAGTCAAGATACTTGATCAGAGTTGTCTAGTTGTAGTGGCTCCAGGAAAGACATTCCCCTAGAACGAAACCTCCAGACTTTGGAAAAACACACTTCAGGAAAGGAGTATCAACACCTTGAGGCTGAAATGTGTTTGACCCCACTTCATATAATGGGGTCAGAGGCACATCTGATCAATGATGTGCATCGGGACATTCTCGCTAATTTTTTAATTTGGGAAAAATATTCACTCCTAAGACTAATACAGTTATCTAAGGATTTGCTTGAAGATGATCTGGGAGTGGGTGGTGACAGAAGTAGTATGTAAAAATGAAGCAAGATTGGCCATGAGTTGTTCATTGTTGAAGCTGGTGATAAGCACATGCAGATTTATGATACCATTATCTCTTCTTCTGCATATGTTAATTTTAACTTTTCCATATGACAAAGTTTAAAATGGAAATGATAATAGCTAAAATCTATATAAGGAACTACAGATTTGTCAACTTTTTTCATAGGTATTATCTTCATAAGAACTGAATAAATTTCATGGCAATTGTGATCATTCCCCTCAATTTATCTTAAAGAATGGAAAATATGATTAAACAGTATAAATGTATTTATGAAATTCAAACAAATGTTAAAAGAGAAAGTTTAAAAGTGCTTAAAAATCATGGTTTTACTGTTTGTCATCTTTTTATTATCTATTTTTATTATCTTCCTAGTTAAATCCCTTTGAAGAATAAAATTCAGTCAGGTGCAGTGGCTCATGCGTATAATCCCAGCACTTTGGGAGGCCGAGGCAGGAGGAGTGCTTGAGCTCCAGAGGTTGAGGCTGCAGTGACCTGTGATTACACCACTGCACTCAGCCTGGTGATAGAGCAAGACCCAATCTCAAAAAAAAAAAAAAGAATAAATTTATACCATGTAATATCAGAGCAATTTATCTTCTGGGAAGAGAGGAAGAGAGTAAAGAACATAATCTTTTGTTACAATGTGGTGTAATGTGAAGAGACTGAGGTGTGGAGTTAGAAATCTGACTTAAGTCTTTAATCTACTAGCTTTGGACTTTGGGCATGCCGCTAAATTTCACTGCCTCTTGGTTTTCTGATTTAACAAGTGATGTTAGTATTTAATTTGTAGGATTGTATTGAGGATAGGTGCATAATAAATGGTAATTATCATTATAAACAAATAGATCTATTTCTTTTTCCCTTTTTGGTTGAGGTTCCCAAAGTAGTGTTTCAAGGAAAAATATTCTCCAATTTTCCTAGTCTCCTTCCACCTTTGATAGATTTCTGAAAGCGTTCAAGTCTAAAAAAATGCTTTCGGGCGGGACGCGGTGGCTCAGGCTTGTAATCCAACACTTTGGGAGGCCAAGGCGGGTGGATCACGAGGTCAGGAGATCGAGACCACCCTGGCTAACTCGGTGAAACCCCGTCTCTACTAAAAATACAAAAAAAAAAAAAAAAAAAAAAAATTAGCCAGGCGTGGTGGCGGGCGCCTGTAGTCCCAGCTACTACGGAGGCTGAGGCAGGAGAATGGCGTGAACCCGGGAGGCAGAGCTTGCAGTGAGCCGAGATCGCGCCACTGCACTTCAGCCTGGGCGACAGAGCAAGACTCCATCTCAAAATAAATAAATAAATAAAGCTTTCTTAGTCTGTCTTTTCGATAAAAAGAGGTTTATCACAGTTTCGCAGGCTGTAGGAGAAGCCTGGTGTCAGCATCTGCTTCTGCTGAGTGCCTCAGGCTGCTTCCACTTTTGCCTCCACTGAAGGCGAAGAGGAGCCTGCATGTGCAGAGATCACGTGGCAAGAGAGAAAGAAAGAGGTGAGGTGGGGGGTATTTTTCTCACAGGCTCTTTTTAACAACCAGCTATTGGGGAAACTAATGCAGTGAGAACTTACCCCCAAGGTGGGGCATTAATCTATTCTTGAGGGATCTACCCCATGACTCAAACACCTCCCATTAGGCCCTATCTCCAACACGAAGGATCAAATTTCAACAAGAGGTTTGGAGAGGACAAATATCCAAATTATAGCAGATACAAAGCAATTTACCATCATGATACAATGCGCCACCACGCCCAGCTAATTTTTGCATTTTCAATAGATTTCACCATGTTGGCCGGGCTGGTCTCAAACTCCTGGACTTGGCCATCCACACATCTCAGACTCTCAATGTGCTGGGATTACAGGTGTGAGACACTGTGCCTGGCCCCTCATTGATTTGTTATAAGTCTGGGCTTTAGTTTTTATATACATATGAATATATGCATTATTTTGCGCATATATGCATATATTTTGCATATATATTTTTCTTTTCTTTCTTTTTTTCTTTCTTTCTTTTTTTTTTTTTTTTGAGATGGAGTCTCACTCTCTTGCCCAGGCTGGAGTACAGTGGTGCAATCTCAGTTCACTGCAACTTCCAGGTTCAAGCAATTCTCCTGCCTCAGCCTCCTGAGTAGCTGGGATTACAGGTGTCCACCACCACCCCTGGCTAATTTTTGTATTTTTAGTAGAGATGGGGTTTCACCATGTTGGACCAGGCTGGTCTCGAATTCCTGATCTCAGGTGATACACCCACCTCAGCTTCCCAAAGTGCTGGGATTACAGGCATGAGTCACCAAGCCCAGCCTATATTTTTCACATGTGTGAAAATAATAAACCCTTCTTCTTTTAAAAATTTCTTTTTTTTTTTTTTTTTTGAGACGGAGTCTCACTCTGTCACCCAGGCTGGAGTGCAGTGGCGCAATCTCGGCTCACTGCAAGCTCTGCCTCCCAGGTTCCCGCCATTCTCCTGCCTCAGCCTCCTGAGTAGCTGGGGACTACAGGAGCCTGCTACCACACCTAGCTAATTTTTTTTTTTTTTTTTGAGACAGAGTCTCGCTCTGTTGCCCAGGCTGGAGTGTAGTGGCGTGATCTCTGCTCACTGCAACCTCCATCTCCCACATTCAAGTGACTCTCCTGCCTCAGCTTCCCGAGTAGCTGGGATTACAGGCACCTGCCACCACACCCAGCTAATTTTTGTATTTATAGTAGAGACGGGGTTTCACTGTGTTGGCCAGACTGGTCTCGAACTCCTGACCTCATGATCCATCCTCCTTGGCCACCCAAAGTGCTAGGATTACAAGTGTAATCCACCACGCCTGGCTAATTTTTTTTGTTTGTTTTTTTTTTTGAGACAGAGTCTCACTCCGTCGCCCAGGCTGGAGTGCAATGGCACGATCTCAGCTGACTGCAACCTCCACTTCCCGGGTTCAAGTGATTCTCCTGCCTCAGCCTCTTGACTAGCTGGGATTACAGGCGCATGCCACCACACCCAGCTAATTTTAATATTTTTAGTAGAGATGGGGTTTCATCGTGTTAGGCTGGTCTCAAACTCCTGACCTCATGATCCACCCGCCTTGGCCTCCCAAAGTGCTGAGATTACAGGTGTGAACCACCATGCCTGGCCTAATTTTTGTATTTTTTTGTAGAGATGGGGTCTCACTGTGTTGCCCAGGCTGATCTCAATCTCCTGTCCTCAAGTGATGCTCCTGCCTAGGCCTCCCAAAGTGCTGGGATTACCAGCATGAGCAACCATGTCTGTCCTCAATTTTTAAAATTCTAGGCATTATTCTAAGTGCTTTTCAGATAATAATTCATTTTATCTTCATAACAACCCTATGATGTTGAGATAGGCACTGTTACTTTTCCTTTTTTATGAATGCCGAACTTGGAGCAAAGGTTGTTCTCTGTACTTGGAATGCTCTTCTCCCAGATATCCGCAAGGCTATTTCCTCATTTCCTTGAAAGTTTTGTTCAAAACTGCCTTCTTATTGATGCCCACCGTCCTGTTACAAATTGAAATTCACCCCTTCTCCCAGTTCTTATCTGCCTTTCCTCGCTCTATTATTTTTTTCACCATAGCACTTATCACCTACTATAGTGGCTTTGTAATGTGCCTACTTGGCTAGACTGAACTACATTTCCCAGAATTATCTTCCCTGTACATTCTTAGAGTGGGCCACGGAGACATTTTGCATGAGATTTGGAAAGCAGAAAGGGAGCAGCAACATATTGTTTTCACTCTTAGAATGTCAGCGCAGGCTGGGCACAGTGGCTCACATCTGTAATCCCAGCACTTTGGGAGGCCGAGGTGGGCAGATCCCTTTAGGTCAGGAGTTCGAGACCAATCTGACTAACATGGTGAAACACTGTCTCTACTAGAATACAAAAATGAGCCAGGTGTGGTGGTGGACGCCTAGTAATCACAGCTACTCCGGAGGCAGAGGCCCTGAATAGCTTAAATCTGAGAGGCAGAGGTTGCAGTGAGCCAAGATGGCGCCACTGCACTCTAGTCTGGGTGACAGAGTGACTGACTCAAAAGAAAAAAAAAAAAAGAGATCAGTGCAGAGGCACCAAGTGTCTTTGCACATTACACATGTGTTATTTATCTGCTGGCTTATCTCCTTGATGTGGGACAGAAGCTGCTGTAGCTCCCCACTGCCCACTTCAGTTTCTCTGCCTCCTGGGCCAGGTGCATGTTTAGCCTCATAATGAGGAGTGCCAGCTTCTGCAGAATACCCACATCGTCAAAGTTGGAGGTTAGGAGACTGAACAACAGGTTCATCTCCTAGTGGATTCCAGCTTATGTTTGTGAATTCCAATTGTTTGTTGTTGGAGCCAATCACAACTAAGTCCCTTATTTATTTAGAATTATTCTCTAGGGGGCAGCTTTATTATGTTGGACCACCTCCATAATGGAAGGGGTAGCACTTTTGTTCTCACTGGAATAGATACTCTATATAGGGATTTTCTCTGCCTGCACATAGAGGTTATGCCAAAATCACCATCCACAAATTTACAGATTGACTTATCCACAATCATGGTATTCCATGTAGCATCACCTCTGATGTAGGAAGTCTTTTTGTTTGTTTGTTTTGTTTTTTGTTTTGAGACAGAGTCTTACTCTGTCACCCAGGCTGGAGTGCAGTGGCAGCATCTTGGCTCACTGCAACCTCCACCTCCCAGGTTCAAGTGATTCTCCTGCCTCAGCCTCCCAAGTAGCTGGGATTACAAGCACACACCACCATGCCAAGCTAATTTTTTGTATTTTTAGTAGAGACAGGGTTTCACCATGTTGGCCAGGCTAGTCTTGAACTCTTGACGTCAAGTGATCTGCCCACCTTGGCCTCCCAAAATGCTGGGATTACAGGTGTGAGCCACTGCACCCGGCCTAGGAAGTATTTGTATAGAAATGAAATACAGCAATGGAACTATGCTTATATTGATAAAATTCACCAGTTTTGCCCTGTCCCCCTCATCCTAAAGCCACTGGCCCGATGGAATGGTGGAATGGCTTTTTGAAGACTCATTTCTGGCACCAGCTAAATAGCATATGGCATCCCTTGTGAGACCTAGACAATGTCCCCCAGGATGTAGCATATGCTCTAAATCAGAAAATAACATAGGTCAGATGCAGTGGTTCATGCCTGTAACCCCAACACTTTGAGAGGCCAAGGTGGGAGGATCGGTTGCGGCTAGGAGTTTGAGAGCAGCCTGGGCAACATAGCAAGATCCTGTTTCTACAAAAAAAAAAGGAAAAGAAAGTAACATAGATGGTGCTCTTTCTTCTATAGCCAAGATTCATGGGTCTGGGAATTAAGGTGGTGGTGAGATTGGACATGGCTCCTTTCATTATTATTCTTAGTGATCTGCTAGGAAACTTTTTTTTGCTTCCTATCCCTGAGACTTTGAGTTCTGCTAGCTTAGAGGACTTATTTCCCAAAGTAGGATGCTTACAGTAGAGGACATAGCAATGGTTCCATTAAAGTGAACGTTGAGACTGCCACATGGTCACTTTGGGCTCATTATGCCAATGAATCAACAGACAAAATAGAGGGTAACTACCTGGAGTGATTGGTTCTGGCTACCAGGGGAAAATTGGGTTGCTTCTACACAATGGGGATAGGGAAAAGTATATCTGGAATGTGGGTGATCCCTGGAGTGCTGTTAATTCTCCTATGTCCTGTGATTAAAGTCAAGGGAGAAACTCTAACAACCCAGTTCAGAGGGGACTGCTAATGATCCAGACCCTTCAGAAATGAAGATCTGGGATACCCTACCAGTCAAGGAACCATGACCAGATGAGGTGCTTGCTAAGGACAAAGGGTCTATGGAACGGATAGTAGTCATAAATATCTGCTGTGACTAGGTGACCATAAGTAAAAATGAGGACCATAATAGTTATCAGTATTGTTTGTTTGTTTGTTTGTTTTGTTTTGAGACAGGGTCTGGCTCTGTTGCCCAGGCTGGAGTGCAGTGTTGTAATCTCAGCTCACTGAAACTTCTGCCTCCCAGGCTCAAGTCATCCTCCCACCTCAGCCTCCGGAGCAGCTGTGCCACCATGTTCAGCTAGTTTTTTATATTTTTGGTAGAGACAGTGTTTCCCTTTGTTGCCCAGGCTGGTCTCAAACTCCTGACCTCAAGCAGTCCACCCACCTCAGCCTCCCAAAATGCTGGGATTACAGGCGTGAACTACTGTGCCTGGACTAATTATCAGATAAACTGAGAAAATTGCTCTAGCCACATTAGTAATTACACAAACCTCTGAATGCTTTATAGAGTTTACCTATTACTGAAATTATTCTGGAATTTCCATTTCCAAGCAAAATAAAAATATTTTTAATTTTATTGTGATGATTGCCAAACAAAAAATATTTTTTAAAGCTTCCTTTATTAGTTTAAGCACATTACATAATATTAAAATGAACCAACTAAATGTTGCCCACTAGAGATTTTTTTTTTTTTTTTTTTTTTTTTTTTTTTTTTTTTTTGAGACGGAGTCTGGCTCTGTCGCCGGGGCTAGAGTGCAGTGGCCGGATCTCAGCTCACTGCAAGCTCCGCCCCCCGGGTTTACGCCATTCTCCTGCCTCAGCCTCCCGAGTAGCTAGGACTACAGGCGCCCGCCGCCTCGCCCGGCTAGTTTTTTTTTGTATTTTTTAGTAGAGACGGGGTTTCACCGTGTTCGCCAGGATGGTCTCGATCTCCTGACCTCGTGATCCGCCCGTCTCGGCCTCCCAAAGTGCTGGGATTACAGGCTTGAGCCACCGCGCCCGGCCCCACTAGAGATTTTGATTTAATATTTCACACTTTCAAAATTAGCCCATTGGTCAGGAACAGTGGCTCATGCCTGTAATCTCAACATTCTGGGAGGCCAAGGCAGGTGGATCGCTTAAGTCCAGGAGTTTGAGACCAGCCTGGGCTACTTGGTGAAATCCCATCTCTATGAAAAAAAAAGAAAAAAGTTAGCCAGGAGCGGTGTTGCGTGCCTGTAGCTACGTGGGAGACTGAGGCAGGAGAATCTCTTGAACCCGAAAGATAGAGGTTGCAGTGAGATAAGATCATGCCGTTGCCCTCCAGCCTGGGCAACAAGAGTGAAACTCTGCCACCAAAAAACAAAACAAAAACAAAACAAAACAAAAAACAAAGCCGGGCGCGGTGGCTCATGCCTGTAATCCCAGCACTTTGGGAGACTGAGGCAGGCAGATCACAAGGTCAGGAGTTCAAGACCAGCCTGACCAACATGGAGAAATTCTGTCTCTACTAAAAATACAGAAACTAGCCAGGTGTGTTGGCATGCACCTGTAATCTCAGCTACACAGGAGGCTGAGGCAGGAGAATTGCTTGAACTCTATAGGCGGAGGTTGAAATGAGCCGAGATTGCACCACTGCACTCCAGCCTGGGCAACAGAACAAGACTCCGTCTCAAAAAACAAAACAAAACAAACAAAAAAACCTAGCACATCCAGGCACAGCTGAGGCAGTGATTGTTTCATGTTAGTTTTGATAGCTCTTTGTAAATATCCCCAACACAATACTTACCACCTTATAGTCATTTGTTCACTGATACAGTTCCCAGGCTAGACTACAAAGTCTACAAAGGCATTTTGTTGTTGTTTTTTTGTTTTTTTTTTGTTTTTTTTTGAGACAGAATCTGGCTCTGCTGCCCAAGGTGGAGTGCAGTGGCACTATCTGGGCTCACTGCAACCTCTGTCTCCCAGGTTCAAGCAATTCTCCCACCTCAGCCCCCCAAGTAGCTGGGATTACAGGCACACACCACCACGCCAGGTTAATTTTTTTTTTTTTTTTTTTTTTTTTTTTGAGACGGAATCTCACTCTGTCGCCAGGGCTGGAGTGCAGTGGCCGGATCTCAGCTCACTGCAAGCTCCGCCTCCCGGGTTTACGCCATTCTCCTGCCTCAGCCTCCTGAGTAGCTGGGACTACAGGCGCCCGCCACCTCGCCTGGCTAGTTTTTTGTATTTTTTTAGTAGAGATGGGGTTTCACCGTGTTAGCCAGGATGGTCTCGATCTCCTGACCTCGTGATCCGCCCGTCTCGGCCTCCCAAAGTGCTGGGATTACAGGCTTGAGTCACCGCGCCCGGCCCAGGTTAATTTTTATAATTTTTTTATTTTAATAGAGGTGGGGTTTCACCATGTTACCAGGCTGGTCTCGAATTCCTGACGTCAAGTGATCTGCGTGCCTCAGCCTCCCAAAGTGCTAGGATCACAGGGTGAGCCACTGCACCCGGACCAGAAAGACTTTTTTTTTGTTTTTATATCAAGAGTTTAGCTAATGTCCAGATCCTAGAAATACACTATTTGTGGAAAAAATAAGTTTTCATTATGTGTGGTTGAATAAATGAATGAACAGTGCATGTGTATAAATGAGTAATTCTAAAGTTACTAAAAACTGAGGACAGTAAATAAACATTCTTAGAGTCATTTAAGAAAGGTGTAGGGGCTGGGCGCGGTGGCTCACGCCTGTAATCCCAGCACTTTGGGAGGCTGAGGTGGGCAGATCACCTAAGGTCGGGAGTTTAGTACCAGCCTAACCAAGGGGGTTTCGGAGAAACCCCCGTCTCTACTAAAAATACAAAAAAAATTACCCGGGTGTGGTGGCACATGCCTGTAATCCCAGCTACTTGGGAGGCTGAGGCAGGATAATCACTTGAACCCAGGAGGCGGAGGTTGCCGTGAACCGAGATCACGCCACGCCAGCCACTGCACTCCAGCCTGGGCAACAAGAGTGAAACTTCTCCTCCAAAAAAAAAAAAAAAGAAAAAGAAAAGAAAAAAGAAAAGAAAGGTGTAATGGCCGGGCATGGTGGCTCACGCCTGTAATCCCAGCACTTTGGGAGGCCAAGTCTGGTGGATCACCTGAGGTCAGGAGTTCGAGACCAGCCTGGCCAACATGGTGAAACTCTGTCTCTACTAAAAATACAAAAAAAAAAAAAAATTAGCCGGGTGTGGTAGTGGGTGCCTATAATCACAGCTACTCGGGAGGCTGAGGTGGGAGAATCCACCTCAGCCTGGGTGATGGAGTGAGAATCTATCTAAAAAAAGAAAAAATGACACTCCAGCCTGGGTGATGGAGTGAGAATCTACCTAAAAAAAGAAAAAAGAAAAAAAAAAAGAAAGGTATAATGAAAAGAATTTTGGAATCAGAGAGATGGGGATTTGAAAGCTGCGTTTGCAACTTTTTTTTTTTTTTTTTTTTTTCCTGAGACAGAGTTTTGCTCTGTCACCCAGGCTGGAGTGCAGTGGCATGATCTCAGCTTACTGCAACCTCCACCTCCCAAGTTCAAGCGATCCTCCTGCCTCAGCCTCCCAAAAATAGCTGGTCTTGAACTCCTGACCTTAAGTGATCTGACAGCCTCGGCCTTGGAACTTATTCTTAAGCATTAGGCACCTCACTTAAGATTCTCAGAGTCCAGGTGTATTGACTCACACCTGTAATCGCAGCACTGTGGGAGGCTAAGGTGGGCAGATCACCTGAGATCAGGAGTTCGAGACCAGCCTGACCAACAGGGTGAAACCCCATCTCTACTAAAAATAGAAAAATTAGTCAGGCATGGTGGTTTATGCCTGTAATCCCAGCTACTCAGGTGACTGAGGCAGGAGAATTGCTTGAACCTGGGAAGCAGAGGTTGCAGTGAGCCAAGATTGCGCCACTGCACTCCAGTCTGGGCAACAGAGCGAGAGTTCGTCTCAAAAAACAAACAAGCAGACAAACAAAAGGACTCTCAGATCTCAAGTTCCTCTTTTGCAAAACTGGATAATATCTTGCAGAGTGTGTGTGTGTGTGTGTGTGTGTATAGGGTGTATATACTGTGTGTGTGTGTATATATATATACTGTGTGTGTATATATACACACTGCAAGATATTATCTCATTTTGCTATATATATATATATTTTTTTTTTTTTTTGAGACAGGGTCTTACTTTGTTGCCCAAGCTGGAGTACAGTGGCACAATGATGGCTCACTGCAGCCTTGATCTCCTGGGTTCCCATAATCCTCCCACCTCCGCCCCCTGAGTAGCTGGGAATACAGGCACAAGCCACCATGCCTGACTAATTTTTAATTTTTTGTAGAGACAGGGGAGCGGGGGGTCTCGTTTGTTGCCAAGGCTGGTCTTGAACTCCTGGACCAAAGCAATCCACCTGCCTTAGCCTCCCAAAGTGCTGGGATTACAGGAATGAGCCACCACGACCTGCCTTATCTTGCAGTATTGTTATGAGGATTAGAGATCATTTACACAATCAACACAGTGCTGAGCTCAGAATAGGTGCTCAATGAAAGTTCTATCACTGTTTACTGCATGTATCCAGGAATAATTCAACTAAACAAATCGTTATAATATGAATTATGACAATTTCTGTATGCATTGAGTTTATTATAATTATTTAGAAAACACAAAGCAATGTATGACACTATGGTTCATAGCTGGATTTTTGAAAAACTTAGGCTATTCTTTTTTTTTTTTTTTTTTTTTTTTTTGAGACGGAGTCTCACTCTGTCCCCCAGGCTGGAGTGCAGTGGCGCGATCTCGGCTCACTGCAAGCTCCGCCTCCCGGGTTCACGCCATTCTCCTGCCTCAGCCTCCCGAGTAGCTGGGACTACAGGCGCCCACAACCGCGCCCGGCTAATTTTTTGTATTTTTAGTAGAGACGGGGTTTCACCGTGGTCTCGATCTCCTGACCTTGTGATCCGCCCGCCTCGGCCTCCCAAAGTGCTGGGATTACAGGCGTGAGCCACCGCGCCCGGCAAACTTAGGCTATTCTTATAAACCTTGGGCAGGTCCCTCAAACTTTGAGTCTTCAGAAGTCCTCAACTATAAAATTATTAGCTCAATACCTGTCCTGTCTATATCACAGGACTATTAGAAGAATCAAATATGAAAATGGGTTTTGTAAATTGTAAAGTGCTAAACAAATCCTAATTGTTTTTTTATCTTCAATCTGAGTGCTTCAACTATAATTATAAGAATATATATCTATTGTTTTGGGAAGGAGTCTCGCTCTGTCACCCAGGCTGGAGTGCAGTGGCGTGATCTCAGCTCACTGCAACCTCCTCCTCCTGGGTTCAAGCGATTCTCCTGCCTCAGCCTCCAGAGTAGCTGGGACTATAGACGGTCGGCTAATGTTTTTGTATTTTTAGTAGAGACGGGGTTTCACCACGTTAGCCAGGATAGTCTTGATCTCCTGACCTCATGATCTGCCTGCCCCAGCCTCCCAAAGTGCTGGGAATACAGGTGTGAGCCACTGCACCCGGCCAAGAATATTTCTTTAAATCACTGCATTATGCCGGGCGCGGTGGCTCACGCCTGTAATCCCAGCACTTTGGGAGGCCGAGGCGGGCGGATCACAAGGTCAGGAGATCGAGACCACGGTGAAACCCCGTCTCTACTAAAAATACAAAAAATTAGCCGGGCGCGGTTGTGGGCGCCTGTAGTCCCAGCTACTCGGGAGGCTGAGGCAGGAGAATGGCGTGAACCGGGGAGGCGGAGCTTGCAGTGAGCCGAGATCACGCCACTGCACTCCAGCCTGGGGGACAGAGCCAGATTCCGTCTCAAAAAAAAAAAAAAAAAAAAATCACTGCATTATACCTTAATGCACTTTTGCTCGCTTGTCCATTTTCTATAGTTTAAAGTGAACTAAAACTTGCCACTTAATTCACAAAGCTATCATGAGGCCTGATGACCTAATGTTTATATAGATTTAAACACTTAGGGCATTGGGCATTTGCATCAGAGTGACTTACCATCTGTCATTGTGGAACTCTGAAAGGTCAATTAATCAATTACAATAGTAGGTAAAATAATTTTGTGTAAATAGTCACCATCTAACAAGGCTCCTTAATTTCTTTTATAAACTTTGAGAGGTCTGCTCTGACTGGTATGCCAGGAGTAAAGTCTTATCTTAAGAGACATAGACATTCCAATTGCCGAGAAGTTTTTTTGTTTGTTTGTTTTTGTTTTTGTTTTGAGACAGAGTCTCGCTCTGTGCTCTGTTGCCCAGGCTGGAGAGCAGTGGCGCTATCTTGGCTCACTGCAACCTCCACCTCCCGGGTTCAAGCGATTCTCCTGCCTCAGGCTACCGAGTAGCTGGGATTACAAGCATGCGCCACCATGGCCGGCTAATCTTTTTGTATTTTTAGTAGAGATGGGGTTTCACCATTGCCATCAAGTTTTAAAGGCAAACTGTTATGTATCATTCTGTACTCATTATCATAGTTCTGCTCATTGAAAACTCACTGTTGTTTAAGTAGACTTAAAAACTTTCACAACGTCAGTGACACATTTCATCAGGTACCTAATGTGTCACTGGCTTTTCCCATAACCTTTCCCTTAGAGACTTTAGGGCAAGAGCCGTTCATAGGAACAAACTGTGATGGTCCTAGGCAGGATGGGAACATTGACTCTGTGTTTACGTGAGGTGGGGAAGTCCTATGGGGTTTTTTTTGTTGTTGATGCTTGTTTCTTTATATGTGGCTTCATAGTTAACAGTTTCTGAACTTTAGCTGCACATCAAAATCACCAAGGAATCCACCTCAGACCTACTGTGACAAATAATACAAGGAGGAATCCCAAAAACAGTATTTTGAACAAATTCCAGGTCCTTCTCATATAATCAACCAAGGCTCTTTGTCTGTGGACCGCTGGGAATCTCTGGTTCACCTTGCCTTGGTATTGCCTCCCTCTTCTTTATTTTTAGTGCTTTCTCCTTTGTTAGTGGTTCTGTATTTCCCAGGGTCCCCAATGTCAGGACAAAATCTATCTGATATGTTGTTAACACCCTAGTGTGACTTCATTTAATGTGCTATTTCTTCAGAAATGCTAATGGTGGGATTTGAGACTCTATGACAGCTTCGGGTGGGGGTGGTTGAGGGAGGAAAGGCTTTGCTTCCTGGTCCCACAAATGACATTACTTAGGGAATAGCTTCCTTTCACCTATCCATAAAGTCAGTCCTACATATGCATCGTTTTACGGAAATGAATTTCAGGAAGACAGCGCAAATGAAGCCAATGGAAAATCTGGATGGCACCTGGAATCTTAATTTGCAAGTCCCTATTGAACACAATTTCCTGGTTTTCTTTTCTTCTTCTTCCTTTTTAAATTAGAGAATACGTGAGAAAGATTTTTTCAAGAATAGAGGATTGCTCTCACTGGAATTATTCAACACAGTCTGGATCCTAATTTAGCAGGGACATTTTAAAGAAGATTAAACATTGGATTTGAATCTTTAAATAATCCTTAATATTTTTTTCTGTCCCAAAGACTTTATGGTCCTCTGACATAGTAAAAGTTATTTTTTTGATTAGGCATTTCTCCAGTTGATGACAAGTAGGAATAAGCCTTTATTTTGATGCATGTCTGTTAGCTGCTTCAGTTTGACCTGTACCTGGGAGCCCCTGCCCAAGGCTACCATAAGACTTAGAAAGGACCTTTTTCAGGACAGTAGGATTTCCACAGGAGTCCAAACAGCCCTTAAAATCGCTCTCCTGGCCCAGGTTCTGCTCTTTTCTCCTAGGAATTATTGCATTAGTTCCCTAATCAACGGTGGTCTCTTGTCTTCCTACAATCCCTCCTTCAAATTATTGCCAGAGTTGAATTTATTTATTTATTTATTTATTCTGAGATAGGTCTCACTCTGTCACTCAAGCTGGAGTGCAGTGGTGTGATCATAGCTCACTGCACCCCTGACCTCCTGGGCTCAAGCAATCCTCCCACCTCAGCCTCCTTAGTAGCTGGGACTACAGGTATGTGCCACCACACCCAGCTAATTATTTTATTTTTTGTAGAGATGGGTCTTGCTATGTTGCCCAGACTGGTCTCAAACTCCTGGGTTCAAACGATCCTCCTGCCTCGGCCTCTCAAATTGGGACTGTAGGCAAGAGCCACCATGTTCAGCACAGAGTTGAATTTCTAAATTTAAATGTGTTTATGTCACCTTCCTATTTCGTTGGGCACCCTATCTTTTTCCAGATACAGTTCAAGTTCCTTAAGATACATTCACCCAGTGTACCCAAACCTTTTTAATGCTCTCATTTCCATCAGACTTTCCAAAATTCTCATTATGTTAGTATTCCTGCCATAAACCATCTGCAATTCCTTGAATTCTCTAAGTCTTCATGCTTCTGGGGGTTTTGCAAAAACTGTTTCCTCTGCCTGGGACAGGAGTCCCTCCTTCATTTTGTTTCTTTATTGATTTCCTCAAGAACCAATTTTGAAGTCAATTCTCTTTCTTTCTTTCTTTTTCTTTTCTTTTTTTTTTTTTTTTTTGAGACGGAGTCTCGCTCTGTCACCCAGGCTGGAGTGCAGTGGGGCGATCTCAGCTCACTATAAGCTCCGCCTCTTGGGCCCGCACCATTCTTCTGCCTCAGCCTCCTGAGTAGCTGGGACTACACGCACCTGCCACCGCGCCCGGCTAATTTTTTGTATTTTTAGTAGAGACGGGGTTTCACCGTGTTAGCCAGGATGGTCTCCATCCCCTGACCTTGTGATCTGTCTGCCTCGGCCTCCCAAAGTGCTGGGATTACAGGCGTGAGCCACCGCACCCGACCTTTTATTTATTTATTTTTTTTGAGGTGGAGTCTCACTCTGTCACCCAGGCTAGCTTACAGTGGTGAAATCTTGGCTCACTGCAACCTCAGCCTCCCTGGTTCAAGCAGTTCTCCTGCCTCAGTCTCCCGAGTAGCTGGGATTACAGGCATGTGCCACCACGCCTGGATAATTTTTGTATTTTTAGTAGAGACGGGGTTTCACCGTGTTGGCCAGGCTGGTCTCAAACTCCTGACCTCAGGTGATCCACCCACCTCGGCCTCCCAAAGTGCTGGGATTACAGGCATGAGCCACCGCCCCTGGCCTCAATCAACTGTATTTAAATCAGGTTTGATTCCATAGGAATGTGAAAAGTGTCTGTCTTTTGAAGTCTGAGGGCATTTGATATACCTTCACTATAGCTGTAGTTGCAATGTGCTGCAATTGATTTTCTTATTCACTTTCCTTACTATGCTGTGAGGACCTTGAAAGCTGGAATTACTTTCATCTACATATTTCTCAGAATCTAGCATAAAAAGGCATATAACAAATAACCCTGGAATTAATGACCCTTAAAATAGATGACTCCTAACTCCAGGACCTTATGAAGCATGAGGGCAGATTCATGGTCAGCTAACATGGTCACCAACAGAAATTGTAATGAATGGAAAAACAACCACCAGATGACGTGGGAATATCCCCAAGGACCAGACCACAATGGGATATGATATACTATTGAAATATGGTTCAGCCTACAAATTCTGGATGGAGAGAGACCTAGAACCTCAAGAAGATGTCCATAAGGTTGTAAGAAGTAGCATGGAATGAGAATGGAGTTGGTGGTGATGGTGCAGAATGCAAGTATTTTCTTGAATTTGTGTAGAGATAGTTTTTATGATAGCTTAAGTCCCCAACTATACCATGTTCCTACTCGAAGAAAAAACACCTAGAAGGCAGGTCCCACAGATTACAGTTGACCTTTTCCCCTGCAAAATCTTGAGTATTCACTTTTGATTATAATAGTAGGTAAACTAATTTTGTGTAAATAAAGTACAAGTGACCATAATGAAATTATACACTGGGTGAATCATGATCTCCCATACTATCCGACAAATAATAATGATATTGTACTTGCTTATGACCTTAACAGAAATTAAATGCCATATGTGCACTTCTAGCAACTTCTAGTAAGTGTTTGTTATAAATGGAGCCTACAAATGCGGTGAAATTAAAAAAATACATTTGAAGATTATTTTAAAATATAGATTTCTATAGTCACTGGAAAAAGTCACCTAGCACAGTGGCTCACACCTGTAATCCCAACACTTTGGGAGGTTGAGGTGGTGGGGATTGCTTGAGCCCAGAAGTTTGAGACCAGCTTGGGCAACACAGTGAGACCCCATCTCTACAAAAAATAAAAATTAACCAGGCATGGTGGTGGGTGCCTGTAGTCCCACCTACCTACTTGGGAGGCAGAAGTGGGAGAATTGCTTGAGCCCGGGAGTCGAGGGCTGCAGTGAGCCATGATTGCACCATTGCACACCAGCCTGGGTGATAGAGTGAGACCTTGTTTCAAAAAGAAGAAAAGACAAAAGTACTACCCAACGTGCAATTTGCCATTCACTTTTTTCATCTTGTATTACTTCTTATTCAAATAGGGAGGTATTGTTTATAAACCAGCTTTAGGACAACTTCCATGTCCCTTAGCCTGCACATGTAAAAACATATATACATATGTTTTAACTGAACAAACATTTATTTAATACTGATCATGGCTGGGTGTGGTGGCTCACACCTGTAATCCCAACATTTTGGGAGGCTGAGGTGGGCAGATCACTTGAGGTCAAGATTTCGAAACCAGCCTAACCAGTATGATGAAACCCCTGTCTCTACTGAAAATACAAAATAAATTTAGGCAGGCATGGTGGCGGGCACCTGTAATCTCAGCTATTTGGGAGGCTGAGGCAGGAGAATTGCTTGAACCTGGGAGACAGATGTTGCAGTGAGCCAAGAGATTTCACCATTGAACTCCAGCCTGGGTGACAGAAAGAGACTCCATCTCAAACAAACAAACAAAAAAATTGATCATGAAAAAAGTTTGTAGGTGTATGGTATATACCTATATGTGTGTACATATAGATACACACACGTATATCTTCATATATGATATAAAGATTTCATTACAATACGGAGCCTGGTTTCAAATGTAGTGGGGAACTAATACCGTACATATTAAATGTGGTACATAAGAAATAAGCACCTCCAAAATCTTTTCACAGTGAAAATTCTCATTCCTCTGATGTCCTTCAGATCAGTAGGGTATACCCTGCTCTAGACCCTAGGATATGTTTCAACAGGCCTCTCAGAGCTTAACTCGCAGCCTAGCATTTTCTTTTTCCACATATTTTTTTTTCTTTTTTTTTTTTTTGAGATGGAGTTTCGCTTTTGTCATCCAGGCTATAATGCAATGGCGCAATCTTGGCTCACTGCAACTTCCATCTCCCGGGTTCAAGCGATTCTCGTGCCTCAGCCTCCCAAGTAGCTGGGATTACAGGCACCCACCACCACACCCAGCTAATTTTTGTATTTTTTAGTAGAGATGGAGTTTCACCATGTTGGTCGGGCTGGTCTCAAACTCCTGACCTCAGGTGAAGTGCCCGCCTCGGCCTCCCAAAGGACAGGGATTACAGGCGTGAGCCACCATGCCTAGCCTTTTCATAGAATTTTTTTTCCAAAGAAAATTTATTTTCCCAGGAGTCAGCTATCTTAAATCCTTTCAGAACCAAGACAGGTTAAAACAAATAAATATTGGCCGGGCGCGGTGGCTCAAGCCTGTAATCCCAGCACTTTGGGAGGCCGAGACCTGGCTAATATGGTGAAACCCCGTCTCTACTAAAAAATACAAAAAACTAGCCGGGCGAGGTGGTGGGCACCTGTAGTCCCAGCTACTCGGGAGGCTGAGGCAGGAAAATGGCGTAAACCCGGGAGGCGGAGCTTGCAGTGAGCTGAGATCCGGCCACTGCACTCCAGCCTGGGCGACAAAGCGAGACTCCGTCTCAAAAAAAAAAAAAAAAAAAATAAATAAATAAATAAATAAATATTGAGGTAGAATTGGAGTGGGAAAACATACAAATACAACTACCATTTCCTTTAAACAATATCTAAGAAAATAATAGTCACTACTTACTAGATTCCTCTATTTGGTAGAGCTATGTGCTAAATTTACCTATATTTCCTTTACTTCCTTATCCCTTTCTGCATTTACAAAATCACCTTCCTGTGTGTCTACCAATAGAGCTATTTGGTTCTTCCTATGTGTCAGGTATCTCACTAGCTCTACCAAATAGAAGCTGGTGAGATACTTAGCACATAGGAAGAACCTAATATTATCTCCATTTTTATAAGTTAGGAAAACAAAGCTCAGAGAGATAAATAACTTGACCAATATCACCATATAGCTAGACAGTGACATAGCTAGGATTTTATCAAAGTATCTGACTCCGAAGTCTTATGTTTTTCCTAAGTCATGGTGTTAAAGAAGGGGAGAAATTAATCCAAATATCATAGCCAATTTACCTTTCCCTTCATGCCTTTTTATTTTTTCATTTTTATTTTTTGAGATGGAGTCTTGCTCTCTCACCCAGGCTGGAGTGCAGTGGTGCGATCTCAGTTCACTGCAACCTCTGCCTCCCAGGTTCAAGTGATTCTCCTGCCTCAGCCTCCGGAATAGCTGGGACCACAGGCGCCCAGCTAATTTTTGTATTTTTAGTAGACACGGGATTTTACCATGTTGGCCAGGATGGTCTCCATTTCTTGACCTCGTGATCTGCCCGTCTTGGCCTCCCAAAGTGTTGGGATTACAGGCGTGAGCCACCGCACCCGGCCGCTTCATGCCTTTTTTCCTAATGTCCTTGTTTCCTGTGACATAGGCTCTCTTTGTCTGTTGTGCTTCCTTTTCCTTTGGCTCTCAATTTAGGAACACACTGGCTTCAGAATATCCTTTCACAGTGGAAAACTTGTCAAAATCCCAAATACAGCAGAATTACCAAGTTTAAAAGTGATGAAACATGGCACAGACCATATCTGAAGGAATATGCAAGACACTGGTAACAGCATCTTTGAGAACTGGATAACTAGAGGACTGTTGTTAGAGGCAAGCCATATTCTATGTGCATGTGCGTGTATGCACATGCATGTACATGTGTGCATATATAATTTTGCAGTTTGACTTTTTTCTTTTTTTTTTTTTTTTGAGACGGATTCTCGCTCTATCGCCCAGGCTGGAGTGCAGCGGCTAGATCTGAGCTCACTGCAAGCTCCGCCTTCCGGGTTCATGCCATTCTCCTGCCTCAGCTTCCCAAGTAGCTGAAACTACAGGCGCCCGCTACCTCGCCCGGCTAGATTTTTGGGTTTTTTTGTTTTTTGTTTTTTTTTCGAGACGGAGTCTCGCTCTGCCGCCCAGGCTGGAGTGCAGTGGCCGGATCTCGGCTCACTGCAAGCTCCACCTCCCGAGTTCACGCCGTTCTCCTGCCTCAGCCTCCCGAGTAGCTGGGACTACAGGCGCCCGCCACCTCGCCCAGCTAGTTTTTTGTATTTTTTTTAGTAGAGACGGGGTTTCACCGTGTTAGCCAGGATGGTCTCGATCTCCTGACCTCGTGATCCACCCGCCCCGGCCTCGCAAAGTGCTGGGATTACAGGCTTGAGCCACCGCGCCCGGCCTGACTTTTTTGTTTTTATACTATGTTCACGTGTTACCTATTTAAAAGAGGTGATTAGGCCAGATGCAGGGGGTCAGGCCTGTAATCCTAACACTTTCGGAGGCTGAGGAGCGTGGATTGCCTGAGCTCAGGAGTTCAAGACCAGCCTAGGCAACAAGGTGAAACCCCGTCTCTACTAAAATACAAAAAAGTAGGCGGGTATGGTGGTGCGGGCCTGTAATCCCAGCTATTAGGGAGGCTGAGGCACGAGAATTGCTTGAACCCGGTAGACGAAGGTTGCAGTAAGCCAAGATCGTACCACTGCACTCCAGCTTGGGCGACAGAGTGAGACTCTCTCAAAAAAAGAGAAAGAGGTGATTATTCAGAATGATGCCTATTAGGAAAGAGTTCAGGGATATTTTGTATCTTGTGTGTGTCAGTGAATGCTTTGTACCTTGGGCTCTGGTTACACTCTGTCTTTTGCCGTCTTAGGAAATACTAGCTGATGCCACTACTTCTCAGTGTCTGGATAGTAAACAACAAAAACAAAACCAAAACCTACCACCTTATCTTTGTAAGTATGCCAGAAGATGCCATAGCCTGTCGTTCCACTTTCTAAATGTCCTCAGTGTGAACATTTAGTCAGAGGAGTACTGACTTAGCATTCATAGAAAATTCTGTTTTGTGACTGCCTCATCTACCTGGAGTAAATCAATTCCTTATCATAATCATGCTGACATTGTATTCTGAGAACTCTCTCAGGAATGTTGTTCATATTTCCAGTCTTGTTCATTTTTAAACATTTGCCATTGGGAAAAATGTGCTATTAACATGAAATAATCCTTTCATTTGTATTGAAGTTACTATGTCTTGACAGAACATTCATTTCAATAACTAATCAGCTTATTCTTTCCCAGAGACCTATTTTAACAAGCTAATTTTAACAAATGAAAAAGTTGTGGCATTTACAGCTATATTCATCTGTCATGTGTACATCATAAATAGGTACATTTTATTCCCTCATAGAAGAGTTTTCCAAATACGGTCTATGGGAGAAAGATAAAAATTGGTTGGCATGGACTTGTTAATCGTGAATATAGCCCAACTGACAAAGCTAACCTAAGAAAAATATCATTGCAGCAAAAGACAAATTTTGAATTTGTGGCTCTAAGTGGATCTGTCTTCTTGTCAAATAAAAGAATGAGACAGTAATAGTGGTGATAAAATGCTCTCTTTGTCTTTCCTTGGAAATAACTGGTAGCCGCAATTCCTGAACTTCTTTTGTATCTGCTCAACCTAATAAACTTTTTCCTTTAATCTTGGATGATGAATAGCACCTTAGTCACAGGTTACACAAATGAGCACCATTTATTTATGGTACTTGACTTCAATTCCTTTTCCTTTTGCCATCCTAGGCTTATTGACATCTATGGGTTCATGATTTTTTCTTTCAAATGCAAAGAAGGCTGTGGGGTGGGACCCTTTGAGATGAACTCAGCCTCACTGCATATCAGAAGAAAAATATGTTCACCTCTAAGAATTAAGGGGCACGGACAATAAAATGAATCCCCTACTTATTTATTACTAATCAGAACAATTACCCCTTCCAGCTTGTCTTCTAGCGCATGATAATGTGCTCTTTAGAGCTTCGAGTGCGCCTTCTGAACATGATTGTTTCTTTCCTTCCTTCTCCTTACAGTCTCCTAAATCTAGAGTGTTTCTACCAATTTAGACTAGCTCTACTTCAGAAACTGTCAGAGAAGAAGGCTGACAACCGGTCAAGGGTACTCTGTATATAGTACTATAATAAGGATATGTTTTAGGACTAATTTTTTTTTTTTTTTTTTTTTTTTTTTTTTTTTTTGAGACAGAGTCTTGCTCTGTCGCCCAGGCTGGAGTACAGTGGCGCCATCTCGGCTCCTGGGTTCACACCATTCTCCTGCCTCAGCCTCCCGAGTAGCTGGGACTACAGGCGCCCACCACCACACCTGGCTAACTTTTTGTATTTTTAGTAGAGACGGGGTTTCACCATGTTGGCCAGGATGATCTCGATCTCCTGACCTCATGATCCGCCCACCTTGGCCTCCCAAAGTGCTGAGATTACAGGCTTGAGCCACCGCCTCCGGCCTAGATTAATTTGTTACAGAGAAGGTGGAGGAGTTCTCTCCTACTTAAAGTCAACCTCTGCAACTGAGTTTTGATGCCTGTCCTTTTCCACCTTTCTGGGAAACCACACATCAATTATGCTTATTTCTCCTCGTTACTTAGTCATCATCAACTGAACCCTTCCCAACACCACTTTAACAATGCTCTCATCTCACCAAATTTAATACAAACGAATCCAAACAAAGTAAAACAAAATCCGGCCGGGCGCGGTGGCTCAAGCCTGTAATCCCAGCACTTTGGGAGGCCGAGACGGGTGGATCACGAGGTCAGGAGATCGAGACCATCCTGGCGAAAATGGTGAAACCCCGTCTCTACTAAAAAATACAAAAAAACTAGCCGGGCGAGGTGGCGGCGCCTGTAGTCCCAGCTACTCGGGAGGCTGAGGCAGGAGAATGGCGTGAACCCGGGAGGCGGAGCTTGCAGTGAGCTGAGATCCGGCCACTGCACTCCAGCCCGGGAGACAGAGCCAGACTCCGTCTCAACAAACAAACAAACAAACAAACAAAATCCACATTTGACCTATATTTCCTTTACTGCCTTATCCTTTTCTGCATTTACAAAATCAAACTTTTATTTTTTTCCACTTCCATCTCCATTTCTTCACCTCTGCTGTATTATGGTTTCTGCTATCACTACTCCAAGAATAATGTCCTCCACAGGGCATTATTAATTATTTGTGGGTTTTTTTGTTTGTTTGTTTTTGAGATAGAATTTTGCTTTTGTTGCCCAGGCTGGGGTGCAATGGCGTCATCTCGGCTCACTGCAGCCTCTGCCTCCGGATTCTCATGCCTCAGCCTCTGGGAGAAGCTGGGAATACAGACGCCCGCCATCATGCCCAGCTAATTTTTTGTATTTTTAGTAGTGATGGGGTTTCACTATGTTGGCCAGGCTGGTCTCGAGCTCCTGGCCTCAGGTGATCCGCCTGCCTCGGCATCCCAGCATGCTGGGATTACAGGCATGAGCCACCGTGCCCGGCCTCAATTATTATTATTATTACTATTTTGAGACAGGGTGTCACTGTGTTGCCCAGGCTGGAGTGCAGTGGCATGATCTCAACTCACTGCAACCTCCACCTCCTGGGCTCAGGTGATCCTTCCACCTCAGCCTCCTGAGTAGCTGGGACCACAGGTGTATGCCACCACTTGGCTAATTTTTGTATTTTTTGTAGAGTCAGGGTTTCACCATGTTGTCTGGGCTGTTCTCAAACTCCTGGGCTCAAGCAGTCCACCTGCCTCAGCCTCCTAAAGTGCTAGGATTACAGGATTACAGGCGTGAGCCACCACGCCCAGCCCTCCACAGGGCATTAAATGTTTGAGTACCTCATGTCTGGTTTCTAGGCCTTTTTCTCTTCTTACTCTAAACTTGGTCTTAGGCAATCTCATCTAAACCGACAACTTCATTTATACTGACAACTCTAAAATGAATAGTTCTAGGGCAGACTTCTCTGGTTTAACACAATTGAATTTAACACAAAATGGGGTTGGTTTGCTTCCAGTATATCTGTTTGTTCTAAACTTTCCTGGAAATGAAAAGTCATCCCCATCCACTCCACCCAACTCTAAACAAGAGTAAAATAACAGGAAACACTACCCCCTCAAACAAGCTCCAAGTCCTGTTGATTCTACCTCTGAAAAAAAATTTCACAAATCTTTCTTCTTCTCTTCATCTCCATTGCTACCATACCAGTCAAAAATTGTCTCTCAGTGTAAGTCTTCTGTCCAAGAGAGGCTTTTCACTTCCATAATAAAGAATTAAATAACTAGCACTAAAGAGGGTTAATTATGGCTATCTGGGCTTAAAACAATAATAACACCGCCGGGCACGGTGGCTTAGGCCTGTAATCCCAGCACTCTGGGAGGCCGAGGCAGGCAGATTACTTGAGGTCAAAAGTTAGAGACCAGTCTGGCCAACATGGTGAAACCCTGTCTGTACTAAAAATACAAAAATTAGCCAGACGTGGTGGCATGCACCTGTAATTCCAGCTATTAGGGAGTCTAAGGCACGAGAATCATTTGAACCCAGGAGGCGGAGGTTGCAGTGAGCCAAGATTGTGCCACTGCACTCCAGCCTAGATGAAAGAGTGAGACTCTGTCTCAAAAATAAATAAATAAAACAATAATAACACAATTTTTTTTTTTTTTTTTTTTTGAGATGGAGTTTCGCTCTTGTCCAGGCTGGAGTACAATGGAGTGATCTCAGCTCACTGCAACCTCTGCCTCCCAGGTTCAAGCAATTCTCCTGCCTCAGTCTTCCAAGTAGCTGGGATTACAGGTGCCCACCACCACGCCCGGCTAATTTTGTATTTTTAGTAGAGATGGGGTTTCACCATCTTTGGCAGGCTAGTCTCAAACTCCTGACCTCAGGTGATCCGTCCACCTCGGCCTCCCAAAGTGCTGGGATTACAGGTGTGAGCCACTGCGCCCTCCATTAACACAATTTTTAAAACCTGGTGTTTCATAAGTTAAATCTAGACATACGTATATAGGCATACCATGCAGATATTGCAGGTTTGGTTCCAGATCACTGCAATAAAGTGAATATTGCAATAAAGTGAATATCACAATAAAGTGAGTTACACATATTTTTTGGTTTCCAGTGCATATAAAAATTATGTTTTTACTACACTATGGTTTATTAAGTGTATAATAGCATAAGCATTAAAAAAGTACCTTCATTAAAAAATATTTTATTACTAAGGAATCCTAACAATTATCTGACCCTTCAGTGAGTCATAATCTTTTTGCTGGTAGAGGGTCTTATCTTGATGTTGATGGCTGCTGACTGATCAGAATGGTGGTTACTGAAGGTTGGGGTGGCTGTGGCAATTTCTTAAGATAGGACAACAATGAAGTCTGCTACACTGATTCTCTTTCATTCATGAAAGATCTGTCCTTTATGCAATGCTGTTTGATAGCCTTTTACACACAGTGGAATTTCTTTCAAAATTGGAGTCAATCCTCTCAAACTCTACCACTGCTTTATCAACTAAGTTTATGTAATATTCTGTTTTTTCCTATTTATTTATTTTATATGCAATATTCTAAATCCTTTATGGTCATTTCAACAATGTTCACAGCATCTTCACCAGAGGCTGTGGTTTCTTGAGATAGAATCCTCAAAAAAACACTTTATTTGCTCATCTTTAAGAAACTACTCCTTATCCATTCAAGTTGGATCATGAGGTTGTAGCAATTCATTCACACCTTCAGGCTCCACTTCTAATTCTAGCTCTGTTTCCACCAGCTTTCAGTTACTTTCTTCACCACAGACTTAAACCCCTCAAAATTGTCCATAAGTGTTTGGAATCAAGTTCTTCCAAATTCCCGTTAACGTTGATATTTTGACCTCCTCCCATGAATCACAAATGTTCCTAAAGGCATCTCGAATGGTGGATCCCTTCCAGAAGGTTTTCAATGTACTCTGCACAGATCCATCAGAGGAATCACTGTTTATGGCAGCTATAGCCTTACAAAATGTATTTCTTAACTACTAAGACTTGAAAATCTAAATTACTCCTTTATCCATGAGCTGTAGAATGAGTATTGTGTTAGCAGGTATGAAAACAACATTCATCTCCTTGTACATCTCCATTAGAGCTGTTGGGTAACCAGGTGCATTGTCAAGGAGCAGTAATATTTTGAAAGGAAACTTTTTTCCTGAGCAACAGATCTCAACAGCGGGCTTAAAATATTCAGTAAACCATGCTGTAAACAGATGTGCTGTCACTCAAGCTTTGAGGCTTCATTTATAGAGCACAGGCAGAATACATTTAGCATCATTCTTCAGGGTCCAAGGATTTTCGGAATGGTAAATGAACATTGGCTTCAACTTAAAATCACCAGCTGCATTAGCCCCTAACAAGAGTCAGCATGTCCCTTGAAGCTTTGAAGCCAGGCAATGACTTCTCATTTCTAGCAATGAAAGTCCTGGATGTCTTTCTTTTTTTTTTTTTTTTTTTTAACCCCTGCGAAATATTGGAGAATCTGCTGATTACCAAGAAGATGAACATTATGAAAGGGAGTTTATTCTTTTTTTTTTATTGTTATACTTTAAGTTCTAGGGTACATGTGCACAACGTGCAGGTTTGTTACATATGTATACATGTGCCATGTTGGTGTGCTGCACCCATTAACTCGTCATTTACATTAGGTATATCTCCTAATGCTAACCCCCCCATCTCCCCACAACAGGCCCCGGTGTGTGATGTTCCCTACCCTGTGTCCAAGTGATCTAATTGTTCAATTCCCACTTATAAGTGAGAACATGCAGTTTTTGGTTTTCTGTTCTTGCGATATTTTGCTGAGAATGATGGTTTCCAGCTGCATCCATGTCCCTACAAAGGACATGAACTCATCTTTTTTTATGGCTGCATAGTATTCCATGGTGTATATGTGCCACATTTTCTTAATCCAGTCTGTCACTGATGAACATTTGGGTTGATTCCAAGTCTTTGCTATTATGAATAGTGCCGCAATGAACATATGTGTGCATGTGTCTTTATAGCAGCATGATTTATACTTCTTTGGGTATATACCCAGTAATGGGATGACTGAGTCAAATGGTATTTCTAGTTCTAGATCCTTGAGGAATCTCCACACTGTTTTCCACAATGGTTGAACTAGTTTACAGTCCCACCAACAGTTTAAAACTGTTCCTATTTCTCCACATCCTCTCCAGCACATGTTGTTTCCTGATTTTTTACTGATCAACATTCTAACTGGTGTGAGATGGTATCTCATTGTGGTTTTGATTTGCATTTCTGTGATGGCGAGTGATGATGAGCATTTTTTCATGTGTCTGTCGGCTGCATGAATGTCTTCTTTTGAGAAGTGTCTGTTCATATCCTTTGCCCACTTTTGGATGGGGTTGTTTGTTTTTTTCTTGTAAATTTGTTTGAGTTCTTTGTAGGTTCTGGATATTAGCCCTTTGTCAGATGAGTAGATTGCAAAAATTTTCTCCCATTCTGTAGGGTGCCTGTTCACTCTAATGGTAGTTTCTTTTGCTGTGCAGTAGTTCTTTAGTTTAATTAGATCCCATTTGTCAATTTTGGCTTTTGTTGCCGTTGCTTTTGGTGTTTTAGACATGAAGTCCTTGCCCATGCCTATGTCCTGAATGGTATTACCTAGGTTTTCTTCTGGGATTTTTATGGTTTTAGGTCTGACATTTGAGTCTCTAATCCATCTTGAATTAATTTTCATATAAGGAGTAAGGAAAGGATCCAGTTTCAGCTTTCTACTTACGGCTAGCCAATTTTCCCAGCACCATTTATTAAATAGGGAATCCTTTCCCCATTTCTTGTTTCTCTCAGGTTTGTCAAAGATCAGATGGCTGTAGATGTGTGGTATTATTTCTGGGGGCTCTGTTCTGTTCCACTGGTCTATATCTCTGTTTTGGTACCAGTACCATGCTGTTTTGGTTACTGTAGCCTTGTAGTATAGTTTGAAGTCAGGTAGCATGATGCCTCCAGCTTTGTTCTTTTGGCTTAGGATTGTCTCAGCAATGCGGGCTCTTTTTTGGTTCCATATGAACTTTAAAACAGTTTTTTTCCAATTCTGTGAAGAAAGTCATTGGTAGCTTAATGGGGATGGCATTGAATCTATAAATTACCTTGGGAAGTATGGCCATTTTCACAATATTGATTCTTCCTATCCATGAGAATGGTATGTTCTTCCATTTGTTTGTGTCCTCTTTTATTTCACTGAGCAGTGGTTTGTAGTTCTCCTTGAAGAGGTCCTTTACATCCCTTGTAAGTTGGATTCCTAGGTATTTTATTCTCTTTGAAGCTATTATGAATGGTAGTTCATTCATGATTTGGCTCTCTGTTTGTCTGTTACTGGTGTATAAGAATGCTTGTGATTTTTGCACATTGATTTTGTATCCTGAGACTTTGCTGAAGTTGCTTATCAGCTTAAGGAGATTTTGGGCAGAGACAATGGGGTTTTCTAAATATACAATCATGTCATCTGCAAACAGGGACAATTTGACTTCTTCTTTTCCTAACTGAATACCCTTTATTTCTTTCTCTGCCTGACTGCCCTAGCCAGAACTTCCAACACTATGTTGAATAGGAATGGTGAGAGTGAGCATCCCTGTCTTGTGCCAGGTTTCAAAGGGAATGCTTCCAGTTTTTGCCCATTCAGTATGATATTGGCTGTGGGTTTATCATAAATAGCTCTTATTATTTTGAAATACATTCCATCAATACCGAATTTATTGAGAGTTTTTAGCATGAAGGGCTGTTGAATTTTGTCAAAGACCTTTTCTGCATCTATTGAGATAATCATGTGGTTTTTGTCTTTTGTTCTGTTTATATGCTGGATTACTTTTGTTGATTTGCGTACGTTGAACCAGCCTTGCATCCCAGGGATGAAACCCACTTGATCATGGTGGATAAGCTTTTTGATGTGCTGATGGATTCAGTTTGCCAGTATTTTACTGAGGACTTTTGCATCGATGTTCATCAGGGATATTGGTCTGAAATTCTCTTTTTTTGTTGTGTCTCTGCCAGGCTTTGGTATCAAGATGATGTTGGCCTCATAAAATAAGTTAGGGAGGATTCCCTCTTTTTCTATTGATTGGAGTAGTTTCAGAAGGAATGGTACCAGCTCCTCCTTGTACCTCTGGTAGAATTCAGCTGTGAATCTGTCTGGTCCTGGACTTTTTTTGGTTGGTAGGCCTTTAATTATTGCCTCAATTTCAGAGCCTGCTATTGGTCTCTTCAGGGATTCAATTTCTTCCTGGTTTAGTCTTGGGAGAGTGTAAGGGTCCAGGAAATTATCCATTTCTTCTAGGTTTTCTAGTTTATTTGCATAGAGGTGTTTATAGTATTCTCTAATGGTAGTTTGCATTTCTGTGAGGTCGGTGGTGATATCCCCTTTATCATTTTTAATTGCGTCGATTTGATTCTTCTCTCTTTTCTTCTTTATTAGTCTTGCTATTGGTCTATCTATTTTGTTGATCTTTTCAAAAAACCAGTTCCTGGATTCATTGATATTTTGGAGGGTTTTTTGTGTCTCTATCTCCTTGAGTTCTGCTCTGATCTTAGTTATTTCTTGCCTTCTGCTAGCTTTTGAATGTGTTTGCTCTTGCTTCTCTAGTTCTTTTAATTGTGATGTTAGGGTGTCAATTTTAGATCTTTCCTGTTTTTTCTTGTGGGCATTTAGTGCTATAAATTTCCCTCTACACACTGCTTTAAATGTGTCCCAGAGATTCTGGTATGTTGTATCTTTGTTCTCATTGGTTTTAAAGAACATTTTTATTTCTGCCTTCATTTCGTTATGTACCCACTAGTCATTCAGGAGCAGGTTGTTCAGTTTCCATGTAGTTGAGCGGTTTTGATTGAGTTTCTTAGTCCTGAGTTCTAGTTTGATTGCACTGTGGTCTGAGAGACAGTTTGTTATAATTTCTGTTCTTTTTCATTTGCTGAGGACTGCTTTACTTCCAACTATGTGGTCAATTTTGGAATAAGTGCGATGTGGTGCTGAGAAGAATGTATATTCTGTTGATTTGGGGTGGAGAGTTCTGTACATGTCTATTAGGTCTGCTTGGTGCAGAGTTGAGTTCAATTCCTGGATATCTTTGATAACTTTCTGTCTCATTGATCTGTCTAATGTTGACAGTGGAGTGTTAAAATCTCCCATTATTTTATGGGAGTATGGGAGTCTAAGTCTCTTTGTAAGTCTCTAAGGACTTGCTTTATGAGTCTGAGTGTTCCTGTATTGGGTGCATATATATTTAGGATAGTTAGCTCTTCCTGATGAACTGATCCCTTTACCATTATGTAATGGTCTTCTTTGTCTCTTTTGATCTTTGATGGTTTAAAGTCTGTTTTATCAGAGACTAGGATTGCAACCCCTGCTTTTTTTTGTTTTCCATTTGCTTGGTAGATCTTTCTCCATCCCTTTATTTTGAGCCTATGTGTGTCTGTGCATGTGAGATGGGTCTCCTGAATACAGCAAACTGATGGGTCTTGACTCTTTATCCAATTTGCCAGTCTGTGTCTTTTAATTGGACCATTTAGACCATTTACATTTAAGGTTAAGATTGTTATGTGTGAACTTGATCCTGTCATTATGAGATTAGCTGGTTATGTTGCTTGTTAGTTGATGCAGTTTCTTCATAGCATTGATGGACTTTACATTTTGGCATGTTTTTGCAATGGCTTGTACTGGTTGTTCCTTTCCATGTTTAGTGCTCCCTTCAGGATCTCTTATAGGGCAGGCCTGGTGGTGACAAAATCTCTAAGCATTTGCTTGTCTGTATAGGGTTTTATTTCTCCTTCACTTAAAAAACTTAGTTTGGGTGTACACAAAATTCTGGGTTGAAAATTCTCTTCTTTTTTTTTTTTTTTTTTTTTTGAGACGGAGTCTCGCTCTGTCGCCCAGGCTGGAGTGCAGTGGCTGGATCTCAGCTCACTGCAAGCTCCGCTTCCCGGGTTTACGCCATTCTCCTGCCTCAGCCTCCCGAGTAGCTGGGACTACAGGCGCCCGCCACCTCGCCCGGCTAGTTTTTTTTTTTGTATTTTTAGTAGAGACGGGGTTTCACCATGTTAGCCAGGATGGTCTTGATCTCCTGACCTTGTGATCCGCCCATCTCGGCCTCCCAAAGTGCTGGGATTACAGGCTTGAGCCACCGCGCCCGGCAGAAAATTCTCTTCTTTAAGAATGTTGAATATTGGCCCCCACTCTCTTCTGTCTTGGAGAGTTTCTGCCGAGAGATCTGCTGTTAGTCTGATGGGCTTCCCTTTGTGGGTAACCCAACCTTTCTCTCTGGCTGCCCTTAACGTTTTTTCCTTCATTTCAACTTTGGTGAATCTGACAATTATGTATCTTGGAGTTGCTCTTCTTGGGGAGTATCTTTGTGGCGTTCTCTGTATTTCCTGAATTTGAATGTTGGCTGCCTTACTAGGTTGGGGAAGTTCTCCTGGATGATATCCTGCAGAGTGTTTTCCAACTTGGTTCCATTTTCCCCCTCACTTTCAGGCACACCAATCAGACGTAGATTTGGTCTTTTCACATAATACCATATTTCTTGGAGGCTTTGTTCATTTATTTTTACTCTTTTTTCTCTACACTTCTCTTCTCAGTTCATTTCATTCATTTGATCTTCAATCACTGATACTCTTACTTCTAGTTGATCGAGTTGGTTACTGAAGCTTGTGCATTTGTCACGTAGTTCTCGTGTCATGGTTTTCATCTCTATTAGTTCTTTTAAAGTTTCTGCATTGATTATTCTAGTTATCCACTCATCCATTCTTTCTTCAAGATTTTTAGTTTTTTGCGCTGGTTATGTAGTTTCTTCTTTAGCTCTGAGAAGTCTGATTGACTGAAGCCTTCTTCTCTCAACTCATCAAAGTCATTCTCCGTTCAGCTTTTTTCCGTTGCTGGTGATGAGCTGCGTTCCTTTGGAGGGGGAGATGTGCTCTGATTTTTTGAATTTTCAGTTTTTCTGAACTGCTTTTTCCTCATCTTTGTGGTTTTATCTGCCTTTGGTCTTTGATGATGGTGACGTACTGATGGGGTTTTGGTGTGGGTGTCCTTTCTGTTTGTTAGTTTTCCTTCTAAGAGTCACAACCCTCAGCTGCAGGTCTGTTGGAGTTTGCTTGAGGTCCACTCCAGACCCTGTTTGCCTGGGTATCAGCAGTGGAGGCTGCAGAAGATAGAATATTGCTGAACAGCAAGTGTTGCTGTCTGATTCTTGCTCTGGAAGCTTCGTCTCAGGGGTGTAGCCAGCTGTGTGAGGTGTGAAGTGTTGGTCTGCACCTAGTGGGGGATGTCTCCCAGTTAGGCTATTCAGGGGTCAGGGACCCACTTGAGCAGGCAGTCTGTCTGTTCTCAGATCTCAACCTTTGTGCTGGGAGAACCACTGCTCTCTTCAAAGCTGTCAGACAGGGACTTTTACATCTGCAGAGGTTTCTGCTGCTTTTTGTTTAGCTATGCCCTGTCCCCGGAGGTGGAGTCTACAGAGGCAGGCAGGCCTCCTTGAGCTGCGGGGGGCTCCACCCAATTTGAGCTTCCTGGCAGCTTTTTCCTGGATGTCATCTTCTTCCCATGTAAGGCTGTTTCATCTACAGTGAAAATCTGTTTAGTGGGTTCATCTTTATTGATTATTAGGCTAGATCTTCTGGATAGCTTGCTACAGCTTCTCCATCAGCACTTGCTGCTTCACCTTGCACTTTTACATGATAGAGACAGCTTATTTCCTTAAGCCTCATGAAACACCTCTGCCTAGCTTCAAACTTTTCTTCTGCAGCTTTCCAACCTCTCTTAGCCTTTATAGAACTGAAGAGAGTTAAGGCCTTCCTCTGGATTAGGCTTTGGCTTAAGGGAATGTTGTGATGGGTTTGATCTTCTATCCAGACCACTCAAACTTTCCCTGTATCAACAATAAAGCTGTTTTGCTTTTTTTTTTTTTTTTTTTAATCGTTCGTGTGTTCACTGGAGTAACACTTCTAATTTCCTTCAAGAACTCTTCCTTTGCATTCACAACTTGGCTAACTGATGCAAGAGGCTTAGCTTTTGGCCTGTCTCAGCTTTTGACATGCCCCCTTCCTCATTAAGCTTAATTGTTTCTAGCTTTTAAAGTAAGAGATGTATGACTCCTCCTTTCATTTGAACACTTCGAGGCCACTGTAGGGTTATTAATTGGCCTAATTTCAATATCATTGTGTTGCAGGAAATAAGGAGGCCTGAGGAAAGGGAGAGAGACAGAGAAACGGCCACTCAATGGAGCAGTCAGAACATACACTACTTTTTACTGTAATAAAGCGAAACAATAAAATGAGGTATGCCTGTATTTAAACAATACTTTGATATCTAATCTGAAAACATATTATATCCCTGAATTCATAGTGCATAGCACAGTGCCTGGAACACAAAAAGCACTTAATAAATGTTTGTTAGATAAATGAATAATTGTTCAAAGTTCGTTTCTTTTCTCCTTTATACTCTCCCCAACTTCCTCTAAGTAAAAATTAAAACTTTTTGTTTTAATGCTTAGGTATTACTCCTTTCAAAAGTCAAAATTACAACAAATTTAGTTTAAAGATCTTAATTGACTTTTCATGTGTGTGTGATTCATCCTGTAAAACCAAACTTCTTTGCTCCAGTGAGCTGAGTAAAGGAGTTTGGCTTTATAGAGAGAAATAAGCTGAGGAGCCTTGGCATGATGACTCACACCTGTAATTCCAGCACTTTGGGAGGCCAAAGAGGGTGGTCAGGAGTTTGAGACCAGCCAGGTCAACATGGCAAAACCCTGTCTCTACTAAAGACACAAAAATTAGCTGGGCATGTGCCTGTAATCCCAGCTACTTGGGAGGCTGAAGCAGGAGAATCGCTTGAACCTGAGAAATGGAGGTTGCAGTGAGTTGAGATCATGCACTCTAGCCTGAGCGACAGAGTGATATTTTGTCTCCAAAAAAAAAAAAAAAAAAAAAAAGAAAAGAAAAGAAAAGAAATGGGCTGAGGAAAGCAGAAACAGAACGAAAAAAACAAAAAGCAGATTGGTCATTTCAAAGCTACTTTCCCTGTAAAGGTTAAAGCAGGAGGGACTTTATCAAGCCAGATAAAACTGCACTATTTGGGAATTTGCCTATTAACTCCTGCTATCTTGAAGTGTCACATAAACAACTTAGTTTCAGTTTGTTGGTATGGAACTTCAGGACAAGTAACTCCATTTTGATTTGGTCTGTTGAGCCCAAAGAGATATAATTGTATTGAACAATTCCCCTCTTTTTGTCAGGGTCTCTCATAGGTGAGAGTGTGACCAAGACTTAGGGCATCAATACAATCCAACAGTCACCATCATTTTGGGGTGCACTCTCCATACATCATTCATGGGTTACATTGTCTTTCTTATCATGTGTTTCTTTTTTTTTTTTTTTTTTTTTTTTTGAGACGGAGTCTCACTCTGTCGCCCAGGCTGAAATGCAGTGGCTGGATCTCAGCTCACTGCAAGCTCCGCCTCCCGGTTTTACGCCATTCTCCTGCCTCAGCCTCCCAAGTAGCTGGGACTACAGGCGCCCACCACCTCGCCTGGCTAGTTTTTTGTATTTTTTAGTAGAGATGGGGTTTCACCGGGTTAGCCAGGATGGTCTCGATCTCCTGACCTTGTGATCCGCCCGTCTTGGCCTCCCAAAGTGCTGGGATTACAGGCTTGAGCCACCGCGCCCGGCTATCATGTGTTTCTTTAAGTTTTCTTCATTCCAGCCCAAAAGACCATTTAGCATTCAGCAGATGGCTGCATGTAGATATTTAAGACTTTTTGAGAGGATACTGTGTACCAGGAAGACTAATATTGTGACCATCAGGAGGATAATACCAAAAATTTGGAGTATGCTTCTTACCCAGGGTCTCCATGAACTAAAGCAACTAAAATCAAACATATCTAAGAATGAGCTAGATGATGAGTCTGCCTGTTTTAACCAAGTAGATGTTAATTTTTAATAACTGAGTCTCTACAATACTTGATATATTTACCTATGTGCAATGAGAAGTATCAGCAACTACACAGACTCCTTCCTGTTCAGCTAGTAGGTAATCTAGCATCCCATGACTGGGATAAATTAAGGCAAGAAGTGAGAACAAGTGGATCTAGAAGTCTTTTTTACAAAAATATGGAATGCTTCAAGAATTTGCATGTCATCCTTGTACAGGGGCCATGCTAATCTTCTCTGTATTGTTCTAATTGTTTTAGTATATGTGCTACTGAAGCTGAGCACTAGAAGTCTTACTTTATAAAACAGATCATGAGACTGGGCACAGTGGCTCACACCTGTAATCCCAGCACTTTGGGAGGTTGAGGTGGATGGATCACCTGAGGTCGCGAGTTCAAGACCAGCCTGGCCAACATGGTGAAACACTGTTTCTACTAAAAATACAAAAAATTAGCCAGGCGTGGTGGCAGGTGCCTGTAGTCCCAGTTACTTGGGAGTCTGAGGCAGGAGAATCACTTGAGCCTGAGAGGCAAAGGTTGTAGTGAGTCGAGATGTTGGCTAGGCTGGTCTTGAACCCCTAACCTCAAGTGATCTGCCTATCTCAGCCTCCCAGAGTGTTGAGATTACAGGTGTAAGCCACCAGGCCCAGTCCAGCTTCTCATCTTGATTTGCAGTTTGATTGTCTCTGGTTATGGCATCATGCATTTTGGTGAAATCTCTTTTTGGCCCACAGATCAGTAATAAGACTTGTCCTTTAAAATTTACATTGAGTTGTCCAGCTTCTGCTTGTAGGGCTTCGGGAACAGAGTAGTTCTCATTTTTAGTTGGAGAGTTGTAGCCACATATTGGAGGAAACTAGAATAATTCAGAATCTAGTTTAGTCTACAGGTAGATGATAAAAACTTGAGAACAAGGAACAGGGATACACTGTAATAACAGATATACTATAGCTTTCCTTGGAAACATAGTTTTTCTCTCAATAGCAGTGGTCTCCAACCTTTTTGTGGAAGACAATTTTTCCATAGAACAGGGTGGGGGTGGAGGGGATAGTTTTGGAATTAAACTTTCACCTCAGATCATCAAGCATTAGATTTTCATGAGAAGCAAGAAACCTAGATCCCTCACATATGAAGTTCACAATAGGGTTCCCACTTCTATGAGAATTTTTTGTTTTTGTTTTTGAGATGGAGCCTCACTCTGTCACCCAGGCTGGAGTGCAGTGACTTGATCTTGGCTCACTGCAACTTCTGCCTCCAGGGTTCAAGGGAATACTGCCTCAGTCTCCTAAGTATCTGGGATTATAGGTGTGTGCCACCACACCTGGCTAATTTTTGTATTTTTAGTAGAGATGGGGCTTCACCATGTTGGCAAAGTTGGTCTTGAACCCCTGACCTCAATCCCCCCAGCTTGGCCTCCCAAAGTGCTGGGATTATAGGCATGAGCCACCAAGCCTGGCCTCCTATGAGACTTTAATGCTGCTGATGGTCTGATGGAAGCAGAGCTCAGGTGGTAATACTTGCTCGTCTGCTGCTCACCTCCTGCTGTGTGGCCCGGTTCCTAACAGGGGAGCCAGGGATTGAGGACCCCTGCTCTACAGTCACCCCCATTTCTACCAAAGATAATCAGAGTAAAAGTACTTTGTTTGCAAAATAAGCTTAGTCTCATCAAACTTGGGCTGTTTATTTATATAAGTACAGCAAGAATAACAATTGACCACATAGGCTCTATTAAATGTTGCTTTGCTGGAACTTTTAATAGAAAATCAAATCCATTGGCTTGGATTATTAACAACCTCTTGAGGCCATGAAGCCAAACCAAAGCATACTTCAGACTTTGTCTACAGTACCTATAGATTCATTCTATGCACTTGTCAAATATGGTATCCCAGTGAAAAAATATAACTAATATTTCCAATTTTATCCTGAGAAAACAGAGCAGATTCTTACTGAAATTAACTAGGAAAATAACTATATTGCCATGAAAATAAAAATTTTCATGAATATTTCTAAATTCTGGAGGGATCAGGTAGGTACTGAAAGTAAATGTTTCAATTTTTGTTCACAAAAGCATACTTTGCCAAATTGCTGTAAGTTACAGGTAGCTTAAAAGAGTTGTCTTAAATCTGAAAAACAAAATATTTAAAAACCTGCAATATGGCCGGGCGCAGTGGCTCACACCTGTAATCCCAGCACTTTGGGAGGCCAAAGCAGGTGGATCATGAGGTCAAGAGATTGAGACCATCCTGCCCAACATGGTGAAACCCAGTCTCTACTAAAAATACAAAAAATTAGTTGGGCATGGTGGCATGCGCCTATAGTCCCAGCTACTCAGGAGGCTGAGGCAGGAGAATCACTTGAACCTGGGAGGCAGAGGTGGCAGTGAGCCGAGATCGTGCCACTCTACTCCATCCAGCCTGGCAGCAGAGCGAGACTCTGTCTCAAAAACAAGCAAACAAACAAACAAAAAACCTGCAATATTTCAAATAAAAATGCTGTAAAAACCCATAATTCTTCTTCATCAGTTTATTTAATCCCATGTAATTAATTTTTGCTCTGCTTGATCTTGGTTAGCAGCTCACGAACCCATCAGTTTCTTCATTAGAGTTCTGGAAATTTCTACCTAGTTCAGTGGTATGATCTTAAAGTTATCAGAAACCTACATTTATTTGTCAGAGTCCTCTCTATCCTTCTGTTAAAAGAAAAAGCCGAATTAAATTTAAAGGAGTTTAATTGAGCAATGAATGATTTGCGAATCAGACAACCCCCAGAATCACAGCAGATTCAAAGAAACTCCAATGGTGTCTCGTGGTCAGAAGAAATTTATAGACAAAAAAAAGGAAGTGACGTACAGAAACTGGAAGTGAGGCTCAGAAAAAGCTGAATTAGTTACAGCTTGGCATTTGCCTTATTTGAATATAGTCTGAACACTCAGCAGTGTATGAATGGTTGAAGTATAGCTGTACTGGCATTGGCTAAGACTCAGCTATTGTTATAGGCACTATTGTTATAACTTCTAAGTTAGGTTTTCAATTTTGTTTACTTATTAAGTTAGGTTGCAGTTCATCCACAAGGACTCAAATATGGAAGTACGGAGTCCTTCTCATTTTGTTTTCCTTAACACTTCCCATGAATCTTCGGAGTTTCCCTCCGTCGCCCAGGCTGGAGTGCAGTGGCATGATCTTGGCTCACTGCAACCTCCATCTCCCGGGCTCAAGCAATTTTCCTGCCTTAACTTCTCAAGTAGCTGGGATTATGGGCACACACCACCATGTCTGGCTAATTTTTGTATTTTTAGTAGAGACAGGGTTTCACCATGTTGGCCAGGCTGGTCTTGAACTTGTGACCTCAAGTGATCCACCTGCCTTGGCCTCCCAAAGTGTTGGGATTACAGGCGTGAGCCACTGCACCGGGCCACACTTCCCATGAATCTTCTTGAAGACACAACACTTTAGGATTACAGTTGTTTGCAAAAAGCTCTCAGACGGGCTGGGCAGGTGGCTCATGCCTGTAATCCCAGCACTTGGGGAGGCCAAGGTGGGCAGACTGCTTGAGCCTAAGAGTTCGAGACCAGCCTGGGCAACACGGTGAAACCTTATCTCTACAAAAAAAAAAAAAATTAGCTGGGCGTAGTGGTGCACACCTGTAGTCCTAGCTACTCAGAGGATCCCTTGAGCCAGGGAGGTGGAGGTTGCAGTGAGCCAAGATCATGATACTGCACTCCAGCCTGGGCAACAGAGTGAGACTCTGCTTCAAAAAAGAAAAAAAAAAGGTTTCAGAACAGCATGAGAATAAGATAATTAACTGTGGACTTAAAATGGCTATGGTTAAAAGTCTGATTCGAGGTCAGGCATGGTGGTTCAGGCCTATAACGCCAGCATTTTTGGAGGCCGAGGTGGGAGGATCACTTGAGGCCAGAGGTTCAAGACCAGCCTAGGCAATATGACAAGATTTTGTGTCTACAAGAAAATTTTTTAAAAATTAGCCAGGTCTGGTGATGTGTGCTTGTAGTCCTAGCTACTTGGGAGGTTGAGGCAAGAGAATTGCTTAAACTTAGGAATTTGAGGTTGCAGTGAGCTACGATTGTACCATTGCGCTCCCACCTGGGTGACAGAAAAAGAACTCGGTTCTAAAAAAAACTGAACATTAAAAAAAATCTGGTGCTTGCAATTAGAATGATACAGAGATGATTAGCATGGTCCCCTCCATAAGGATGACACGCAAATTTGTGAAGCATTCCGTATTTAAAAAAAAAATCGGCCGGGCGCGGTGGCTCAAGCCTGTAATCCCAGCACTTTGGGAGGCCGAGACGGGTGGATCACGAGGTCAGGAGATCGAGACCATCCTGGCTAACGCGGTGAAACCCCGTCTCTATTAAAAAATACAAAAAACTAGCCGGGCGCAGTGGCGGGCGCCTGTAGTCCCAGCTACTCGGGAGGCTGAGGCAGGAGAATGGCGTAAACCCGGGAGGCGGAGCTTGCAGTGAGCTGAGATCCGGCCACTGCACTCCAGCCTGGGTGACAGAGCCAGACTCCGTCTCAAAAAAAAAAAAATCAGGCTGGGCACAGTGGCTCACGCCTATAATTCCAATACTTTGGGAGGCCAAGGCAGGTGGATCACTTGAGGTCAGGAGTTTGAGACCAGCCTGATCAACATGGCGAAATCCTGTCTCTACTAATAACACAAAACTTAGCTGGATGTGGTGGCATGCACGTGTAATCCAAGCTGCTTACTCAGGAGGCTGGGGCAGGAGAATCACTTGAACCCAGGAGGCGGAGATTGCAGTGAGCCAAGATTGTGCCACTGCGCTTTAGCCTGGACAACAGAGGGAGACTCTGTCTTAAAAACAAACAAACAAACAAACAAACAAACAAACAAAAAAACTAGCTGAATGCCAGCATGCCGTATTCTGGATAATAATTTAGTCAGATTGGTGGCTTTTCAATTTTGCTTCTGTTTCTTAACTGGATTACTGAGTTTAGGGTGGAGTCCATTAACAAATAGGTCAGACAAATCATGTTCTATGTCTGGACTCTAACATTGAGAACTCTGAAAAAAAAAAAAAAGCAAAACTGCTTGACCTGAGGGTCTACGCTTTATAAAAAACACTTTTCCTGCTTTCTCTTTGTCTTTGGGGTGTGATAGTAACTAAGCAAAAAGGTTGGCAGTTTCCATTTTTCTTATCAATTAATTACTTAAGTTTTTCACTTGCCTTTTGTAATAAGTCTTTTAAAAGAAGCAAGAAAAAATTTTGAAATCTTTTTAGAAGGTTCTGCATATCCATAGGCATCCCTGGGTGGGTCTAATTCAGGAACTCTCTCTCTCTCTCGTTTTGGAGACAAGGTCTTGCTCTGTAGCCCAGTCTAGAGTGCAGTGGCGTGCGATCAGAATTCACTGCAGCCTCAAACTCCTGGACTCAAGAGATCCTCCCGTCGCAGCCTCCCAAGTAGCTAGTAACTACAGGGGTATGTCACCATGCCCAGCTAATTTTTCAAAGTTTTTATAGAAATGTGGTCTATGTTGCTCAGGTTGGTCTTGAACTCCTGGGCCCAAGTAATTATCCCTCTTTGGCCTCACAAAGTGCTGAGATTACAGGTTAGAGCTACTATGCCCAGCAGGAAACCTAATTTTTTTTTTTTTTTTTGAGACGGAGTCTCACTCTGTTGCCCAGGCTGAAGTGCAGTGGCATCTCGGTCCACTGCAAGCTCTACCTCCCAGGTTCACACCATTCTCCTGCCTCAGCCTCCCGAGTAGCTGGGACCACAGGCACCTGCCACCACACCCAGCTAATGTTTTTGTAGAGATTTTTTTTAGTAGAGATGGGGTTTCACTGTGTTAGCCAGGATGTTCTCGATCTCCTGACCTTGTGATCCACCCTCCTCAGCCTCCCAAAGTGCTGGGATTACAGGCGTGAGCCACCACGCCCAGTCAGGAACCCTCATTTTTAAATGCACTTCCTTTTCTTTTTTTGACACAGGGTCTCCTTCTGTAGCCCAGGCTGGAGTGCAGTGGCATTATCTTAGCTCACTGCAACCTCCGCCTCCTGAGTTCAAGCAATCCTCCCACCTCAGCCCTCCGACTAGCTGGGACTACAGGTGCCCACCACCACACCTGGCTAATTTTTGAAATTTTTGTAGAAACAGGGTTTCACTGTGTTGCCCAGACTGGTCTCAAACTCCTGAGCTCAAGCAATCCACCCGCCTCAGCCTCCCAAAGTGCTGGGATTACAGGCATGAGCCACCATACCTGGTCTAAACGCACTTCTTAAAGTTGGCGTGTTGGCTCATGCCTGTAATCTCAGCACTTTGGGAAGCCGAGACGGGCAGATCACTTGAGGTCAGGAGTTTGAGACCAGCTTGGCCAACATGGTGAAACCCCATCTCTACTAAAAATACAAAATTAGCCGAGTGTGGTGGAGAACGCCTATAATCCCAGCTACTCCGGAGGTTGAAGCATGATAATTGCTTGAACCCAGGAGGCGGAGGTTGCAGTGAGTCAAGATCGCGCCACTGCCCTCCAGCCTGGGTGACAGAGTGAGACTCTATCTCAAAAAGAAAAAAAAAGTCAAGTCTCAACTGGAATGGTCCACATAATGACCATTGTAATTTCAAGTAATCTTTAGTAAGATTTCACTGATTTCACCACCTTTATAAGTATTTTCAGCTACTGGGGCCTTATACTTATACAAGTAAAAGGCAGGTGTAGCTGGAAGGTGGAATATTCATTTCTTCAGAAATTAAGAATCTGGCCGGGTGCGATGGCTCACACCTGTAATCCTAGCACTTTGGGAGGCCAAGGTAGGTGGATCACCTGAGTCAGGAGTTCAAGACCAGCCTGGTCAACATAGTGAAACTTGGTCTCTACTAAAAATACAAAAATCAGCTGGGCATGGTGGTGCACACCTGTAGTCCCAGCTACTCGGGAGGCTGAAGCTGGGCTCAAGCGATCCTTCTGCCTTTGCCTCTGAGTGCCTGGGATTACAGGTGTGTGCCATTAAGTCTGGCTTAAGAGCTACAGGTTTTTGGTTTGTTTTGTTTTGTTGGTTTTGTTTATTGTTTAGTTGTTTACCTTACTCATGGACTCAGGTAACAAGGAGCTGCATTTTAAGACAGTGTTGTTCTAAGTGGTTATTCCTGCAGGAGGCATGAATTCTGCCTTTTGGAATCTGCTGGAATTTTAATTCTATCCTTTTTGTAATGTTTTCTTGCTTGCTTAGGTAGGAGAAAAAATCACTAGGTAAGTTGGTCAAGGGGATCTCAGAGCCAAAGCCACCATTTAACTAGTGGGCACAGTTCAGGTACTTAAGAGCTATTAGAGTGCTGGCCACTAAAAAATGAGACTCCCTGTTAGAATAAACTAGACGTGAAACAAGGTAGCACTTGCCATCCTCAATAAAATGTTTATGCAGTGAGGTACACTGTGAAATAATTATACCACCCAACCCCATGATGTTTCCCTCTTAGGCTTTTTTCCCCCCCCACCACCTTGAGATGGAGTCTCACTCTGTAACCCAAGCTGGAGTGCAGTGGTGCAATCTCGGCTCACTGCAACCTCCGCCTCCGGGATTCAAGCGATTCTCGCCTCAGCCTCCTGAGTAGCTGGGACTACAGGTGGCGCCATCATGCCTGGCTAATTTTTTTTGTATTTTTAGTAGAGATGGGGTTTCACCATGTTGCCCTGGGTGTTCTTGAACTCCTGAGCTCAGGCAATCAACCTGCCTTGGCCTCCCAAAGTGCTGGGATTGCAGATGTGAGCCATCATGCCTGGCCCCCACTTAGGCTTTTGTCTTGACTTTGAGAGATCCAAGAGTCAATGTAAAAATGAGATCCTTAATTTTTTTTTTTTTTTTTTTTTTTTTTTTTTTTTTTTTGAGACAGTCTCTCTCTCTGTCACCCAGGCTAGAGTACAGCGGCGCCATCTCGGCTCACTGCAACCTCTGCCTCCCGGGTTCAAGTTATTCTTTTGCCTCAGCCTCCCAAGTAGCTAGGATTACAGGCGTACACCACCATGCCCAGCTAATTTTTGTATTTTAGTAGAGATGGGGTTTCACCACATTGGCCAGGCTGGTTTTCAACTCCTGACCTCAAGTGATCTGCCTACCTCGGCCTCCCAAAGTGCTGGGATTACAGGCATGAGCCACCGCACGTGCCTTTTACAATTTTTTTTTTTTTTTTAGACAGAATTTCGTTCTTGTCGCCTAGGTTGGAATGCATTGGCACGATCTCAGCTCACGGCAACCTCTGCCTCCTGGGTTCAAGCAATTCTCCTGCCTCAGCCTCCTGAGTAGCTGGGATTACAGGCATGCGCCACCATGCCCAGCTAATTTTGTATTTTTAGTAGAGATGGGGTTTCTCCATGTTGGTAAGGCTGATCTCGAACTCCAGACCTCAGGTGATCCACCCACCTTGGCCTCCCAAAGTGCTGGGATTACTGGCGTGAGCCACCGCGCCCAGCCTCGCCTTTTACAAATCCTTTTTTTTTTTTTTTTTTGAGACGGAGTCTCGCTCTGTCCCCCAGGCTGGAGTGCAGTGGCGCGATCTCGGCTCACTGCAAGCTCCGCCTCCTGGGTTCACGCCATTCTCCTGCTCCTGCCTCAGCCTCCTGAGTAGCTGGGACTACAGGGGCCCACCACCGCGCCTGGCTAAGTTTTTGTATTTTTAGCAGAAACAGGGTTTCACCGTGGTCTGGATCTCCTGACCTTGTGATCCGCCCGCCTCGGCCTCCCAAAGTGCTGGGATTACAGGCGTGAGCCACCGCGCCCGGCCCATACAAATCTTAATTGACTTATTTTCTATTCTAGAATAGAAACATCTCATTCTATAAAGTAGAGTGAGTGTTTTGATAAGCTGAGCAGAGGAGGCTGGGTTTGTAGATAGAAAAGGGCCAAGGAAAGTAAAAACAGAGAACACAAAGCAGATTGGTTGTTTCAGGTGTTTTCCCTATAAAGGTGAAAGCAGAGGGGACTTCCTTATCCTGCCAGCTACCACGGGTCTGTTCGAGGATTTGGCCTTTATCTGTCTCTCCTGATTACTCAGAAGGTCAAATAAACTTAGTTTCAACTTGGTCTTGTGGAAAGTGAGTTAACTTCATTTTGATTTGGTCTTTTGGGCCTAGTAGAAGAGCTCAGTCCAAACCAATGACCTCTTATAGTTTAATTTTATTTATTTATTTACTTTTGAGACAGGGTCTCTGTCATGAGGTTGGCAGGTGTTACCTTGGAGTGCTGGAGTGCAGTGGTGCGATATCGGCTCACTGAAGCCTCAACCTTGTGGACTCCGGTTTTAGGGTTAGTTTGTGCTGCGAGAGAGTGTATGACTTTTTGGGACCACAGGCAGGTGCCACCACGCCCAGCTACTTTTTTGTGTTTTTAGTAGATACGGGATGTTGCCAGGTTGCCCAGGCTGCCTCTTATTATTTACCCTCCTGATTATAAAGTACAGAATTTCTATCTAAGTTTCCAATCCACTCAGATTTTTATGTTATAGATGACGACTGCTGCTATTAAGAAAAGGAGGGCAAGAGTAAATATAGGCAGAGTCTCTAATACATCAGCAACCTGTTATTTGTAGTGATGATCTGTTAGGAAGGGCTAACCCATTTTTCTTCTTAAAAGGGAGGCTTACGAAAAGAAAAATAGGCCAGGCGTGGTGGTTCATGCCTGTAATCCCAAGCACTTTGGGAGGCTGAGGCAGGAGGATTACTTGAACCCGGGAGGTCAACGCTACAGTGAGTCATATTCCCACCACTGCACCCCAGCAAGGGCAAAAAAGCAAAACCCTATCTCTAAATAAATAAATAACTCTAGGATTCCCAAATCTTGCAGATGAAGAAACCTCCTTCTCTTTTTTGGCTGGGGCGTGGAAGACTAGCCTGTTCTTTGTTTTCCTTGTGAAGTTACAGGGTTACTGACAAACAAAATTACTGTTCAGGGAAGAGATATCCAGTGGCTTCTATGTCCAAGCCCATTCCTAGGAACCACAGTTCCAGAGGGGCCTCAACCCCTGAGGCCTCAATTGGCCCCTTTCCAGGTATCCAAGAACAAATCACAAAGTAGTAGTGGGGAACAAAAACCAGCCTCACCTCAGCACCTGCTCTTACCCCAAAGGGAGGTGAGGGCTGGTGGCATGAGTGGGGCCCGGGCCTAGTCTCTAGCCAGAGGATGTGGGGACCTCTCTCTTGGGGGCCTGCCCTTCCCACACCCCCTCTCCCAGCGAGGCTGTCTTGGACATTTTTGGGACTCCTCTGAGGGATCATGGTTCCTGCTCTGGGCTTTGCTTTTGTCATTTTAACACTAAGGCATCCCAGCCTCCCTTCCTGGAAGATGGAGTATTTGCACTGCTGCCTTTTCTTTTGTCCCTGTTTTTGTACAAAAATGACAATACTCTCTGTTGGACTGTATTTTAACCCAAAAGAGAAAACTGAGCCCCCTTCTCTTTGATACTGCAGGTTCATAGAGCCAAGTCTATCAATTTTTTTCTTGTTCTTTGTTTTTTGGTTGGGGAAAGGGTTTTCTAAGAAATACTGAACTTTCCTTACCTAAAAGTAGTACAGGTTAAACAAGTCAAACTTTAAATGTAATACCCATTGCTTTAAAATATTCTAGCAAAGAAAATAAGGTTTGGAAGATGGTGGCAGGGGATAGATGAAACAAGATTGAAAAGTGTTCACAATTTATGAAGTTCTGGAAATTCATTCTGTTCTTCTGTTTGATATTTTCCACAGTAAGAAGTTTTTAAAAATACTAGCTTTCTCTTATTTTTTACTCTAACAACTTCCTTTTGCTTGTCTCTGACAGGTCCTGGTCTCAGGAGGAGGAAAGCTACACAACCAGTCTCTGTGTGTGTGTGTGTGTGCAAATCTCTGTGTTCCCTTGTGATACAGTTTCATTAGGGGAGGATTCACCTTTGTTATGCGCTTGATCAGTACATAATAAATATATATGTTTTATTTTTTTAGTGACAGGGTTTCACTCTGTCACCCAGGCTGGAGTTCAGTGGTGGCAATCATAGCTTACTGCAGCCTCCACCTCCTGGGCTGAAGCAATCGGCCTCCCAAGTAGTTGGGACTACAGGCCCAGGCCATCATGCCCGGCTTTTTTTATTTTTTGTAGAGACGGGGTCTCCCTATGTTGCCCAGGCTGGTCTGCAACTCTTGGGATCCAGTGATCCTCTCACTTCAGCCTCCCAAAGTGCTGGGATTATAGGCATGAGCCACCACGCCGTGTCTGTATTTCATTTTAAAACAACAAAGAATGCTCTCCTTCCTCACGTATCTCAAATTTGGGGGGTACCAAATCTCTGATATTATCCCAACGATTTTTTTTATAACCAGAGTATCACAATTCCTTTCAGAAAGGGTTCTTTAGCCGTTCACACCACGGGTTTCGGTGGCACATCTTGGGGTGGCACAGACCTGTGCTATAGGTCTCGGCTCTACCCAGAGCAGGATGGCCCTCCTTTTTTTTTTTTTTTAGATGGCGTCTCAGTATGTCGCCCAGGCTGGAGAGAAGTAGCATGATCTCGGCTCACTGCAACTTCCGCCTCCCGGGTTCAAGTGATTCTCCTGCCTCAGCCACCTGAGTAGCTGGGATTACAGGAGCCCGCCACCACACCCGGGTAATTTTTGCATTTTTAGTAGCGACACAGTTTCACCATGTTGGCCAGGCTGGTCTTGAACTCCTGACCTCAGGTGATCCGCTCTCCCTCCGTCGGCCTCCTAAAGTGCTGGGATTACTGGCGTGAACCACCACACCCGGCCTAACTTTTTGTATTTTAGTAGAGACGGGGTTTCACAGTGATGCCTAGGTTGGTCTCAAACTCCTGAGCTCAGGAAATCCGCCCACCTCGGCCTCCCAAAGTGCTAGGATTACAGGAATGAGCCACTGTGCCCGGCCCCAAGCCTCACTTTCTTTGGGCCTCAGTTTACCCCGCCTGAAAAAAGAGCAGATCGACTGCACCCCCTTCCCGGGGCCCCTCCCAAGCTATGGGCAGCCCCGCCCTAAGGGCGGAGACTGGGCGGAGCGTCGCGCTCTCCTCCGCCTGTTTCGACTCACCGCTGCCCCCTGTGCCCGCGGCGCATGTTCCCGGCACCCCCACCCCCAACCGGCCCTGGATTCCACTTCCGCTCCACTCGCGCTGCAGCCGCAGCTGCCTACAGGCCCCACGCCGCCTCCGGAGTCCATGGCCGGCACGCGCTGGGTACTCGGGGCGCTGCTCCGGGGCTGCGGCTGTAACTGCAGCAGCTGCCGGCGCACTGGCGCCGCCTGCCTGCCCTTCTACTCTGCCGCTGGCTCTATCCCGTCTGGCGTCTCGGGCCGCCGCCGCCTCCTGCTGCTGCTTGGGGCCGCCGCGGCCGCTGCCTCCCAGACGCGTGGCCTCCAGACCGGGCCTGTGCCTCCCGGGAGGCTGGCGGGGCCTTCCCCTGTGGCCACCTCTGCCGCGGCGGCGGCCGCCGCGGCCTACCCTGCCCTCCGTGCCCCTCTGCTGCCGCAGTCGCTGGCGGCGGCCGCGGGCCCGACGCGTAGCTACAGCCAGGTACGTGGGCGCCGCTAGGGACCTGGCGCTAGACCCCTCCCGGGCTGCGCGCACGCGCCCCCGCGCCCCTCCGTGTGCACTTCGCTGGCGCGCCCGGGGATCCGCGACTCGCGCCGCACACCCTCCCCCGTCCGCCCTGTGCTCCTATTGGGCCCCGGAACAAGGGAAGCTCTCCTAGGCGTCGGGTTTTCTCCTTGATTTGTTCTCCCCTCGATTTTGGGTCTGTTGGGCAGTTTAAGTGTGGCTGGGGTGAATGTTGAGGCCTTGTTCCCCGCCGGGCCCATGGTAGGTTTCGTGAGGCTGCTGACGCGCCCACCTCGGATCCCTTTTGCTTTCCACCAGCAGGTTGTGAAGTTGCGAGGCCGGAGCCCGCCGAGGGTTGGGGGTTTCCGTGCAGCGTGAGCGCTAGGCCTGGGCGGCCCTCGGCGCCTCTCGGTGGGCCGCGGCTGAGAAGGTGCGCGCACACAGTTGCGTGGGCTGGCTTGTAGGGAAGGAACCTGTCCCCATCGCGCCCTTCCCTGTCCTGTCCCCAGGGAAAGACGAGCTGTCCCGGTTTACTGAAGGTCACCTCTGCAACTCCACTCGTACAGAAGGTCTTTTAGGACTGTGTGTCGCCTCGTCTGGGAAAGCAGTTTGGAGGTTTAGCTGTTGGTGGGAGGGGGTGAAGGGGAGGGAGCGTTGAGGGTTGAGGACACAATTTGGGGTCCCAGGAATGAATTTACAATGTTTTCCTTTCCATTTTTTCTTTATTTTTTAGAAAAGTCGGTATGTACTTAACTCAGATTGCAAATATTTTGTGTCTTGTAGATGAACCTTTCTCTTATTGTTATGTGGCATCTGGGAAGTGTCTGCACACTTTTTAACTACCCAGCCCCTGATTCTTTGGGTCATATTTATCTGAATTCAATTTGTGCTTCTCCTTTAACTTAGGGAGACTGGGAGGCTCATCAGCATGGCTGCTGCGTGCCAGCGGCTGAGCTAATTGATTAGAATCCTGGCCCAATACTTTCCGCTGCCTTTTTCTGTGAAAGCTTGTGATGCTTATGGAATTCTGGAAAAATAGGGAAAGTTGTCTACAAAAACCACAACAAAACAATCTCTAATGAACCTTTGTGAGCTAGCTTCTCTTTTTTTTTTCTGTGAAATTGAGGCAGTGGTATCTGTAGAGCATCTGTGTGTTAGACACTGCTTACATTTATTCCTTAAAACTAAACATTAAGCCTTCATGAAAATTATAGATAGGGCCGGGCGCGGCACTTTGGGAGGCTGCGGCGAGTGGATCACCTGAGGTCAGGAGTTCGATACCAGCCTGACCAACATGGTGAAACTCCATCTCTACTAAAAAACGCAAAAAAGCCGGGCATGGTGGCAGGCGCCTGTAATCCCAGCTACTCGGGAGGCTGATTGCGCCGTTGCACTCTAGTCTGGCCGACAAGAGCGTAACTCCGTCTCAAAAAAAAAAAAAAAATGATTGATAGTACAAAGATATCTCTGTCCTTAGTCCAGTAGAGTGCAGTCTTTTTTTCTTTTTTTTTTTTTGAGACGGAGTCTTGATCTGTAGCCCAGGCTGGAGTGAAATGCCGAGATCTCAGCTCACTGAAACCTCCAGCCCCCCGGGTTCAAGCGATTCTCCTGCCTCAGCCTCCCGAGTAGCTGGGATTACAGGTATACGCCACTACACCCGGCTAATTTTTTGTATTTTTAGTGGAGATGGGGTTTCACCATGTTGGCCAGGCTGGTCTTGAACTCCTGACCTCGTGATTCGCCCACCTTGGCCTCCTAAAGTGCTGGGATTACAGGCGTTAGCCACCGCACCTAGCCCAGTAGAGTGCAAGTCTTAAAGCCTGAGTTGTCTTCTTAGGTTATGGTTGTAGTGCTTGGTGGATTCTTACTAAATTCCAGTTTTACTTAATCCGATAAAAGAGACTTTACAAGTCTTTAGCCTCACAATGCTGCTGTTGCCTTTAAGATCTTTCCCTTAATCACTTGATCTGGCATACCAGCTGACAGAGGAATCTTCCCAAGGCATCCTATCTTGTTGATTTACACAGTCCTCAGTGTCTTTTGTTAAATTCCCTTTGCCTACCAAGCGAAGAACACACATTGAGCTCCACACTCAAGGCCCTCTGCTCTATGGTACCAGCTTCCTTTTGCCAGGTCACCTTCTTTGGCTCCTAATTTAAACGGAATTAATTGAAATTAATTGCTGTTTTTCAAATGGTCCTTTGGTCGTACTGCTTCTTTCTCTCACCTTCAAACTGGAATATCCTCTCTTTTATATCCTAACAATTCTGTCCTTCCTTCAAGGCCGATCTCATGTCACGTCCTGATTCTTCTGTTAGTCCTCTGATTTGAATTCCTGTAGTATTTTGTATATTAATTATAGCACTCAGCGTCTCATCTTGTATGCTTGTCGTATTCTAGATAGCTATTTCAGATGAGGGCAAACACTGTGTGTAGGGGCAATCAAATATTTGTCAAATTGTTGGGACCTTTCTTGTGTTGCCTTAACTACACTATTGTTAGCTATAATTTGGGGTCCATGAATTTTAAAACAAACCCTGCATGAAATTTATGTCCTGCCAAACCTTTAGGATATACCTGCTTACGGCTTTTGGATGTACAATTTAGGCCAAAACAGGATGGGTTAGATTGGTGAAGTTTACTTTTTGCCTCTGAAATAATATCTAGAATATTAGTTTGTAGAATAAACATTTTCTAACAATTTTTTTTTTTACATTTTTTACCTGTAAATGTAACTATTTTTACAATTCTTCATTTCCCTTGGAAGGAGTCCAAAACTACTTACCTGGAAGACCTTCCACCACCGCCTGAGTATGAATTGGCCCCATCCAAGTTAGAAGAGGAAGTGGATGATGTCTATCTCATTCGAGCTCAAGGACTGCCCTGGTCATGCACTATGGAAGATGTGCTTAACTTTTTCTCAGGTATATTTTATGTATGTTTTATTTATTTATTTTTTTCCCTTATATTGTTTCTCACAAGCAGATAGGTATATTATAAGTATGTGATTTTGTCTGAGTAAAAGGTAGTGCTACAAATCCACATCAGACTACACTGTCAACTTCCTTTTTGATGGTTGGGAACTGTCTCATTCTGGTTGGTTGCATATACCAAGTGATACCATGTGTACTGTTTGCAGTATGTAACAAATTGAAAGACTTTGGGCCAGGGGCAGTGGCTCAGGCCTGTAATCCCAGCACTTTGGGAGGCCAAGGTGGGAGGATAGCTTGAGGCCAGTAATTCCATACCATACTGGGCAACACTGTGAGACTGTCTCAATTTACATATATATAAAGGCTTTGAATGCAACAAAAGTTATTTAATGCTAATATATTAATATATAATTGATATATGTAATTAATATAAACATTAATGAATATATTAACGTTATAATTAGTTAATATATGTAATATAATATATAATTTATTAACTTTTACATATATAACAGGCTCAGGCCTATAATATATATAATTTATATATAGCATACATATAATTTGTATTTTAATATATTAATATATTAATAATTATACATTTATTATATAATTATTAGTGATATGTTAATATTTATATGTAACAAGTTTTATATAATATATAATTATATGTAATTATGTTTAGTTAATACTATATAATTAATATATGATTATATATAAATATATATTATATAATATAATTAATGTTATATATTAATGTATAATATGTAATGTTAAGACTACATAGTATAATGGAATTTTATTTATTTATTGAGACAGAGTCTTGCTCTGTTACCCAGGCTGGAGTGCAGTGGCACAATCTTGGCTTACTGCAAGCTCTGCCTCCTGAGTTCATGACATTCTCCTGTCTCAGCCTCCCTAGTAGCGATCACCACCATGCCTGGTTAATTTTTTGTGTTTTTGGTAGAGACGGGGTTTCACCGTGTTAGCCAGGATGATCTCGATCTCCTGACCTCGTGATCTCATGATCTGCCTGTCTCCCTAAGTGCTAGGATTACAGGCCTGAGCCACTGCGCCTGGCTGGTATGATGGAATATTATGCAGCCATAACAAAGAACGAGATTATATCCTTTGCAGCAATGTGGGTGGTGCTGGAAACCATTATCCTAAGCAGACTAACATGGAACATTAAACTAAATACTGTATATTTTCACTTACAAGTGGGAGCTAAACAATGAGAACACATGGACACAAAGGGGAACAACACACCAGGGCCAACTTGAGGGTGGGGGAGAGGATTAAAAAATACCTATCGGGGCCAGGTGCAGTGGCTCACGCCTGTAATCCCAGCACTTTGGAAGGCCGAGGCAGGCGGATCACGAGGGCAGGAGATCGAGACCATCCTGGCTAACACGGTGAAACCCCATCTTTCCTAAAAATACAAAAAAAATTAGCCAGGCGTGGTGGCACGCTCCCGTAGTCCCAGCTACCCGGGGGGCTGAGGCAGGAGAATCGCTTGAATCCAGGAGGAGGAGGTTGCAGTGAGCTGAGATCACACCACTGCATTCCAGCCTTGGTGACAGAGATAAAGACTCTTCTCAAAAAGAAAAATAAAAGCTATTGGGTACTATGCTTGCTACCTGGGTAACTACATGATCTGTATACCAAGCCTCCTGTAACACATGGTTTACCTGTGTAACAGTCCTGTACATGTACTGAATAAAAGTTAAAAAACAAAATTGCATGGTTTGAAATTATTTTTCTCTGTGGTATTAACATATACATCAAAAAGTCAAGCCTGTCAGTGGAAATATGGAATTAAGAGTGACTATTTATGTAATACAGACATTTAGAATAGAAGGTCACTTAGTATCAAGGAATAAAGTTCTCTTAGTACCATGTTTGGAGAGTTTATGTATCTGGGATTTTTTTTTTAGTTTCTGTATCTGACTATGATTTATTTATTATTATTTTTTGAGATGGAGTCTCGCTCTGTCACCTAGGCTGGAGTGCAGTCTCGCGCAGTCTCGACTCACTGCAACCTCCGCCTCCTGGGTTCAAGCGATTCTCCTGCCTCTGCCTCCTGAGTTGCTGGGACTACAGGCACCTGCCACTATGCCTGGCTAATTTTTGTATTTTTAGTAGAGACAGGGTTTCGCCATGTTGGCCAGGTTGGTCTCAAACGCCTGACCTCAGATGATCCACCACTTTGGCCTCCCAAAGTGCTGGGATTACAGGCATGAGCCACCACGCCTGGCTATTTCATTAATTTTGTTAGCTGCTCCTTGTGGAGCAGGAGTAACTCCTAGGCAGTATGCCCAGAGTGAGCCTGGTCAAACATTTTTTAAAGCCTCTTGGCCACTTACATCTTGGACTTTCCCATTATAAAAAGTATGCAGTATGAAAAGGGCAAAAAGCCTAGGCGTGGTGGCTGATGCCTGTAATCCCAGCACTTTGGGAGGCTAAGGTGGGAGGATTACTTAAGCCCAAGAGTTCAAGACCAGCCTGGGCAACAAAATGAGACCCCCTTTCTACAAAAACAAAAAAAAATTAAATTATGGTAATAAAATTATTCTTAGAGGAAATACTTTAGAGTCCGATGGATATGATTTTAAAGGAAGACACTTATGTATGAATTAAGCTATATTGTATTTCCTTAAGTGATTGTAGAAACATTGGAATAGAAATAATGAATTTTGTGTTGGGCCTATCCTTATTTGCCATTTAATGATCAGGAAGGAGATCATAAGCTTCTGTGCTAAGATTTGCTTATCTTTTCTACTTGGAAGGTTTTAGAGACTAATTTTTTTTTTTTTTTTTTTTTTTGAGACGGAGTCTTGCTGTGTCTCCCCGGCTGGAGTGCAGTGGTGTGATCTCGGCTCACTGCAAGCTCCGCCTCCCGGGTTCACGCCATTCTCCCGCCTCAGCCTCCCAAGTAGCTGAGACTACAGGTGCCCACCACCACGCCCGGCTAGTTTTTTGTATTTTTAGTAGAGACGGGGTTTCACCATGTTAGCCAGGATAGTCTCGATCTCCTGACCTCGTGATCCACCCGCCTCGGCCTCCCAAAGTGCTGGGATTACAGGCTTGAGCCACCGCGCCCGGCCGAGACTAAATTCTTATTGGTGTTTGGATGGCTTAAGAGATGGGGATTTGTGTAAGGAATATGACACTTGTTTCCTGGTTTGTTGGAAAATTGCGTTCTCGTGACTTACATAATTGAGCTAAAAGTTTGATTTCTGTTTTCAATTGATTTTGCTCATACACTTTTAGACTGCAGAATCCGCAACGGTGAGAATGGAATACATTTCCTCCTAAATAGAGATGGGAAACGAAGGGGTGATGCCTTAATTGAAATGGAGTCAGAGCAGGATGTGCAGAAAGCCTTAGAGAAGCACCGCATGTACATGGGCCAGCGGTATGTGGAAGGTATGTGAAGTCAGATTTTGACATTTTGGGTTCATTGCATTAGGTTTTATACTTTTCAAGGCAGTTTTTATTTGATCCTTAATAATGAAGTATTTAGATTGTATGAATGCATTCTTTTATAGGTTGTGAGAATAAAACATAGATAAACTTTCTTATGAGAATATTGACCAAGCTAATCTTTTTTTTTTTTCGGGATGGAGTCTCGCTCTGTCACCCAGGCTGGAGTGCAGTGGCGTGATCTCAGCTCACTGCAACCTCTACCTCCTGGGTTCAAGCAATTCTCCTCTCTCAGCCTCCCAAGTAGCTGGGACTACAGGCAAATGATACCCAGCTAATTTTTGTATTTTTATTAGAGATGGGGTTTTACCATATTGGTCAGGCTGGTCTCAAACTCCTGACCTCAGGTGATCCACCCGCCTTGGCCTCCCAAAGTTCTGGGATTACAGGCATGAGCCTCTGTACCCGGCTGACAAGTATCTTACAAACTGTGAGAATTAAAGAAGTTATGCCTGCATGGTAAATATGCGATAAATGTCATTTGTTATTTTCTCTAGAGAAGTGCATAAAGATTAAAAGAATTAGTTTTTGAATTCTTGGATAACCCACCAAGTTGTAATGATTTTTTTAAATGGGTTTGTTCCTTTGTTATGTAAATTTTCATCCCTTTTGTGTTTTTTCTTCGTAGTGTATGAGATAAACAATGAAGATGTGGATGCCTTAATGAAGAGCTTGCAGGTCAAATCTTCACCTGTGGTAAATGATGGTGTGGTTCGTTTGAGAGGACTTCCTTACAGTTGCAATGAGAAAGACATTGTAGATTTCTTTGCAGGTACTTTGCAGTTATATTATGCTTGGGAGTTCATATCTTTTTCCCCTTGTTATCTTCTATATCTGAGATGAGCCTCTTTCTGGGCAATAGCATGCAGTTATATTAGGTTCTTTAGGGGAGAGCTCTTCACTTAAATTTCTAATATTTATAGATTTTATATGTGTTTTGTATCAGGCAGATTTTAGGAGGGAAGTCAGATTTCAAAATAATTTCGTGAGGGTTTTACTATTGAAGGAAGTAACTTCTCATAATTGGCTATATTTGTGTAAGACAATAACAATTTATGTAATTTAAAGGTATTATCTAATTCCTAGAACCATTAACAGTGAAGTCTGTGATTTCTGTTGTTTCCTAGTATATAATTAACAGCAAAAAAAAAAAAAAAAAAAAAAAGATGGGGAGAATTGTATGTTTTGAGTGGGCTTCTTGGACCCTACCTATTCTGGAGATAGGGTATGTAGGTGTTACTGACTTTTGACTGCATAATAAATTTTTTCCTATCAAGCATGTATTCAGTTTTGGGACTGGCAAAACAGAATAAAAATTTTATTAGTATTTGAATGATGGTGTTAATTCTAAGGATAAAAAAACCTAGTAGCACTAAACTCTTTTCGTGTTCTAGGACTGAATATAGTTGACATTACTTTTGTGATGGACTACAGAGGGAGACGAAAAACAGGGGAAGCCTATGTGCAATTTGAAGAACCAGAAATGGCCAACCAAGCCCTGTTGAAACACAGGGAAGAAATTGGTAATCGGTTAGTAAAGCAGATATTAATGATGCACAAGTGTCACACATCAAGTCATTTTGATGAATGTGCTGTAATATGACTGTAAAGTTATCCAAACATAGAAAAGTAGAGAGAGTAGTGTAGTGAGCCATCAAATGCCCATAATTTAGATTAACAATTTTTTTTTGACTGCTCGTTGTGGAGCAGGACTAACCCATAGACAGTGTACGTAGAGCAGCTAGATTAACACATTTATATATAAAATATAACATCTGTTATATTTGCTTCATCTGGTTTTTTTTTAGTATGCATCTGTAAAAAAAAATTTTTTTTACATAATTTCAATGTTATATCTAACACCGTTATCAATAGTATGTTATCTAATAACAGTTCATAATATTTTTCCATTTATACCAAAAATATCCTTTTTTTTTTTTTTTTTTTTGGCAACGGAGTCTCGCTCTGCTGCCTAGGCTGGAGTGCAGTGGCGTGATCTTGGCTCACCGCAACCTCTCTCTGCCTCCCAGGTTCAAGTGATCCTCCTGCCTCAGCCTCCCGAGTAGCTGGAACTAGTGGCATGCGCCACCACGCCCAGCTAAGTTTTGTATTTTTAGTAGAGACGGGGTTTCACCATGTTGGCCAGGCTAGTCTAGAACTCCCGGACTCAAGTCATCCACCCACCTCCGCCTCCAGAAGTGTTGGGATTACAGGTGTGAGCCACCACACCGGACAAAAATATCTTTTTTGAAACAGAATCCAGATAAGGTCTACACACTGCATTTGATTGTTATGTCCATAGTTCTCTGTGTATTTTTTTCTTTTAAGACACAGGATCTCATTCTGTCACCCAGGCTGGAGTGTAGTAGCATGATGATAGCTCACTACAGCCTTGAATTCCTGGGCTCAAGCAGTCTTCTCGCCTCACCCTACCAACTAGCTAGAACTATAGGCATGTGCCACCACACCTCACTCTGTGTGTGTGTGTGTGTGTGTGTGTGTATGTGTGTAGGTGGGGTCTTGCTGTGTTGCCCTGACTGGCCTCAAACTCATGGGCTCAAGTGATCTCCCGCTTTGGCCTCCCTAAACGCTGGGATTACAGGTGTGAGCCACTGCATCTGACCACTGATTCTCTTGAACTAGAGCAAATCCCCCTTACTTATTCCCTCCCTCTTTTTAAAAGCAATTGACTTTTGAAGAAATTAGATCAGTTGTCTTGTACAGTATCTCATGTTGACATCACATGATGCACATGATGATAAGTGGGTTCGTTTGTGTTTTAACTTTAGTTTTGGAGGTACAGTTTAAAATGTCAAATGTTAAATGCTGTTGGGTTACTTTTTTTGCTGTTTTCTGGCCTTTTAAATCAGCTCCTTTGAAGTAAACAAAATAGCCATTCCAAAGGCAGTGTTTCAGGATCTACTGATAGAAGTGGTTCAAAGGTTTTTTAGTTTCTTGAGACAGGATCTTGCTCTGTCACCCAGCCTGGAGTGCAGTGGCACAAACACCTTGACCTCCTGGGCTCAAGCAGTCTTCCCACCTCAGCTTTCCTTGTAGGTGGTACCACAGGCATGCATCACCATGCCTGCCTAATTTTAGACAGAGCCTTACTCTGTTAACCTCACTGGAGTGCAGTTGAGTGATACAGCTCTCTGCAGCTGTGGCCTCCTGGGCTCAAGCAGTCCTCCCACTTCAGCCTCCCAAGTAGCTGGGACTACAGGTGCATGCCACCACACCCAGCTAATTCTTGTATTTTTGTAGAGATGGGGTTTTGCATGTTCCCCAAGCTGGTCTCAAACTCCTGAGCTCAAGTGATCCACCTGCCTCAGCCTCCCAAAGTACTGGGATTACAGGTGTGAGCCACTGCACCTGGTCTCCTGGCTAATTAAAAAAAAAAAACAAAAAACTTTTGTTGAGACAGTGTCTCACTTTGTTGTCCAGGCTCAAAGATTTTTTTTAAAGAAGTAGTGCACATCTAATCTTTATAGATTTGTAAACACAAGCTATTTTTATAACTCTTAGTTTAGAAAGCCATGTTAAGAAAAAGAAAACTGTGCTGGGTGTGGTGGCCAATACCTGTAATCCCAGCACGTTGGGAGGCTGAAGTGGGTAGAATCACTTGAGCCCAGGAGTTCAAGAGCAACCTGGGCAACATGGCAAGAACCCATGTCTACAAAAATAAAAAATACAAAATGTAGCAGTGTGTGGTGGCAGGCGGCAGTAGTCCCCAGCTACTTGGGAGGCTGAGGCAGGAAGATCACTTGAGTCTAGGAGGTTGAGGCTGCAGTGAGCCATGTTCACACCACTGCACTCCATCTTGGGTGACAGCAAGAAACCCAAGTTTCAAAAAAAAAAAAAATTGTTCCAGAAGCTTGGGTTTAATAGATAGTCCCCTCCACGGTGATAGCAAGTCATAATTGATACTTAGTTCTTGAATTCTCATTAGCCTTTTAGTGAAGTTCTGGGAAGTTAGCTCTTCTTTTACTGTGACTTTTAATATCTTATACAGATGTGATTAATTTGCACAGAATTGAATTTCAAGGCTTCAAGAGATTGTTAACCAGCTGTTTAAAAAACCCTTATGAGATTAATTTTCTCTGTGTACACAGTTAACGTAAGCATAGTTCTCATGAAGCAAAACAGAGTAGAAAATATTGTTAAAATGTGTATGAAGAAAAAGTGTTACCTTGGTGCAAAAACTTAAATCAGTGACCTACTGTTTTATGTTTTCATGGGCTACTATCTGCATCCATTATTACTTTTCCCTACCTGTTATCTTTGGACACCTGTGTTTCATAAGCTGTTGGAAATATAATGTATACATGTTTATTTTAAGTGAGTTCAGTATAAAGTTACTTTGCACCATTTGTGCCTGTTCACTTTTTCTTTGACATAGATACATCGAGATATTTCCAAGCAGAAGGAATGAAGTTCGAACACATGTTGGTTCTCATAAGGGAAAGAAAATCGCATCTTCTCCTACTGCTAAGTATATAACTGAGCCAGAAATGGTCTTTGAAGAACATGAAGTAAATGAGGATATTCGACCCATGACAGCTTTTGAAAGTGAGAAGGAAATAGGTAAGGTCCTGTCTCTTCTTGAGACTCATTGGTTCTATCTTGAATGTTTTGGATTTTGCGAAAAAAAAATTTTTTTTTTGAGACAGAGTCTCGCTCTGTTGCCAGGCTGGAGCGCAGTGGTGCGATCCTGGCTGACTGCAACCTCTACCTCCCGGGTTCAAGCGATTCTCCTGCCTTAGCCTCTTGAGTAGCTGGGACTACAGGTGCATGCCACCACGCCCAGCTAATTTTTATAATTTTAGTAGAGACAAGGTTTCGCCATGTTGGCCAGGCTGGTCTGGAACTCTTGACCTCGAGTGATCCACCTGCTTCAGCCTCCTAAAGTACTGGAATTACAGGTGTGAGCCAACACACCAGGCCTAAAGATTTAATAGGTCTTGGAGTATAGTACATGCTTTGAGTATATGCAGAAAGACTTAATTATTTTGCTAGGTTTTTAATTTAATCATTTTTATTAACTATATCAAAAGCTGGGTAGTAAAAATGTGATAAAAGGAAGTAAAATGTCAATATTTAAATTAAGATGGGGGAAGATTTGGGTAATGAGCAGGAATATTGACTGAAGTAAGGATTTTTTTTTTTTTGAGACAGAGTCTTGCTCTGTCGCCCAGGCTGGAGTGCAGTGGGGAGATCTCCGCTCACTGCGAGCTCCGCCTCCTGGGTTCACGCCATTTTCCTGCCTCGGCCTCCCAAGTAGCTGGGAGTACAGGTGCCTGCCACTGTGGCCGGCTAGGTTTTATATTTTTAGTAGAGACAGGGTTTCCCCATGTTGGCCAGGCTGGTGTTGAACTACTGACCTCAGGGGATCCGCCCGCCTCTGCCTCCCAAAGTGCTGGGATTACAGGCATGAGCCACTGTGCCCACCAGAAGTAAGGATTTTTGTTTGCTTCTGGATTTAATTATTTCTTTGATTCTTAACTCAGAGCAACATTTGGAATCTTTTAAGTTTGATAAATACTTTTTAAACTGGTACCCTGGAATTATCTTGTCACTATATATATATGTGTGTGTGTGTGTATGTATATATATAGTTTTTTGAGACAAGGTGTTGTTCTGTGGCCCATTCTGGAGTGCAGTGGCACAATCATGGCTCACTGCAACCTTGAACTCCTGGGCTCAGGCAGTTCTTCCACCCCAGCCTCCTGAGTAGCTGGAACTATAGACATGCATCACCATGTCCAGCTAAGTTATTTTTCTTTTTCTTTTTTTAATTATTTATTTATTTATTTATTTTTGAGATGGAGTCTTGCTCTGTCGCCCAGGCTGGAGTGCAGTGGCCGGATCTCAGCTCACTGCAGGCTCTGCCTCCCGGGTTCATGCCATTCTCCTGCCTCAGCCTCCTAAGTAGGTGGGACTACAGGTGCCCGCCACCACACCTGGCTAATTTTTGGCATTTTTAGTAGAGACGGGGTTTCACTGTGTTAGCCAGGATGGTCTCGATCTCCTGACCTTGTAATCCACCTGCCTCAGCCTCCCAAAGTGCTGGGAATACAGGCGTGAGCCACCGCACCCGGCGTCTTTTTTTTTTTTGTAGAAACAGTGTCTCACTGTGTTGCCCAGGCTGGTCTCGAACTCCTGGGCTCAAGTGATTCTCCTACTTCAGCCTTTCATGGTGTTGGGATTACAAGTGTGAGCTACCATGCCCAGCCTTTGTTCCTTTTTTTTCTTTTTAGTACCTATAATCTAGAAAGTCTCTTTTAGGGTTTAATTCATAATCATTTTATCTGCTCTCTGTTGTTACAGAAAGGGGTAAGTTCTTAAACTGGTAGTGGTCTGAGGCATTCAGTGCTTATGGGTGTTCAGGTGATATTTCTTAAGTGGCAGAAATTTCAGATCATTTTGGCTTTTAAAGCTCTTAAGAGGAATTGAGGATTTGGACATAGAAGTCATACCTAATTAGAATCTGTTAATAACCCTTGAAGCTGTTATGTTTTAACAGTGCTTTCTGTTCCACCTCTCAGAATTGCCTAAGGAGGTGCCAGAAAAGCTTCCAGAGGCTGCTGATTTTGGAACTACGTCTTCTCTGCATTTTGTCCACATGAGAGGATTACCTTTCCAAGCCAATGCCCAAGACATTATAAACGTGTGTGGCAGTAAGATACCGAGTCTCAATAGATTTGAACAAAAGTTCTAAAATGAAACTTGTATTAATTTGGGGATGGTAGAGAAGAAAATATGTAGTGTTTCTGTGTTATCTTTGGATAGTAAGATGGCATCTTCCTGGTTGCAAGGCTTGCTGCTTTTTCTGTAGCTGAAAAGTGTGGCTTGGTATTACTTTTTTTTCTCTCTCTGTCTTTTTTTTTTTTTTTTTTTGAGACGGAGTCTCGCTCTGTCGCCCAGCCTGGAGTGCAATGGCCGGATCTCAGCTCACTGCAAGCTCCACCTCCCGGGTTTACGCCATTCTCCTGCCTCAGCCTCCCGAGTAGCTGGGACTACAGGCGCCCACCACCTCGCCCGGCTAGTTTTTTGTATTTTTTAGTAGAGACGGGGTTTCACCGTGTTCGCCAGGATGGTCTTGATCTCCTGACCTCGTGATCCGCCCGTCTCGGCCTCCCAAAGTGCTGGGATTACAGGCTTGAGCCACCGCGCCCGGCCTCTTTTTTTTTTTTTTTTGTGACAGAGTCTTGCCGTGTCGCCCAGGCTGGAGTGCAGTGGCTTGAACTTGGCTCACTGCAACTTCTGCCTCCCGGGTTCAAGCATTTGTCCCGCCTCAGTTTCCCGAGTAGCTGGGATTACAGGCACGTGCCACCATGCCTGTTTAATTTGTGTATTTTCAGTAGAGATGGGGTTTCACCGTGTTGGCCAGGCTGGTCTTGATCTCCTGACCTCAAGTGATCCACTCGTCTTGGCCTCCCAAAGTGTTGAGGTTACAGGTGCGAGCCACTGTGCTCTCTGAGAGCAGGTACTTTAAATGTCACTTTGAGTTCTGAGAAAAAGTAGAAAAGCCAGAAGACATACTAGATGTATAAATATGTTACTACTTAAAAAAGGAATTTCCTAAAAACAAATGTATCAAGTGTATGAATCAAAGTCTGAAAGAAAGATGAGCCACCAGACTTCTAGGCAGGTTTACTTACATCCATCATGTTCCTCTTGACTGCCTTTGTCGTTTAGTTTTTCGCTCCACTCAAGCCTGTTAGAATCACCATGGAATACAGCTCCAGCGGGAAGGCCACTGGAGAAGCTGATGTGCACTTTGAGACCCATGAGGATGCTGTTGCAGCAATGCTCAAGGATCGGTCCCACGTTCGTAAGTCCTGCCTTTGGCTTTCGTTGTCATTTTTGATGCTTGTCTTTGCTTATAAGTATCTCTTTCTGTTTTGGGATTGTAGAATTTTTCCTTGGAAAATTTGTATTCTTTTAGTACTAGTAAATTAAACATAACAGATAACAACACTATAATTTAAAAAACATTTATTTGTCTGCTAATTATCCTGCAAATTTCTTTCTTTCTTTTTTTTTTTGTCAACCACGCCGGAATGCAGTGGTGCCATCTCGGCTCACTGCAGTCTCCGCCTCCTGAGTTCAAGCAATTCTCCTGCCTCAGCCATCTGAGTAGCTGGGATTACAGGTGCCCAGCACCATGCCTGACTCATTTTTGTATTTTTAGTAGAGACAGGTTTCGCCATGTTGGCCAGGCTGGTCTCGAACCCCAGGGTTCAAATGATCCCCGTGCCTCAACCTCCCAAAGTGCTGGGATTACAGACATGAGCCACCGCACCCAGCCTGTTTGTCTGTTCTACATTTTATTTGTTGTTGTTTGAGACGGCGTGTTGTCTGTCACCCAGTCTGTAGTGCAGTGGTGTGATCTGGGCTCACTGCAACCTCCGCCTCCTGGGTTCAAATGATTCTCCTGCCACAGCCTCCTGAGTAGCTGGGACTATAGGCACCTGCCACCAAACTGGCTAATTTTTGTATTTTTAGTAGAGACGGGGTTTCACTATATTGGCCAGGCTGGCTCGAACGCCTTAGGTGTTCCTCCCTCCTTGGCCTCCCAAAGTGTTGGGATTACAGGCGTGAGCCACCGCGCCCGGCCTAAATTTTGTTTTTAATTAGGGAAAGGAAAGGGCAAAGCGTTTGAATTGTTGTCTGAACTGTGAGAAAAATGGCTGTAAAATTGATCTCCCTTTTCAACTTTTTAAAACTAATCTTTCTCATTATCCTCAGATCATAGGTATATTGAACTGTTCCTGAATTCATGTCCAAAAGGAAAATAAGACTTCAGGGGCTCCAGATAATAAGGTAAATTTAAGAGGTAAAACTGTGGGCTGGGCGCAGTGGCTCAACACCTGTAATCGCAGCACTTTGGGAGGCCAAGGTGGGTGGATCACCTGAGGTCAGGAGTTAGAGCCAGCCTGGCCGACATGGTGAAACCCTGTCTACTAAAAATACAAAAATTAACCGGGCATGAAGGCCCGTGCCTATAATCCCAGCTACTCAGGAGGCTGAAGTGGGAGAATGACTTGAACCTAGGAGGCAGAGGTTGCAGTGAGCTGAGATTGTGCCACTGCACTCCAGCCTGGGCAATAGAATGAGACTCAAAGAAAAAAAAAAAAAAAAAAAGGTACAACCGTGGAAATTATTTTGTATTGATAAACTAATAATCATCCACTCACTAATTTATAATATGGTGGAAATCATTCTCTTTTTATTTTTCAAATTTTTTTAGGGACCAGGTCTCTCTCTGTTGCCCAGGCTAGCAGTGGTGCGATCATAGCTCACTGCAGCTTCAACCTTCTGGGCTCAGGTGATTCTCTCACTTCAGCCTCTTGAGTAGTGGGGACTACAGGTGTGTACCACCTTGCCTAGCTAATTTTTAAATTTTTTGTAGAGGTGGGGTCTCACTATGTTGCCCAGGATGGCCTTGAACTTCTGGCCTTAAGTGATCCTGCTGCCTTTGCCTCCCGAAGTATTGGAATTACAAGAGTGACCAGCCCACTTGGCACCGTTCCTTTTTAATAAAGATCAAACTAATGATAATTGAAGTGTCAATATAAGGAATGAAAATTCTCACTCTGGCTTCTCAGATGTGGGGGCAAAAAAAAAAAAATTCTCCTGGGAAATATAATTAATTATGATTTTTTTCTTGCTTTTTTTTTTTTTAAATTTTATTTATTGATTTTTTTGTGAGACGGAGTTTCACTCTCATTGCCCAGGCCCGAGTGCAGTGACACGATCTCCGTTCACCGCGACCTCTACCTCCAGAGTTCAAGAGATTCTCCTGCCTCAGCCTCCCGAGTAGCTGGGATTACAGGCATGCGCCACCACGCCCAGCTAATCTTTGTATTTTTAGTAGAGATGGGGTTTCTCCGTGTTGGTTATGGCTGGTCTTGAACTCCTGACCTCAGGTGATCCACCTGCCTTGGCCTCCCAAAATGCTGGGATTACAGGCATGAGCCACTTCGGCCTGTTTTTTAATTCTTTTTGAGACAGAGTCTTGCTTTGTTGAGCAGGCTGGATTGCAGTGGCACAATCTTGGCTCACTGTGAACTCCGCCTCCTAGGTCAAAGTGATTCACCTGCCTTGGCTTCCCAAAGTGCTGGGATTGCAGGGGTGAGCCACTGTGCCCAGCCATAATTCCTTATGATTTGTATAATAGCTTTGAGCATTGTCTCCATGTAGAATTTTTATGCATAATTTCCAACATCCATCATGCTATGTGCCAAAAAATAGCTGCCTTTAGTAGCTATAAATTGTAGTAGACTGGATATATGACTTGCATTAGCTTTTTATTTTCCCACTTAAATTTAAACACCGTTTCCATTTTCTCAGGTTTTTTTTTTATTTTTATTTTTTTTGATATGAAGTCTCACTCTTTTTGCCCAGGGTGGAGTGCAGTGGCGCAATCTCAGCTCACTGCAACCCCCACCTCCCGGGTTCAAGTGATTCTCCTGCCTCATCCTCCCAAGTAGCTAGGATTACAGGCAGTCTCCACCACATCCAGCTAATATTCGTATTTTTAGTAGGGATGAGGTTTCACCAGTCTGGTCTCGAACTCCTGACATCAAGTGATCCGATAGCCTCAGCCTCCCAAAGTGCTAGGATTACAGGCGTGAGTCACCACGCCCGGGCATTTTCTGGTTTAAGGTATTTTTAAAAGGATATATGTGAAACCAGAGTGTATCATCCATAAACACAGTTAACGTGTCACTGTTTCCTTTTCCTAAAATGGCATTTTTTTTTTGTGCCGTAGGAGGTACGTAATTTTATAGTGTTAACTTACCCATGAGATTTGCTTAATATATCTTGATGTTCCTTCCCTCAATTAAATATATGGTGTCTTTTTTTTTCCCATAAAGTATTTTAAGTATTACTGATGTATTGCAGTCACTTTTCTACATGTAATGACTCACTCTTTTGAGACACTTACCTGTAATGATTTCTTGAAAACACATGGGGCCGGGTGTGGTGGCTTACTCCTGTAATCCCATTACTTCAGGAGGCCGAGACAGGCAGAACACCTGAGGTCAGGAGTTCGAGACCAGCCTGGCCAAAATGGCGAAACACCGTCTCTACTAAAAATACAAAAATTAGCTGGATGTGGTGGTGCACACCTGTAGTTCCAGCTACTGGGAAGGCTGAGGCAGGAGAATCACTTGCATCTGGGAGGCGGAGGTTGCAGTGACTGAGATCGTGCCACTGCATTCCAGCCAACCTGAATGATAGAATGAAACTCTGTCTCAAAAAAAAAGGAACAAAAAAACACGGGCATTCATTCTATTACTATATCCTATTCTATTAGGTTTTTTTTTGTTTTTGTTTTTGTTTTTGTTTTTGAGATGGAGTCTTACTGTGTCGCCCAGGCTATGATCTTTGCTCACTGTGACTTCTGCCTCCCGGGTTCAGGTGATTCTCCTGCCTCAGCCTACCGAGTAGCTGGAACTATAGGCGTGTACCACCATGCCCAGCTAAGTTTTTGTATTTTATTTTATTTTATTTATTTATTTTTGAGATGGAGTTTCTCTCTTGTTGCCCAGGCTGGAGTGCAATGGCAGGATCTCGGCTCACTGCAACCTCCACCTCCTGGGTTCAAGTGATTCTCTTGTCTCAGCCTCTGGAGTAGCTGGGATTACAGGCATGCGCCACCACACCCGGCTAATTTTTTATTTTTAGTAGAGACAGGGTTTCTTCATGTTGTCCAGGTTGGTCTCGAACTCCTGACCTCAGCTGATCTGCCCGCCTTAACCTCCCAGAGTTCTGGGATTACAGGTTTGAGCCACCGTGCCCCGCCAATTTTTTGTATTTTAGTAGAGATAGGGTTTCATTGTGTTGGCCTGGATGGTCTCGATCTCCAGACCTCGTGATGTTTCCGCCTCAGTCTCACAAAGTGCTGGGATTACAGGCATGAGCCACTGCACCCGGCCTCTTCTGTTGCTATTTTTGGATATGAAGTCCCACAATTCTGTGATGTTAAATACTCGTAATAGCTAAAATCTATTTAAAATATATTCTGAAACTGTGTTTTTTATACCAGCCTGTAAACACTAATGCCTAACTAGTTTTCCTCACTTTAACTTGGTTTATCAGATAACTTGCACTAAATTAGAAAGGAGAAAAATTTGAATTTGCAGTTTTAAATGGTATGGGAATGTGTGCTATCCTTTTTCATCTTGACTAAATGTGCAACATTTTTTGTTTTATTTTTAGGGTGAAGCAAGAAGCATTTCATTTGCACATCTTTCTTGGACGTGGGATATACAGTTCCAGTTTATTAGCAGCAACTGCTAGGGAAATGATTTTGGTGTTTTGGGTTAATTGCTTCTAAGAAAAGTTTCATAGTGGACTGCTTAGAAGAAGAAATGAAAGATCCAGTTTGGGATTATGAAATAAACCACAAATTAAAATTTTTGTTTAAACTGTCCAGGATCTGATTTAAAAATATAGTCTTTGTTTTATATGATTAAATGGTTTGTTTTCGTAGATGATATGTTACCCATTGTAAAGACTACATATTCAGCAGTGTTCTTTAAACGCTTTCATTTAAAAAGTAACTTTTTTTTTTTTTTTTTTTGCCTGTGAATTGAGTGCTCTGATGTAAAACTTCTCATGGGGTAAAACAGTGATTTATTTTAACCAAACATTCACCAAAGCAAAGAAGGGTTTCAGACCTTTGAACTGGTATGGTTTGGCAGAATGGTTTTAAATTTTGCTGTATTTGATTACTTAGAGATAGGAATTTTAAAAAATCAAAACAAAAAATAAATACCACAACTTAGTGAGTGTAAATGACAATTTGGTGGTTTTATGTCTTTAGAAATGTTTTGCCTTTCTAAGCCTTGGGCTAAAGGCGTTTAACGTTGGTGCCTATCTACTTAGGGGGCATTCTAGTCTTCAAAGTTGTCTGAACTGTCCCGCCCTGGCGTTTTTTGATTTGGGGTAAACCTAAGGGTGTTTGTTAGTCTCAAAACTGTGAAGTGACATGTCAGAACAGTCCAGACTGGTAAGAAAATTAATGGCTTCACTTGAATTTAAACCAGCTTTAGATAGGGAAAAAACCAGTCTCCTCATTTGCTTTTTTAATGGAGTAGTACATCCCATATTTTAGAACAAGTAGGGGTGCCTTGCTTAAATAATAGCATTTAATGTATAATTGTGTGAAGGGTTTATGGATAAAGCTGTACTTTTGTCACAATGTGGCGGTACATTCTGCTTTAATATTAAAACAGCTTGTAATTTAAATATTGGACAAAATGGCTGGCTTCAAAATATAGTCGTTAATAAACTATGTGCACCTGTGTAGGAGAATCAAAATCCTGTACAGTTTCTTTGCCTTGTTCCTGTTCTCAGGGTGACGACTGCCACCAGGAGATGCAATTCTAGTTCTTAAAATTAAATTTGCCCAGATTTCTGACAGGTGATATCTGGAAGAGAGACTATGTCTTCTCTTAATACAGAACCGTCTTTTGATTACCAGCTAAGATGCAAAATCACTGTACTGTAAGTAGTCAATAAATGAAGACTTGTTTCAGGCTGAAGATTACCTAAGAGTATTATTGGAGTGTGTGAGTCAACTATGAATATATTATTACCTCAAGTCCTGGTATATTAATATAAGTAGTAAGGGTTAATTTTCGTGTGTGTTCTTTTAAATCCTGTGAATGTGACTTAACCAGCTCAACATCGTCAGTAGTACTACTTAGATGGAAATGCGTTTTCATATATGGTTGAATATGCCAAGCCTTGAGAACTGGCATCCGTAGTTGTACGAACTGTTAGAACGTGATCTTTGTTTCTCTTTCACATTTGGTATCTAATTTGCTGTGGAAAAGATCTGTGGGGTCTACTGTGATTGGGGTAGTGAGGAATTCATTTGCAATTGGTTTAAGCTAATGAGTTTTATTTGCACATCTGTGGGAAAAGAATGCAAGCAAAGCATTAAAATGCTATATGATGGGTAAGGTTGAACGGGTGTATCTTCTTGCCACACTACAGGCTGAGTTTTCTGTACAAAAGGTGGCTATTATTGGGAAGTCATCTTATGTATTTGAATGCTCCGTTTTGTGTTTGTTCATAGTGTAGGCTAGTACGTAAGTGATTGCTAAGGTGAATGTAGTTATGGGAAAGGAAGAGAAGCACATAATAGAGTAAAAGTAATCTTATTTCCGTGCAAGTGGAAGACAGTACTGTCTCCCCACATTTGAGAAGACTGTGTTTTGCATCACTGTTTGCTTTTGAAGGAAGCATTGATGGTGAATTTCCCTCTTCTGTTTGGATTCCTTGTGTCTATAGCTTCCTTTGTGGTAAAGCTATCAGGAAGAATAGTGGGAGTGGGGTATATGATCAGGGTGCTCATATCCTGCTTTAGCCTAGCTGCTGCTTAAGGAGCTGCAAGGGAGAACTCTTAGAAGCAGTATGTAAATACCAAGGAGCTCATTGCTGAATATTGTGGTCTTATCTAAATATTGACACCAGACAGTGAAGCAGAAATAGAGTGTGTGTCCCTTTATGCGTGGGTAACTGAAGCTTCTGTCACGTGGGAAGGGGGACCGCATCTTCCCTGGGAGGAAGGCTCCAAATTCTCACTACTTCTGTGTTATGTGAAGGGGGAAGCATAAGGAACCCACTTGGAAGGCAACATCGTGTGCCATGAATCTGCTTATTAATCAACATGCCTTGTTAATGTCCTCTGCCCTAAATAGCCCTTATTCAGTTCTCATTTGGAAATTTATTTTTTGGTGTTACATCTTGTTTGTTTTAGAATTTAAAACACTCCATGGTGGGTCACTTGAGGTCAGGAATTCAAGATAGCCTGGCCAACTTGGTGAAACTGCCTCTACTGAAAATACAAAAATTAGCCACGTGTGGCACACGCCTGTAATCCCAGTTACTTGGGAGGCAGAGGTTGTAGCCAGCCAAGATCGTGCCATTGCACTCCATCCTGGATCCTGGGCAACAGAGCGAGACTGTCTCAAAAACAAAACCAAAAAAACCAAAACACAAAAAGACTCCATTGTTCTGAGACTTTCCCTAAATTATGTGAAGGACTCACATTGAATTGGTAGGACATGTGTATGGAGGAGAATGGTGTATATATATATCAGCAGTAGAGTTCCAGTCCAAGTTGCTCTAACGCGTTAGAAATACATTACCCTCCCATCCCCCAAGTCCAGCAAATTAGAAGAGAATCTCTGAAGTTTGTAGGAAGGGAATAAATCTACTATAAACATTTGTGTGCAGGGTTTTGTGTAGACTTGTTTTCAACTCCTTTGGATAAATACTAAGGAACCAGGTTGCTGGATTGTAAGTTAAGAGTATGTTTCGTTTTGGAAGAAACTGCCAAACTCTCTTCCAACATGACCATTTTGAATTCCCATTGAAAATGAAGGAGAGTTCTGTAGCTCCTCATCCTCACTAGTATTTGGTGATGTCACTCTTTCGCATTTTAGCTAATAGGTGAATAGTGGTCTCATTGTTTTAATTTCCAATCCCATAGTGATGTGGAACATCTTTTCATATACTTAACCTGCCATCCGTATATATCATCTTTGGTGAGGTGTCTGGGTTTTTTGCCCAGTTTTTTAGTTCGAGTGGTTTTCTTATTTTTAGAAAGGAAGTATAGGAAGGAAGGTTTAGTCTGTCTTAAGCCTGATGATATGAAAACCAAGAATAGGCTAGGTGTGGTGGCTCACACCTGTAATTCTGGCACTTTGTGAGGCTGAAGTGGGAGGACTGCTTGAGCCTGGGAGGTCAAGGCTGCAGTGAGCCGTGACTGCGTTGCTGCACTCCCACCTGAGTGACAGAGTGAGACCCTGTCTCAGAAAAATAGGCTCATTTTAAAGTTGTTTATATTTTATTTTTTGAAGGCAATAAACTTGAAGAGATACAAAGGGTATGTAGTGAAGATTCTCCTTCCCATCCTGTAATTCAGCTGTTTAGTTTCTATTCTCGCACAGCCCTGTCATCAGTTTCTAGTGTAAGCTTCTGTGACTTTTACTTTATTTATAAGCAAGTGTTAATGGATGTTTTCATTTCTTTTTAAAATGTAAATTATACTATATGTGCTATTTTATATTTTGGCTTTTTTCCCACCTAAATACCCTAAAGATGATTTTCTGTCAGTATATAAAATCCTGGTGATGCCAATGCCCATCCCTTAGATTCTACAAGTAGCATTTGCCATGCTTTATCACATAGCCTGCCTCCTGCAGTCTTATCTTTTCTTCTATATGCGTGTCCAAGTAAGTTGTAGACATTTTTCACTTTTAATCCTTTCAGCATACATGTCATGGGAGTTTGTTTTTGTTTTTGTTTTTTGTGTTTGAGACAGAGTCTCTCTGTCACCCAGGCTGGAGTACAGTGACATGATCTCAGCTTATTACAATCTCCACCTCCCAGTTTCAAGCAATTCTCGTGCCACAGATTCCCAAGTAGCTGGGGTTACAGATGTGCACCACCACGCCCAGCTAATTTTTGTATTTTCAGTAGAGATGGGGTTTCACCATGTTGGCCAGGCTCGTCTGGAACTCCTGGCCTCCAGTGATTTGCCTGCCTCAGCCTCCCAGAGTGCTGGGATCACAGGCATCAGCCACCACACCAGCCGTCATTGGAGTTTTTTTGAGGGAGATTTGCAGTAAGATGAATAAATGCTAAGTGTATCATTTGATGAGATTTTTTTTTGGGGGGATGGAGTCTTATATCATCCAGGCTAGAGTACAGTGGCCTAGTCTTGGCTCACTGCAACCTCCGCCTCCGGGGTTCAAAGGATTCTTCCGCCTCAGCCTCCTGAGTAGCTGGGATTACAGGTGCCTGTCACCATGCCTAGCTAATTTTTGTGTTTTTATTAGAGATGGGGTTTTGCCATGTTGGCCAGGCTGATATCAAACTCCTGACATTGAGTGATCTACCCATGTAGGCCTCCCAGAGTGCTGGGATTACAGGTGTGAGCCACCATACCCAGACTCATTTGATGAGTTTTGATGTAAAAGCATGTAACTCAAACCCCTAAATTTGGAACATTTGTATTACATCTGAATTTTTTTTTCACCTAGTCAATTCCTGCACCTCTCCTGCCCTTTCTTCCCTCGCCTGGCAGTCAGCTACTGTTAAGATTTTGTTCACTGTAGATTAATTTTGCCTATTCTAGAACTTCATATAATGGACTCACTTACGCAGTATGTATTCTGTAAGTTCCTTTTACTCAGCATGTTGGTATATTCATCAGTGTGTTTAAGCTTTGTTCCTTTTTATGGCTGAGCAGTATTCTATGTATGAATATGCCACATTTTAATGTTTCACCTGTTAGGTGAACAACTGATGAACAATGAGCTGTTTCTAGTTTGGGGCTATCATGAATAAAGTTGGTATGAACATGTACAACGTTTTTGTGAACCTACATTTTAATTTAATTTAATTTGGATAAGTACTTAGGAGTGGGAATATCCTAAGTTGATGTATTTTAAATTTTACTAGAAGATGACAAACTTTTTCCTAAATGATCATCCTGTTTTACATTCCCAGAGTTCTAGTAGGTCCACATCCTTATCATTTGCTGTTGTCAGTCTATAATTTTAGCCATTGTGTGTGTAGTGGTATCTTCTGGTTTTAATTTGCTCTTCCTGACAATGAATAGTACTTTTTCATAAGCTTACTAGCCATTTGGATATCTTTTTTTTTTTTTTTTTTTTTTTTTGAGGCGGAGTCTCGCTCTGTCGCCCAGGCTGGAGTGCAGTGGCGCGATCTCGGCTCACTGCAAGCTCCGCCTCCCGGGTTCCCGCCATTCTCCTGCCTCAGCCTCCCGAGTAGCTGGGACTACAGGCGCCGCCACCACGCCCGGCTAATTTTTTTGTATTTTTAATGGAGACGGGGTTTCATTGTGTTAGCCAGGATGGTCTCGATCTCCCGACCTCGTGATCCGCCCGTCTCGGCCTCCCAAAGTGCTGGGATTACAGGCTTGAGCCACCGCGCCCGGCCGCCATTTGGATATCTTTAGTAAAGTTGAAGTGTCTGTTTCTTCTCTTATTCAGGATGATTTGCCATTCATTTATTTGTTTTTGTTTCTTATTTGCTGAAGAAATAAGATTAACCTGTAGGTTTCCATAATCTGAATTTGGCTGATTGCCTTTGTGTGATGTTTATCAACTGCTTTTCTGTTGGCTTTGGTCTTAACTAATCTGCAGGAGTACTTTGTTCCTATAGTGAGCTTTAAATACCTTTTCCCCCCCAGTTTGTCCTCTTTGTTTGCTCATCATGGCAGAAGCTATTTTTACATGACTGAATTCTTAAATCTCCCCTTTTATAGTTTCAAGGTTTTATGTCAACGTTAGGAACATCTCAGTGAAATGGTTCTGAAAGCACTTGGGGATAAAGCATGAAGGTGTATAACCAAGGTAGACTCTAGAATATGGATGGACTCATTGAAGGTCACAAGGATCACCAAGGTAGTTTAAGAATCTTAATTTGAAGCCCACAGGCAAAACTTAACAAGTTTATTCAAAGACTGTGATTTGAAAACATACCTGGTTGCGGCCAGACTCGGTGGCTCACTCCTGTAATCCCAGCACTTTGGGAGGCCGAGGTGGGTGAATTACCTGAGACCAGGAGTCGGAGACTAGCCTGGCCAACATGGTGAAACCCCGTCTGTACTAAAAATACCAAAATTAGCCGGGTGTGGTAGTGCATGCCTATAATCCCAGCTACTTGGGAGGCTGAGGCAGGAGAATTGCTTGAACCAGGGAGGCAGAGGTTGCAGTGAGCCGGGATCACGCCACTGCACTCCAGACTGGATGACAGCAAGACAAAAATAAATTGCGGAATACAAGCAATGTTATGCTAGAAGAACGTAGTATTTGTGATAGATGTTGTAATTGCATATGAATGACCCTTTACTTTTTCTTAACTTTACCTTCCACCAGCACACTCCATAATGATACTTTTGTGCCATAAAGCAGCATCCAGAATGCTAAGTCATTACTGCTTTCTGGAGACTTGTACAGCTTTTTCACTCTACTTGCCCTTGCCCTCTGGAAGCCTGAGTTACCTCTTCTTTACCATGCTTAATTATTAAGTCTTAGGGATCTGATATCCTCAGCGATGCTTACAACCACTTGCTTGTTCTTTTTTTTTTTTTTTTTTAAAGACAGGGTCTCACTCTGTCGCCCAGGTTGGAGTGCAGTGGTACAATAATCTTGGCTCACTGCAACCTCCGCCTCTTGGGTTCAAGCGATTCTCCTGCCTCAGCCTCCCGAGTAGCTGGGATTACAGGCATGCACCACCACACCAAGCCAATTTTTGTACTTTTAGTAGAGATGGGGTTTCACTACATTGACTGGTTTTGAACTCCTGGCCTCAAGTGATCTGCCTGCCTCGGCCTACCAAAGTACTGGGATTACAGGTGTGAGCCACTGTGCCTGGGCTACTGGTTCTATTTTTAAATTAATTCTACATTTCAAGATAATTCACTGACTAAAGTTTGTGCCACTTATTCTAGGTGTAGAAATTATGCTTGTCAGATACGTGGTTTCTGATTTGGTATATTGACTGACATGCTTACAACAATCTTTATACCATAGTAGTGTGTTAACATCAAAATTAACCTGTTTTCGGCCGGGTGCGGTGGCTCACGCCTGTAATCCCAGCACTTTGGGAGGCCGAGGCGGGTGGATCATGAGGTCAGGAGATCAAGATCATCCTGGCTAACACGGTGAAACCCCGTCTCTTCTAAAAATACAAAAAATTTGCCGGGTGCGGTGGCGGGCACCTGTAGTCCCAGCTACTAGGAGGCTGAGGTAGGAGAATGGCGTGAACCTGGGAGGCAGAGCTTACAGTGAGCCGAGATCATGCCACTGCACTCCAGCCTGGGCGACAGAGTGAGACTCCATCTCAAAAAATAAATAAATAAATAAATAAATAAATAAATAAATAAATAATTAACCTGTTCTTAGCATGGGAGACCTCAGTCATCGATGATAGTTCCCAAACCAGCTATTATCTAAGAATTATTAAGATTTGACTTGGTATAACATTTTGGGTAATACATTAGGCTAAGTTAATTTGAAAGAAGTTTTGCTGTAAATCAAAACAGGACCATTAAACTACTGAAATATAATTATTTAAAAAGGGCCCTCATTTTTTGGTGAACAAAACTGAAATGAGGCTGTAATGGAGAGCCTTCTTTCACATAATGGTTAAATCTCCTTTAAGAGTTTCATTATATGTTTTTATAACTTGACTTACAAATAGTGAGTGAACTAAAGACTTTCTCATAGTTTCTTTTTTTTTTTTTTTTGAGATGGAGTCTCGCTCTGTCGCCCAGGCTGGAGTGCAGTGGCCGGATCTCAGCTCACTGCAAGCTCCGCCTCCCGGGTTCACACCATTCTCCTGCCTCAGCCTCCCGAGTAGTTGGGACTACAGGCGCCCGCCACCGCGCCCGGCTAGTTTTTTGTATTTTTTAGTAGAGACGGGGTTTCACCGTGTTAGTCAGGATGGTCTCCATCTCCTGACCTCGTGATCCGCCCGTCTCGGCCTCCCAAAGTGCTGGGATTACAGGCTTGAGCCACCGCGCCCGGCCTACTTTCTCATAGTTTCTATCTGCTTATCAACCTTGCAAAACTTGGAGTCTATTTGGAAATAAATAAGAACTGAAACTGCATTTAGGGATGAGTTCAGTCAGGTTCTATTGGGTTAGACTTTGAGTATGAAAGCACGATTTTTTAATATATAAACTTTATTTTAGAGTAGTTTTCGGTCACTGGTTGTGGTGGCTCATGCCTGTAATCCCAGCACTTCTGGAGGCCGAGTCTGGTGGCTCATGGGGTCAGGAGTTCGAGACCACCCTGACCAACATGGTGACACCCCATCTCTGCTAAAAATACAAAAAATTAGCCAGGCATGGTGGTGCGTGCCTGTAATCCCAGCTACTAAGGAGGCTGAGGCAGGAGAATTGCTTGAACCCAGGAGGCAGAGGTTGCAGTGAGCTGAGATCATGCCATTGCACTTCACCCTGGGCGACAGAGTGATACTCCATCTCAAAAAAAAAAAAAAAAAAAGTTTTAGATATACAGAGACATTGCAAAAACAGTACAGAGTCCCTGTATACACCTCACCCACCTGTATACCTATTGTTAGTATCCTGCATTACTACAGGATATTTGTCACAACTAAGCAACCAACTTTGATACTTTACTGTTAACTAAATCGCACAGTTCAGATCTTTAGTTTTTTTCCAAATATTCTTTTCATTCCAGGATCCCACAATTACATTCATTTAACCACCTCAGATAGTTTTGTTTTTAATGACTTCAGATTCCCAACCTTTTTTTTTTCACATCAGATGGGTAATGTCCTGATGTAACAAGGCGTGAAGGAGGCACATCTAACACAGAAGTGTGAAAGCCCAGTCATGATGCTTATGAACTACAGAAGGATCTCAGACTTGGTTTTGATGACCATGACAGCGTTAAGGAGTACTAGTTGGTTTTGTAGAATGTCTGTGAAGTTTTCTGATTGTTTTCCTTCTGGTCTTAGGAGGAAGACCAAAAAGGGGCATTTTCATCACATCAAGGGTACCTGTTATTAATAGGGCTTATCACTCATGATATTAATACAAATGTTGATCATCTGGCCAAGATAGTGTTTGCCAGGTTACTATACAATTTTTTTTTTCCTCTTTACATATTGTACTCAAAGCAAGTGACTAAGCAAAATCCGTACTCGAAAGGTGGGGAGTTAAGCTCCATCTCCTTGAAGTGGGGGAGGCGGTATCTACATAATTATTTGGGCTTTTTCTGTATAGGAGAGATGCTACTGCTCCTTCATCAGGTCATTTATATCAATATGGACTCATGGGTACTTACTTTATCCTTTGGGTTATAATCCTAAGCTGCATTATTTACTTTGTTGCTGAGATTTGTTTCATCTTTGGCCCTTGGGCATTCTATCAGTTGGCTCCTGTGCCCCTTTCACATACCTGCATCCTTGTTTGTGGAACACTTCTTTACTTTCTGGCACTACAAGATACCCTCGACGGAGAATCAGCCATTTCTCTAGGGAGCCCTGATGCCTTTTCTTGGAGAACGGTATTAGAAAACAAGATCTGGGCATTGGATGTACCTGTTGCTGCTGGCATGTCTGCTGCTAGGCCCTCTCAGTGAACAGAGATATATGCATGTGTAGTAACTGAAATACACACACATAATTGTAATTACTTTCTGAATTCTTCTGGGAAGCAGTTTTTTAAAAAACTAGTAAAATATACATAAAACCTGCTGTTTTAACCATTTTTAAGCGTACATTTATGTGGCATTAAGTGCATTCACACTGCTGTGCAACCATTACCACCATCTGTCACCAGAATTTTTCATCTTCCTCCAACACAAACTGTACCTATTAAACACTGACTCCCCATTCTGCTCTTCCTTAAGCCCCTGGGAACCATCATTTTACTTTCTTTATGCTTTTGACTATTCTAGGTACTTAGTGTAAGTGGAGTCATACAATATTTGTCCTACGTATGACTGGCTTCACTTATCATGTCCTTAAGGTTCATCTATATCGTAGCATGTGTCAGAATTTGTTCTTAAAGTTGAATAATATTCAATCGTATGCATATACTAAATTTTGTTTACCCATTCATCCATTGATGGACACCTGGGTTGTCTCTACCTTTTGGCTATTTTGAATAATAGGGCTGTAAACACAGGTGTACAAGTATCTATAGAAGTTCCTGCTTTGAATTCTTTGGGGTGTATACCCAGAAATGGGTTTGCTGGATTATATATGGCAATTGTTTTTTTTTCTTTTTTCAGAAATCACCATACTGCTGTACCATTTTACATTCCCACCAACTGTGTACCTGAGTTCCAGTTTCTCTATGTCCTTGTCAACACTTGTTCTACTTTTTTGATAATAGCCACCTTAATAGGTTTATAAAGTGGTATCTCATTGTGGTTTTGATTTGTACACTTCCCCAGTGATTACTGATGTTGAGCTTTTCATGAACTTATTGGACATTTCTACATCTTTTTGCAAGAAGTGTCTATTCCAGTACTTTGCTCATTTTTTCAGGCTTTTTATTGTTGCAGGATTTCTTATTTACAAATGTTTTCTCCCATTCCTTGGGTTGCCTTTTCATTCTGCTGATAGTGTCCCTTGATACACAAATTTTTAATTTTGCTGAAGTCCAATCTATTTTTCCTTTTGTTGGCTGTGCTTTTGATCATACCCAATAAATTACCGCTAAATCCAATGTCATGAAGCTTTTCCTTTATTTATTTTTTTTCTTTTTTAGACAGGGTCTTGCTCTGTCGCTTAGGCTGGAGTACAATAGCACAGTCTCAGTTCACTACAACTTCCACCTCCCAGGTTCACGCAATTCTCCTGCCTCAGCTGCTTGAGTAGCTGGGATTACAGGTGCCCACCACCACACCTGGCTAATGTTCATATTTTTAGTAGAGATGGGATTTCACCCTATTGGCCAGGCTGGTCTCCAACTCCTGACCTCAGGTGATACACCTGCCTCGACCTCCCTAAGTGCTGGGATTACAGGCGTGCACCACCACGCCGGGCCAATAATTCTTTTTCTTCTTTTTAAGAATTTAATAATTCTAGCTCTATTTTTCTTCCAACCTTAGTGGATGGAGCTAGTTCTTGATGCATTTTAAGTTAATATTTGCATATGGTGTAAGGGTCCAACTTTTGTTGTTGTTTTTTGGTATGTAGCTATCCAATCTTCCCAACACCATTTGTTGAAAAGACCATATTTTCTCCACTGAATGGCCTTGGCACCCTTGTCAAAAATCATCTGACCATATGTGTAAAGATTTACTTCTAGGCTCTTTTTCTATTCCATTGGTTTATATGCTAATTTTTATGCCAGTACCATCCTGTTGGTTACTGTAGTTTTGTGTTAAACTTTGAGATCAGGAAGTATAAGACCTCCAACTTTGTTCTTTTTCAAGATTATTTTGAGTATTTGGGGGGGGGTCTCTTGACATTCTGTATGAATTCTAGGATAGATTTTTCTATATCTGCAGAAATGTTGGGATTTTCATAGGGACTATTGAATTTGTAGATTACTTTGGGTAGTATTGACATTTTAACAATATTAAGTCTTTGTCTCCATGAAAATATACATTTTTTTTTTTCTTGGCCTCCCAAAGTGCTGGGATTACAGGTGTGGGCCACTGTGCCCTGCCAAATGTGATACTTCTATGTCTTAATTTTGTATGGCAACATTTTGAAGTTTTCAATGTACAAGTCTTGGCCTCTTTGGTTCAGTTTATACTATTGTAAATGATGGAAAGCACAATTTTAAAGGAAGATAGGCATACCATTAAGTCATGGTATTCATGACTTGGTCTCCTTGCTTTTATGGGAGGCTGCACTAATAACTAAAGATCTTTGGGACGCTGTATACATTTTTTTTTTTTTTGAGATGGAATCTTGCTCTGTTGCCCAGGCTGAAGTGCAGTGGCGTGATCTCAGCTCACTGTAACCTCTGCCTCCCGGGTTCAAACGATTCTCCTGCCTCAGCCTCCCCAGTAGCTGGGATTACAGGCGCACGCCACCACGCCTGGCTAACTTCTGCATTTATTTATTTATTTAATTTATTTTAGTTGAGACGGGGCTTCACCACGTTGGCCAGGTTGGTCTCGAACTCCTGACCTCAAGTGATCCGCCTGCCTTGACCTCCCAAAGTGCTGGGATTACAAGCGTGAGCCACCGTGCCCAGCCTAAAAAAATTTTTTTAAAGGCTAGTATTTATGTGTAATTCTAAGTAAAGTCTCAAGTGACTATTCCTCCTTATATTTTGTGTTACAAATATCTTTTCAAATTAATTTAAAATTAATTATAAAATAACTTTTGCTAATTTAGGGCAACACTCCTTTAGTCCATTTTGTTCTCCACATTATGTATAGCACCTATAAGTGTGCTGGCTCATGTAGGTGGCCAAAAAATAAAGACTCAAAACACAAATGTTATTTAGGGTAAAAAAAAGACAACAAACTAGGCTAGAATTATCAGATTTTATTTTTCCCCAGAACTGTTAAACTTCAGCTTCACCAAGTAACAGGCTGACTTTTGGAATAACAACTCTTTCCCAAGCTGCTAACTCTTTCCAAGAGACAGAATTTATTAAAAAACATGGTTCCAGGATATTTCCTCCCCAGAATTCTAAACCAGTCACAGAAAGAATCATTACCTTCTTAGGTCTTGATTAGAATGAAACAATCTATAGACACATGTAACAGAATCAAAATAGTATATAATGTTTCTTGCCTTCTCTTGCTCAACACACTTCTCTCTTTTCCCCCAAAGAGTTTGTTACTCAAAGATGTGTAAGTACAGTCAGCCGTCCATATCCATGGGTTCTGCATCCATGGATTCAACCAACTGCCAATCAAAAATATTCAGAAGAAAAAAATTCCACAAAGTTCCAAAAAAGCAAAACTTGAATTTGCCGAACACCCAGCACTATGTTGAATCCATGCAAATGAAGTGATGTGTAGGTATTTTATTAGGTATAAGTAATCTTCAGATGATTTAAAGTACACAGGAGGATGTAGGTAGGTTATATGCAAATACCATATAACCCATTCTATATAATGGGACTTGAGCACCCATGGATTCTGATATCCAGTTGGGTTCCTCGAACCAAACCCCCATGGATACCAAGGGTTGACTGTATTGCCCTTTCCAAGAAAGCATCTATCACCTTTCATTCATGACTCAGAATAAGGAACTCCTTATTCAAACGTTAAGTATTCCGAGCTAACTGTTCTCAGCCATCAACAAATTAAACTTGGCCAGGTGTGGTGGCTCATGCCTGTAATCTCAGCACTGTGGAAGTGAAGGTGGAGGACTGCTTAAGCCCAGGAGTTTGAAACCAGGCTGAGCAACCAATGAGACCCCACTAAAAAAAAAAAAAAAAAAAGCCAGTCCCAGCTACTTGGGAGGCTAAGGTGGGAGGATTGCTTGAGGCCCAGGAGAACAGGGATTCAGTGAGCTGTGATTGCACTACTGCACTCCAGCTTGGGCAACAGAACAAGACCCTGTCTCAAGAAAACAAACTTATTTTACTCTATATTTGACTTTGCTTTAATCAATATCTTCTATTTGCAAAAGCCAAACCCTATTTTGAAAACTCCTTTCAATTTCCATTATGACTTGGAGAGGAAGATGGAGGGAACTGGGAAGAGTTGGCTTATTTTGTGGAAGGAGATTCTGAAAAGGGCAGTTATTTACTTTGAAGTCATTAAGTAGAAAAACAAATATTCTTTTTTTTGATAATGAAAACCCTTGTAGGTAAAGACCAGAAAATTCTAGTCCTGAAATTATAATATATTACAATATTGTTTTCAGTACATTCAGAATTTATATTACTTTTTAATTTCTTTTCCCTGAGATTGGGTTCACAGTTTGGTAGAAATACTTTAAAGAGGTAGTTAGTAGGGGTGAAGAGGAAACAATGTTTATGCTAACAGCACCTGGAAAAATAAGTAACATCTGTCATTTTGATCTCAGCATCTGTCTCTCCCCCTTGAATCTGCAAATGTAACAGAAGGAGATGATCATTTTCCTTTTTATTCTTATCTGCCTGGACTCTCTCCTATTACATCCACCCCAGTATCACTAATCATAAAAATGAGTTGCCCTTCCAAAGATATGCTATAAAGCAAACCCTCAATGTCAGGTTGTTTAGATTTAGAAGAGAAAGGCTCAAGTGAGTTCACTTTTATTCATACAGTCATTAGGGAAAATGAGCAAAATTTCCAGTAACCCCAACCACTGCCTTTTCTCCCTGGACCAGTTAATTCCCATCAACTCTTTAGTTGACTCTAAGAACTGGACTCTATGAGATCCTGACAGCTAAAACACTGGTACAGAAGAGCCAGCATAAACGTTTTGGTCCAGGTCTTGGCCTTCAGTCTTATGATGGGCTGGTGGAATATTGCTTCATCAGATGCTTGTGACAGGGATTGCAAACTCGCTCAGGCTTGATACTTGAAGGAAGAGGCAGTTCATTTGTTGAACAGGCATCACAGAAGGTTCCTCTGCAGTTCTTACACACATTCTACGAGGAGAAGAGGAGGTGAGGCGGGGAACAGAAGAGGTGTAAGGCATAAAGATTCATGGGATATAAAAAGCCAAATGTGGCAAATGTTCCATGCCTAATCAAATAATGACTGGATGTTTACTCTGTGCCAGATAGTATCTGAACACAGGCACAATCTACAAAAAAGTTCACAGTCTAGTTTTTAGATTTAAATGAAAAGAAGCAGTGCCATAGAGTTAAAAATAAAAACAGGTAACATAAAAATCACTTGTATTTAGAATATACTTCACACATCTGTTCCCCATACTCACTTTGAGGTAGGTTAGTTTTAAAATTAGTTTGCAAGTACCTGTGCATACACCAAATAAGGCAGTGAAAGAGCAATGGATTGAGTGAACAGGCTAGGATTAAAAAATGTGCTGAGTACGAACTGAAAGTATAATTCCTAATACACTGATGTGCTTAATGCTTTCCTGTGATCTCTGGTGCTCTAAGCACATCCACTGGGTTATAAGTGCAGCAGGAGCACAGCTTCCTGCATCTTGTTCATAGGAAATTGTTTGGTTTTCCTAAACGTTTTGCATCTTTAATGGTCAAGCACTGAGAGAGCAAGAAGTCACTATAGCAATGTCAGCAGTAAGGCTGTGATAGGGTGGTACGCACAAAGCTCCAAGCGTCCTATATAAAAAGCTGTGAAGAATAATTTCTCCCATGAAGTGCTACCTTCATGTCAAATAATTCATGTTCCTGAGGGTGAGAGGAGTAGGGGGCTGCTTTCATTTGAAAGTCTGAGAATTTTTGTCTGACACATAGAAGTTAAAGTTGCATGGCTTAGAAGAGGAAAGCCAGAATGAACAGTTTCTTCTATTTTGTAACATGTTTCTATAATTATAACTTCCAGTTCTATGAGGGCAGTTTATCTGTTCTCTGACTCTGTGAATTTAAGAGTAGGTCATACTATAATTTCATTTGTTAAAATTTGGCACGATCACAGATGGTGCTATGCAGGTCGTGATCCAGAATTTGAGCCTGTTTCCTGTATCTCTTCCAAGCACGTGTTTCACACGTTCATTTGTACATAACTTTTCTTGAGCATCTCCTATGGATTGGATACCATATTAGATGCTGGGGGATTCTGTGAACAAGACACAGGTCCAGCTATCAAGGGCACTTGTTCTTTCTGAATACTTCCCTAACTCTGCCTACCCTAGAATAACAAACTGGGAAGGTGCTCAGGCAGACACCCTTGAGGATCGGGTGGAAAACAAGTGGTCTAGCGGGGAGAGCTCATATTCTGTTCTGAGCAGGATAAAGTGCTGAAAGGACTGTGGACTTTGGAGCTAAAGCTAGGTTGGAACCTGGGCTTCATCACTTATGACTTAACTTTGGGAAATATAGTTAGCATTAGATGTTCAACGTTCTCCATTTATAAAATGACAGCTATGAAGGACATAAGCTTGAAAAGAACAGAGACTTGGTCTACTTTGTTCATTACTTTTTCTCCAGCACATTCTACACAGCAGGCACTCAATATTTACTTATACATTTCTATCTGCTTATTTGCTTTAAATTACATACTTTTTTGTTTATTTATTTTTAGACAGGTTGCTCTGTTGCCCAGGTTGGAGTACAATGGCGCAATCTCAGCTCACTGCAACCTCCGCCTCCCAGGTTCAAGCGATTCTCCTGTCTCAGCCTCCTGAGTAGCTGGGATTACAGGCGCCCGCCACCACGCCTAGCTTTTTTTTTTGTTTTTTGTATTTTTAGTAGAGATGTGGTTTCACCATGTTGGTCAGGCTGGTTTTGAACTCCTGGCCTCGTGACCCACCCGCCTCAGCCCCCCAAAGTGCTGGGATTACAGGCATGAGTCACTGCGCCTGGCTGCTATTTATGTTTATTTTAACGGAAATTTACTGACATGAATTATTATGACTGAAAAAATAACAGGTACCCAGTAAATGCTTGCCCCTTTTGCTTTTCACCCCACCCCCAGCACTGTGAGCATGCACTCTGCACTCCATGCGGCAAAGTCCCTGTTACTCCTGGGGAGGGACTGGGGGGGGTGCTGTAGACATTCCTATGAAAAACCTGTCCGTTTCTCACCACAGTTACCTTTGTTAGGCTGCCATCTTCCTGACATAGCTGACACACCTGTGGCTTTCCAGAGAGCAGCAGCTGATCCTAAACCACACAGTGAGCGGTTAGTTTTTCTTAGTGCCAGAAATATTAGTACTTTCAGAATATGCCTTTTTTACCTACAGTATTAATATAATCACACTATAGACTATCTGGAAACTAAATAAACCAATTACGAATAGGTAGTCCTACCACCATAATACCACTCGAAGAATCCCATCATTATGCTTCCAGCTCTTAGTTTTTATAATAACGTGATTTTACTTCTAAAAAGAAAATCCAACACATGCAAGTATAGAGTAAAAAGTTTTAACACCATCCCATTCCTCTTGCTTCACTCTACCATCAAGAATGGAAAGCACTGGGGGCTGGGCCTGGTGGCTCACACCTGTAATCCCAGCACTTTGGGAGGCCAAGGTGGGTGGATCACGAGGTCAGGAGTTCAAGACCAGCCTGGCTGACATGGCAAAACTCCATCTCTACTAAAAATACAAAAAAAAAAAAAAAAGCAAAGCTGGACATGGTGATGGGCGCCTGTAATCCCAGCTACTCAGGAGGCTGAGGCAGGGGAATCACTTGAACCTGGGACGTGGAGATTGCAGTGAGCTGAGATTGTGCCACAACACTCCACACTGGGTGACAGAGTGAAACTCTGTCTCAAAAAAAAAAAAAAAAAAAAAAAAAAAAAAAGAATGGCAAGCATTGGGCATGGAAGCTCACACCTGTAATCCTAGCACTTCGGGAGGCCAAGGTGGGAAGATCACTTGAGCCCAGCCTGGGCAACATGATGAAACCTTATCTCTGTAGTCCTAGCTACTCGGGAGGCAGAAGTGGGAGGACTGCCTAAGCTCAGGAAGTCGAGGCTGCAGTGAGTTGAGATCGTCCACTGCACCCCAGCTTGGGCAATACGAGTGAGACCTTATCTCCATTTAGAAAAAAAAAAAAAAAGGATAGCAGTAGGATTTATTTTATTTTATAACCTGAGAGGTAAATGACAGGGTGACTCAGACATAGTAGCATTCACTGTCTTTCTCATGGGCTTGTCATAAACTATTAGATTCACAAAGTGTTTTATAATCATTTATGTTAGCTTATTTCTAAGTGATCAAAGCATCTTTTTTCTCTCCATTTTATGTAAAAGAAAACTAGAGGAAAGGATGTAAAGTGAACTCTCCTAGGTCTTATGTCAGGGATAATTTAAAATGTGAGAACGGATGTTTACTTAGTAAACTGTTCAGAGCTGTGCTACTTCCTGTGCGAGCTTCAGGCAATACGTATTTGTTCAGGGTATTGTTAGAAGGATGGTACACTGTATTCACGCATCTTCCGCCCATGCTACCTTATTTGCTGGCTAGGCACGGTTCAACCAACTTCATAATTTATACAAGATGTTTTGAAACAGGAGGCTGTGTTACCTGTTCATCCGTAGGGTGGGGTTGCAGCCTACAATGGAGAAGTAAAAAATCGTGACAAATAGGAACTTTATATTTCCATTTCTATCATTTCAATAAAAAGCTCAGAATACAACATTTTTTCAAACAAGAAATACTGTAGGTCTTTTATATTACTAAGAACAACATAATTATTAATTTTGACCTCCAAGGAGAGGAAATTTTGCTTCTTAAAATGAATCACTAGAATCTGACCATTGACTTATTATATTAGGGTTCCCATTTAAAAACAGATGAAGTTATATTTTACATTCCTTTTTGCTATCAAAATATTCCCAATGTGTAAAACTCCAATGTGTAGAACTTCCCAATGTGTAAAACTCCAATGGTTCACTGGCCATATATTTTAATAGCTTTTTTTCTATTTGATATTATGGAAATCTATACATTATCCATTATCACATGTTATATATTAGTCCTAAATATTCTTAAGATGTGAGCTTTAGCAAATTAATCCAAGAAGGGGAAATGAATGAGACTGTCACCAGAAAATCCATTCAGGTTGAAATATTTCTTCATGAGACTAAGCTGAGCTAACTCTGATGTTCCCAGCACGGACTAGAGCCTAAATGAGAGGCGAAGCAAAGCCCGCTCTCGGTTACAGGGAAAATGCACTACAGATTGCAATGGTTCCTATTCTTTTCACTTGAGTGGCAGTGTGACCACCAGACATACACCATGGGGTGACCAGATTTTCTGATGTTCCTTGCCATCATAATCCCAGGAAACCTGGTATGTCTAACGATTGCAGCTATGACCAGAATAAGTCCTGGAAGTTGCTAATAGGTAGTGCAGAGCCAAAGCACTTAAAAACAGTAGACATGATAAACAGAAGCAACTTGGATAAGTCATTCAGCCTCTCTGTGCGTCTCAGTTTTCTCATCTGTAAAGTTGCATTAGACAGTTTTGTAAGGAATATTAAATCATAAGGAGATAATGAATGTAAAACAAATTCTAAGTTGCAGAGCACAATTCAATTCAGATAAAAGGAAGCACTATTCTATATTCTCAGGACCTAAATCAGAAGTTGGCATTTAATACACACTCCTGATTGCTCAAGTAAATGACTTGATGTTAGTTTGGAACTAGGCTGACCCTGAAAGGCACCTGGAAGCCCAGGTTAATTTTATGGCCCTTCTAGTTCCCTTCTCTTTGCTTATGCCGATCTGTAATGTGAGATGGGTGACAGTTTAAGGTTAGCTCTGGATCAAACCATGCTCTTTGGGAGCAAAATTAAAGACTTTGGAATCATTCTGGCCTTTAAGGCAAGAAATGGGCATTTAGGCCAAGCACCTGCAAACTGGACTGTGTAATTTCTCTTCTCCAGCAGCTACTTTTGCTCCAGATGACACACTACCTCATTCTTTTTGGTTTTTTTTTTTTTTGAGATGGAGTCTTGCTCATTGCCCAGGCTGGAGTGCAGTGGCGCGATCTCGGCTCACTGCAAGTTCCACCTCCCAGGTTCATGCCATTCTTCTGTCTCAGCCTCCCAAGTAGCTGGGACTACAGGCGCCCCCCCCGCCCCCCCCCCCATGCTCGGCTAATTTTTTGTATTTTTAGCAGAGATGGGGTTTCACCGTGTTAGCCAGGATTGTCTCGATCTCCTGACCTCGTGATCCGCCCGTCTCGGCCTCCCAAAGTGCTGGGATTACAAGCGTGAGCCACCGCGCCTGGCCACTACCTCATTCTTAAGGTGACACAGCCTGGCTAGGGACAGCTGTATGGTTCTCTCAAAACCCCACTATGGTATCCTTCCTCATCACTAACTGCTTCCTCCACCTTTTAAAGTAGACCTTTATGTTTAGAGCAGTTAGATTCACAGCCAAATTGAGTAGAAGGTACAGAGACTTCCCACATGCCTCCTGCCCCATCCCTGGTCTCTTTATCAACATGCTGCACCAGAGTGGTACATTTGTTACAACTGATGAACCTACACTGACACGACATCATCACCCAGAGTCTACAGTTCACATTAAGGTTCACTCTTGGTGGTGTCTATAGTCTATGGTGTGGTCAAATGTATAATGACATGTACCCACCATCACAGTATCATACAGAGTAGTCCACTGCCCTAAATATCCTCTGTGCTCCACCTGTTCATTCCTCCCTTCCCTTACCACTGGCAACCACTGATTTTTTTTTTAATTGTCTTCATAGTTTTGTCTTTTCCAGAATGTCATATAACTGGACCTCCTTCACTTTTTAATGCAGTGGCACTATGTAACATTTAATTATATTTCTAACCTGGTAAAATAACTACAAAAAGTCAGCTTCCTTGAAACTATCCTATGCTCTTCATCGTGAGCAAATCAGATAGAGTTAGGAAAAAGGAATAGAGTTAAGCTGTTTGAGATTCTCAAGAGAAAGAAAAAATGAGAGATGAGAGATAAGAGAAATCAGAGTACTTATTTATTTTTTTTATGTTTTTGAGACGGAGTCTCACTCTATTGCCCAGGCTGGAGTGCAGTGGCGCTATCTTGGCTCACTGCAACCTCTGCCTCCTGGGTTCAAGTAATTCTCCTGCCTCGGCCTCCCAAGTAGTTGGGATTACAGGCAGGTACCACCAGACCCGACTAATTTTGTATCTTTAGTAGAGACAGGGTTTCACCATGTTGGCCAGGCTGGTCTTGAACTTCTGATCTCAGGTGATCCACCTGTCTCGGCCTCCCAAAGTGCTGGGATTATGGGCATGAGCCACTGCGCCCAGCCACTTATTTGAAATTTAGCACATAGGTAGAAACAAGTCATACTCAAATATATTTAAGAAGCTAAGAAATGCTATGTATGACTTATACTTTATTCTCCTGGGAAACCAATTCAGTCAAGGTGGGAAATAACCTCTTAAGTGATATCTGAGCTTGGGAATTAATCAGGGAAGAGAGAGAGGACAGCTTGATCATCCTTTCCTCTGAAATGGCCTAATGGGTTTGGTTTAATACATGTTATATGGTTTATTATTTACTAACTTCCACTTCGAATGTCTTCCTGGCATATTAATATTGTAAGTCAGTGTCTGGTCGGTGTCAATGCCAATGTATATAAAAAACTCCCCCCTTCCCACCACCCCAGAATAACTTTACATCTTAGTTAATACTTGATTAACAAACACCTGTGGCTTTCTTCCAGGGGCTTTTTTAGTTTAACATTTTCCTCTTGCATGTTGTGCTTCCCATCCTGCCAAAAGAAAACAGCCCAATTTATTAATTATTCAGAATGCTAAACAACGATGATATTGCACATATTTTCTTCTGCAATGCCTTAGTTTGGGTATAAAGCTAAGTAACTTTTTTTTTTTATCAGGGAAGGGATCTAACTTTCAAGCTATGTTTCCTCATTCTTTGCTCTAAGTAGTTTCTTAACTATTCTGATAGTTTGTGACAAATGATTTTCAAAGTAGATATTTTAATTCTTGAGATTCAAATAAAATTCAGAATGTATTCTATTTACTTGCAAAGTTGGCTCAAGATATCAGTTACTCCTTAGAGGAAGTATAATTTTTTTTTTCTTTCCCCCAGACTGAGCTCTGAAAAACTGGTAAAACCAAGGATGGCCATCAGACTATAATCCTCTGGATGTTCAATCAAGTTGATGCCCCAGGGCCACAACTTTTTTTTTTTCCGAGACAGGATCTCGCTCTTGTCACCCAGGCTGGAGTACAGTGGTGCCATCTCGTCTCACTGCAACCTCTGCCTCCCAGGTTCAAGTGATTCTTGTGCCTCAGCCTCCTGAATAGCTGGGATTATAGGTGTGCACCACCATGCCTAGCTAATTTTTGTATTTTTAGTAAAGACGAGGTTTCACCATGTTGGCCAGGCTGGTCTCGAACTCTTCACCTCAAGTGATCCGCCCGGGTTCAAATGATTCTTGTGCCTCAGCCTCCCGAGTAGCTGGGATTACAGGCAGGCGCCACCATGCCCAGCTAATTTTTGTATTTTTAGTAGAGACGGGGTTTCACCATGTTGGCCAGGCTGGTCTCGAACTCTTCACCTCAAGTGATCCGCCCGGGTTCAAATGATTCTTGTGCCTCAGCCTCCCGAGTAGCTGGGATTACAGGCAGGCGCCACCATGCCCAGCTAATTTTTGTATTTTTAGTAGAGACGGGGTTTCACCATGTTGGCCAGGCTGGTCTCAAAGTCCTGACCTCAAGTGATCCATCTGTCTTGGCCTCACAAAGTGTTGGGATTACAGGCGTGAACCACCCAGTGCCACCATCGCTATAGCCTGTTCAACTCAAGCAGTTTTCTACTTGGCAGGACAGATGTAAAGTTTCAAACTGCATTTCTTTCTTTTTTTGTTTTTGAGACGGAGTCTTGCTCTGTCGCCCAGGCTGGAGTGCAGTGGTGTGATCTCGGCTCACGCGATTCTCCTGCCTCAGCACCTGAGTAGCTGGGATTATAGGCGCCCACCACCACCCCTGGCTAATTTTTGTATTTTAATAGAGACGGGGTTTCACCATGTTGGTCAGGATGGTCTTGAACTCCCAATCCAGGTAGTCCGCCCGCCTTGGCTTCCCAAAGTGCTGGGATTACAGGCGTGAGCCACTGCACCCAGCCTCAAACTGTTTTCCTACCAATACTCTTAGGCTCTGCCTGGGCAACTTTTGTTTGTTTTGGAGACGGAGTCTCAGTCTGGCACCCAGGCTGGAGTGCTGTGGTGTGATCTTGGCTCACTGCAACCTCTTCCTCCTGGTTTCAAGCGATTCTCTGGCCTCAGCATCAGGAGTAGCTGGGATTACAGGTACAGCTGCCAGGCCCGAATACTTTTTTGTATTTTAGTAGAGATGGGGTTTCACCATGTTGTCCAGGCTGGTCTCAAACTCCTGAGCTCAGGCAATCCACCCACCTTGGCCTCACAAAGTGCTGGGATTACAGGCGTAAGCCACAGAGCCTGGCCAGGTGCTGGGCAGTTTTTAGGGCTATATTTTTTTTCTGTGGCACACACACCCACTGCTGCTTGCCTTCAACTGTTGCCTATGTGCATCCAAAAGTGGAATGTGTATTCTTTTTGTTTGTTTTTTGAGACAAGGTCTCATGCTGTTGCCCAGGCTGGAGTGCAGTGGCATGATCACAGCTCACTGCAGCCTCGACCTCCTGGGCTCAAGTGATCCTTCCACCTCAGCCTCCTGAGCAACTAGGACTATAGGCACGAGTCGCCACACCTGGATAATTTTTAAATTTTTCTGTAGAGATGAGGTCTCCCTATGTTGCCCAGGCTAGTCTCTTACTCCTGGGATCAAGCAATCTTCATGCCAACGGCCTCCCAAAGTGCTAGGATTACAGGTGTGAGCCACCCAGCTGAAACGTGTGTTCTTACACCACTCAAGTATCAAGGAAGAGAGGTCAATACTTATCCTCCTGGAAATGCCACTGCAAGTAACAACTGGAGATTGAAAAACTTAAAACCTCACTTGAAAAATAGGGTGAGATAGGTCAAGATTTTAAGTAAACTCTTGTAAGCCTTTTAGATTTTATGTTCACTAAATTAAAATAATAAAGATAGCATGCTACAGAGAGTGGTTATTTTAATTATATTTATTTATTTATTTTTGAGATGGAGTCTCGCTCTGTCGCCCAGGCTGGAATGCAATGGCATGGTCTTGGCTCACTGCACCCTCCACCTCCCAGGTTCAACTAATTCTCCTGCCTCAGCCTCCCGAGTAGCTGGGATTGCAGGAGCCCACCACCACGCCTAGCTAATTTTTGTATTTTTAGTAGAGACGGGGTTTCACCATGTTGGCCAGGCTGGTCTTGAACTCCTGACCTCGTGATCTGCCCACATCGGCCTCCCAAAGTGCTGGGATTACAGGTGTGAGCCACTGTGCCTGGCCTAGAGTGGTTCTTTGTACACTTTAAATTATTAGTAGTGATACTATTTAATAAATTTCCACATACCATCGTTTTCTACTTGCCAGTAAATTAGCAGCTCACTCTCTAGAAATTTTAAAGAGTTTATGAACTCTTCCTGCTTTGTTGTATACTAGAGGTATTCAAAAAGTTCATGGAAAATGCATATTACAAAAAGACTGTGCATGGACTTCAAAAATTTTTTTGCAGCAAAATAAACTTGTACTAACTTATTTTAATATATCTGACCAGGATTTGGTTTGAGTCACTAAAAAGGATAAGATATCAGTTTGAAAAGAACCCCTGGCTGGGCATGGTGGCTTGTGCCTGTCATTCTAGAACTTTGGGAGGCTGAGGTGGGCATATCGCTTGAGCCCAGGAGTTCAAGACCAGCCTAGACAACATGGCAAGACCCCGACTCTACCAAAAAAATACAAAAATTAGCTGAGCGTTGTGGTGTGTGCCTATAGTCCCAGCTGCTCGGGAGGCTGAGGCGGGAGTATCACCTGAGCCTGGGAAATCGAGGCTGCAGTGAGGCATGATCGTGCTACTGTACTCTGTTCTAGGTGAGAGTGAGACTCTGTCTTAAAAAAAAAAATAAGAAAGGAAAAGAAAAAAGGAAGAGCCCCTATCAGAGTAACATGAATTCTGCTAAAATTGAAGCAAGAACAAACATCAAATTCATGGTGAAGCACGGATGGAAGAATTGTGAAATTACTGATGCTTTACAAAAAGCTTTTGGGGACAATGCCCCAAAGAAATCAGCAGTTTACAAAACGATAACTCATTTTAAGGAGGGGCCAGATGATGTTGAAGATGAAGTCTGCAGTAGCAGACTATCCACATCAATTTGTGAGGATCTTATTCATGCTCTAATTAAAGAGGAACAACGATTAACAGTAGAAACAACAGCCAATACCACAGATATCTCAATTGGTTCGGCTTATACAATTCTGGCTGAAAAATTAAAGTCGAGTAAACTTTCTACTTGATGGGTGCCAAAACTGTTGTGCCCATATCAGCTGCAGACAAAAGTATAGCTTTCAATGGAATTATAAACAAGTGGGATCAAGAACCTGAAGCATTTGTTTGAGAAATTATAACAGGAGATGTAACAACTTCATAGTACAATCCTGAAGACAAAGCACAATCAAAGCAATGGCTCTGAAGAGGTGGAAGTGGTGCAATAAAAGCAAAAGCAGACAGGTCAAGAGCAAAGGTCATGGTAACAGTTTTTAGGGATGCTGAAGGCACTTTGCTTGTTGACTTTCTGGAAGGCCAGAGAATGCCAACATCTGCTTATTGTGAGAGTGTTTTTAATTTTTTTTTTTATTTTTTGAGACAGAGTCTTGCTCTGTCACCCAGGCTGGAGTGCAGTGGTGTGATCTTGGCTCACTGCGACCTCCACCTCCCAGGTTCAAGTGATTCTCGTGCCTCAACCTCCCAAGTAGCTGGGACTAGAGACTAGAGGCACATGCCACCACACTCGGCTAATACTTGTGAGTCTGTTTTGAGAAAGTTAGCCAACGCTTTAGCATAAAAATGCCCAGGAAAGCTTCAACAGAGAGTCCTATCCCACTAGAAATATGCTCCTAACTCATTCCTCTCATCAATCAAGGGCAATTCTGTGAGTTACGATGGGAAATCATTAGGTAACCACTTTATAGTCCTGAGTTGGCTTTTCTGATTTCTGTTTCCTAATCTTAAAACATCATTAAAGGGCACCAATTTTTCTTCAGTTAATAATGTGAAAAGATTATATTGATATGGTTCAATTCCTAGGAGCCTCAGTTCTTCAGGGATGGCCTACATGACTGGTATCATCACTTACAAAAGTCTCCTGACCTTGATGGAACTTAGGTTGAGAAATAAAGTTTATATATTTTTACCTTTTAATTCCATTTCCCAAGATCTTTTTGAAGTCCCCTTGAATAGTAAGTATACACAGGAGGCAATTTTTTCACTGTTTGTCTGTCACATAAAAAGTTATTTCATGTTTTTCTGATTTCATTATTTCCTGGGCCCCAGAGATGCTTTTACCCAATTTTAGCTCCTTCACCACTGTATAGATCTCTCCTTCTAAGATTATTATGTGGAAATTTCTACTTTTGCTCTTTATTCTATATTACCTTCCCTTCCTCAAGCCTAGTTCCCGCTCTAATTATTCCCATGAGAAGTTCCTTAAGGATACTCAAAGTGAAATCCTCATGATTTGAAAAAGATATACAGAAGCAAATCCATATTGTGGAAAATTCTGTTAAAGGGGACTTCAGGGTTGGAGAGGGATTATTATACTATTTTATTAAAATTATTATTTAGCAGAAATCCAAGAAACATATATTTTTGTTAAGACATCAAAATAGGCCGGGCGCGGTGGCTCAAGCCTGTAATCCCAGCACTTTGGGAGGCCGAGACGGGCGGATCACGGAGTCAGGAAATCGAGACCATCCTGGTTAATACGGTGAAACCCCGTCTCTACTAAAAAGTACAAAAAACTAGCCGGGCGAGGTGGCGGGCGCCTGTAGTCCCAGCTACTTGGGAGGCTGAGGCAGGAGAATGGCGTAAACCCGGGAGGCGGAGCTTGCAGTGAGCTGAGATCCGGCCACTGCACTCCAGCCTGGGCGACAGAGCGAGACTCCGTCTCAAAAAAAAAAAAAACAAAAAACAAACACAAAACAAAACAAAACAAACAAACAAAAAAAGACATCAAAATAATCTTGCTTAAAAAATTATTAAAAGGGAAACAGGGTCCCTATGATTATTAAAATCCCCCTTTCCAAATGAAATCAAGTTAGAGAAAGTATCCTAGAGGCCGACCCAGAATCAAGCTTTCATCTGTTCACACAATTACTGGTGTGCTATCCATATACTTAAGGACACAGTCACTAAGTATGTGATCTGTAAAGGAAAACTGACAGGCCTATCAAGGTAGCCTCTAAAATTTAAACTGAAATTAAGTAAAAGAACAAGGGAATAGCAAATATTACCATCTTGGATTCTGGCTTCTGGGAACCCCTTCCTGGGATGCTCCTGTCGTTCTGTAATCTTCTTTCTTTTTCCTGTTTTAGTTCTAACTCAAGCTGGTTCCTGAGTAAGTTGGAGAGGAAAAGGATGAAAAATTGGAATTCTATACAGACATATTCTCTAAAGAATGCCAACCCCTTGTTTTAAAGTGCAGTAATTAAAAATGGGTAAGGGCTTGTTGTCAGAGAGACAGGTTTTTAAATGATAATGTTGCCACTTCTAAGCTTAACTATGTGAATCTGGACACATTTAACATCTCTAATCTCTACTTTTTTTTGAGACGGAGTCTTGTTCTGTCCCCCAGGCTGGAGTGCAGTGGCATGATCTCCGGTCACTGTAACCTCCGCTTTCCAGGTTCAAGCAATTCTTCTGCCTCAGCCTCCTGAGTAGCTGGGATTACCGGCACCCACCACCATGTCTGGCGAATTTTTGTATTTTTAGTAGAGATGGGGTTTCACCATCTTGGCCAGGCTGGTCTGGAACTCCTGACCTCAGGTGATACACCTGCCTTGGCCTCCCAAAGTGCTGGGATTACAGACAGGAGCCACTGCGCCCAGCCTTAAGCTCTACTTTAATCTGAAAGTGGAGGCAATAATATCGCTAATAGGGTTGATATGAAGATATTATAAGAGTTTGCATGTGAAGTGCTTTGTAAAGTATCTGGCACACAGTAAGAATTCAGGAAATATTATATATTATTATTAGTGTTATTTTGGCTAATAATTACTATTTATCTGGGATCTTGGGCTCTAAGTTTCTAATTCTTTGATCACAAAGCATGTTGATCGGATTTGGGGAATGTTGAAGTACGTGAAGCTTTCTGAATTCCAATTCCAGAGAAGGGACATTGCAAAGACAGAGCCAACCTGGCTGTAAGTCATGAGACCCCTCTTCTTGCTGTCTACCCTAAGAATTACCCATGACCACCCTGTCGGCTCAAGCTGCCCCCTCTTCACCGCTGCCTGGTGAGCTCCTCGACTTCCAGCTGCAGACTGTTGATCTTGTCTCCAAAGTCCTGTTTGAAGAGCCGGTTGTCCAACTCAGCAGACTGGCGGCTTCGCTCAGCCTGGCGCAATCTGGATGTGAGCCACATGAACTTGTGATAAAAAACAAAAGCCATGGTGGGGAGAAAGACCAAGTTCACAACACAACATAAAATAACCCAAGGAAGAATGCACAGAGAGACAGAGAGAGGAAAAAAACTTTGCAGGACACAGGCAAAGAAATTATGAGGGGGGGAAGATGGAAAAGAAACAAATTCTAAAGAAAAGTAAGATGAAGGTGAACCAGGCAGAGGAAAAGCTGATTTTCCATTTTTTTTTTTTATTCTAGTACTACAGTTTACAGCCATTAGATGATAAACAATAAAACATCACTTTTTAGAAAATCCATATCCAAAGCCAACCTCAAGTACACAGTAATTTAAGTTAAATCCACTTTTTAAAAAAATTTCCTAATAGGTTTGGTACTTAATTTTTCTGTTTTACACACATAACTGGAACTTGTAAACGGGCAACTACCTTCTTATATGTGAAATTATAGTTTTTTCTTGTCCTTTCCCCCAAACCACATATATTAAATCATGGGACATTATATTTCAACCCTCACCCAGGCTTTGGGTTATTCCATAAGGAAAAGCCTTTGTCAGAATTTGGCTGTCTCCTTCCTTTCCCATTCCCACAAAAGATGTGTGACTAAGTGGACAAAGAACTCAGCACTGGGCCTGTTTAAGACTCTGACCATATTCTCTAGAAGATTCTGATGGATGTTTTCTTCTAAATATCTTATAACTTTGCACCTATACAGAAGCATGTTTTAGAAGGTAAAACACTTGGGGCTTTATATAATAGAATTTAGAAGCATGCTATGTGTAGGTTTTAGAAAGTTTAATTTTGGTATTTGATCACTCCTTCCAAATGCTCATAGAAAAGGCAACCCATCACCACAAAAGGATGATGAAGAGAAGAATGTAGTAGGAGCTTTGTTTATATAGGTGCAAATTATAAGAATTAAAATAAGTTCAAGAGCACAGGATCTTCCACTTCCATGAAGTTGGTTTAAACATATGTTCTTTGACTTGATTTTGGTTCAAGTCCAATCTGTGCAGGGACCTATATAAGCACACATGGAATCCATCGTACACTCTTAATTCTGGTTTTGCCAAGAAAAAGATAAAGAATTTTAAGAGCTGGAAGCGAAGGGGTTATCTGTGTCCCCACCTAAGCAGCTGAAATGCTGCAAAGCATACCAGAAGGAAAAAAAAAAGAGAGAAAAAAAACCCAAATATTTTGTCAGGACCTTTTGAAGGAATGAAGGCTTATGTAAAGCCCATCTCTTCAAATCAAAAATCATCTTAAAAATTAAAGTATTTATAGGATTATTTACAATGTTAAAGCCTAGAGAGGGTTAGTCTGTGGTCACTTATAAATAGAAGCCCTGCTAATATTGCTTGTGGGTATCTACTGGGAATCTGTATTTTTGTACTAAATAATAATAAAGAATGTAAGTTTATCATTTATTTCCTATTCTGAAATGTTTTTCTAATAATTCAATTATTAGCTTCCCAGAACCTTTAGCAAACCTCCATCTGAACAAAAAGTAACAGAAACTTTTAAGTAAATGTTTCCAGGTAAGAAATGACAGGCCAGGCAGAATATCAACATTCATGTCTATACCCTGTCCTTTTTATTCCAATAAGAAAAGCAGGATATGAAAAATGGGTACTGCATCATTTTTTTAATACGAGAGGAGTGTTTCTATTAGAATCATTCTCTCTGAACTGCCTAAGTAGGAAGCAGAACTGCAGGAAAATGGCAGAGGTAGAAGATGACAAACATAAGGAGGGTTTCCCCAAGTGTCCACATTATTATGTTATCATAAGTTACCTAATTACTAACTTCATCTCTATATATTTTAAAGAAATATAAGGATGCTGTTTTTTCTTTTTTTTCTTTTTCAAAAGTCACTAAGGCAAAAAAAGTTGCAAGCAATCTTGGTTACTGAGAATAGAAGTGTAGTGAAAGTGAAATACTAAGTACTATCCTTGTCTTGGGGATTAAACCTACATAACAAAAGTGAAAAGGGGTCATGGTCTAAGAGACACAGAACTATTTTAGAAGAGTCTGAGTTCATGTGGTAGTTACCTCTAGTTCATTACACTGCAATGGCAGAACAGGCTTGCAGATACAGACATGAACAATGCACCGAGAATCTGATATTATCAACGATTGGGTTGTAAAGGCATCATTAATATATGTACAGAGCTTCAATTCCCTAGGCTTTTTCAAAAAAGTGGTATTTTTATTTATTGGTCAACTCAGAAATAATTTCTCAAAGTTTACTCAGCTTTTAGTTTGGAACTTATACCAATTTTTCTAACCCTGGGGAGAAAACAATATGAAAAACACCCAACCTACATCTCCAAATGGTTTTTTAAAAGTCCAACAAATTCAAAGTCAACTTTTTGGTGACATTTTAGAGAGAATCAGAGCTTAAATGTAATAGCTTTCAGATTTCTTCCTTTTACAATGAAGTTGTGATATCAGACTTGCAACGTGCCAACTGAAAAATGCCTAATGATGCTTTGGGATCAGTTTATTTGCTGCACTATTTAAGGTCTTTGCCTGTTTCACCAAATCCTTTTCACTAAATAAAATAAAAATGACAATGAAGTGAAAGGGGAATGAGAAAATGGATAAACAGGAAACACAAAAATAGCAAGAGAATAGGTCAGCTTAATATTCAAAGAGATGTCATTTTTTCTTTCTGTTTGCTTTAAATTCCAAGTCAAAGCATCATTGAAAATGAATTTGATACATTTCACTTCAAAAGCACAATTTATGAACAGTAAAATCATTTTGTTAAATCATAAACATATAACTATGTATGAGCAAGTATATAACCGTCTTTCCTAGGTAAGACTGATACATTTTTATTTGGCTATATAAGAGGTTTCAGGCTTATTTACAAATTTGCCATTAAGTTTTGAGTAAACATTAATATGCATTGCTGTTCAGGACCCTTACTAGTTAAGAATCATCTGAATATAAGAAGTCACCCATTAATCCATTCATTCATATATCTACTGAATGAATGCTTATATATTCAAAGCACTGTGACAGATCTAATGAGGGAACTCAAAAGATTAGTTAACTAATCTCAGGGAGCTTACGCTCGCATCGGAGGACACATATATAAAGGGTTAAAAGGTAAAGTAGACAGTGAGAAGAGCCATAAACAGTATAGATAAATATGAATATGAAGCTATGGGAATTCCCAGAAAGACAGATCATTTCTAGCTGCAAAGAGGTATCAGAGGAAACTTTGGGGAGGTGGCATTTGAGCCTAAACTTAAAAATGAAGAATAAGGAAGTGGGAAGAATTAGGACATTTCTAATTGGTGGAACTATTGGGAAAGAAATGAATGAGAAAACTGGGAAGTACGTCCAGGGACCAGTAGTTTAGTTTTGCTCAAGTGCAAGAAGGGTGACGAACAGGTGTTGAAGGCAGACACATCAAATGACCTTGGGTGCCATGCCACATTCAATCTTGAAGACTCAGCCATTTCTCTTGGCTGCTGAGCTGCCAGACAGAAAATGGTGGTTTCACACAAACAGAGAAAGAGAGTAGCATAGGAAGAAGATGTGCTTTGGGCAGACTACATTGTAGATACTGGTGAAAGATAGCTGCCCAAAGGATGAAAACTCAAGACTGGTCTCCAGATGAAGGTAAAAGCTGGGGAAACACACTGGAGGTGACAGTGGAAGCTACAGAACTACCCAGGAGAAAGAAAAGGGAGATAAAGAGAAAAGGGTTAAAGAAGGGAAAGATCCAGAATAGATCCTTGGAGGACACCTATCTCTCACTGCCTCTATATACCCCAGCATCCAAGTATTCAAATACTTTAGTGATGAACAATAAAATCACAGAATTACATACATATATTTAAGAGTCCTTTCATGCTTTTAAGTATCCTTCCCCTAACACATGATTCTGATAAGGGTTAAGAGTTCTGATGTTCAAAACAGTCATCAAAGGCTGACCTTTCCTTTTTTTTTTTTTTAAGGCTAGTCAAGTAACTGACATTCCTAAAAACATTTCAGTCACACTTTAGAAAACACACATAATATTTAATTGGCTTTTTTTCTACCAGAATGTCTTATGCTAATTTGGAAGAATTTCATATATTTTCTATTTGCAAAGGTACAGCACATTCTCTTCACTATCAGCACTGACAACCCAAAGTGTTTCATTAAAGAACCAGGACTTTTACCTTTGTTCAAGTTGTTTAATGGTAGCAGCCATCTGATTAGTCTTCTCTTCCAAGCGACTGTTTAGTTCACTTTTCTGTTTTACTCCTAAGTCTGAACTCTGTTATGGAAAATAATGATAAACAACCTGTATAACATAAATCCTAAAATTACAACCACACACGCCTTTTGAATCTAATGGTAAGTGGGAAAACAGAAATGTTCATATATTTCGATATCAGTTAATCCTCAAATGGAAATAAAAGCAATTTATCTAAAGTTAGTACTGTTATTTGCAGTGTTATCACAGTAATAGTTCATCAATGTATCACTTTCCAGTGTAAAAGCTAATAGAATATGTAACTCAGCTGGCATAGTAGACTGCAGAATAGAAATTATACTATAGGATAAAAGAGACCCTCACCCTCTATTATAATGTGAAAAGTGGTCATGGTTTTCTATAACAGCCATACAGGATCCCATGACGGTCTGATTCTGAAAGTAGTTTATTGGCAGTTAGCATTAAAATGAGATGTGATTCTTTCTTCTTGTAATTAAAGTGTGATTCTGGAGGATAAGATGGGAGAAGAGGAGCCCCAGGATTTTAGAAAGCCAGTGAGTCTATTCCTTATACTTCCCCTACCTGCAACTTAAAGGCAAGTTCGTGCTTGAGAGCTCTGAGGTCATCCAGCTGCTGCCGAAGAGATACCAGGGCATCCTGCTTCTCACAGACATCCTTCTCCAGCATCTTCATAGCCAATTCCATCTCCTGCCTCATGCTGATCTGCATCTCCAGCTCTTTTTCAACATCCTGTCCCCAAAGGTAAGTAAATTGCTTACACTCTGTTTCTTCAACTAAGTACAAACCATAATATTTCACAGGAAAAAGTATACCAAAACTCTCAGGTCGAATATTCTAGCAAAACAGCTTAAGCTACCATTCATTTTCAGAAACATTAACAATAATTAATTGATAATGAACAATAATTAGAATACACAATAACATTTGCCCAATAATGTACAAATCTGAAAAACCTGCTAAGCCAAAGGTAGTGCTATTTAATATGTCTAAAATATACACATATTTGAGACACTTTATTAGACCTTAAGACAACTGATGGTCATATCTTACTATAGAAATATACATACAGGATTACAGTAGTCAGCACAAAATGAAGCAGTTGCAATCCTCCTAAATGTGAATGTTGTTGATATATTCAAGAGCCCAGGGAACCCAGAGGACCATCTGGGTCCCTGGGGTAACATCGCAATTACTGAGGATGACTAGTATGGTTAAGAGGCTAACAGAATCTTTTTTTTTTTTTTTTGAGATGAAGTCTAGCTCTGTCGCCCAGGCTGGAGTGCACTGGCTCGATCTTGGCTCACTGCAACCTCCACCTCCCGGGTTCAAGCGATTCTTCTGCCTCAGCCTCCTGAGTAGCTGGGACTATGGGTGTGCACCACCACACTCGGCTAATTTTTTGTATTTTTAGTAGAGACGGGGTTTCACCATGTTGATCAGGCTGGTCTCAAATTCCTGACCTCGTGATCCACCTGCCTCAGCCTCCCAAAGTGCTGGGATTACAGGCGTGAGCCACTGGGCTCAGCCGCTAACAGAATTTTTAGTTCACTTAACATGATGCCTCTTTTTGTCTCAACCATTATTACTGCAACATTATTTGAGTGATCAAAGACACAAAGACATGAGGATCTTCTGCATCTGCCTTGTGCCTTGGGCTCACCTAGGACCTCGCCTGCTTTCTCAGTTTCCTTCCTTTTTAACAAACATTTGTCTTACTGTGATAAAAAGATATGAATTTTTTTTTTTTTTTTTTTTTTTTTGAGACAAAGTCTCGCTCTGTTGCCCAGGCTGGAGTGCAGTGGCCGGATCTCAGCTCACTGCAAGCTCCGTCTCCCGGGTTTAGGCCATTCTCTTTCCTCAGCCTCCCGAGTAGCTGGGACTACAGGCGCCCGCCACCTCGCCCAGCTAGTTTTTTTGTATTTTTTAGTAGAGACAGGGTTTCACCGTGTTAGCCAGGATGGTCTCGATCTCCTGACCTCGTGATCCGCCCGTCTCGGCATCCCAAAGTGCTGGGATTACAGGCTTGAGCCACCGTGCCCAGCCAGGATATGAGAAATTTTAAGATTTTTATTATGTGCCACTTCACTGAGATTCTCATTTTACATGATTAGCATTATAGAAAACGAATCATACCCCTTCTTAAAATGCTGACATATATTATTCCTGCGACCTTTCTTATGAAAAGTATTACATTTTCAGATCTCAGTCACAAACACATAGAAGGCAAACGCTAAGTATTTTAAGGATGTTAAAATAATACCACTTTGCTTTCAAAAAATCTGAAATTCTAGCCAGGTGCAATGGCTCACACCTGTAATCCCAGCACTTTGGAAGTCTGAGGTGGGTGGATCACAAGGTCAGGAGTTTGAGACAAGCCTGGCCAATGTGGTGAAACCCCGTCTCTACTAAAAATATAAAAATGAGCTGGGTGTGGTGGCAGGCACCTGTAATCCCAGCTATTTAGGAGGCTGAGGCAGGAGAATCTCTTGAACCCGGGAGGTGGAGGTTGCAGTGAGCTGAGATTGCACCACTACACTCCAGCCTGGGCAACAGAGCAAGACTCCATCTCAAAAAAAAAAAAAAAAAAAAATCTAAAATTCTGTTATATTCTGTCAATTTGTAACATATATATATTTTTGAGACAGGGTCTCCCTCTGTCACACAGGCTGGAGTGTAGTGGTGCAATCTCAGCTCACTGCAGCCTTAACTTCCTTGGGCTCAGGTGATCTCCCTCCTCAGCTTCCCAAGTAACTGGGAATACAGGCATGCACCACCAAGCATGGTTAATTTTGTAATTTTTGTAGAGATAGGGTCTCCCTATGTTGCACAGGCTGGTCTCAAACTCCTGAGGTCAAGCGATCCTCCCAAAATGCTGGGATTACAGGTGTGAGCCCTGGCCCTTGGCCTGTAATAATTTTTTAGTACAAGTTAAGTCACTCCTTACTTTCAGGCTCCTCCTTATTCTTAAAGACTTTCTGGGGAGTTCCTTGTGTTTGTTACACTATCTAAACTCCAGGAAGAGTTAATATGTGAAAACCAGGGGTTATTAATATAATAACACTAGCACCTGGAGAAAATCCAGTACAGGAACAGTATCCCTTATTATAAATTCTTTTTTAAAAAAGTATGATTGACACATAGTAATTTATGGTGTAGAACATGATGTTTCGATAATATAAAAATTGTGTAATGACCAAATCAGAGAAACAAACGTATCTATCATCTTAAACATTTATCATTTCTTTGTGATGAGAATATTCAAAAGTCTCTTTTCTTCCCAGCATAAAGACGAATATTTAAGGTGATGGGTATCTCGAGAACACTGATTTGGTCTTTACAAATTACATGAGTATATTAAATTATGTACCCTGGAACTATGTATATCTATTATGCATCAATAAAAACAACAACAACAACAAACCTTTCTTCTAACTATTTTAAAATGTATATTAATATTAACTCTAGTCACCACACACTATGCAACAGAGGACCAGAACTTATTCCTCCTATCTAACTATAGCTTTGTACCTGTTGACCAATCTCTTACTATCCCCTGCTTCCTCTCCCCCTAGTAACCACCACCTTACTCTCTACTTTTATGAGAACGTTTTAGATTCCACATGAGTGTTATCATATGGCATTTCTCTTTCTGTGTTTAGCTTATTACACTTCACATAACGTCCTCCAGGTTCACCCATGTTGCCACAAATGACAGGATTTCATTCTTTTTTATCGCTGAATAGCATCACATTGTGTTTATGTACCATGCTTTCTTTATCCATTCACGTGTTGATGAACACTTAGGTTGATGCCATATCTTGGCTACTGTGAATAATGCTGCAATAAACATAGAAGTGCAGATTCTCTTTGACATACTGATTTCATTTTCTTTGGATATATACCCAGTAGTGGGATTGCTGGATCATATGCTAGACTGATTTTTAATTAATTAATTTTTTTATTTTTTGAGACAGAGTCTGGCTCTGTCACCCAGGATGGAGTGCAGGGATACAATCTTGGCTCACTGCAGCCTCTGCCTCCCAGGTTCAAGCAATTCTCCTGCCTCAGCCTCCCAAGTACCTGGGATTACAGGTGCATACCACTATGCCTGGCTTTTTTTTTTTTTTTTTTTTTTTTGTATTTTTAGTAGAGACAGGGTTTCACCATGCTGGTCATGCTGGTCTCGAACTCCTGACCTCATGTGATCCATCTGCCCGGCCTCCCAAAGTGCTGGGATTACAGGTGTTAGCCACTGTGTCTGGACCGATTTTTAATTTTTTAAGACAACCTTCATACTGTTTTACATAGTAGCTATACTAATTTATATTTTCACCAGCAGCGTGTAAAGGTTCTCTTTCTCTACATCCTTGTCAACACTTATCTTTCAATTTGATAGTTGCCATTCTGATTAGAGGTGATATACTCTCTATCTATATATTTATATGTATTTTTTTTAATTTCTAAAAAATCTTAAGACTAATACTGGATGATAAGTTTTCCATTTATATCTAAGACCATAATACATCAGAAATAACAGCTAAAAATTATTAAAATAGAGTAATCCTACATTAACGATTCTTTGTAAAGAAAAGAGGAGCCACCACTCCAAGAATCTTTGCAGGGATGAGGACTTAGGTAGGATTGAGACTGCATAGTTTAAAAAAGTAGGTTCTGTATACTTAATATTGTTGTAATACAAACTACAAAAGCAAAAAAATAAAAATTAACAAAATCTTATTGTTGAGAATACTCAGAAAAAGATTGAGATGTGGTTTAAAAAGAGATAAACCATTTTATAGGATCTATAGTTTTTTAGAACACTATTGATATTTCTAATCTTTGTATGATAAAACGTGTAAGTGGGCAGTTACCTTTTAATATATTCCTGAACTATTAGAAATTAAGCAAAGTTTACCAATCGTAATTGTGTCTCTTCTTTTAAATGCTTTCTTGCTTCACTTAGTGCTTGCCCTTCTGCAGTTCTGTCTTGCTTGGGACCCTTGAAAAGATAAATAACATTGTACATATTTAAGGATTTGATCTATACAGAATTAATAGACACTAACACTGCTACTTAGTAAGAAAAAAAGATCATACTGAAGCAGGTATAATAATGAACAAACACAACAAAGAAATTGAAGAAGTCTAGTATATTTTTAAAGGTTAAGCTGAATTGGGGGTTTCCTGACACTTTATTTAAAATCCTAAAATAGGTTACCAAACCAGATGGTAGAAGTTTTAAAAATCAGCCTCTTCAAAATAAGAGTTGGGTTATAGGTTTTTCTTTTTTCTTTCTTGAGATGGAGTCTCACTCTGTCGCCTAGGCTGGAGTGCAGAGGCTCAATCTTTGCTCACTGCAACCTCCACCTCCTGGGTTCAAGTGATTCTCCTGTCTCAGCTTCCCGAGTAGCTGGGATTACAGGCATGTGCCACCACACCTGGCTAATTTTTGTATTTTTGGTAGAGACGAGGTTTCACTATGTTGGCCAGGCTGGTCTCGAACTCCTGACCTCAAGTGATCTGCCCTCCTTGGCCTCCCAAAGTGCTGGGATTACAGGTGTGAGCCACTGCACCCAGCCCAGGGGCTATAGGTTTAAATGTTAATACATTCAATCGCCAGAGAATTCACAACTCGTATCTTCAACTATCCAGCGAGATCACAGATAAAAACAAGCAGGTCATAAAAAAATTATTCTGAGCAGTCATGAAGTCCATGCATTAAAGTCGATCACTTTACTCATGGAAAACTGCTTTTGTCCCCTCGCAGAGCCTAGTAACTCTTTAAGAACAATTTTAATAACTATGGATTTGAATTCCTAGGGACAGTAGATTAGAAGCATGAAGATAAAAGGAAGTAGGGAGATCATCCTAGAGATAACAACACTAAGCATCAATAAAAAGTAAGAGATGCTAGTGAATACAAAAAAGATAGGGAAAAAAACCATCCACAGAAATCAGGGAATATTTAAGTGTAGGCGTCAGAAGCTCTATCAATTTCAATAGCCTCCTAAAGTGGCACTATTATAATTTAGCAGAGAATTGTCAATGTTGGTAATTATGATCCTCAGTCATCATAAAGGGCTAAATGTATTAAATTATGTCCTTAATTAAGAAGGCTTGGATTGTACAAAACATAAAGGTTTACAAAATTCTAATCAGACATGTATAAAAAGTTTGGTGCTTTAAGGAATTAAGTTATCTAGAAAATGACATATATAAAAAGTTTGGTGCTTTAAGGAATTAAGTTATCTAGAAAATACACTTATTTATATGGTAGCTCTTTCCCAGTGATATATAAATGAGGTGTCACTTCTTATAAAACAGTAACATGGTGTAAAAGTAATAGTATATTTAACATAACAAATTGTTAAATACTGTATGAATCATTAGTACATAAAAACAAGAAATGGAATTAGACTGTTTTGTGAAGTCTCTAAACAGATGTAGGTGGCTGTGAAGTCAAGAAGCATCTTGTAGGAAAAGGCGCATAACCCTCCCACAACCTTCATCACATATGCATGGAGTCTAAATAAAAAGTGTACTTGATACAGGCCAGCTGATTAAAATAGTCCTTTAGAGACTCCCCTTTACCACTAACAAGTTGACATGCTCTCAATGAATATTTTATAAACCCAGTAAGATTAACCTTCCGATTGGATTCCAGTATGTAGGAACTTTCCTCTTTAACTCGTTCCATTTCTTCTTGTAAGGTAATGATCCTGTTGTTTGCAACTGCAAGCTGTGGATAAAATTTTAAAAATAATTCTTTATGTTTTTAAAATTAACATAGTATAAGATAATTCACAATCTGCTAGGATGTAATTCTCGGGCTTGGATATTCTTAGAAAGCAAGCAAGCTATAACCCAATAAAAATGTTATTATAGGAACTCAAGATAAATATTTTTCTTTCTTTATTTTTCTAAGACAGGGCCTCGCTCTATTGCCCAGCCTGGAGTGCAGTGGCATGATCTCGGGTCACTGTAACCTCTGCCTCCTGGGTTCAAGTGATTCTCATGCCTTAGCCTCCCAAGTAGCTGGAACTACAGGCATGTACCACCATGCCCAGCCAATTTTTGTATTTTTAGTAGAGACAAGGTTTCACCATGTTGGCCAGGCTGGTGTTGAACTTCTGGCTTCAAGAGATCTGCCCACCTCGGCCTCCCAAATGCTAGGATTATAGGCGTGAGCCACTGCACCTTAAGATGATCTCAAGGGTGTTCTTATAGATATACACATATTTAGTAAGAAAAAAATATATTTATTAAGGACATCTATTTCTAAAATGTTTAATAAAGGGGTCCTGTCACACCATGGAACCCATGTGACAAACCCTCTATAAGATCTTTTATAGATGATTTCTTAAAAGATTAAAGACATGAACTCCAAAGTTCTCATGCTAAAAATCCCATTAAGCATTGAGGAGATTTTTCATTTCAACACCTAAAAAGATCAGGTAATGTTATTAGCAGTAAGCTGCTATGGGGAAACATTTATATCTCTTTCTTAGAAGGAAAAAGTAAGGTGGAAACACTTTTTCCTTCTCTGCATCTACTAAACTCCCAGAGAATGTGAAGGTGCCTGCAGGAGGCTGGGAGGAATAACCAAGCAGGCTCCTCTCAGCCAGGCTAGTCTCCTTCTCAATTCTTGTCTCCTCACTAGCAATAGGTTCAGGGTCTATTCAGTTCCTGTACTAACATGGTAAGCACAGAGCAGCTCACACTTTCTGGGGGCAGGCCTGAAAACCCAGTTCTCTCTCAGATCCTGTGGCCTAAAAATGTACAAGAAACCAATTCTGGGCAAGTAGGTCTCCTCTCTAGATCCAAGTATGCCCTCAGGCAGGTTGTTCCAAACACAGGTTGTTCTCTTAAATCTCTTAGATTTAAGAGAAACTATTGGGCAACCTGATTATGGCTGCAGATCACAGGAGGTTTTCCAATTCAGCTTTACCAAAAATGAAGTAGACATTTATTTATCTACCTATCTATTTATTTATTTATTTGAGACAGGGTCTCCATCTGTTGCCCAGGTTGGAGTGTGGTGGCACAATCTTGGCTACTGCAGCATTGGTCTCCTGGGCTCAAGCAATCCTCCCACCTCAGCATCCCGAGTAGCTGGGACTACAGTGTGCACCACAACACCCGGCTAATTTTTTTGGTGTAGAGATGGGGTCTCACTATGTTTCCCAGGCTAACCTTGAACTCTTGGCCTCAAATGATCCTCCTGCCTTGGCTTCCAAAGGGCTGGGATTACAGGTGTGAGTCACCATGCACGGCCTGAAGTGGATATTTATATCTGCATCTGCTTAATTCGTCTTAGTCTGTCATTCAGATTCAAAACCCAGGAGGGGAAAAGAGGGCTGCTATCTTTCTGACTGGCCTTTTTTTTTTTTTGAGATGGGGTTTCGCCATGTTGCCCAGGCTGGTCTTGGAATCCTGGCCTCAAGCGATCCACCCACCTTGACGTCCCAAAGTGCTGGGATTACAGGCGCGAGCCACCGTGCCTGGCCTTACTGGCTCTCTTAAACCCAAAACGGAAATGGGAAAAGGCAGAACTAATCCCATCTGCTTTCTTACAGCATATTTTCTTTAAGAAAGTAAGTGTTGTTGGTAAAATAAATAAGTAAATGAATAAATAGTATTAATTTAACTCTAAGGAAGACAAGTCTTATGACTGAGAGAATAAAATTAACAACTATATTTATTGAGTGCTTATGATGTGTTAGGTGCTGTTCTAAGCCCTAATCATGTATTAAATCATTTCATTCACACAGCAATCTCACAAAATGTTATTATTGCTATTTCCATGTTACAGATAAGTAAATCAAGGAATAGAAGCTTAAGTAATTGGCCCAGGATTAGAAGACTAGCAAGTGGCTGGGTGCGGTGGCTCATGCCTGTAATCCCAGCAGTTTGGGAGGCCGAGGTGGGTGGATCACCGGAGGTCGGGAGCTCAAGACCAGCCTGGCCAACCTGGTGAAACCCTGTTTCTACAAAAATACAAAAATTAGCCCGCTGTGGTGGTGCATGCCTGTGGTCCCGACAACTCGGGAGGCTAAGGCAGGAGAACTGCTTGAACCAGGAGGCGGAGATTAAAGTGAGCCGAGATGGCGCCGCTGCACTCCAACCTGGGTGACATAGCAATACTCCATCTCAAAAAAAAAAAAAAAAAAAATCAAAAACCAAAAAAACAAAAAACAAAAAACAAAAACAAAACAAAAAACCCCCAAAAAACTAGCAAGTGCCAAAGCCAGGACATGAACCCAAGTAGTCTAACTGTACAGAGCATGCTTTATTGCTATGCTGTACAGATTCAACAAAGTAGCAACAGAGTAACAGTAAAAAGTCTGCGCTGAACATTCCAAAAGTCTATATGATAAGATTCTAAGGACCATAAGCACAAATTAAAGTTTTAAGATTTATAAAATTTAAAAATTTTTGTCCAGAAGTGAAGGCCACAGAGCTGAGTAACAAAAAAGGTATTTTAAAACTGTAATAATGAAAATGTTCATTCTAAAGAGAAACCGATTAAAAGCATCTTCCTGACTAGTGCTTCAATTTTATTTTATTTAAACTAAATTCATCCCATGGGGTGTAAGGGCATCATTACAATTAAAAATAAAGAAGGTGGGCCAGGCACAGTGGCTATGCCTATAATTCTGGCACTTTGGAAAGTCGAGGCAGGCGGGTTGCTTGAGCTCAGCAGTTCAGGACCAGCCTGGGCAACATGGCAAGACCCCCTCTCTACTAAAAATAGCCAGGTGTGGTGGTGCATGCCTGTGATCCCAGCTACTTGGGAGGTTGAAGGTGGGAGATCACTTGAGCCTGAGGGGCAAGGGTTGCAGTGAGCCATTGTGCCACTGCACTACAGCCTGGACAACAGAGTGAGGCCCTATTTCAGGAAAAAAAAAAAAAAAGAAAAAGAAAAAGAAATAAAGAAGGTAAACTCTTTGCCATCTGGACAATGTTATTTAGTATTTTTCTTTTTTTTTTTTGAAATTTCAAATTAGTTTATTAAAATGTTACATCATTGTGCAGGAAAAAAAAATCATTCTATATGAATCATTTTTTTCTGACAGCAACTAGTTTAGTGAGGTTTGTGTTAAAAAATTTGGTTTCTCAATAGTAGTAAGCGCAAATCAAGTGCTCAATACCTACATGTGGCTAGCTTGCAACAGTATTAGTCAATACAGTAGAGTATTTTTCATAAAAACATATAATGCTATTTAAAGAAAAAATATCTGTAGCTAAGGCTTTGGCAAGTTAAGGAAAAAAATCTTTTTATTAGAAGTAAAACATGAGGTTATTTTTCTGTTCTTATTTTAGGGACTTTTCTAAGAGTTTTCATATTCTTATCTGATCTTCAGAGTTAATTGTGAGGCTGAAAAGGAAGTATATTGTAAACACTCATTTTCCAGTGACGGAACTGAGTCCCTTGGAGGTCAAGTGACTGACTTACTCGGGAGCACATGAGTTACATAAGCATGATTTGTAGGCAGGGATTACAGATCTTCTGACCAGTACTCTTTACCTTATCTATGTAACTGTTCCAGGAAGAAAACAAGGACAAAGGGAGTGGGGAGTTTGCCAATTTGAAACATAAATCAATGTCTGGCACATATAAATATTTGTCTAGCTCTTGCACATAAACAGTGTGTGAAATGTTCACTGAATGAATAAATGATGAATATGCTATATGCTAAACATTTAGTCTAAGCTAGCCCAGACAAAACATGCACACAAAAGAAACCAAGATACACCATCAACCAGGCAACATGCCCCTACACAGTCTAATTGGGTAAATGAGATCCCGCAATAAGCCAACTGGCCATTCTAGTCAGAATAAGCAGTTATGGGCCGGGCGCGGTGGCTCACGCCTGTAATCCCAGCACTTTGGGAGGCTGAGGCGGGTGGATCACTTGAGGTCAGGAGTTCAAGACCAGCCTGACCAACATGGAGAAACCCTGTCTCTACTAGAAAAATACAAAATTAGCAGGGGTGGTGGCACATGCCTGTAATCCCAGCTACTCGGGAGGCTGAGGCAGGAAAATCGCTTGCACCCAGGAGACGGAGGTTGCGCTGAGCTAAGATCGTGCCATTGCACTCCAGCCTGGGCAACAAGAGCGAAACTTCGTCTCAAAAAAAAAAAAGAAAGAAAAGAAAAAAGAATAAGGAGTTACGTACTACAGTTGATATTCTTTGAAAAGTCAAGTTCTTTCTTTCCAAGGTTACATAAAAATTATTAGTTCTACTAATGCATATTAAATTCTATAAGTCAATCAAAGAATTTCCAAAACTTACCTCCTCTGTCAGTTTAGTGTTGGATTTTTCTAATGCATCTACTTTTGCCTGAAGGTTGTTTACAGTAGCACTATAAAGAGAAAAAAAAATATCACTTTTGAAAAACAGACAATACCCTGTACCTTCCTTTTTAAACGCTTCACACTTATCCTTCACTGTCTAATGTTCACAATTTTAAATTTTATTATTACTTTTTTAGATGGAGTCTTGTCGTGTCGCCGAAACTGGAGTGCAGTGGTGCGAGACTACAGGCATGCACAACCAAATCCAGCTAATTTTTGTATTTTTTGGTGGAGATGGGGTTTCACCCTGTTGCCCAGGCAGGTCTCAAACTGCTGACCTCAAGTGACCCACCTGCCTTGGCCTCCCAGAGTGCTGGGATTACAGGCATGAGCCACTGCGCCAGGCCTTAATGCTCACAAATCTTGACCTCTAAGCTTACAAAAGGCGTTATCAGCTTTAACTGCTGTATCTTTGGCATTTGAGTTTTAATTCAATAAGTATTTATTCAATGAAATAAAAGAGTTCATTCCCTACAGAGTAAACTTTAAGGTTTATCTACATATGATAATAACAGGCTATAAGAATTAAATGCTTACATGCACCAAACCATCTTCTAAATTATGTTATTTGCGTTATTGCGTTTATTCCTTTCAACAACCCTTTATGTTAGGTATTCTCATTTACAGATAAAGAAACTAAGGCATAGAAAGAGTAAATAATAGTGCCATTGTTTATATTTCATTGTGAACTGTAACCATGTCTTTGCTTGGCTAACATCTCCATAGTTCATTAAAGTCATTATATTAGTTCTTGGTCTCCAGAGAAAATGTACTTAAATTGTTTTGAATTTGCTAGGTGGAACCAAGACTACTTAAAACTTTACTGATAGTATAATCACAAGTTTTACTTAAATTAAAAATGTCTATTTTTCATAAGAGAACTACAAACAAGATAATAATTAATGAATATATTATTATTCAAAATTATTCAGTAGTCTTAACATAATAAGAACATCAAAGTACTTGAGAATACCAATAGCTTTTGGATAGCTCTCCTCAGGCGAGAGGAAACTGTTTTATGTTCCGGAAAGTTCTGAAAATACAGTGGTCCACTCTTATCTATAGTTTTGCTTTCTGTGGTTTCAGTTACCTGCACTCAGCTGTGGTTCAAAAATAGGTAAGAATAGTACAATAAGCTACTATTCTCCCTCTGGGACTTTCTTGGGCAAAGCTGGGCATGTATTTTTTTCTTACATGTAAATAAGGATTTTGATAGACTCATGTATAAACATTTTGTTTAAATCCCAGATAAGATATCCAAATCTGATATGTGCTCTCTATGAAACAAACAATAGAGGGAAGTCTGAGTATGTTCAAAAAACACACATAAATAAGGATTATCCAGTAAGGATTATCCAGTAAGGATTTTTATTTCTCCTAAGATAAAAAAAACAAACAAACCGTGAACATATATATAACACTGAATTGTCATAAGGACAGTGGCCCTTAGAAAATCTTTTGGAAATAATGATTTCTCAATGCACAAAATCTTGAAACTGGTATTTCTAATGCTTTCTTTCTCGTTCCTTCTCTTTCTTTAATTTTTGTTTTGTTTTGTTTTGAGATGGAGTCTTGCTCTGTGGCCCAGGCTGGAGTGCAGTGGCGCGATGTCGGCTCACTGCAAGCTCCGCCTCCAGGGTTCACGCCACTCTCCTGCCTCAGCCTCCTGAATAGCTGGGACTACAGGCGCCTGCCACCGCGCCCAGCTAAACTTTTTGTTATTTTCAGTAGAGACGGAGTTTCACCATGTTAGCCAGGATGGTCTGGATCTCCTGACCTCGTGATCCACCCGCCTGGGCCTCCCAAAGTGCTGGAATTACAGGCGTGAGCCACCATGCCCGGCCTCTTTAATTTTTAATTAAACTTTAATGTTTTGTTCACTGTGCTCAGACATAGAATAGCCATAGTCATTTAAGGACAATAATAAATATAAATACAGAAAACTGAAGGGGGAAAAAAACCTGAGAAAACTAGGAAGAAGTTCAATGAAAAGGAAATAAAAGGATGTGCTGATTTTGAGGCAGACACTACATTCATATTACTTTTATTATAGTCTATTGTTAAAATTGTTTTATTTTATTATTGTTGCTAATCTCCTACCTTGCCTAATTTATAAATTAAACTTAAACATAGGTATATATGTATAGGAAAAAACATAGTATATACAGGGTTTGGTACTATCTGTGATTTCAGATATCCTTTGGTGGTCTTAGAATGTATCCCCTCCACATAAGTGGGAACTACTGTACTTTGTGACTACTTGGTGAATTAACTGCAATAATGGCAAAGAAATTTAATTTATATATTAAATTAATGCTATTAATTCAATGTACAAATGAGAAATGCAGGGAAGCAAAGTACGTATCTTTTTTTTTTTTTTTTTTTTTCAGGCAGGGTCTGGCTCTGTAACCCAAGCTGGGGTGTAATGGCAAGACCAGGGTTCACTGCAGCCTCAACTTCCCAGGCTCAAGTGATCCCCGCACCTCAGCCCCACAAGTAGCTGGGATTACAAGCGCACACCCAGCTAGTTTTATTGAATTTTTTAATAGAGACAAGGTCTTGTTATGTTACCCTAGCTCGTCTTGAACTTCTGAGCTCAAGCAATCCTCCCGCCTTGGCCTCCCAAAGTGTTGGGACTACAGGTTTTGAGCCACCACACCTGGATGATATGATTAATTTAAAGGTACTAATGTAACGAGTGGTTTACACAAGATCAGCCCTGAAATATGCAGCTACATCTACTCAACTGAAAAAGCCACCCATTTCAACTGTATGTCACATATTTAAAAATTCTTAACTGAATGTATTTATGTATTTAATCGCTAGAGTTATAATTACGTACATAATATTATATACTGTTATTTTATATTATATGTAACATTATATACTGCCTTTCACTAAAGGTCACCAAAACTGTTAAATGCCCTTTATTTATCTAGTGCCTAACTCAGTGCCTGGCAAGCAGGAATTCTACAAATATTTGTTGAACGTTGTCTGAATTTATCCTCACTGCTCATCATCTTACTCTTCCCTTCTCCTTCAACAATTCCCCAGTAAAGTAATACATTTATTCATTATTTACTTTAAATGTCTGTTCAGTTCTTCTACATAGTTCTTCTGGTCCAGAATTGCAGTAATCTGACCGTCTCTGGGGGAAGGGGAAGAAAACAGAAATAAACTAAATAACATAAGAAATACCAAGATCCCAACCCCACCTCACCCCATCTTTTCATAAAACATGAGAAAAAAATTGTGGCACAGATACACTGAACCATAAGACAGATTTGATGTAAAACCCTATTGACATATTAACAAGAGTCAGGAGTTTAAAAATGACAAAACCCCACACTAATAAAGCTCTTGTTGTAGCTTACAAACCTTAGTATTAATAATTTAGGTCACAGGTATGATGTTGCAATCTATTAGATGCATTTAAAGGATAAAATTTTCTTGTTAATAGGTTTTTCAGCTTCAGTAGTAGTACTTAACAGTAACAATTTCCAATCGTCATAGGACTTGAATTAAGCTCACTCTGATGTAATATAGCTGTTCTCAATGGCTAAATATTTGTCTGTAAGTGCTATTTAACATTTAAAGTGAATGGTTAAAAAGGCTTTCATAAAGATCAAATGTTTATTATATATATTACATATATTTAATATTATATATTATGTATATTTAATATTTTATATTTAATATTTCATATATATTATATATATGGATTTTTTGTTTTGTTTTGTTTTTTTTAAGACAGAGTCCCATTCTGTCACCCAGGCTGGAGTGCAATGGTGTGATCTCGGCTCACTGCAACCTCCGCCTTCTGAGTTCAAGTGATTCTCCCGCCTCAGCCTCCCAAATAGCTGGGATTACAGGCACCTGCCATCATGCCTGGCTCATTTTCTTTTTTATATTATTGTAGAGATGGGGTTTCATCATGTTTCCCGGGCTGGTCTCAAACTCCTGATCTCAGGTGATCTGGCTGCCCTGGCCTCTGAAAGTGCTGGGATTACAGGCATGAGCCACCATACCTGGCCCAAATGTTTATTATTACATGAAAAAAAAAAACTGGATAAAGGAGATTGGCAACTACAACCAACTAATCTATAGTGACAAAAGATAAACAGCCAGATTTTTCAGCTGACAGATAAAATTAAGGCCCCAAACTTATACAACTACCAAAAGAACAGTGAGACAATCTTAGCTCTGTGTCAAAAATCAAAAACATCAGACTAATTATGCTTTCAATGGCTACACTTATAAAGAGAATAGATGTGCTTCTGATCTCTAATTACTAAGTACCCTAATGAATATTTTAAAACTGTTTAACATAATTTTAGATTTACAAGAAGAGGTATAAAGGCAGTACAGAGTTCGAACGTACCTTCACTCAGTTTCCCCTAATGTCAACATTTTACATAACCTCACGGTGCATATTTCATATTGCCAATTTTAAGCAAACTGAGAATGCAACTCCTCTGGTCAAAATGACCATGTTTTTAAACCCTACTATAAGACATAGAGAATTGGAATCCTTTAGAAAATTTTTATTTTCTTTGCCCCTGAACCACATAGCAGGAAAATCATTAAACAAACAAACAAAAAAACCCTTTTAGGGTTTAGTGGTAGCATAATAGTCAGATATTTCTGGCAAGACTTTATTAAAGCTATATGATCAGAAATTCTTTCAGCAAGTCTGTTAAAACAGTATTGTTGTAAACTTTAAATACTACCAAAGGAAAAAAAATACTACATCAGGAGAAAAGAAACCTAATTTTATTGGTACGTACCCTTCAGTACCTTTACTGCTGTTCCCGTCCTTGAGATACATTGAAAAATCTATAACTCCAACCTACAGAGAGAATTTTCAGGTTTTAATATAAAATTAGATATTCTTTACAAGACATAACACAATATCTCCTTCTAGGCACTCAAAACAGTAATACAGTCTTGACACTTATTAGGAATGTATGATTAAAAATTTACTGTTTTACTTTCAGTTTAACCAAGAATTAACTAGGGTGGGAAGTAAAGAATCAAGATTATGTCAATAAGACTAGAAGACCAGATCACAACTAAGACAGTCAATGGAATACTTAATATAAATAAGGTCTAAAGTTTCTTTCTCTTTTGCTTATTTCGGGTATTCCGCTACTGAATCCCTGTTCATTTTTAGAAATAACTTTTTAAAAATTAGCACATTTCCCCTGTAGAAGTTTCAGAAAATACAGCTAAACAAAAGGGGAAGTAATATTAAATCCCAACCACCATAGATGACCATTGCTAACATTTTGGTGTCTATTCCTCCAAACTTTCATTGATGTACACATCTTCATTTTTCAAGATTGCCATTTTATGATTTAGCTTCTTTCTTTTTAAAAATCCACGCCAAAGGCCAGGCACAGTGGCTCACGCCTGTAATCTCAGCACTTTGGGAGGCCGAGGTGGGTGAATCACCTGAGGTCAGGAGTTCGAGACCAGACTGACCAACATGGAGAAACCCTATCTCTACTAAAAATACAAAAATTAGCTGGGCATGGTGGCACACGCCTGTAATCCCAGCTACTCGGGAGGCTGAAGCAGGAGAATCGCTTGAACCCGGGAGGTGGAGGTTGTGGTGAGCCGAGATCTCGCCATTGCACTCCAGCCTGGGCAACAAGAGCGAAACTCCATCTAAAAAAAAAAAAAATCCACACCAAGAAAATCGTACTTCCCTTTCTATTTTACCAGAATAAAACATAACAGAAGTTTGTGATAGAATTTCATACAGAAAGGGTGAGAAGTAATTAAAGTGAAAATATTATTTATTGGGCAATTAATGTATACTAGGCCCTGTTCTAACTGCATTACATCAAGAAATCTGAAACAACAAGAAACTAAGTAATTATAAAATATATTCAGCTAGAAAATGAGGAAGCCAGAATCCAAAACTAGACAGTTAGCTTCAGGGTCTTTACTCTTAACTACCATGCTTTAATGGCCTTTAGTACAGTTGGCTCTCCTTATCAGCAAGTCCTAAAACCCAGGGACACAGAGGGCTGACTTTAAGGGGCTTGAGCATTGTGAGTGTTGGTATTCACAGAGGTCCTGGAAACAATCTCCTTTGGATACTGAAGGACAACTGTCCAGTTGATCCCTGAACAACAGACTTTGAACTGTGCAAGTCCACTTATATACTATATATATACAATATAAAATATGTATTTATATTTATATTATATTATTTTATTTTTGAGACAAAGTCTCACTCTGTCATCCAGGCAGAAAAAAATAAAGGTTTTCCTCCATCTCTGCCACTCCTGAGACAGCAAGACCAACCCCCTCCTCTTCCTCCTCGTCAACCTGGTTAGTGTGAAGGACCTTTATGATGATCTGGTTCCTTTATGATAATTCATTCATTTAAATGAAGAGTAAATATATTTTCTCATCTTTATAATTTTCTTATAACATTTTCTTTTCTCTAGCTTACTTTATTGTAAGAATACAGCATATGAAATATACAATAGGCCGGGCACCATGGCTTATGTGGGATGTTTCTACCATGTGGTGCCTTACTCTGGTGTTCAAGAGTCAACTGTATATATTTTAGTATACACACACACACACACACCTCATTTTATTGCTCTTTGCTTCACAGATATTGCACTTTTTACAAATTGAAGGTTTGTGGCAACCCTGCGTCTAGCAAGTCTATTAGTGCCATTTTTCCAACAGCATGTGCTCGCTTCATGTCTGGGTTTCACATTTTGGTAATTCCCACAGTACTTCAAACTTTTTCATTATTACTATATCTGTTGTGATAATCTGTAATCAGTGATCTTTGATGCTACTATCAACATTATTTTGGGGCTCCATGAACTACCCCCATATAAGATGGCAAGCAATCCATAAATGTGTGTGTTCTGACTGCTTTACTTACTGGCCGTTCCCCCATCTCTTTCCCTTCTCCTTGGCCTCCCTATTCCCTAAGACACAATACTGAAATTAGGCCAGTTAATAACCCTGCAATGGCCACTAAGTGTTCAAGTGAAAGGAAGAGTTGCACATTTCTTACTTTAAATCAAAAGCCAGAAAAAATAAAGCTCAGTGAAGAAGGCATGTCGGAAGCCAAGACAGGTCAAAAGGTAGGCTTTTTGGGCCAAACAGCCAGGTTGTGAAAGCAAAGGAAAAGTTCTTGAAGGGAATTAAGTGCTACTCCAATGAACAAATGAATGACAAGAAAGCAAAACAGCCTGATTGCTGAAAGGAATAAAGTTTGAGTGGTCTGTATAGAAGATCAAACCAGCCACAATATTCCCTTAAGCCAACACCTAATTCAGAGCAAGGCCCTAATGCTCTTGAATTCTATGGAGATTGAGAAGTAAAAAAGCTGCAGAGGAAAAGCCTGAAGTTAGCAGCGACTGGTTTCCGAAGTTTAAGGAAAGAAACTGTCTCCATAACATAAAGGTACAAGTTGAAGCAGCAAGCGTTGATGTAAATAATAGAAGCCGTAGCAAGTTATCCAGAATATCTAATTAAGATAATTGATGAAGGTGGATACACTTAACAACAGATTTTAGTTGTAGTCAAAACAGCCTTCTATTAGACAATGCCACCTAGGACTTTCATAGCTATAGATGAGAAGTCAATGCCTGGCTTCAAAGCTACAAAGGACAGACTGACTCTCTCGTTAGAGGCTAATGCAGCTGGTGACTTTAAGTTGAAGCCAGTGCTCATTTACCATTCTGAAAATCCTAGGGCCCTTAAGAATGATGCTAAATCTACTCTGCCTATGCTTTATAAGTGGAATAGCAGGCTGGGCGTGGTGGCTCAGTCAGTAATCCCAGCACTTTTGGAAGCCAAGGCAGGGAGATCACTTGAGGCCACCAGTTTGAGATCAGCCTGGGCAACATGGCAAAACCCCGTCTCTACTATAAATACAAAAATTATCCGGGTGTGGTGGTACATGCCTGTAGTCCCAGATACTCAGGAGAATGAGGCATAAGGATTGCTTGAGCCCAGAAGGTGGAGGTTGCAGTGAGCTGAGATGGTGCCACTGCATTCCAGCCTAAGCGACACATCAAGACTCTGTCTCAAAAAAACAAAAAACAAAAACCAAAAAAACAACGGGTACAGCAAAGACAGCACATCTGTTTACAGCATGGTTTACTAGAGTATTACATAAACTTAGTTGATAAAGCAGCAGCAGATTTGAGAGGACTGATTCCAATTTTGAAAGAAATTCTACTGTGGGTAAAATGCTGTCAAACAGCATGGTATGCTACAGAGAAATCTTTTGTAAAGGAAGCCAACTAATGTGGCAAACTTCACTGTTGTCTTATTTTAATAAATTGCCACAGCCACCTCAACTTTCAGCAACCACCAAGCTCAGTCAGCGGCCATCAACACTGAGGTAAGACCCTCTACCAGCAAAAAGATTACAACTCACTGAAGGCTCAGGTGATTGTTAGCATTTTTTAAGCAATAAAGTATTTTTAAGTTAAGGTATGTACACTATTTTTTACACATACACTATTACATACTTAATAGTGTAAACAAACTTTTTATTTAAAAAAATTTTTTAGAGTTTTATTTTGAGACAGGGTCTCACTGTCACCCAGGCTGGAGTGCGGTGGCACAATCATGGCTAACTATAGCCTCGACCTCCCAAGCTCAAGTGATCCTCCTGCCTCAGCCTCCCAAGTAGCCACCAGAACCAGCTAATTTTTTATTTTTTGTAGAGATGGGGTCTCACTATGTTGCCCAGGCTGGTGTCAAACTCCTGGGTTCAAGCGATACTCCCGCCCCAAAGTGCAGGGATTACAGGTGTGAACCATCGCACCTGGCCTAGTATAAACAAACTTTTACATGTACTGGGAAACCAAAAAATGCATGTGACTTGCTTTATTATGATATTTGCTTTATTGTTGTGATCTGAAACCAAACCTGCAATATCTTGGGTTTGTCCGTGTTTGTGTGTGTATGTATGTGTATGCAAATATGTATGTGTGTGTATATATATATGTTTAACAGAAAGTACAGCCAAGACAAGAATCCGAAAAACATTCATAATGTATAAATGAGCCAAACTGGAAGGAAAAACAACCTATTTTTTTATATTCCCATCAAAATGGAAGGAAATCCTGTTCATGACACATACAGTATGGCCTAATTTGATTGCTATAACCTAATCAAATCCATTTCTGAGATACCAGAACTCAGAGTGACACGCATGGTAATGAGTCTCTTTCCCATACCTGAGAGTCCAAGTCTTCTCCTTTCATACAGAAATTGGCATCAATGACATTCAGACCCACCAACAGACCAGCAATTATGGCTCCTTCTTCTTCCATCATGAGGGCATTGGGTTCATAGAATTCACTGTAAGAGAAATCCACGGAATTCCTTATTGTAACAAAAGTCTCAAAAATCCAGTGACGTAATCATGAGACAAGGACAAAAACGCTTGCTTCATGGTTGATTATAGTCATCTACAAAAATAGTTAAAAAATTACAAAAAGAAAGGCTTTGATAAATATTTTATTTTTAGATAATAGGTGGATGTTGGCAAGTGGAACTGGAGAAAAATTTTTTTAAAAGAAAAAAGATAATAGGTGCATGAATAGATTCTTTAGATAATAGTCTCGCAGAAAGACATGTGACTGAACAGTGTTGTGGTTGAAGCAGGTATTCAGACTTTTCTGACATATTTGTACTTGTGATGTACCGTCACATGATTTTGCAATCTTTTATGCATCTTAAAGCATTTGTTTAGTAGCTAGGCGTGGTGGTTCGCATCTGTAATCCCAGCACTTGGGGAGGCCAAGGCGGGAGGACTGTTTGAGACCAGGACTTTGAGACCAGCTTGAGCAACATAGTAAGACCCCATCTCTACTAAAAACAAAAAAAAAATCTGAATGGATAAAAATTATTGGCTGGGCACAGTGGCTCATGCCTGTAATCCCAGCACTTTGGGAGGTCGAGGCAGGTAGATCACTTGAGGTCAGGAGTTCAAGACCAGCCTGGCCAACATGGTAAAACCCCATCTCTACTAAAAATACAAAAAATAGCTGGGTGTAGTGATGCATGCCTGTAATCCCAGCTACTCAGGGGGCTGAGGCAAGAGAATTGCTTGAACACAGAAAGCGGAGGTTGCAGTACTCCAGCCAGGGTGACAGAACAAGACTGTGTCTCAAAAAAAAAAAAAAATTTCGTGAAGACCCATAGATAATTAAATACTGCTTATAATGCACCTAAATTACTAATACACACACAAAGAAACCAGTGATGTAATTCATATGATTTAACTATTGCATTCCTTGGTATTTACCCAAATGAGTTAAAAACTTATGTTCACATAAAAACCTGCATACATGTGTTTATAGCAGTTTTACTCTTAATTGCCAAAATTTGGGAGCAACCAAGATGTTCTTCAGTAGATGAATGGACAATGGCATATGACTTAGCACTAAAAAAGGGAACTATCGCTGGGCGCAGTGGCTCACGCTTGCAATCTCAGCACTTTGGGAGGCCGAGGCGGGCGGATCACCTGAGGTCGGGAGTTCGAGACCAGCCTGACCAACATGGAGAAACCCTGTCTCTACTAAAAAAAAAAAAAAATACAAAATTAGCTGGGCATGGTGGCACATGCCTGTAATCCCAGCTACTCGGAAGGCTGAGGCAGGACAATCGCTTGAACCTGGGAGGCAGAGGTTGTGGTGAGCCGAGATCGTGCCATTGCACTCCAGCCTGAGCAACAAGTGTGAAACTGTCTCAAAGAAAAAAAAAAAAAAAGAAAGAAAACAGGGAGCTATCAAACCACGGAGGAAACAAATGCATATTACTAAGTGAAAGGTGCCAGTCTGAAAAGGCCATATACTGTATGATTCCCACTACATGACATTCTGGAAAAGGCAAAACCATAGAGACAGTAAACCCCTGGAAACCACAGTACACTCAACAGTACGATCAGTGGTTATTAGGGGTTGTAGGACAGAGAGATGAATAGGCGGAGCATAGAGGATTTTTTAGGGCCGTGAAACTATTTTGTATGGTATAATGACATATGGATACATATCATTATACATCTGTCAAAATCCATAAAACATACAATACCAAGAGTAAACCTTAATGTAAACTATGAACTTTGGGAGATAATGATGTGTCGATGTAGGTTCATCAATTGTAACAAATGCACCACTCATGTGGGATGTTGATAATGAGGGAGGTTGTGCAGGGGAGAAGGGTATATATGAAAAATCTCTGTACCTTCTACTCAATATTGCTATAAATTTAAAACCACTCTAAAAAATAGTCTTTTAGATTTTTTTAAAAAAATGAAACAGGCCGGGCGTGGTGGCTCACGCATGTAAACCCCACACTTTGGGAGGCTGAGGCAGGCGGATCCCTCGAGGTCAGGAGTTCAAGACCACCCTGGCCAACGTGGTGAAACCCTGTCTCTACTAAAAATACAAAAATTATCCAGGCGTGGTGGTGCATGCCTGTAGTCCCATCTACTCGGGAGGCTGAGGCAGGAGAATCGATTGAACCTGGGAGGTGGAGGCTGCAGTGAGCTGCGATCGCACCACTGCACTCTGACCTGGGCGACAGAGCGCGACTCACTTAAAACAAAACAAAACAAAACAAAAACCAAAAACCCAGTGACTTGAAGTATTCATTTTCAGTCAATTTGACGTGATTGAAACAACACTGCAATCAATTTGTGTGTTTTTTTTTTTAAAACGTTGTCTTCTTGCTGTCGCCCAAGCTGGAGTGCAGTGGTGTGATCTCGGCTCACTGCAAGCTCCGCCCCCGGGGTTCACTCCATTCTCCTGCCTCAGTCTCTTGAGTAGCTGGGACTACAGGCGCCCACCACCACGCCCGGCTAATTTTTTATATTTTTAGTAGAGACGGGGTTTCACTGTATTAGCCAGGATGGTCTCGATCTCCTGACCTTGTGATCTGCCCGCCTTGGCCTCCCAGAGTGCTGGGATTACAGGCGTGAGGCACCGCGTCCGGCCAATCAATTTGTTTTCAACAAGTTACCTGGGACTACTAAAGGTCAACCTCAATCACTGTTAATAATCGATATAATTCACTGATATTAGTTCCTTATTTATTTTCTGATTCTCTCTAAAAGATATTAACAGGCTGGGTGCGGTGGCTCACGCCTGTAATGCCAGCACTTTGGGAGGCCAAGGTGGGTGGATCACGAGGTCAAGAGATCGAGACCATCCTGGCCAACATGGTGAAATCCCGTCTCTACTAAAAATACAGAAATTAGCTGGGCGTGGTGGTGTGCACCTGTAGTCCCAGCTACTTGGGAGGCTGTGGCAGGAGAATAGCTTGAACCCGGGAGGTGGAGGTTGCAGTGAGTGGAGATCCTGCCACTGCACTCCAGCCTGGTAACAGAGCGAGACTCTGTCTCAAAAAAAAAAAAAAGATATTAACAAATGACAAAATAGCACAAAAACAGTACATGAATGAGCTGCAAATTTACCGTTTCTCTCAAAAACTGATCACGTGCTATATTTGTTCTTTGATAGCCCCTGAAGGAAACTGAGTAGAACTGGAATGAACAAGGTTCTTTGACAGTTTATTGTCCCAAAAGCCTCACCTTATGAATTGGTCAGAAGCGGAATATGGCCGAATTCCAACATTCACACATTTCCAAATCTCAGCTAACTAAATGTCAGTTCCATGAACTTTCACAAAAACACATCTGTGTAATCACTATCCTGATCACTGGAATCCTAGAAATCAGTTCTTTCTCTATTCCAATCTCTACCCGCACTTCTCCAACGTAACTATTATCCTGATTTCTATCACCATAGATTGATTTTACCTATTTTTGACCTTTATACAATGGAATCATATAATAAAGATGGATAAAATAAAATAATGCTGTTTTGCCTTTCTCAGTTGTATCTATGATCCATCTGGAAGATTTTGTTATATTTTATATATATATATTTTTTATAGACAGAGTCTCACTCTGTTGCCCAGGCTAAAGAGCGGTGGAACGCTCTTGGCTCACTGCAGCTTCTGCTTCCTGGGTCCAAGCAATTCTCGTGCCTCAGCCACCCAAGTAGCTGGGATTACAGGTGTGCACCACCACGCCCGGCTAATTTTTATATTTTTTTAGTAGACAGGGTTTCGCCATATAGGACTCCTGGCCTCAAGTGGTCTGCCCACCTTGGCCTCCCAAAGTGCTGGGATTACAGGTGTGAACCACTGCACCCATCCAATTTTGTGCTATATTTGAATTTAATGCTACATATCAAGTTCTTGTCTTATTGAGCCTGGGCACATGCTAAGGTGCCTTCTGTTTTCTGGAGGTAAGTCTTGGCCTGCCCTGGAAAAGATCAATATATACCACAGTGACAGAACACACATAACATAAATCATCCATTTGGGAGTATATGTGTGTGAGGTATGAGAGAAAGTATCAGTGAAGCTATTATGAATCAACTGTTTCTGATCCACAAAAATGGTGAACTTACATGGTTTGACTTTATATGATGTAGAACATACCAAGGAAAGAAGAAAGTTCAAGGTGTTCATACCTGAGAAGTTCTTTCTTATTGATCAAAGCTTTCATATATTCTGAAAGTTTCTTTTGCATTAATGCCAAACGAAGCCAGGCTCTTCCTCTACCTACTGGTGTCCTACAAAAACACAGAAATCAAACAACTAAAAACACAAGCAACAGAAGCAAAGGCTACAGCAGAATCAGTTCACTTATTCTTGCTAATGGTGTTCCAGTGTAACAAGCACACTGAGGTGCTCCTTAGGACCTCTCCCAGCATATTCCTGGGCAAGGAATTTCTGTGTGTGGGCTAATGCGACCCAGGGGAGTGTTTGGGACAAATGCTTTCAAAAAGAATTACTGAATGTAACTACAATTTGAAGACTCAGCCTCTGGGAGACCCAACTAAAAATGTTCCATCAGATTAGTAATAGCAAATCCTTATAAATTCAGGTGGATTATATAAAAGTCCAAAGCATGAATGTGGACACAGGTAATCTAGGCCTCTATCTGATTAAAATTAAACCAGTCTCATTTGGGAAGGTGGTCACTACTTCGTAGTTCTAAGGCAGGCTACAGTCACTAGCTCTTCAGGTTAATTTGACAGTTGTTTTAATCTTGACTCTCAAACCCACTGAATAGCTTTTTTCCCTAAGTCAAGTCCAGCATGCCACCCCCTTAGATACAATTTCTTGAGACACACTAAGTGATTCCCCAAGTGCTTTAAAAAATAAGGAAATGTTTGGCATTTCAACAAAAAGACAACCTCTCTTAGATGAATAATTATCCCTCAAGAGCACAATTTTCTTAATATTCTGTATACCAATTCTCTCATATCAGCACCTATTCAGGACATCATGCATTTTGGATTGGAAGTCTTGCTCTTCAAGGGATAGTTAATAAGAATGCTGTTTCCGAGAAATGGAATTCAACCTTAGACTTACTTAAGTCCTGGAAGATCTTTAACACTTGCTGTTATCTCTGCGGCTTCTGGAACAAGCTTTTCTACCAGTTCTAGAGGTCCCCAGAAAGACTTATTTTGTCCAAGAAAAGTTTTTTTAGCTAAGGCAACAAAAATAAAACAGTATTTTAATATTTTTTACAACATAAGCATTCTCTCAATACACACACACACACACACAACTTTTCAGGAAACCAATCCCAGGTTATAAGATGGTTTTAGATTCATTCATGCTTGTAGAATAGATAATATTTTGTGAAAATAAAAAATTTTCTACTTCCCAAGACTCAGCCCTTCTTCTTTCAAGAACAGTTTGTGGCCTAGCCATATAATATAATAAAACATTTTAACAATTTAGTGCCTAAAATTGTGTGGTATTAATGAAGAAAACAGCTCAATAGAAAACAATATATAATCCAGAAATAGGCTATGGAATATTGGGAAGTTGGTAAGCATAGGCACACAGATTTTAAAAAAACAACCAAACAAAAAATAACAGGAAAAGAATATTGAGAAGGCAGCAAGAAAGGAAACAAGGGTGAACAAGACCAGATACTGCCCTCAAAAGCTTATAATTAAGTGGAAAGAACACTGAACCAAGAGTCGGGAGACCTGAGTTCTAGCACCTACTCTGCCACAACTCAATGTGTGACCTTGACCAAGTCATGTCTCATTCTGGGCAGGCCTATTTCCACCTGTCAAACAGAATTACTGTACTGGATTTGATTACTTATAATGGCCCTTCCAACTGTAACATTTAATGATCTGTATTTTTAAAGCCCTATAAGTCCACTGAGTTAATCATAACCCTGCTCCTATATAGACTCCATTCCAATGGATCAATATTATTAATTCAAGCCTCTTATTCTTTGGCTCTACAAAGAATGCTTTATTCTATAGTATGCATTGCTAGAAAACAGCTGCATGCATATTTGCATTTTGGGACGACGGCCTACCTTTCAAGCCATGTTTCAGACAGTGTTCCATCACCACAAAGAACTGCTGGAGAGGTGCATAGTCAGAGTCAAGAGTCCTCCCCAGGTTCAGAGCTGATTCAATCAAGCCCTTGATACTCAGCTTGGCCATGTTCATGAGGTTCATGCGTTCGTTAGCCATGAGATAATTAGGATCTGCAGTCAAAGGGGAAGAAGATGAAGCCTGGTTACTAGAAATAGCACATTTTAAAATTCAGTATTGTATTCTTCTCCACCATGTACTCACTGTGAAAAAAATGCTAGTTTCCTTTAAGAATAGCCTCAATGAAGCGGTAAAATGAACTATTTTATCAAATCTCAAGCCTTTAGTTGTCTTTTCTTTCTTTTTTTCTTTGAGACAGGGTCCTGCTCTGTCGCCCAAACTGGAATGCAGTGGCATGATCATAGCTTACTGTAGCCTCAACCTTCTGGGCTCAAGTAACCCTTCTGTCTCTGCCTCCCGTGTAGCTGGAACCATAGGCGCACACCACCACACCTGGCTAATTTTTGTATTTTCTGTAGAGACAGGGTCTCACTTTGTTGCCCAGGCTGGTCTTGAACTCTTGAGCTGAAGCAATATTCCCACCTCAACTTCTCAAACTGTTGGGATAATAGGCGTGAGCCACCGTGCCTGGCTGAGTAGTCTTTTAATATTCTCACCACGGCCTCTGCTATCACCCTAACCTGAGGGTGTCATAACTCCCTACTGTACTACCTTCACACTGCTCTCTCTGCTTCCATTCTTGCCTACCCTTCTCTTCTCTGCATAATTTGTGACGTGCTCTAAAAATAAAGTCCCAATGGAGGAAGAAAAGGGTAAAGGGCTTAAACAAACTTTGCATTATGGTATTTTATTATTCTTTAAACTATGCACTAGCATTATTAGTATAACGCAGTACTAGAACTTAATCAACTCCCACATTTTTAAGTCTTAGCACACAGTGTGTATGGCTCTCATCAACCAGACAGACAAACTATTTGGGGAAAGGGGCTAAGTGACACATTTTATTGTACTCATTACCTTCATTTATTGGTGCTTACACTGTGCCAGCACTGTGGGCTGCCTCTTACAATTATGATCTCCATCTCTCCTTACAACATGCTGTGAGACAGTCACCATTACAACAATTTTACAGGGAAGAAAAATGAGACTTAGAGAGTAAAGCTTCAACTGCTCTGCCCTGACTCACTGTATGACCTCGGGCAAGTCACCATCCATTTTAGGTCACTCAAATAGTTGCAGCTGGTCCATGGGCACAGCCAGTAATCAATGACAGAGCCAGAGGCCAGACTCCTCCTGACCATTCTTTTATAGGATTATTTTACCTACTTATTCTCTCATCATATTTAGGTATTCTCCCTTCTTTCCGTTGCTAAAAAAGGCCCATAAGAGCTAGGTGGACCAAGGTGTAACAGTTTATAAGTGGCAGAATCTGGACCTGGATCTGACATGAAAGCTAACGCTCTCTTTACCTTATGCCATGTGTATCCTCCCAAATACCAAATATACCAAATTTGTACTGAAAACTAAAGAAGGCCTAGAGCTCTATGACATATTCCATTTCTTCTTAGGAAGTCTAAAAATACTAATAAGGCCACGGTTTCATAATACAAATAAGTCACTTAACAAAAAACAGACTGTTTAATGCAAATTATCCCAAGCAATTTTCTTCATACAATGTTTTTATTTATATCTGCTTTCAAAGTTAAATGAGCAGAGTCAAATGGTCAAATTCTAAATTAATCTTCTCATTCAGTTTAAGGACTTGTGAATTTGAAATTCCAACTATATAAATCTTGGTTTGTTGTCATGTTGTCTGAGGTTACTTTTGGAGAAACACTTTATGTGAGAGTCAGAATTGGTATACATTACCATTAATTCTTTCCTGCATAACAACAAATGTTTTAGGGTCATAGCTTAAATGTGGCTCTCTTTGTTCATGATAGATCAACTTGTCAAGGGTAGTATTCTCACAAAAGGACAGTAAAATACATGGAAAACTATGCCCTCACAGCCATGAAGAACAACTATCAGATAATTTCCATTTATTACCAGCATGTATGTACATTCTAGTGTTTCTGACCTCCTATAACTACTCGAAAGAAGGAATAGAGCAGGGGTGTGGGTATGAATGTGTGTAGAGGGCTACAAGCCTTCCCACCTAACATCTCCAGTAGATGGCAGGAGACTATGGTTGGTGCTAGATAACTGCCTGCCCATAATGTAACTCTGAGGCATTCACTCTGCCTCAAGCCTGTAGACCATTAATTCAGGAACTTATAACAAGATTAAACAATGCTGCTAGTCAAAGTTTATAAGCTGATTCCAACATAGTGAGAACTAGTCATGTGGGGGAGAGATAGACTTGGGTTAAGTAAAAAATATCATATTGAGACATTTTTCCAGAAGTAGTGATAGATTTATAGCAACCCATCTATATTTTCTCATGTTCTTCTTATAATCTGCAGCAGAAATGTTTAAGACATCTGGCTGAGGTCTGGAGTGCATGAACTACAGACAGGTTAACTAGCTTCTATGGGAATTAAATTTCTGATACCATGGACTCCATTAGTAAGGCTCTATAATCTATTTAAACTAACTTCCATCAAACACAAACAACCCACCCATTCTTTAAAAAACACTACTTGGCACTGTTGACATTTTAAGCTAGATAATTCATTTTTACAGGGCTCTGTTCTGAAAACTGATTTTCACAGCAACACAGTTGTGGGTAACACTAGATGTCAGTAGCACTGACAGCTGTTTTTGGTGGGTTAAGACAACCAAAAACATCTCCAGACACTGGCAAATAATCTTTGGGAGATTAAGTCAGGTCCTTCTACATTGAGAACTACTAATCTAAACAAATGAAAAGTCAAACAAAAATCTGTTATAGTAATTTGATGGTTAGATATAAGAGCTTAAAAGTAACAATTCACTCCAGTTAGAATGGCTATTACCAACAAGACAAAAAATAAAAAATGCTGGTGCGAATGCAGCAAAAAAGGAATTCTTATACACTGCTGGTGGGAATGTAAATTAGTATAGCCTTTATGGAAAACTATACGGCGGTTCCTCAAAAAACTAAAAATAGAACTACCATATGATTCAGCAATCCCAATACTGGATGTTTATCCAAAGGAAAGGAAATCAATATGACAAAGAGATATCTGCATTCCCATGTTTAATTCAGCACTATTCACAAGATATGAAATCAACCTAAGTGTCATCAACACGAATAAAGAAATGTGGTATACACACACACACACACACACACACACAAAATTCAGCCATGAAAAGAATGAAATCCTATGATTCATGGCCACATGGATAAGCCTAAAGGACATTATGCTAAGTGAAATAAGTCAGGGACAGAAAGATAAATACCACATGCTCTCATTCATATGTGGAAGCTAAAAAAGTTGAGCTCATAGAAGTAGAGAGTAGAATTGTGGTTTTTAGAAAATGAAAAGAGTATGGAGGAGGGGAAGATAGGGAGAGGTTGGTTAACAGATACAAAGCTACGACTAGATAAGATGAGTAAATTCTAGTGTTCTGCAGCATTGTACGGTGACTATAGTCAATAATTTTTAAAATATTTTCAAATAGCTAGAAGAGAGGATTTTGAATATTCCCAAAATAAACAAATGAGTGTTTGAAGTAAGAGATATGCTAATTACCTTGATTTGATCATTACATTGTATACATGAGCCAAAATATCAGTCTGTACCCCTAAATATGTACAATTATTACACATCAAAAATTTAAAAAAGAATTTATTGCTCATTGTTAATTAACACAAAAGCTAAAATGAGTATTATTTAATGCTTATTATTGACATTTTTGTGCTGAATAGTATACAAAAGTATGGCTATTGAGTCTTGCTATGTTGCTCAGACTGGTCTTGAACTCCTGGCCTCAAGCCATCCTCCCATGCTGGCCTCCCAAAGTCCTGGGATTAAAGGTATAAACCACCACACCTGGCCTACAAATAATGTTGGCTGCTAATAATGAATATTAAATCATTAACCTGATTTGTTACAGAATATTTTCTATTCAACATTACTTGTCTTAAATCCTATTCAAGTATAAAATGATTTTGCAAAACTAACCTATCCTGTTAAAAAGGGCTGCAATGACCTGACAGAGTATGGAGGGGCTTCTGAGGGCAGGTCAAGTTCTGTTTGTTGGTGGGTGTTTATTACGTGAGCATGTTGAGTGTGTAACGTTGTACTGAGCTGAATACTTATAATATAGGATTCTTTTCTGTGTATTTTGTACTTTTAACTATATAAAGTAAAAAAAGATTCTGTTATATTGTATAAGCCAGAAAGCCATTTTAAAACATGCTTTCATGATATCATCAGTCAAGCTTTTCCTGTGAGTAAAATGATTTAAAATTTAAAAATGTTCACAACACTGGCATTTAACACTATTATTCCAATAGAGAACTTTCATGCAATTATTTTGTCAATACATATTGAACATCTACTATGTGTTAGATATTGTGTTTAATGTTAGAAATAACAGAGGTAATAATAGACTTAGTCCCTGCCATCAAAGTGCTTACTATTTATCAAAGTTGGTTAATACAAACTTATAGAGAACAAATAGGGAAGTGTAGAGCAAACACCTGAAATTTCAGGATAAACGTAATCATATTTAATAAAGATCAATTTTATTCCAGGACAAAGAATTTTTTTTTTTAATTTTTAACTTTTCAGATGGAGTTTCACTCTTGTTGCCCAGGCTGAATGGCATGATCTTGGCTCACTGCAACCTCCTCTTCCAGGGTTCAAGTGATTCTTCTGCCTCAGCCTCCCAAGTATCTGGGATTACAGGCATGTGACACCATGCCTAGCTAATTTTGTATTTTTAGTAGAGACGGGGGTCTCACCATATTGGTCAGGCTGGTCTTGAACTCCTGACCTCGAGTGATCCACCCGCCTCGGGCTCCCAAAGTGCTGGGGATTACAGGTGTGAGCCACTGCGTCTCGCCCAGGACAAATAATTTTAAATGTTCCGTTTGTTTTGTTTTGATTTTTGAGGCAGGATCTTGCTCTGTCACCCAGGCTGGAGTGCAGTGGCACAATCACAGCTCACTGTAGTCCCAACCTCCCAGGCTCAAGTGATTCTCCCACCTTGGCCTCCTAAGTAGCTGGGATAATAAACAGGTGTGTGCAACCATGCCCGGCTAATTTTTTTTTTTTTTTTGTAGAGACAGGGTCTCCCTATGTTGCCCAGCTGGTCTCAAACTCCTAAGATCAAGTGATCCTCTCACCTCAGCCTACCAAAGTAATGAGATTACAGGCATGGGTCATCATGTCCAGCTAATTAAATTTTTTGTTGTCGTTGTTGTTAAATGACATAAACCTATTCTATGGAAATGTTAGTTTTCTATATTTCTTAAAACTAAGATAATTGATATGTCATTAGTTTAGGGTTCCAGGCAGGCTGTAAGCATAACACAATTTCCTCTGACATTGGGTACACTTCTGTGGAGAAGACTGAGAAGTAATTCAACTACACTGCAGTAAGAACTCCAACAAAGGAATATACAGGAGACCAGGGGAATATGCATAGGAGAAAGGTATCTGACCTGGCTCCCTATTTTTCCTTCAACTTTAGGGGCCAGGTGTGTTTCTATATCTATCTATTCTTAATGGCATCTCAGGTATCATATTTCTACTCAAAAATAAGAAAATTTACTTAAGTACCACTTTCTCTGGATTGAAATCTGTTAAAGGGGTTAGTCAAAAAAAATTTAACCAGCCAGGCGTGGTGGCTCACACCTGTAATCCCAGCACTTTGGGAGGCCGAGGCAGGTGAATTAACTGAAGTCAGGAGTTTGAGACCAGCCTGGCCAACACGGGGAAGCCCCATCTCTACTAAAAATACAAAAGTTAGCTGGGTGTGGTGCTGGGCACCTGTAATCCCAGCTACTCAGGAGGCTGAGGCAGAAGAATCACTTGAACCCGGCAGGCAGAGACCGCAGTAAGCCAAGATTGTGCCACTGCACTCCAGCCTGGGCGACAAGAGCAAAACTGTCTCGGGAAAAAAAAAAAAAAAAAAAAAAAAAATTAACCATAAATTTACTTGTCCTCATTGCTACCTTTTCTTGGTAACAGTATAATCAATGATGAACTTCACTGAGTTAGGACTTGTCATCAGAAAGGATTAATATACTAATCTATGGAGTCAATTAAACTATTATATGACTTCAGGCAAGAAATCTCACCTCTTTGAAGCCTCAATTTCCTCATCAGTAAAATGAGAGGGTTGGGCTTGCTCAGTTTTTTCCCTTGGAAACCATGCACATTCATATCAGTCATAATGACATATAGAGCACTGATTCTCAAAGGGAGAGACATATTAATATACCTGGAACCACAGAAATGACATGTTCTGTTTGGAAAACCCCACAAATGACTGATACCAAATGAACTAGATCCTTTCTACTCTCTGGTCTCGGAATATCAACACTGGCATCACCATGAAAGCTTTTAGACATGGGAAGCTGTAGAGGTTTTGCACTTTTACTAGATCCCCAGGCAATCTGTATGTGCATTAAAGTTTGAGAAGCATTGACCTAGATCACTCTCCTAGCTAGCATATTTATAATGCCATGATTTCACAGTTGGCTTCATCAAGGGCAACTTACATGTATATAAGTAGAAAGCCCTAGGAGGAAGGAAATAATAAAGATTAGATCAGAAAAAAATTAAACAGCAAAAACAACTACTGAGAAAAATCAATAAAATCCAAGGTTGGTTCTTTGACAAGATAACAATATTGACATTTAGCTAGGCTGATCAGTAGAAAAGAGAGAGGATTCAAATTACCAAAATCGGGAATGAAAGAGGGGACAGTAGTATTGACATTACAGAAACAAGGATTATAAGGGAATACTATGGACAACTGTATGCCAGCATACTAAATAATCTGGACAAAACGGACAATTTCTTAGAAAGACACAAACTACCAAAACTGACATAAGAAATAGGAAATCTGAAGAGACCTACAACAAGTAAAGATCCTGAATTAGTAGTAAAAAAAAAAAATAGCACACAGAGGAGGCCAGAACCAGAGCCTCATTGTTAAAATCTACCAATCATTTAAGGAATTGACACCAATCCTTGACAGACTATTCCAAAAATAAGAAGAGAGAACTTCCCAACTGATTCTATTACAGTAATATTACCTTGAGACCAAATCAGATAAAGATATCATAAGAAAACTATAGATCAATACTCCGTATGAATACAGACACAAAAATCCTAAACAAAATACTGGCAAATCAAATCCAGCAACATATAAAAAGGATTATATAACTGGACCAAGTGGGATTAATCACAGAATGCAAGGTCGGTCCAACACACAAAACTCAATCAATGTAATACACCAAATTAACAGAGTAAAGAAAGACATCACATGGTCATTTCATTAGAAACAGACAAAGCACTTGACAAATTCCAATAGCCAATATAACAAAAATGTTAATGATATAAACATTCAACAAACTAGGAAGAGAACTTCCTTAGGTTGACAAAGGGCATCTACAAAAAACTCACAGCTAACAAACTTGATGGCAAAAGACTGGATGGTAAAAGACTGAAGGCTTTCTCAAAGATCAGGAAGACAAGGATGTCCACTTTTGCTACTTCTAACCAAATTGTATAGGAGGGTCTTGCTAGGGCAAATAGGCAAGAAAAGGAAATGAAAGGCATCCAGTTTGAAAAGGAAGAAGTCAAACTATATTTGCAGATGACATGATCTTATATATAAAAAATCCTAAGGAATCTACACACACACAACATACGTAAATAAAATCAGTTTGGCAAGGTTGTAAGGTACAAGATCAACACACAAAAATTAATTACATTTGTATACATTAGCAACAAACAATTCGAAAAAGAAATTTAAAAACAATTCCATTTATAATAGCACCAGAAAAATATTTACCAATAAACGTAACAAAAGAAGTGCAAGACTTGCACATGGAAAACTACAAAACTTTGCTGAAAGACATTTTAAAAGATCAGGCTGGGCGCAGTGGCTCACTTCTGTAATCCCTGCACTTTGGGAGACTGAAGTGGGTGGATCACTTGAGGTCAGGAGTTCAAGACCAGCCTGGCCAACATGGTGAAACCCCATCTCTACTAAAATTACAAAAATTAATATTTGCAAAAAATGGTGGTAGGATAATTGGATATCCAAATGCAAAATAATTTTTTTTAAAAGCTCAAAATAGATCTGAGACCAAAGTGTAAGAGCTAAAACTATAAAGCTCTTAGAAGGAAACACAGGTCTAAATATTTTATAACCATAGACTAGGCAATGGTTTAGCAACAAAAGAAAAAACAGGTACAGTGGACTTCATCAAAAATAAAAACATTTGTGTTTCAAACGACATCATCAAGAAAGTGAAAAGACAACCCACAGAATGGCAGAAAATATTTGCAAATCAGATCCAATATCCAGAATGTATAAAGAATTATTATGATTTAACAACAGAAGAGAAATAATCCTAGTAAAAAAGAATGGGCAAAGGCTTGAAATATACATTTCTGCAGAGAAGAGAGACAAATGGCCAGAAAGCATACGAAAAGATGCTAATTAGAGAAATACAAATCAAAATTATGAGATACCTTTTCACATTCACTAGGATAACAACAATAATTATTATTCACTGAAGGAAATGGTATTAGCAAGAATGTGGAAAACTGGAAACTTTTGTGCATTGCTTGTAGGAGTGTAAAACTGTCCAGCTGCTTTGGCAGTCTGGCAGTTCTCTAAAAAATTAAACATATGAGTTATTTGACCCAGCAATTCAACATTTTCAATATGAAAACATGTCCACACATCATAAAAATGCCAACAATAGAGACTGGAGACTACTAGAGGGAGGTGGGAGGTGGGAAGGAACCAGAAAAGCTAATTGTTGGGTACTATGCTCACTACCTGGGTGACAGGATGAATCATACCCCAAATCTCAGCATCACACAATATACCCATGTAACAAACCTGCACATGTAGCCCCTGAAGCGAAAAAAAAGCTGAAATTATTTTAAAAATATATCCACACAAAATGTACATATTAATGTTCACAGTAGTAGTATTCATAATTTGCCCCAAAGTGAAACAAGCCAAATGTCCACCAACCGATAAAGAGACAAAATAAGATATGCCCATACAATAAAATATTATTAATCCATAAAAAGAAATGAAGTTACGATACATGCTACAACATGGATAACCCTTGAAAACATATGCTAAGTGAAAGAAGCCTGACACAAAAGGCCACATATTTTATGATTTTGTCTATATAAAATGCCCAGAATAGGCAAATCTACGGAGAAAGACATATGTAAACACTTGAAGAAGCCCCTCAAAAAAAAAATCTGCAGAGACAGAAAATAGACTAGCGGCTGCCAGTGGCTGGGAGGAGGAAGAATAGAGAGTGGTTATTAATGGGTATAGAGTTTCTTTTTAGAAAAGGTGTTGAAAATATTCTCAGATTAGGGAGTGGTGATGGATGCACAACTTTTTGACTATACTAACCACCACTGAATTGTACACTTTAAAGTGATAACCTTTGTGGTATATGAACTGTACCTCAATAAGGCTATTATTAGAAAAAAAAAACTAAAGTTTTTAGATGTAATAATAATATATATCTTGTATGTATCTTGATTCAAATAAACCAACTAAAAAAAGACATATTTGAGACCATCAACAGATTTTGAAAATGGGCTGAGACACTATAAGACTTTGTTGTCAATTTTGTTAGTTGTGACACTGAAGGATTTACAGGTGCTGAGATGTAATGTTTGGAGTTTGCTTTAAAATGCTCCAGAAACAAACATGGAGGTATTAAATAAGATTGGCAATAATTACTGAAGCTGCTGATGGAGATATGTGAGCTCATTAAGCTATTCTTTTTATGTACTATAAAAAGTTGTGTAATTAAGCTGGGCATGGTGGTATGCACCCATAGTCCTAGCTACTCGGGGCTGAGGTAAGGCAGGAAGAGTTCAAAGCTATAGTGAGCTATGAGAGCTATGAGCATGCTACTGTACTCCGGCCTGGGCAACAGAGTTGAGACTCTGTCTCTAAAAAAAAAAAGTTCCACAATTAAACAAGTAAAAAATTTAAAGTAAAAGTAAAATTCTGGCTGGGCACGGTGGCTCACTCCTGTAATCCCAGCACTTTGGGAGGCTGAGGCTGGCAGATGGATAGCTTGACTACAGGAGTCAAGACCAGCCTGGGCAACAAGGTGAGACCCTCTCTCCATAAAACACAGAAAATATTAGCTGGGTGTGGTGGTACACACCTGTGGTCTCAGTTCCTTGGGAGGCTAAGGTGGGAGGACGGCTTGAGCCTGGGAAGTGGGTGCTGCAGTGAGCTGTGCCACCACATTCTAGCCTGGGCAACAGAGTGAGATCCTGTCTCAAAAAAAAAAAAAAAAAAAAAGAAAAAAACAAGAAAAGAAAAAACACATTCTGCTTTCTCTTGCTCCAGGTCAAGGTTTAGCTGCTGGCCTCCTGTAAGAAACTAGTGTAGTTTCTTCTACCTCTGTATATAAACAACAACAACAACAAAAAACCCTTTTGATGGGCTTTAGCATTGAAATGAGTTAGCTTATTTAACCAAAACCATTCTTTTTATATACTCTTACTCATTCTTGGTTAGGTGTGCATTTCTCTAATCTTTAATAGATTTAAAAAAAAAATATTAGCTTGCACAAGAGCTCCCTAGGAAACACACTGATTTCTTCTTCACTGGGCTCCCATATCATAATATAACAATTTTAGTTTTGGAAAGTTTCCCAGACTTCTTCAGTTTCCTTTACTTGAGCATTCCATGCTGCAGAAGAATACCTAGATTTCTGGAAACATTTAGAAGTTAGGACAACAGTTAACCTTCTTCGTTTTGATACAACATAAGAAATTTAGGTGGTAAATACAACCCAAGAGTTCCTTGCTTTGCTCAATTTACTGCATAAAAATAATTTAAATGTTTTGGGCTTTACCTAGTATCAAAAAAAAAAAAAAAAAAAAAAGAAAAAAAGAAAAAGAAACAATTTAAATGGATGTGAGAGGGCCATGATACAATCTCGCAGTTAGATCTATGATCTAGAAGGGTTAGATCTGTCTCTCTCACATTCCCTGAGTGATGTTGGGGGAAATTCTCATTCTTCCGTTTCATCTGTAAAATGCTGGGGGAGACAATCCTCCTTCCACCTCTTGTGTGCCTACATTTCTTTACTGGGTTATATCAAGACTATAAGGCCTTGACCACTCTTTCCTGGGCCATTTATGGAGCTGATAATGAGAGAGGAGGCTTTCCTACTGCTTCCTATAAAAACAATGGGTTCTCCCAACTTGGCCTTCTTCATCTGCAACACAAACCTACCACGTGTGAGCATGTCACTGAGTCATACAGTGTCACCCAATGGGACTCTGGTCCAAGAGGAACTGGCACAGATACGCAGATGCTTAGGCTGCTTGCATTGTCATAAGTAATAAAGTCCTTTGCCTCTGACCTAGGAGTCTTGTATTTTTTGCCAGTATCCAAGAAACAGTAAGAGGCTTTATTAGTTTGCTAAAGCACGTAAACCTCAGATCTGACAAAAACCATGAATAATCACTGTTCTTAGTTTAACTCCCTGGAATACTGTACATTTGTACTCCAAATGAGATAACACCAAAAGTAATATGAATAAAAGCATGATAAATCTCAATATACTGCAGTACTTGAGGTAGATCCTAAATGTTGTGGTATCACAGAACACGTGAAGGACAGTATTCCAAGTGGTTGGAATGGGTGTGAGAGGTCAGATGGAGAAAATAAGAGTGGAATGGGGAGTTCTCACTGGGGAGAACTGGAAAACACAGGTAGGGTAGAGTCAGATAAAGAGGTCTCTGAAACTAGACTTGGATATTAATGAAGGAAGCAATGGGAACCACTGTAGTTTTGAGCAGGGAATCAGCGTAACTAAAATTCTGTTTGGGGATGATTAATCTGAGAAGATTATGCAAAATGAATTTGAGGGAAGAGAATCAAAATGATCTGCCATGAAGAACTGTAGTGATTCAAGTTTAGACAGTCATTAGAAGAGAGAAAGGAAATGAAGGGGTCAAGAATAACACCAAGGTTTTTGCCCTGAGAGACTGAAACAGTGTGCTATAAAGGGAAATGACAAAGGTGAGTAACTGTTATGGAGGTAAAGGGCAAAGTAAACTTGGTTTTGGATATCATAAAGGATATTTATGTGGAAAGATTTTCAACATATCATTTTTAAAGACAAGGTCTCACTGTGTTGCCCAGGCTGGACTTGGACTCATGGGCTCAAGCAATCCTCCCACCTCAACCTCCTGAATAGATGGGTCTACAGGAATGCAACCACCATGCCCAGCTTTCAAGATATTTTTGATCACATAGTTGTAAATGCAAATGGAAGTTTGGAGTTAGAGAGTCATCAGCATAGGACAATAATAACAATTAAGAGAAAAGATGCTTTCACAAGGAGATGTTTTAAAGAGAAATAGAAGTATGCAAGGTTACTAGCCCAGCCTTTAAAGTATGCCCACAATTACAGGCTGGAAACAGAGCCAAAACAGTCCTTTCAGGAATTTTTTTTTTTTGCACACACCTAGATAGTGGCTAGAGTACAAATGGATATATACCAGAGAGGCAGCACAGGATACTGGAGTGTCTTTCAAACAAAGGTCACAACCCTTTAGTGAGTCACAAAATCAATTTTATGTCTTATATAGTAAGGTTATGTATTGTTTTTAAGATACATACAAATAAATGATGTGTGTACTGAGTTCTGGATGAAGATGTATTTTTACAGTGGTTCTTGTGTCAAATAAGTTTAAAGAACTTTGGTGTAGTGGTTAACAGCACAAGCTCTAAAGCTGGCCTGTGGGAGTTTGAACTCTATTCAAACTCTTCCCTAGCTGGGTGACCTTGGGAAAAGTTTTTTCTCTTGTTGCATTTTCTGTTTTGAGATAATTGAGGAATCACATGAAATTGTAAGAAATAATATAGAGAGATACTATGTACTTTTAACCTACTTCTCCCAAGGGTATCTTGCAAAACTGTAGTACATTATCACAACCAGGATACTGATGTTGAATTACAGTCAAGACACAGAACATTTCCATCACGACAAGGATCCCCCATATTGATATATATGCCCACATTTTATAGCCATGCCCATATCCCTCCTTGCCCCTACCCCATCCTCAATCCATGCCAACCACTAATCTGTTCATTTCTATAGTTTTATCTCTTCAAGAATGTTATGTAAATAGAATCATATAGTACGTAACCATTAAAATTGACTTTTTGTTACTCAGCATAATTCTCTGAAGAATCATTCAGGTTGTTGCATGTATCAATGGTCTGTTCCTTTTTACAACTGAGTAGTATTCCACTGGGAAACTTTCTTAACCTCTGCGTTACTTTCTTTATCTATAAAATGGTGACAGGGTTCTGAAGGGTAAACAAGTTCTTATATGTAAGCATTTAGAAGTGCTTGGAATATACTAAGGAAAAAAGTTGTTAGGTACTGTAATTATTATGGTCTTCCAGATATACATAACTTTTTTTTTTTTTTTTTTGAGACAGTCTTGCTCAGTCACCCAGGCTGGAGTGCACTGCTGCAATCTCAGCTCACTGCAACCTCCACCTCACAGCTTCAAGTGATTTACTTGCCTCAGCCTCCTGAGTAGCTGGGACTACAGGCATGTGCCACCACCCCTGCTAATTTTTTCTTTTTTTTTTTTTTTTTTAGGAGTCTTGCTCTGTCGCCCAGGCTTGAGTGCAGGGGCATGATCTTGACTCATGGCAACCTCTGCCGCCCTGGCTCAAACAATTCTCGTGCCTCAGCCTCCCAGGATCTGCGATTACAGGAGCCTGCCACCATGCCTGGCTAATTTTTTGTATTTTCAGTAGAGACGGAGTTTCACCATGTTGCTCAGGCTGGCCTTGAACTCCTGGCATCAGGTGATCTGTCCACCGTGGCATCCCAAAGTGCTAGGATTATGGGCGAGCCACCACGCCCCACCAATTTTGTTGTTGTTGTTTGAGAGGGAGTCTCACTCTATTGCCCAGGCTGGAGTGCAGTGGCACGGCCTCAGCTCACTGCAACCTCTGCCTCCCAGTTTCAAGCAATTCTCCTGCCTCAGTAATTTTTTGTATTTTTAGTAGAGATGGGTTTTGTCATGTTGGCAAGGCTAGTCTCGAACTCCTGAGCTCCAGTCATCTACCTGCCTTGGTCCCCCAAAGTACTGGGATTATAGAAGTGAACCACCACTCCAAGCCATTATTAACACTTTTATTTAACTTAATAAGCTTACTGGATGATGATGTGGCACAGTGCTAGAAGCTAATAAAATCTCTTAAGATATGTTTCTTCTGTTTTTCAACATGCATCAAGTCTTAACACCCTCTGTCCCCAAATGTTAAGGAACCAGTATGCAATTTTGGTAGGTAAAATTTTACACAGGTATATTATTGCCTAAATTCAAGTACTGTCCTGACCATGTTAATCCTCAGAGTGACGGGCAGTAATCCGGGCAACTGCAAATTTACAAAAGGCTTGTAATGAGTACAGACAGGAATTCGATATTTATTGAAAAATGAAAGGTAATAAGCTATGTGCCTTTTATTATTTAATTTAATGTTCATAATTTCCCTAGTGAGTTTCAAAACATTTTAGACACAAATTACTAGCATATAAGGAAAGGAGATGCAATATAATAGGTGTTGTACATAATACAATTCTACCCTAAGAAGACACTTCATATTCTAGTAGATATAAGTTACAAACACATAGAATATGAAACTAATCATCACTGTAAAAAATAGTTCAGGTCGGGCATGGTGGCTTACACTTGTAATCCCAGCACTTTGGGAGGCCAAGGCGGGTGGACCACGAGGTCAGGAGATTGAGACCATCCTGGCAAACACAGTGAAACTCCATCTCTACTAAAAATGCAAAAACTAGCCAGGCACGGTGGTATGCACCTGTAGTACCAGCTACTCAGGAGGCTGAGGCAGAAGAATCACTTGAAACCAGGAGGTGGAGGCTGCAGTGAGCGGAGATTGCACCACTGCACTCCAGCCTGGGCAACAGAGTGAGACTCCTGTCTCCTAAAAAAAAAAAAAAAAAAAAAAAATCCAAAGGGCTGGGCGCAGTGGCTCATGCCTGTAATCCCAGCACTTTGGGAGCCTGAGGTGGGCACATCACCTGAGGCCAGGAATTCAAGACCAGCCTAACCAACATGGTGAGACCCTGTCTCTACTAAAAATGCAAAAATTAACCAGATATGGTGGCATGTGGCTGTAGTCCCAGCTACTCAGGAGGCTGAGGCAGGAGAATTGCTTCAATCCGGGAGGTAGAGGTTGCAGTGAGCTGATACCATGCCATTGCACTCCAGCCTGGGCAACAAGAGTGAAACTCTATCTCAAAAAAAAAAAAAAAAAAAAAAATCAAAATAAGAAGCTTCAATTGTGACAGAACTGAAACAAAAAACAAAAACAAGTACCAGTTCAAATCTGCAACCCACTAGAGTCTGTTATTTTAAAAATTTTTAGGAGGCCAGAAGCCAGTGTTAACACTTTATCTATTAAAAAGCAAACTATAGCCAGGTGCAGTGGCTCAAGCCTCCAATCCTAGTGCTTTGGGAGGCTGAAGTGGGAGGATCGTTTGAGCCTAGGAGTTTGAGACCAGCCGGGGCAATAAAGTGAGACCCTGTCTCTACATACATTACATACATACATTCATACATTCATACATAAAAATTAGCCAGGTGTGATGGCACATGGCCTGCAGTCCCAGCTACTCAGGAGGCTGAGGAAGGAGCCCGGGAGTTCGAGGCTGCAGGGAGCTATGATCATGCCACTGCACTCCAGCCTGGGCAACACAGTGATACCTCCTCTCAAAAAAATAAAAGGAAATAAAAGCCAACTGTTATGGCACATCTACAATAACAGATGAGAAACAGAATTGAAAACAGCTTAGCAGTTGAAGGTCTCCAGAAAATATCTGAGCCTGCATATATCATCAGCTTTTTCTGAGTCTGAAACGAGGATTCTCCCCAGACCCTGAATTGATATTGTGTGTTATGTGCAGGTAATACTCCATAACGTATTTCTTCTTGGTACTAGCACTTATTTATAACATCTCCAAGTTATGTAATACAGTTGTGTGAAATGCTGGAATTTTACATAACTGTGATTGAGACCATGAGGCAAGAAAAGTAGAGAAGGATATCAAGAAGAATGAAATGGTCTAAAGAGTTGAAGTGAAGCCATCTCCATCTCCCCATTCTCATTTTTTTTCACACTGCATTTCAGAAAGACTTTTCTGTAAAGAGGATCTTGATCAACATTACCATATATTACTTGACTGGAAATCTATTAAGATCATCAAGGTACTGACATAATCAACATTTTCTGGATATTTTATGTACTATACTGTTAAAGTTCATCTCCTCTCCCTTTTGGAGTTCACCTATAATAACCATCCACAAAAATTCCAGCAAAAACAAAATTTAAAAAAGGAGTCTGACTCTCACAGTAGGCTTGACTCTTACATTATTAATACTTTGTATTAAAGAAATAGAATCTTGCCTGTGATGAGTCATGGTAAAGTTCTTAAGAAGGGGATAAATTTTATGAAGCATTTTTTCTTTAATATCTAGTCTATCAAAGGAATTAAAGCCTTAAACCTGGTGGTGCCTAGCCAATAACTATTAATAATAATAATGATAATAGGCCAGGCACAGTGGTTCACACCTGTAATCCCAGCACTTTGAGAGGCCAAGGCAGGTGGATCACTTGAGGTCAGGAGTTCGAGACCAGCCTGGCCAACATGCTGAAACCCCGTTTCTACTAAAAATACAAAAAAATTAGCTGGGGATGGTGGTATGCACCTATAATCCCAGCTACTTGGGAGGCTGAGGCAGGAGAATTGCTTGAACCCCAGGAGGCAGAGCTTGCAGTGACGTGAGATCGCTCCACTGCACTGCAGCCTGGGCGATGGAGTGAGATTCTGTCTCAAAATAAATAAATAAATAAATAAATAAATAAAATAATAATAGCAGCCAACACAATAGTAAACATTACCCACTAAATGAATCAACATCCTTCTCTTTTTTCTTGTCTGTGAACTGTCAATTAACTAGACAATACTGATTTGTTCTTTCACTGAATTATATGTAATCAGTTATATTAAAAGCAGAATCAAAGATGGCATAAAAATAGTCTGACAAAAGGAAAAGAGATGACACTCAGGATTTCAGAATTCACACATTCAAAGGCAAGTGCTGAAGCAGAAGATACTCTTGGGCATCAACAGAGGGGAAAGCTGCCTTGATTTTGTTTGGTATGACCAGATCTACTGAGGGTAGTACTTACCCCGGGTCTGATTAAGGATATCAAGAGGTTTAAGACAATCTCTGTTCTCAAGGAGTTTACCCTTTAACTAGGTTGATAAACACACAAGAATTAGAGAATAAGTAAAAAGTCTTCATTAAGCTCCAAGTTCTGCAGGAGCAAGTGAATGGAGAAAAGAATGTGGGCCAAAGCTGTCAAAGAGTAAACTGTGGAAATCCTATAAGGACTGAAGGGTTGGCAGGTGGCACACCTGCCATAGGCACAGGAGGGGGAAGGGTGTAAATACATGAGATGTCACAGGAACAAAGTAGGAGAGGAGGACGTGGCCAGAGAAAGGTCAGTCTGGGCAGAGTGGTGGATGTTTATGTGTCAGGGGTGTGTGTGCTAAAGCAAAGTGGGAACATGTAAAATGATAAAGTAGAGCCAAATCTCAATTTTTCTATTTTTAGTATAAAATGTTTAAATCACCCTGAGCTCCCTACAGTTAGCTGCCTTGATACAGAAGAAACACTGATTGGTTTGGGGAACCTTTCCACATTAGAACATACATGCTACTTTAAAAAGATAATCACACCATTTCACGTTTCAGTCTTTTGCATGAAGAAGAAAAAATTAACAAAAAATAATTATACCAGAAAGGAATGCTATTACATGACAAAGCTGAAAGTGTGTAATGTCATGGAAATCTACAAATCAGAGCAACATTCCAGGCTAAACACTAGATTCCTGGGATCTGTTTGCTTTTGGCTGCTGTGAAATTCACAGAAATACACATACATATATTTATATAAGTAATAAAATTTACACTGTCTCAACAAGTGAAAAAACAGCCATAGCAAAAGCTCGATGTAATCTTGAAATAATGTCCCTTTTAAACATGTTATCAGCAAATATCTTTAAAAAGCAACATAAACATACATTGACACTATTTTACTTGGAACGAAAACAAAGATTTCCCACTTATTGCCATGGGAAATAAAACCTAAAACTGACATTTCCTCTTATGGAAAACAATTAAAAGGTGGTTAGAAAATTTTAAAAAGCAAGGAAAAAAAAAGCTGAAAGATGTTGGTGTGGCACGCACCTTCTGTATCATCGCGCATTTGCTCCACCAAATCTGTCAAATCCTCCCAAGAGTCTTTGCAAACGGCAAAAAGAAAGGAAAAGAAAGATAAAATGTCATGCAAGCCCAGAAAGAAAAGTGCTATTAAAAACAAGATTTCCATAGGGATAACTGAAAGGGAGGTTCCTAGAATTCTTTCTACTTATCACAGCGATTAACAGTGACAAGGGCTGGGACTACAACCAAATAAGCAGAGATAGCAACTATGGTTATTAAATATGTTTCAAAGCTAAGATTAGTAATTTCAAGGTTTCAAATAAAGGGAAACAAAGATGCATATCCTATTAAAAAGCAACACAGATTTTTTTTCCTATTGAAAATCAACGGCTCTTTGTATTCTAAGTGTAGGCAACATTAATCTAATTCAACATTTATTTTGATCACTTCAGGGAACTGAAACGTATGTGCAATATATTTCTTTTAGATTCAGGACAAATATTATGATGCAAACTAGTGACTTTTCTTAAAAAAAAAAAAATCCAAATACTTTTTCCAACTCCCCCTCCCCCAATTCTCCTTCCCCAAGTTTGAAGATACACAAAATAAATCACATATAATTCAATAAAGTCAGATGTTTATTCAACGCACAGAACTAGCAGGATCTGAGACAGTGACCTACAATCAAGCACATTAATATTTCTGCAGGAAATATTCAGATTAAGTAAAATAAAGTCTATAAATAGCCTCAAGTAAATTCACATCATGTTTTATCACCAAATAAGTTCAGACAAATTTATGAAAAATGCTTTTTGTTTCCAGAGTTTTTCTTTTTTTTTGGAATTCGGTATCTATATATGTAAACCAAATGGCAAGTGTCTCATACAGAAAAAAAAAATACTGTGAGTTGGCTACTATTATTTTATAGTAAATTGGTGCTGAAATACATTATATATAGACATATTTGCACAAGTCATTTTCAGGTACAATCCTTTGACAATATAATGTGCCACAAATCTATACTGTGTAGGATTACAGATTCATGAGAATGGACTCTTACCATTCACATTATTACTTTACAGACTTGCTGTGACCTTGCAAAAGTCAATAGAGGGAATATTTTCATTTAGTTCTTTATTGTATTTAATTAGAAACTCTATTTGTCACCTACTAAGATAAAAGCCTACCTTATTAAAGCAAAAAATATATATATAAAGAGCCTCCAAGATTTGTATGGAAAAATGCTCTGGAAAGTGAATTTCTAGGTAGGAATGTGTGGTAGATACCAGGGATCTCTGATTTTTCCTTGGGCATGTCCCATCTAGAGCATTTTTCTGTTACAACCAGACATATTTTCTGTTTTCTTCTTAAAACAGAGATTAAAGTTTTAAGTATCAGAGTGATGTAATTGATTTAAGCGAACTTTTCTCCCCTAGAAAGTAAAAGGTCTATCTTTCCCATGTAAGTTGCTCTCCACTTTACCTTGCCATGCTCAGGACTTTACTACAATAGGTATCATGCCATTCTTTTATACCTCAAAGAAAGATTTGTGAAAGATTTTTAAAAATTGTACCTTCTAGAATATGTTCATATTATTAAAACAACAAAGAAATGCTGAGTGGACTGTAGCATGTATAGTGCCAAGCAACTGGTCATGAAAGATTGCGACCATTACTTCATTCCAAAAGCCTGGATTAAATGGTTTAAAATGCTGTACCCAACAAAATTTGGTAACTGTATTTTTGAGATACATACAAATATCGTTTTTTTTTTTTCAGTCAAGAGTTAAGAGAGACAAAACCAGGCCTGGTGGGCTGAGGCAAGAGGATTATCTGAGCCCAGGAGTTTCAAGGCTGGCATGAACAACATACTGAGATTTTGCCTTTTTTTTTTTTTTTTTTTTTTTGAGACGAAGTCTTGCTCTGTAGCCCAGGCTGGAGTACAGTGACATGATCTCAGCTCACCGCAACCTCCACCTTCCAGGTTCAAGCAATTCTCCTGCCTCAGCCTCTAGAGTAGCTGGGACTACAGGCGCACACCACTGAACCCGCCTCATTTTTGTAATTTTAGTAGAGACGGGGTTTCGCCATGTTGGCCAGGCTGGTCTTGAACTCCCGACATCAGGTAATCCTCCCACCTTGGCCTCCCAAAGTGCTGGGATTACAGGCGCAAGCCACTTCACCTGGCTGAGACTTCATCTCTTTAAGGGAGGAGGAGGGGGAGAGAGATATAGATGGATACAAGGCTGGAATTGTATAAGGGCACTGAATTAGGAAGCATAGCTTATTTAAGATTTACTTAACTAATTTCTTAACTATCATTCTGTTTCAGGTCTAAGAATGAAAAAATCAATAGACTAATTATGTAGCTCTGAAAAGATTTAAGCAGGTGGCACTGTAAACATCTACCCTTAAGGTACATAGTGACTCAATGATGGCAACAGTCTCGTCTGGTAGAACGGGACCCTTGCCCCTCTTGTACTTCTTTTTTCTCTGGATGAGGCAACTGGCTGAATGAAGCTCCTTTTCTACAAAGAAGTGCTTGAATGGGCTCAAAAAATGCTTCCCCTTTGTTTATGTATCCATGGTTGTGAAATCTCTTCTTGAGGTAGCCTTTCTCTAGCAGTATTGCTATAGGCAACCAAGTGACAGATTTTATAAGGCCTGGGGGTTATTTTGTCCCCTTGAGACAAAGTGTCTTTGATTTACAGTGTTAATTTTTAGACCTGTATTAGTTTCTTAAGGGAACACCTTTCTGAAGCCCCAAACACAGATACATCACATACATCTTTGAAGGGCTATTGTGAAAATAAAATCTAATACATTTAAAGTACTTAGCAAATCATAGGTACTCAATGTCAACTTTACACTTACACTGGATTTCTCTAAGTATATTTGCCATAATTATTCAAAGACAATAAAGTGAATGGAATTTTAAAAAGCCAGCTAAGCTAAATATTAAAAACAGGAAAAAAAATAAGTCGACCTAAAAAAACCAAATGACAAGTTAACAGCTGAGGTGCTATTAAACTAACCATAGTATTATTAGTTTGGTAACAAAGCAATTGTCATATATTAATTTTCATAAATGCTTTGAGGTTTTGTTCTAATAATCTAGAAATTTAGGCCAAGGCCTACTTTCTCCCCCAAAATATCAGCAAAAAACAACAACAACAACAAAAAACGACAAATAGCCCTAGAAAAGGTAACACATTAAGTCATTAACACTTGAGCCATTTAAATTTTACTGAGGCTGGGTGTGGTGGTTCATGCCTGTAATCCCAGCACTTTGGAAGGCAGAGGTGGGAACACTGCCTAGCCGGTGAGTGTAAGAAGAGCCTGCTCAATATAGGGAGACCAAGCTATTTGAGAGATCGAAACAGGAGGATCACTTGAGGCCAGTAGTTTGAGGCTGCAATAAGCTATAATCATGCCATGGCACTCCACCTGGCTGACAGAGTGAGATTCAAAAATAAAGTAATATAAAATAAAAATAAATAAAATAATATAAATAATAAAAATAAAATAATATAAATAATAAAAATAAAATAAAATTATTGAGCATTTATGGTGAGCAAAAGACTTTACTAAGGCAATAGAAGTTAAAAAGATGAAACATCCGGCTGGGCACGGTGGCTCACGCCTGTAATCCCAGCACTTTGGGAGGCTGAGGCGGGTGGATCATGAGGTCAGGAGATCAAGACCATCCTGGCCAACATGGTGAAATCTTGTCTCTATTAAAAATACAAAAAATTAGCCAGGTGTGGTGGCGCGTGCCTATAGTCCCAGCTACTCAGAAGGCTGAGGCAGGATAATTGCTTGAACCCGGGAGGCAGAGGCTGCAGTAAGCCGAGATCGTACCACTGCACTCCAGCCTGGGTGACAGAGCAAAATTCCATCTCAAAAAAAAAAAAAAAAAGAAAAAGAAAAACCCATAGACAATGCCCTTGAGATCTAAATAACTATGACACAAGGTTTAAAAGGAATTAAGGCTGGGCGTGGTAGCTCACGCTTGTAATCCCAGCACTTTGGGACGCCAAGGCAGGCAGATCGCTTAAGTCCAGGAGGCGACCAGCCTAGACAACATGGCGAAACCCTGTCTCTGCCAAAATTACGAAAACAATTAGCCAGGTGTGGTAGTGCATGCTTCTAATCCCAGCTACTGAGGAGGCCAAGGCAGGAGGATTGCTTGAGCCTGTGAGGAGGAGGCTGCAGTGAGCTCAGATTGTACCACTTGCACTCCAGCCTGGATGACAGAGTGAAACCCTATCTCAAAAAAAAAAAAAAAAAAAAAAAAAAGGAATTAATAGGCTGAGCATGGTGGCTCCCGCCTGTAATCCCAGCACTCTGGGATGCCTAAGTGGGCAGATCACTTGAAGTTAGGCGTTCAAGACCAGCCTGGCCAATATGGTGTAACCCTGTCTCTACTAAAAATACAAAAATTAGCTGGGTGTGGTGGTGTGTGCCTGTAATCCCAGCTATTCAGGAGGCTGAGGTAGGAGAATTGCTTGAACCCAGGAGGTGGAGATTGCAGTGAGCTGAGATGGTGCCACTGCACTCCAGCCTGGTTGACAGAGCAAGACCCTATCTCAAAAAAAAAAAAAAAAAAAGAGGAATTAATATTAGTCACATAAGTGAAGATAAAACAGATTCTTAGGTGAGCAGCTAGGTGACACTAGAAGGCTAAGGAGGACCAGGCCTGATGGGGAGTGAAGGATGAGGAAAGGAAGCCCTGACCAGTAGACCCTTTGCTCTCATGCTGGAATGGCTATGCTGGCAGAGATAACGTCTCTAAGATACTTTAGCTGGGAAGCTGCTGTCCACAGGACTGGACACTGTGGGATTCTCAGACAAAATGTAGTAAATCTCATATATACTCTAGCTTTATATCTCTATAAGAAAGAAAAAGGAAATCCCCGCATGCAGCTTTTTCATCCCAAAAAGCAAATTCTAGCAATCTTAGAAAAGCATGCAGTTTCTCATTGCACAATTAAGAGTAAAAACTCCCTTCTGCTTAGAATACTACTGTTAGCTTAAAAAAAAAAGTAGAGAAAGTAGTATCATGAGGTTTTCAGCTGCTGAACCAACTGTCTTGAAAACCACAGCTGTATCCTTTGGAAAGTTCAGATGTTAATATAGCATGAGAAAAATGCAACCAACTGCAGCAGGAAAGACAAAACCAAGCTTTGATGAGTAGCTAACATGAAAGTTTATGATACCATGCTATTCAACATTTGTTTTAATTGTTTAAAGTAGCTTGGCAATATGTATAAAAATTAAAAACTAAAAATTGGTAAAATATTCAAGTTATACACATAACAATTTTTCCAAAACTGTCTTGGGTAGAAAAATTTAGAAACAACCTAAAAAATGCCTGTAATAAAGAAATAGTCAAAGAAATTATGGCACATTCAGGCCAGGTGCAGTGGCTCACGCCTGTAATCCCAGCACTTTGGGAGGTCAGGGTGGGTGGATCACCTGAGGTCAGGAGTTTGAGACCAGCGTGGCCAACATGGTGAAACCCCATCTCTACTAAAAATACAAAAATTAGCCGGGCATGGTCGCGGGCGCCTGTAATCCCAGCTACTTGGGAGGCTGAGGCAAGAGAATCACTTGAATCCGGGAGGCGGAGGTTGCAGTGAGCTGAGACCATGCCATTGTACTCCAGCCTGGGCAACAAGAGCAAAACTCCATCTCAAAAAAAAAAAAAAAAAAAAAGAAAGAAAGAAAAAGAAAAGAAATTATGGCACATCCAACAACTGAAGACATTAAACAAAATGATACAAATTTCAATTTACCCACATGGAAAGATATTGCAGAGGAAAAAAGGCAGGTCACAGCACAGGTGTGGTATGATCTTACATACATACAATTTTGTGAGTTTGCAAGTAAACCTTCAGTGTATACATTGAAAAAGAGAATCTGATATTAAATCTTAACAGTGGTTATCCCTAGGAGTATTAGAAATGTAGGTGCATTCTATTATTTCGTATTTTATACTTTTCTGTATCTTGTGACTTACAATGCAAATATATCAGCTCTATAAAGTTGTTTTCATTAAAAATATCTATACATAATAATGTTAAAGACATTTTTTCGTTTCTTTGTATTTTTTTGAGACAGGGTCTCAACTCTGTCACCCAGGATCACAGCTCACAGCAACCTCGACCTCCCGGGCTCAAGTAATCTCACCATCCTCCCCTGTCAGCCTCCTGAGTAGCTGGGACCACAAGCATGCACCACCACATCCAGCTAATTTTTTTTTTCTTTTTTTTGAGACGAAGTTTTGCTCTTGTTGCCCAGGCTGGAGTGCAGTGATGTGATCTCATTTCACTGCAACCTCCACCTCCTGGGTTCAAGCACTTCTCCTGCCTCAGCCTCCCGAGTAGCTGGGACTACAGGCGTCTGCCACCACGCCTGGCTAATATTTTGTATTTTTAGTAGAGACAGGGTTTCACCATGTTGGCCAGGCTAGTCTCAAACTCCTGACCTCGGGTGATCCACCCACCTTGACCTCTCAAAGTGCTGGGATTACAGGCATGAGCCACAGCACCCAGTCGCACCCAGCTAATTTTTAATTTTTTTGTAGATACAGGGTTTTGCCATGATGTCCAGGCTGGCCTTGAACTCCTGAGCTCAAGCAATCCACCTGCCTTGGCCTCCCAAAATGTTGGGATTACAGGTGTGAGCCACCACACCCAGCCAATATTTTCTTCAAAAACATTGTTTTCAACACACTGACATACAATTTTCAGAATATTTAATTATGATGAAAAATATATAATTACTTAGCAGCCATTTGGGGAGAAGTCTTTTTCACTGTTCCTCTACACATGTGCTTCTAAGCTCATCAAATACTTCTATTTGTTCTCTGGAAAAGCTCAAATACCAAAAATTGCAAAGGAACAGATTTTAGTATTTATAGCCCTGTACTCAAAAGCACTTCATAGTAGTCACAGTTGACTGGTGGGGACTAGAGGAACCACAATGAAAAAACATGCCCAATTGTATACTCTCCACCTCCCCCTCAAGAGGGGCACCACCAAAAAAGCAAAATGCAGAACAAGCTATTCAAGAGTACAGAGTACTGTGGATGCTCTCAAACGACAGCACTTGCTCTTTCCAACCAGATCTTGGTTGGTACCCAGGCTTAGGAATCTGACAACGTGAATTCTGTTCTGAGTTCTATCACTGAGCGGCAGTTATCTTATCTGGCACAGCATTTCCTTTTGGAAAATGATTCATATTTCAGTGATTAGTTTAGGACAAACGACTTTTGGGTGTTAGAAGCTGATAACCCAAAGAAGAATTAATGTGAGTTCTGTTATGAAGGGCACAAATTAAAGATTAAAGTAGAAGCTCTGTTCCACGAAAATTCAGAAAAGGCTCACCAATAGAAGAAAAGACTGTAAGGCACTATGGTTAATGACAGTGCACTGAAGCCAACGCCAGTGCAGGAGTATGAAGGAGATAGGAAGAAACTGAAAGTAGCCCTGAAACAGGAAGGAAAAACTGATTTTATGCGGATTATGTTACGGTCAGGTCAGAGGCAACATGCAGCTCTTTTGTGGTTTAGATAGGAACTGGCATACAAGTACAGAGCTACTGATATTTCTCACCCAGATTTAGAATTTTACAAAATCCTAGAAGCTAAGTCGGTAAAACTTACCTTGAAAGGGTGACTAGCCAGGTTATTTTCAGGGCAGAGCAACAAGAAGGGATGAACCTTGTCCAAGAACTTTGTCCCATAGGCTTCTGAGACTGTATTAAAAGCTACAACCTTCTCACTTCGAGAAGTTCACTGAGACTGCCTTCTGAACACATCATCACAGCTTGGAGAACCTGACAGTGTAAATCTAAGGCGGACTGCACTGGTGGCAACAAATGTTTCTGTAATCTCACCAAGGGCCAATTACAAAAGGGGGTGTGCCACAGTGAAAGCAAAGAATAATAACACAATTCTGTGAAAAAGAGAATCCCAATGACTCAGGTTTTATTTTCCAAACACTTAGGAAAGGAATCAATTAAATGCTGTAAATCCTTCTAAATCTAGACACTGTGGGGCCCCCCATACACTGCAAACAGCTTTTGAACAGCTAAGAAAACAAAGCATGCCAGTAAATAAACACAGGTCTGTGAAAAAGCTCAAAATAAAATGCCTAATAGAAATCTTAAAAAATTATATTGGAAATTGAATCTAAAGCAGTAGCCCTGCTGTGAGGCAAATGTTCCCACTCACAGATGTGTGAAATTGTCATAGAAGGTACTGATATATAATACAAATATCTGTTGGATGGATGATTGCACACCCGTTAAATTTTCATAAAGTTTTTTCCCTTGAAAAAGGAGCATTTGTTTTCATATTAGAGTAATATGTCCTCTTGTAGAATATTTGGGAGATATAAAGAAACATAAAGAATATTATAAAAATCACCTGTAATTCCACTATCCAGAGATAATCAATTTTTATATTTTTGATATATTTCCTTTTACTTGTGTTTATGTATACCTATGCTTAAAAAAATTGTGACTATAGTAAATATGCAGCTTAAGAGATAGCTTTTAAAGTTATATCCAAACATTACCCTATACATCAAATATCATTCCACAATAATTTTTAGTGTAAGGTGTTCTACAACTTATTGAATAATTTTCCTCTTAGGCTATTTAAGTTGCTCTCAAGATTGTGTTACAGGAAGTCAGAATACTGTGATAAATATACAGTACATACATAAACTTTTTGTTTGTACCTCTTATTATTTCCTTAGGATACGTGTCTGGTACAATTACTGAGAATTAATTTTTTTAGGGTCCTTGATTCACAATGATAAAATGATTTCTATAAAGGATGTACCAATGCACATTCTCACTAGCAGAGGCCCCAAGTCGTCCCATATTGTCATCAATACTATATATTATCATTATTATTATTATTTTTTTTTTTGAGACGGAGTCTCGCTCTGTCGCCGGGGCTGGAGAGCAGTGGCCGGATCTCAGCTCACTGCAAGCTCCGCCTCCCGGGTTTACGCCATTCTCCTGCCTCAGCCTCCTGTGTAGCTGGGACTACAGGCGCCCGCCACCTCGCCCGGCTAGTTTTTTGTATTTTTTTAGTAGAGACGGGGTTTCACCGTGTTCGCCAGGATGGTCTCGATCTCCTGACCTCGTGATCCGCCCGTCTCGGCCTCCCAAAGTGCTGGATTACAGGCTTGAGCCACCGCGCCTGGCCAATACTATATATTATTAATATATATATTTAAAACCATAAATTACATTATTCTAACTTATATTTTCCAAATAATATATAGTTGGTCCAGAATGAGATTAAAAAATTGAAAATAAAGAAAACATTAGAAACCATAAATTAAATTGTGTGTAATGGAGGAAGACAAAGTCTTTTATTATTTATTTATTTAGAAATGGAGTCTCGCTCTGTCGCCCAGGTTAGAGTGCAGAGGCGTGATCTTGGCTCACTGCAACCCCCGCCTCCTGGGTTCAAGCGATTCTTCTGCCTCAGCCTCCCGAGTAGCTGGGATTACAGGCGCCCACCACTGCACCCAGCTTTTTTTTTTTTTTTTTTTTTTTTAATACTTTAAGTTCTGGAGTACATGTGCACAACGTGCAAGTTTGTTACATAGGTATACATGTGCCATGTTGGTTTGCTGCACCCATCAACTCGTCATTTATATTAGGTATTTCTCCTAATGCTATCCCTACCCCAGCCCCCAGCCCCCCGACAGATCCCCGGTGTGTGATGTTCCCTTCCCTGTGTCCATGTGTTTTCATTGTTCCACTCCCACTTATGAGTGAGAACATGCGGTGTTTGATTTTCTGTCCTTGTGATAGTTTGCTCAGAATGATGGTTTCGAGCTTCATCCATGTCCCTACAAAGGACATGAACACATCCTATTTTATGGCTGCATAGTATTTCATGGTGTATATGTGCCACATTTTCTTTATCCAGTCTATTATTGATGGATATCTGGGTTGGTTCCAAGTCTTTGCTATTATGAATAGTGCTGCAATAAACATACGTGTGAATGTGTCTTTATAACAGCATGAAAATTCTTTCTTTTAAAATGGTTTTATGGAGTAATAGGGAATCACTGAGTTCACCAGAAGTTTGTTGGATATCTACCATAAATAGTACACAGTATTATGTGGCCTTCTGAAGAATGCCAAAGAAAAGGTTTGCCCTGAAGAACTTTCTATATAATTTCAGAAATAAGGAATCCCATACATTAAATAACTGGAGAATGATTCCCAGCATATTCAAACACATGTCCCAGACGCTACCCAGTGATTCAGGACATGAAAGGTATGAGATCTGTTACAGAAGGACTTGTAGATGAAGGGAGTCAGGGGTCCATTACCCTTGATATAACACTAGCATGAAGAATCACAAGTTGGAATAGTAAAACAAAAAGAATAATCAGGGTTTTACTGAAGCACAGTCTGACTGGAACAGGTAAGTATGCTGAAAAGGAGTTTGAAAAAACATTGAATAAAAAAAAAATCATCCAAAGAAGGGCATGAGAATGTTTGGCTAAAAGAGTAATGGTTATGTATTACAATGTAACGAAATAGTAGCTACTATTTCAAACAATCTGTAATGGCCAACATTACTGCTATCCCAAACTGCTTTTCAGGCTAAGCGCGGTGGCTCATTCCTGTAATCCCAGTACTTTGGGAGGCTGAGGCGGGTGATTGCTTGAGCCCAAGAGTTCAAGACCAGCCCGGCCAACATGGCAAAACCCTATCTCCATTAAAAATACAAAAATTAGCCAGGCATGGTGGTGCACATCTGTAGTCCCAGCTACTCGGGAGGCTGAGGCAGGAGAATTGCTTAAACCTGGGAGGCGGAGGATGCAGTGAGCCGAGATTGTGCCACTTTTCAGACTGGGCAACAGAGCGAAACTCCGTCTCAAAACAAAAACAAAACAAAACTGCTTTTCTTATTGCTTTTGTACATCTGCTTCAGAAAGCTAAATTTAGCATATAGAGATGTCACTTGCCAGCCAGGTCAGTTTCAGCAGTGTACTATTTTTGCTGTTTGGTAGTATATGCACAATTATGTAAATATTTTCATTTACTTTATAAAAGTGAGCGAAAAGAGGAAAAAGAAAACAAGTGGACAAAAAGCTCAGTCTCCACTTTAACAGACGGCAATCACTGGCCGGGCATGGTGGTTCATGCCTGTAATCCCAGCACTTTGGGAGGCTGAGGTGGGCAGATCGCCTGAGGTCAGGAGTTCGAGACAAGCCTAGGCCAACATGACGAAACCCCTTCTCTACTAAAAGTACAAAAATTAGCCGGGCATGGTGGCAGGCACCTGTAATCCCAGCTACTTAGGAGGCTGAGGCAGGAGAATTGCTTGAACCCAGGAGGCAGAGGTTGCAGTGAGCCGCGATCGCGCAACTGCACTCCAGCCTGGGCGATAAGAGCGAGACTCCCTCTCAAAAAAACAAACAAACAAACAAACAAGATGGCAATCACCAAGCCTGTCCCAGCTGGGATGCTTTTGGCCTTATCTGGATGCTCACTGTACTTAAGTTGCCAATGCTGTGTTCAATTGTGTATAAAACTTCTGGAAATACGTCATCAGAGACTGGGAAGAAGACTCCTCCTATTAAATGCAGGCCTATTGTTGGACTTGCACTCTAGAATTCTGAGACAGGAGTGTTGTGTATGAGTTGAGCCATTGGTTGTCTGAGTTTGAATCCTGCCTCTACCAGTTATTACATCCTTGAATGTCAGTTTATTTTACTTTTTTAAATTTTTGAGTTGGAGTTTCACTCTTGTCACCCAGGCTGGAGTGAGTACAGTGGTGCGATCTCGGCTCGATGCAACCTCTGCCTCCCGGGTTCAAGCGATTCTCCTGCCTCAGCATCTCAAGTAGTTGGGATTATAGGTACCTGCCACCACGCCTGGCTAATCATTTTTTTTTTGTATTTTTAGTAGAGATGGGGTTTCACCATGTTGGCCAGGCTAGTCTTGAGCTCCTGACCTCAGGTGATCCACCCGCCTCGGCCTCCCAAAGTGCTGGGATTACAAGTGTGAGCTACTGTGCCTGGCCAAATGTCAGTTTATTTGTAAATTGGGGTTAATAACTATACTTAGGCTCAAAAGATTGTTGTAAAAATTAAATGAGATAATACATTTTTAACACTTGGAGTAAATAATTCCTGGCAGAAAGTAACTAATCGGGCCAGACGTATATTTTATTGCATTCAACTGATCATCTGTGCATCACCTCTCAATGTCAGATTCCTCATCCCTAAAAGAAGGTTAATAGAAAAGCACATATTTTGGTAGGGGTAGGGTGAGGTGGCTCACGCATGTAATCCCAGCACTTTGGGAGGCCAAGGCGGGTTCAAGGAGTTCAAGACCAGCCTGGCCAACATGGTGAAACCCTATCTCTACTAAAAATACAGAAATTAGCTGGAAATGGTGGTGGGTGCCTGTAATCCCAGCTACTTGGGAGGCTGAGGCAAGAGAATCACTTGAACTGGGGAGGCAGGGGTTGCAGTGAGCCAAGATTGCACCACTGCGTTCTAGCCTGGGTGACAAGAGCAAGACTCCGTCTCAAAAAAAAAAAAAAAAAAGGAAAAGAAAAACACATATTTCTTGATAACTGATAACTCATTGATTTTTTAATCAATTATTTTCTTATTTATAGAGGTTCAAGAAAGGACAATGCTAAAACTTGAGTTTAAGCTACTACTAATGTTCATCTTTAGTGTGTCTGATAAATAACTTGTTTAGACTACTCTATAAAGTTAGATATAAAAATATAAATATAAAATAAAATGGCAATGTATTTAAGAATATGGCTTAAACTGCTGTGGCTCCAGCTACTGATTCATGAATAACTACTAACATAAATAGCTACCATTTACAGGGTGCTTTACATTAATTATCTCATTTAATCCTCCTAAACTCTCAAGTAGTTACTATTAATATTCCCAGTTAAGAGGAGAGAAAAACTCAAGCATGGTGGTTCACATCTGTAATCCTAGCACTTTGGGAGACTGAAGTGGGCAGATCACTTGAGGTCAGGAGTTGGAGACCAGACTGGCCAACATGGGGAAACCTCATCTCTACTAAAAATACAAAAAAATTAGCTGGGTGTGGTGGTGTGCACCTGTAATCCCAGCTACTCAGGAGGCTAAGGCAAGAGAACTGTGTGAACCCAGGAGGTGAAGGTTGCGGTGAGCCGAGATCGCGCCATTGCACTCCAGTCCAGGCGACAGTGTAAGACTCTGTCTCAAAACAAAACAAAAAAACTCAAGCATGAAGGGATAACTCGTGCAACATCACATGACTACTGAGTAGTGGGGTAAGGAACTGAATCCAGGTCCAGGTCCAAGCCACAAAATCCATACTTTTAACCACTATCCTATATTATCTCTAAATTAATGACCATCACAGTAGCCAAAACACCAATTGTCCAATCGACCTCATTATTGTACTAATTCCTTTACTGTTCTCAAATATACCCCATATTGAGAGCGATCAAGTTTTCCATAGTCTAATTAATATCCACCCAACTCTAAAGAGACTCATTAGGTATTCAGCAGATTTCTTCAGTTATTTTGAATTCTGTGTCAAAATTCTACTTAGAAATTTCCAAAACTCAAGGTCTCATTTAAAAAAAAAAAAAAAAAAAAGTAATTTCCAAATCTCCACAACAAATATCCTTTTGTAATCGGAAAAAAGTCTTATTTTAAAAATCCAACTTAGCTTCACTTTAAAAAGCACACAAAGGGCCGGGCGCGGTGGCTCAAGCCTGTAATCCCAGCACTTTGGGAGGCCGAGGCGGGCGGATCACAAGGTCAGGAGATCGAGACCACAGTGAAACCCCGTCTCTACTAAAAATACAAAAAATTAGCCGGGCGCGGTGGCGGGCGCCTGTAGTCCTAGCTACTCAGGAGGCTGAGGCAGGAGAATGGCGTGAACCCAGGAGGCGGAGCTTGCAGTGAGCCGGATAGCGCCACTGCACTCCAGCCTGGGCAACAGCGTGAGACTCCGTCTCAAAAAAAAAAAATAAATAAATAAATAAATAAATAAATAAAAAGCACACAAAAATTATTTTAAATTGCAATTTTTAACTTGCCTGCCACTCAAACCATATAAATATCGAAAAAATGATAACAGACAGTAGGAACGTGGAATAAAAAAGAAAATAGACCAAAAGCTGGACATTTAGTTTAAGAACAAGGAATGGTACTTAGATCATAAATTCTATTAAAAAAAAATCTGTCTGAAACACTTTACAGAGTAAAGGCAATATATGCAAAATAACATTTTCTCTTTTGAAATACGATACTAGTGCTGTCTTTTAGGCTAATTTCAATTTACAGACGGTCCCCGGCTTATGAGGATTCAACTTACGATATTTCAACTTTACAACGGTGAGAAAGTGATATGAGTTCAGTAGAAACCCTACTTCAAATTCTGAATTTTGATCTTTTCCCGAGCTAGCAATATGCCAGGTGATCCTCTCTCACGATCCTCTCTCAGCAGCCGCGAGCTGCAGCTCCCGGTCAGCCACATCATCCTACTCAGCCACATGATCAGCCTCAGATCAGGGTAAACAACCAATACGCTACAGGGTACTGTGCTGCCAGATGCTTCTGTGCAACTGTTGGCTAACTTAAGTCTTCTAAGCATGTTTAAGGCAGCCTAGCCTAAGCTATTTAAGCTATTAAGTTTGGTACAGTAGGTGTATTAAATGCATTTTCATTTTATGGTATTTTCAACTTAGGATGAGTTTCTCAGGACATAACCCCATCTTAATTCAAAGGAAATCTGTAATCACTTGAGACAACAAATGAGTCAGGATTTCATTCTTTAAAAATTCTCTTTAAAGTGTCAAAACTTTTACTAACATATACATTTCTAATTAGGTAAACTTTTTAAGGGTAAATGTGTTATAAACTGAGCCATAGCTATAGTTGGTTTTGTCGTTAAACATTCAATAATATTGAAGGTAATACTATAGCCTGCCCTTCATGTATGTGGACATGTGTATACATAACATGTATTGGTGAATTTCTTTAAAAAAATCTTTTTTTTTTTTTTTTTGAGACAGAGTATCACTCTTGTTGCCCAGGCTGGGGTGCAGTGGCACAATCTCGGCTCACTGCAACCTCTGCCTCCTGGGTTCAAGCGATTCTCCTGCCTCAGCCTCCCAAGTAGCAGGGATTATAGGCACCTGCCACCATGCCTGGCTAATTTTTTGTAATCCCAGCACTTTGGGAGGCCAAGGTGGGTGGATCGCCTGAGGTCAGGAGTTCAAGACCAGCCTGGCCAACATGATGAAACCTTGTCTCTACTAAAAGTACAAAAATTACCCAGGCGTGGTGGCACCTGCCTGTAATCCCAGTTACTAGGGAGGCTGAGGCAGGAGAGCTGCTTGAACCTGGGAGGTGGAGGTTTCAGCGAGCTGGGAACTTGCCACTGCACTCCAGCCTGGGCAACAGAATGAGACTCTGTCTCAAAAAACAAACAAACAAAAAAGTTATTATTTTCCTGATCCTAGAATTATATGTAACTTGTTTTGAGAATGTTACTCCAAGAAATTCAGATACATATGAGCATGTGACTTTAAAAAAAATGGCAAAAATAAAACATATCACTTCATCTCAGTAATACCACTTCTGAAATTCACATAATGATGTTTAAAGGTCTAACTGAAGTGTTCTGCTTCCATTCTTGAGAAAAACAGAGAACACATGTTCTCTAAAATTTTCATGGTGCTTTAAAAGTTCCTTTACTTTGAAATTCTACATACTTCCAACATTGCTTTGGTTAAAAAAAAAAAGAGAAGAAGAAGAAAAGAAATCCCACTACGCTTTCACAAACTAAAAAAAAAAGTCTCTGAGAGATCATTTCAATGGCAGTACATGTTTCTCTAAATTAAGAAAATGCACAGTGAATTTTCTATAAACAAGGCTGCTCCTCTAGTGCTGACATGGCACAAGCAAAGTAAGAAAGTAAGCCACATTCTCACATCTCTGAATGTCCATTTAAGTCTCACTCCTTTTATCCTCACCCCTGCCTTTCCATGTGAGGATTCCAACTCTTAATGGAAATTAGGGTACAGACTTAAGCCAGGATATGTAATCTGGAAAAGTGTAAATCTGATTAATGCTTCTGTGGAGCCCGTGGAAGGCTTAATTGAAAGAATGATGGGCGGGGCGCGGTGGCTCACGACTGTAATCCCAGCACTTTGGGAGGCTGAGGCAGGCGATCACCTGAGGTCAGGAGTTTGAGACTAGCCTGAACAACATGGAGAAACCCTGTCTCTGCTAAAGATACAAAATTAACTGGGCATGGTGGCGCATGACTGTAATCCCAGCTACTCAGGGAGTCTGAGGCAGGAGAATCGCTTGAACCTGGGTGGCGGAGGTTGCAGTGAGCCGAGATGGCGCCATTACACTCCAGCATGGGCATTAAGAGCGAAACTCTGTCTCAAAAAAAAAAAAAAAAAAAAAGAGGGCGGGCGCGGTGGCTGTAATCCCAGCACTTTGGGAGGCCGAGACGGGCGGATCACGAGGTCAGCAGATCCAGACCATCCTGGCTAACACGGTGAAATCCCATCTCCACTAAAAAATACAAAAAACAAAAACAAACAAACAAACAAACAAAAAACTAGCAGGGCGAGGTGGCGGGCGCCTGTGGTCCCAGCTACTCGGGAGGCTGAGGCAGGAGAATGGCGTAAACCCGGGAGGCGGAGCTTGCAGTGAGCTGAGATCCGGCCACTGCACTCCAGCCTGGGCGACAGAGCAAGACTCCGTCTCAGCAAAAAAAAAAAAAAAAAGAATAATGGTAGCGCTTTTGTTAGTCACAATCTATTAAGCATCAAGAACTCAAATTTTATCTTCCTTCTCCATTCTGTAATGGTAAAGGGAACCCAGCTTCTGCAGCCAGAAGTTGGAGAGTCATCCCAGGCACCGCCTCACCTTCATTCTCTAGCCACCCAGCCCTTCAGTCATCGGGGACATTCTACTTTTCCAAGGATTGTTCCTTTTGTGTTCACTCTCGCTGCCTTAATTTGAGATTGTCATCTCTTACCCAGACCATTTTAATAGTTATAGTTAGGGGTCCCTGAGAGCTTATATTCTTCTGATCCATCCGCTAGACTGTTGCCAGAGTGATCATTCCAAATACAAATCTTATTTCATGTTACTCCCAGATATAAAGCACCAGTAGCTTTTCATTACAGAATCAAATGCAGGCTTTTCAGTATGAATAAGAAGATTTCTACAGTCAAGCCCCTGCTTATCTTTCCAGCCTTGCTCCCTGTTGTGCCAAACAGAAGCCCACTGTGCTCCTGTTTGCTATTCCCTGGCTGGGCCAGCTCACTATGTACTGTTTGAAATGTCCTCCCTATGTTGGTCTGGTGATCACCTCGTTACCTTTTAAGGTCTCACTTAATGAAGCCTCTCCTGTGGAATCAATCACAGGACTGTGATTTCCCTTTAGAGGAAATCTATTTGCAATTAAACTTGTTGTAGATTTGCTTTTGGCTTTTAAAAATAGGGTATATAAGCCGGGTGTGGTGGCTCACACCTGTAATCCCAGCACGTTGGGAGGCCGAGGCGGGTGGATCACCTGAGGTCGGGAGTTCGAGACCAGACTGACCAACATGGAGAAACTCCGTCTCTACTAAAAATACAAAAAATACAAAAAATAGCTGGGTGTGGTGCCACATGCCTGTAATCCCAGCTACTTGGAAGGCTGAGGCAGGAGAATCGCTTGAACCCAGTGGGCGGAGGTTGCAGTGAGCCAAGATCGTGCCATTGCACTCCAGCCTGGGCAACAAGAACAAAACTCTGTCTCAAAAAAAAAAAAGTATATAAAACAAAAGAGAGATAATCTCATTGACCACCAATAAGCATTGAGATAATGAAGTGAATGCTTTTTTTCTCATTTATTTAAGGGTTAAAGTAGGCAGAAACTCTAGGTCCAGGCCTGTACTGTGGACTGCTCAGTGAAGGGCCAGGAACTCTGGTTTTAAGAAAATAAAATGTGGAAGCCACAGAGCCTCTATTGCTGAGTACATACGGTCGGTCTACATCATTTTAAGAGGGAATATTATGCTTTTTGCCTATTTTCTTTTGTAGGAGTAAGGAGACTTCACTCTAGGATTTGGGTGGTCACATGTTTTTCCCTCTATGAATCAGCCCGGAAAGCAGTCTGAATACTTCTGCGTCCAGACATCAGGAGTTTCATTTTGTCAACAAGGTGAGATTCACATAATCATAGGCCTGGTGACCACCATTTAAATGCTTATAGATAAATTAAATATAATAACTGTCAGTGGTATTAACATAAAAGTGGATTATTTCTTGGGACCAAATGACTATTTAAATATCTAGAGTTTGGTAATGGAACAAGAAAATAATACTCATAGGCTTTCATGGGCCTATACTTTCTTTATTTTCATTTCTAATTATTTAAAATAATGGCTTTCTTGCCCAATTTAAAGCAAAATTCTAAAATGCACTATTAGCATTTCTCTCTTTTCTTCCAAATCCTCTATAGTTGATTAAAGGTCTTGGAAACTCTGTATTCATGATTTCTTTAATCAGTAGACATACAATTTATTGCTTAGGTTATAGCTCTCACACATTTTCCATACTGAGAAATGTGTTGCTAGAGATTTCTCTATGAAGAATTCAAATGACACTGCCACAAACGCTTACATGAACCAAACAGCTCACTTTTGCTTATCCGTAGGAATATTGCTCCAAAAACATATATTCGAAGTGCTAAAATTGTTAAAAATTATTTTTGAGACACTGATAAACTAGATTTCATAATAAAGGGAATATTTCATATTGTATGACTCTCAAAATGGACGGGAACACATTTTTTTCAAACAAAATATGTAAACTGAGGCAGTTGCCAGAAGACTTCTTGGTAGCCTTCTAAAACTGTATTTTTCTTCTGTCAAGACTTTTAAAGCTTTGGAGGCTGTTTTAAGTAGTACTGGAATTGTTGGATGCAACGATGTTTTGATGAAAATACAGAATAAATAATAATAAAAAATAAATAGTACTGGCATTGCATGGAATTTCAGCTGATGTCTTATAACTTGTGCACATAACGAAACTTACAGCCAAAGAAAGCTGTCCAATTAACAAACCAATTGTTACAAGATGCAAAGGGTCTTAAAAATCACTTAAACATTGTTCTTAAAGACACACCCAAAATGACTGCTTTGTGTTCTGTGATATTAACCATCCCTAAAACTTTATCAAGGCTAAGGCTGACTGGGAAGATAAAATCCTTATCAAACACAATGGGCAAACTCTGAGTCATGATAAGATTTCAACTCAAGGTCAAAGGCAGAGAATCACCTTTCCTAACCCCACCTGCTAGATACAATTCACCTATGGTCTTCTTTGTCTTGTCGATGTGCCTAACTATCAGGCAGATGTTTATAAAGAATTTCTCCTCACATGCAAGCGTTTTTGTTTTCATCAGTATAAGGACAGAGAATAAACCCTAGCTAAGAAGCCACTGTATTAAAAACAAAATAATTTGTAGCTATGACTCAAATAAATCTTTCTGTGGCATTAAGAGAATTAAAGGGTAGAAGCAGAAAACCTCTCATAAATTAGGAAAAGTCCAGGAAAAAAGTCACAAGTCAAGAGATCACAAAGATCTCAGAGGTACTGACAGTGGAAATCTCAAATGGATCATAAGAGTTACCACAAATAATTTATAAAAAGCAATGGCCAATAGATTCCAATATTACCATTCTATTGTAATATATAGGGATCCCATATTAATCATATTTAACCTTTCCAAGGCATTATGCTGAAACTTATTTTCTCATCTAACCTAATAATCCATATTGTTAAAAAAGAGATTTTATCAAATCTTCCCTAGATGTCATAACCTGCTTAACATTATATCTTCATATAATGGTGAGGATACCCTGGTGTTTCTACTGTATTCATCATGTACAATCCTATAATTATACTCATGTTGTGTTAAGTTAGTGTTATAAATCACTACAATTTCATATATGAACATTTTCATATATGAACAAAATTAATAGCTTTATTGATTAGAATCAGATGTGATAAGTGACCTCAAATGTTTTCTTTAGAGGCTTAAAGACAAAGAACTCTAAACAACTATCCAGCGTCTTTTGAAAGGATACCTCAAGGGGCAGGAAAAAAATTATTTTTCCCCCATGAGCAAGAGGAGGCGAGCTGGGTAGTAAGTAAGGATGCAAGGTTTTCAGGACTGTTAACAGTTGAGAGTGTAGGTTTTTTTCTACCTCTCCCTGATCCTCCCAGCCCTCCCCCATAACAATGAAGATGCTGGTGAGGCATTAGCGGGCAGGATCTGACCATACCTTCATGGGTAGGCTCTGGGTCAGGTGTAAGTGAGATGTCATCCAGCTCTCGCAGGCAGAGCCATTCTCCATCCATGGACACTCGGAATTTGCAAAGGTAGATGGTCTCCATGGCAGCCTGTGTGATCTTGTCAGTGGTGGGGGTTGGCATATCGGTCGGAGGCGTCAGAGCAGACATGATGACTCAGCTGGGACCACAACACACACACAGACACACACACACACACCCCACAAAAATAAATACAACCTCCTCACCAAAAAAACCCAATACAAAGCTCTGAAACAAAGCTTTCAGGAAAAGGGTGGAGGAGGTTTAAAAAAAAAAAAAAAGGAAAAATACCTTATAGTTTAAGAACAAACTGCTCAAGATAAACAATTCTACACTATCTTATAGACAGTTCCTACCACATAGCAAAATAAGATGATGCTTGTCTTCTCCCAGCTTCCTCTCCTTTTATCTTCCTTTCCCTGCCCCCCACCTTTTTTTCAGCAGAGCTATAGGCTTTAAATCCTGCACAGCCGATGCTGCCTTAGCTGGCTTTAAAAATCTGGCCTCGATATGAATAAGTGAAAAATCCTCCTCCTTTGTGCAGAAAAAAATATAAAAGAAAAACCTGAACAAAAAATAAACCTATATTTTCAGTGTAGCTTAAAAAAAAAAATCCTGAGCTGCAGAAATCACTTCCAGGATCTGCTCAGATGAGATGGGATGCTGAGTTCTCATAGGATTGGCCGTGCGCAGTAAGCAGGGTGTTGACCAAAATGGCTGACTAATGAACTGAACTGAAAATTCAGGCTCATGTGACCAGCTGCTCTGAACGTAGGGCAAGCAATTCCCAGGATGCTTTATAGATGCTGCTGATGCTGGGAGAGCAATTAGGCTTCTCTCTCTCATCCTGTACAACCCACTTCCAGACTCTGCTAGTCAAACTGTGATCAGACATAACACAATGCACATATCCTCATCAATTCCTCTTACTTTGGGATCAAGGACTGAATAAAAGGAGGACAATCAATACTGGATAATAATCTATAGTAAAGACGGTGAAGGAGGCAGTTAGATTAATTTAACAAGCACATAATTCATCTCTTTTATTCTTATCTACAAAGCTATTAAAATTATTTACTATGCTAAACGTTATGTTTTAAGAAAAGCTAAAGCATAAAAAATTGAGGCTCTCAGAAGGAAAAAAACCAAAAAGATAAAAAGAAAAGCTAAAGCAGATTTTCAATTTATATATCTTATCCTTGGGCATTTATAATTTCCTTCTCCAAGGTACAAAACCTGACCTTTTAGGTTAGGCAGAAATGTAAAAAAAACCTTGAAGTTAAAAAAGTAAAATCTTTCCCGATTAATGGCAATTCCCCCCTTTTTGATTTTGTTGTATTTACCAAGTTTATACCAAGCATAAAATAGGTTTCTTTCTTTTTCTTTTTCTTTTTTCTTTTCTTTCTTTTTTTTTTTTTTTTTGAGATGGAGTCTTACTCTGTAGCCCAGGTTGGAGTGCAGTGGCACGATCTTGGCTCACTGCAACCTCCACCTCCTGGGTTCAAGCAATTCTCTGCCTCAGCCTCCTGAGTAGCTGAAATTACAGGTGCCCACCACCATGTCCAGCTAATTTTTGTATTTTTAGTAGAGACAGGGTTTCACCATCTTGGCCAGGCTGGTCTTGAACTCCTGACCTCGTGATCCACCTGCCTCTGCCTCCCAAAGTGCTGGGATTACTGGCATGAGCCACCGTGCCCAGCCTTAAGCATGAAATATGTTTCTAAGCAGAAGATTAAACCATGCTATATTTTAAAAATCCTCCCATTCAATAACATACTGAAGACAATTATATTTTCTTAAATCAACACACACACACACACGGCCCCATATTATTCAATGAGGCATTTATACCTTGGTAGCAAAAGGGCAGGTACTTGCTTTATGAACTACATAAATTACAAGAAGAATAACAATTTTCTTTGAAAATGTTTTGGACACTTGAAAGAAAGTGTTTGTTTTTGTCTTTAAGGGTTTCAATTTTAAGGAGGAACATACAAATTCAAGAAATATGACCTGAGACTATTTATTCCTTTCTAGGGATTGTTATCAGAGGGACATCTTAATTTAGCTAATTTCTGAAAACTAAAAAACTTCTGCTTGAATATTCTTAAAATCTCAAATGCTTCATCCTAATTTGAGACTGAACTGAAAGAAAAAAAATGCTAATAATCAAATTCTGTAGAGAAACTGGCATTTTCACATTGTTAGGAAGAGGGGCCGGATGGCTGGGCACAGTGGCTCACGCCTGTAATACCAGCACTTTGGGAGGCATAGGCGGGCAGATCACCTGAGGTCAGGAGTTCGAGACCAGCCTGGCCAACATGGTGAAACCTCGTCTCTACTAAAAATACAAAAATTAGTTAGATATGGTGGCATGTGCCTGTAATCCCAGCACTCTGGGAGGCTGAGTTGGGTGAATGGCTTGAGCTCAGGAGTTTGAAACCAGCCTGGGCAACATGGCAAAACCCCGTCTCTACAAAAACAAAAATTAGCAGGGTATGGTGGCGCACACATGTGGTCCTAGCTACTTGGGAGACTGAGGTGGGAGAATCACTTGAGGCCAGGAGGCAGAGGCTGCAGTGAGCCGAGATTGCACCACTGCAGTCTAGCCTGGGAGACACAGTGAGACCCTGTCTCAAAATAAAAAAAAAAAAAAAAAAGGAGGGTATACTGGCACAATGTAAGAAGGCATATATATAGGCTTATTTATAATTGGGGAAAATCAGTAAGTTACTAAGGAAAGCAAAATACTTCTGGTTTTATATCTATCTCATTCTCTCTTATCATCACCCTACATCTAGACCCAGAGCCATTCATTCATTCATTCAACAGATATTCACTAAGAGATGCTCCACATGGCAGGTAGTGATCCAGGCACTAGGCACGCAGCAGTAAGACAGGAACACCTTTTCCAGGAAACAGAGTTTTCATATCCAAATACTGAAAACAAGCCTTCATTTAACACATTCTCATTTAATTCAGTTCAATTCCTTTCTAGCCAAAAATATTCCCATATTATATATTAATAAAGGGAACAGTTTATAGATTCACTTTATATCATGCAATACTTCAAAACATAGTAAGTAGTCATTAAAACCTTCAAATTACATGGGACATTCCTGGAACCACAACTCCAAACAGCCCTAGCTAGCTCTCTGTATGTGTGATATCAAAACTCTAGATCACTGATATGTTCTTAAAATAGAACAAGGAATACATGAATAAATCTGAATGCCATGTGATTGCCTGGGGTCCAAAACCTGAATTCGGCCTTGTCACAAACCATGACAATCTCTTCACCCCAGTAAGGATTTACTAACTTGAACAGATCTCGACAGATTGCAACATACCAACACTACAGGAACATCAAGGTTAGTAAGCAAGAAACTTGATTAACATTCCTTCAGAAGATCCATCCCACCCTGCCTCTCTCCAGATAGAGGACACAGAGAGGCAAGCCCAAAACAACTAAAGTTTTTGGCAAGGAAAGAAAAACATGCCTGTGTTGGTATCCTTCAATTTCCCAGATCTACCAGTTTGAGTTGTTAGCAGCCATTTCAGAAATAAGACCCAGGGGTGGACAAGAAAACCTGTACTTCTACGCTGTTCTTTAGGTAAAACACCACTGAGTCTTCAGCACGAACAGGTATCCATTGTTTATAGGCAATGAAGTTACTATGAAAACAGTACTATTTGTAGAAATTTATAAAAACAATTCTATAGCCAGGCGCAGTGGCTCACACCTGCAATCCCAGCACTTTGGGAGGCTGAGGTGAGTGGGTCACCTGAGGTCGGGAGTTCAAGACCAGCCTGACCAAAATGGAGAAACTCTATCTCTATTAAAAATACAAGCCCGGGCGCGGTGGCTCAAGCCTGTAATCCCAGCACTTTGGGAGGCCGAGACAGGTGGATCACGAGGTCAGGAGATCGAGACCATCCTGGCTAACACGGTGAAACCCCGTCTCTACTAAAAAAAAATACAAAAAACTAGCCAGGCGAGGTGGCGCGCGCCTGTAGTCCCAGCTACTCAGTAGGCTGAGGCAGGAGAATGGCATAAACCCAGGAGGCGGAGCTTGCAGTGAGCTGAGATCCGGCCACTGCACCCCAGCCTGGGCAACAAAGCGAGACTCCATCTCAAAAAAAAACCAAACAAAAAAAACAAATTAGTTGGGGGGCGTGGTGGCACATGCCTGTAATCCCAGCTACTCTGGAGGCTGAAGCAGGAGAATCACTTGAACCTGGGAGGCGGAAGTTGCGGTGAGCTGAGATCATGCCATTGCACTCCAGCCTGCGAAACTCCATCTCAAAAAAAAAAAAAAAATTCTAGATATTGTTTAGTACTGTTTTTACATTTCGGTCTTTACTAAGTAAACATCTTAGCTTTGATTATGAAGATAAAGTTAAGCCATCAGTAAGATATTCAAACCTTGATTTTTTTTTTTCTCATATACAGAGTAATTACTGTATGAGCTGTATTGAACTATTTTCTCATTTGATCCTATTTGTGAGTAATGGCACCTATTTGTAAGACGGTTGTGAGGCAGGTGGGAGTTCAGTCTGTGACCCTGAAAGAATTAATAGGCCTATGTGAAGTTCAAATCCAAAATGAAGATCCAAAAAATACTACGTTCTAGCTGCTTAAACAGTCTGTATTTTCCACATTATGACTGATTCAAAGCAAATAAAATTCACACTTCAAAGTCAGAAGTTACATTCCTCTTAAAGGATATTTGTACTCGGTTGCTGCTATAAGACAAAGATTAACTTGACAGCCTCAATGTCTCTGTTATATATTGTGGAAAAATTACTTAAAGTAGCTATCATTTATTAAATTTCTATTTTCTGTTAGGTGCTTTACAAATACCATGTCAAGTCTTCACAAAAACACCGCAAAGTAGAGACTGATACCTTCTCTTTATACACAATGAAACCAAAGTTCAGCCACGTAACTGGCCCAGGATCACACAATTAGCAAGTAGCAGATCTGTTATTCCAAGCTACTTCTGTCTAGATGCCTCCAAAGTCCATGTTCCTTCTACACTCTGCAACTTCAGCCTTCTATCCTAACTCTTCCTCCTCCCCGGACATTAAATTTTACTCAGAAAAAGTAAAAAGACATTTAAAACACACGCGCACACACACACATACGCACAGGCAAAGTCTCCTCATGAAATTTCCTAAACGTGAGTTTCAACAAATTTAAGATTTGAAGACTTTTTTTAAAATCAGCTTTCATACTTTATACCTTAATGCTGCACAACCCGTATCTTCCTCCAGACACCCCAACTTACGTATTTAGTTCAGGCTTTTAGTAAGTGGGCACATTCTGACAAACTGAGAACCCAGTATGGATTCTTTCTGTCACGTGCTCACGAAGTGTAGACCAAATGCTTCCACTATGTACTTGGTTCACCCTACTACCACTCTATCACTAGTTCCCTCCACATTTACATACTAGTTGGACAAATGAAGAACACTTGATACATTCTGAAATAAGAAAAGATAAATGATGGGGGGAATCATTTTCTAAAATGACGCATTGTGCACTTTTTAAGAATAGCAAACTCAATGTATAATTTTAAATCCTTAAAGAATATAACCAATATCCCTGAAACCCTCGCTCAACTGGAGAAATGGACCAACACATGTACTTATGTGCTCCTTCTGGCTTCTAAACTCCCGCCTCTCATTTCAAGGCAACCCTTCTGAATTTAGTGTAAATCATGATCTTATTTCAAAAATATTGTTACAAATATATGAAGGTCTAAGCAATATATTTAGTTTCAGTCTTTTTCAACTTTCTTATAGAATGTGTTTCATGCTCTATAAAACTTTCTAAGCCTTTCACCCAATGCTGTATTTTTTTTTTTTGAGACAGAGTTTTGCTCTTGTCGTCCAGACTGGAGTGCAGTGGTGTGATCTTGGCTCACTGCAACCCGTCCTCTCCCAGGTTCAAGCAATTCTCCTGTCTTAGCCTCCTGAGTAGCTGGGATTACAGGCACCCACCACCATGCCCAGCTAATTTTTGTATTTTTAGTAGAGACGGGGTTTCACCATGTTGGCCAGCTGGTCTCGAACTCCTGAACTCAGGTGATCTGCCCACCTCAGCCTCCCAAAGTGCTGGGATTACAAGCATGAGCCACTGCACCTGGATTTCAATGCTGTATTTTCTAAGGCTGATCCAAACTGTAGTATGTATATGTAGTTTGTCCTTTTGGCTGCTGTATTATAAGGTAGTGTTCCAACGTATGTACAAAAAATTTCTGATTCGGCTGGGCGCAGTGGTTCACATCTGTAATCCCAGCACTTTGGGAGGCTGAGGTGGGTGGATCACTTAAGGTCAGGAGATAGAGACTCCCTGGCCAACGTGGTGAAACCCCGTCTCTATTAAAAATATAAAAATTATCCGGGCATGGTGGCACACGCCTGTAATCCCAGCTACTCGGGAGACTGAGGCAGGAGAATCGCTTGAACCCGGGAGGCAGAGGTCATGCCACTGCACTCCAGCCTGGGCAACAGAGAGAGACTCCATCTCAAACAAAACAAAACAAAACAAAACAAAAAAACTCCAAAACAAAAAAACGCACACACATTCTGATTTATTTTCTTTTTTTTGAGATAGAGTCTCGCTCTGTTGCCCAGGCTGGAGTGCAGTGGCGCAATCTTGGCTCACTGCAACCTCTGCCTCTCGGGTTCAAGCAATTCTCCTGCCTCAGCCTCCCAAGTAGCTGGGACTACAGGTGCAAGCCATCATGCCTGGCTAATTTTTTATATTTTTAGTAGAGACGGGGTTTCACCGTGTTAGCCAGGATGGTCTCGATCTCCTGACCTCATTATCCACCTGCCTCGGCCTCCCAAAGTGCTGGGATTACAGGCTTAGCCACCACGCCCGGCTTTCTGATTCATTTTCACGTTGGTGGGCATCTGGGTTATTTCTGATTTTCATAATGCAGAATAGAAACTTCCTAAAATTTGTCAAGTTGTGCAACTAAATTTGTAAAGCTCACAAAGTTCTGTTTGGCAGCTTCCTGAATCACGGTTTCATAATTTAAGAATAAAAATCTCATTTCCCCCCTATTTCACTAGTTGCTGTTAGCATGAAAGGGAAATTTTTTTTTTTTTTTATTTTGGAGACAGAGTCTTACTCTTGCCTGGGTTAGGGTGCAGTGGCACGATCTCAGCTCGCTGCAACCTCTGCCTCCCGGGTTCAAGCGATTCTCCTGCCTCACTGCCTCAGTCTCCCGAGTAGCTGGGATTATGGGCACATACCACCAGGCCTGGCTAATTTTTGTATTTTTAATAGAGATGGGGTTTCGCCATGTTGGCCAGGCTGGTCTCGAACTCCTGACCTTGAGAGATCCACGTGCCTCGGCCTCCCAAAGTACTGGGATTACAGGCATGAGCCACCGCACCCAGCCATGAAAGGGTATCTTTGATGAATCATCATCATGATGACATTAGTGGAAAGCCCAGATGTTTCTGTTAAATTATATGATTCTTCGACTCAATGATCATGATTATTTCACATGCTCCAGTACACCCTCCCACCTCCTTTCCCAGAACCACAATCTATTATGTCTACCTCTGATTTCAAGACTTCTTCAATTTTAAGTTCACACATTTGGTAGGCTCGGTGTCACTTTATAGATATTAACCAAGGTTGACAATAACTATAAAATGATATACCTGAAAAGTTGAGCTATCATTACTTTGTTAGAAACAAACACCACCAGGAGTATTATAATGCATCATCTTTTCACTTGTTAAAATTAACCAGCATAAGATTAAGAATAACCTCTACCCTGAAAAGTAAAACTGATTTCATGGTTCAGTGGCTGTAGGTAATAATTTACAGATGTAAAGCTATCAAAAACTTAGTAGGTGACCTTGGGAAATTTATCCTCCTCTTGCCCTAATTTACTCAGTTGTAAAATGAAACTAAATAACTAGTTCCACAAAGACCTGAAGCTCCACCAATGAAATACGCATTTTGCACACTTCTTACATATCTACTCAAAATAGTACCTACCAAATACTGGACTCTCAATAGACACTTGCTGGTATAGATATGTATATAGCCTTGCAATGGCATTTTTCCACCCTCATGTTTTACTTCAATTGTGAAAACCCCCAAATTCTATAAAATCAAACTATATTTATGCCCCAACAAACAGGTCATTCTAACACTGGCTTCATTCATGTGTACATAACAGATTCATTCATTCAACATGTACAGGGCATCTCCCACATGCTAGGGATACAGAAGAAATAACAAGGCAATTGGCAAGAAACTGAAAATTTTAGGTGTTCAGGAAAGTCTTAATGTCTGTCATAAATTGACCTATTCAGCATAGTTTACATATACAACTATTTTTTCTATCAGATTGGTGACTCTTGAGTTTCATTAATTTACTCATTTTTAGTAAACAGGGCATCAGTGAGTAGCATATGGAACTAGAGGGCTGTTGCCTGAAGAGGTGCCTCCAATCTACAACCTGATTCCAGTTATGGGAGGCAATTAAGGAGTGTGACAGAGCATGTGGACTCTGGAGTCAGCATGCTCACAGTGAATCCTAGGTCTACCACTTAGCTGCTGAGTAACCTTGGCAAATTACTTCTCTGTACCCACTTCTACACTGACAAAATGTGGATAATAATATTAACTATTTCGGAGTTAAACGCTTAGCATGGCACTTGGCACAAAGTAAACAGTAAGTAAATGTCACCATAACTGCACTATAATAAGTGCTTCTGCTTTGAGAGTTCTGGAAAGACCCTATCAACACATAAAATGAAAATCAGTAAGGATAAATGTTTATGGGACAGAGGCAGAGGAAAGTAAAAAGGAGACGTGAGCAGAGGGTTACAGTGGTCTCTCAGATTTTGAGGAAGGAAGAGAGATAGGTCAGAATTTTACCAAGCATTCACTTCAAGTGATCAGATCTTCTAAGTTCATGAAAAAGACAGCAGAAGTAGATAAATGCCTGTGGAGAGTCCCTAAACAGATTCTGCAGTTAGAAGAATCACACTCTCTAAGGTGACATGCTGCAACAACTTTAGCTTTCTACCTGCTTTTTGCTGTCTTGACCTGCCAGACTCTCCTTTCCTACACATCACAAGGTTCCCACACCTGTCTTCCAAACTTTCCCACCTCCGCCCCACCACTCCCCGTGACATAGCTGAGTGTCTTGTCCGCTTGGTAGGGAGCATGTCAGATAAAAAAGGCTCTGCAAAGAGAGGAACACCACCTTGGCCAGCAGCCCTGAGAAGTTTTAGGGGCACTATGAACCTTTTCACAATTATTCAAATACAGTAGGGGGCAAGGCCATATTGCCACTTACCTTCTCAAGTACCACCACTGCTTTGTAACTCTAAAAACATTTCCTGGCCGGGCATGGTGGCTCACACCTGTAATCCCAACACTTTGGGAGGTTGGGGCGGGCGGATCCCTTGAGGTCAGGAATTCAAGACCAGCCTGGCCAACATGGCAAAACCCCATCTCTACTAAAATACAAAAATGAGGTGGGTGTGGTGGTGCATGCCTGTAGTCCCTGCTACTCAGGAGACTGAGGCAGGAGAATCGGCTAAACCTGGGAAGCGGAGGTTGCTGTGAGGCAACATTGCCCCGTCGCACTCCAGACTGGGCAACAAAAGCGAAACTCCGTCTCAAAAAAGCAAAACAAAACAAAATTTCCTCTCACACAACTTCAAACCAATTTTTTAATGCTTACAGTGTGCTACTGACTTCCCACAACAAATTTTACAGCTCATAACCTGAGCCACTTCACACAGTAGGGAGTGTGTTACAATATTAGTAAGGCTTAGGTAGAGATGTAATAGGTGTGATGGCCTGTAAAATTCATTAAAAATGGGATTCTACTTTTATTTATGTTGCCTACAGGTTGCCTATTGTGCAATGATAAAGGGGCAGCCCATTTTTTAGTTAGTTCTTTTAATTATTTAAGGAATTTTGAAAAATATTGCCAACAAAAAAATTATTTCATCCAGTTTATTCTGCTACATTTCCATCATCATACATCTATCTACATACTTTTTACTATCTATAGCCCATACTAGAAAAATATGTTCTCTTAGCTTCTTGATAAAATCCTACCTCTTTAACATGTAGATTTCTATGAAAAATTTTTTTAAAAAGGGAAAAGATACAGACAGAATATAGTCAGGTGAGTATGTTTTGAGGCCAATAATTGCGTTTTATTCCCCAAAGTTGCTTTCTTTGCCACCTTTCCTCTGCTATCCCTCCTACCCAGCAACCTTTACTGCTCTCCCCTCAAACCAGCTTCTTTAAGACCCTGGTGGTGAGGGAACATACAGTGATTAAGAACATGCGCTTTGAAGGTTACTGAGGAATATGAATTCATCCCCTGGCTTCGGTTCAAAAAATTGCTAAGTACTATTACATGTGAAGTTTCTAGCTCTGCATGGCACACAAAAATATCCCACAAATGGTGGCCACTAGTATTATTATCATCTTACAGTCACATCTTTTATTGGTAATTGTTTGGGTTTCAGAACTACAAAAAAAAATTTGTTATATAATGAACAGCCTTTTAGGACGCTCTAGTGTACAGAATGAAACTAAGATGAGAAGAGAAAAGAAAACTCTGTCTACAAAGAATGAGTCTACGACTGTCAGAAGGGGAGCAACCAAAGAAAGACTCAAATATTACATCTAATATTCTGAAATTGTTGCTCTGTCAATAAAAAGGGTGATTTGACTTTTTGATAATGCCAGGCCAGAAGAACAGGTGCAACAAAAAGGTGGCGGCAGAAGAGAAGGGGAGAATTGGCTGGGAAGAAAAACTGTGAGAGTTCAGGCAGCCCTGCTCACAAAGGCAGAACCAGGAAGGCATGCAGAGTTTAGTCATGAGGAAGGAAATGGGGGCATGACCCAGCTACCTGTCCCTCAGTAGCTCAGGAGGTCTGAGGTCATGTCAGCTGTGTGTGGAAGGAGCCAGTTGCATCAAAACACTGAACACCTAAACTCCAGATCTCTGGCAGTTACACATCCTTGGAAAGATGCTACATTTCTGAGGTTTGTGTGTGGGTGGGTGCTTTTTATCTACTATTTGACAAAAGGCACTTAATGGATCAGAAAATGGTTCTTCACTTTCTTAACACAGTTGGAAAAGAGCAGAGGGCTAACAGATTTATGAATCACAGAAAGGTAAATGGGGACACTGATCTACATTGAAAATACCGAAAATCTGTGTTTTAAAAAGTCACACATCACTCTGCTGTTTCCAAAACTACTAGTATGAAGGTAACCATGCCCAATCTTTTGGGGTTCTGAAAGTTTGACCATTTCCCTCATATGTTCCAGCGTGGGCAGATGCCTCTATGTTTACAAAACACAATAAAGTACTTCTGCCTTTTCAAAGTTTAAAGAAGCATACAGCAGGTGAACTGGTTAACATGTATTTGAGGCCGGGCATGGTGGTTCATGTCTGTAATCATGGCACTTTGGAAGGCCGAGGCAGGAAGATCGCCTGAGCCCAGGAGTCCAAGACCAGCCTGGGCAACACAGTGAGACCACGTTTCTTTTTTTAAAAAATTGTTTATTTTCACTTTGGCTCTTCTTTGACATACTTTTTTTTTTTTTTTTTCTTTTTTTTGAGACGGAGTCTCGCTCTGTGGCCCAGGCTAGAGTGCAGTGGCGGATCTTGGCTCACTGTAGCCTCTGCCTCCCAGGTTCAAGTGGTTCTCCTGCCTCAGCTTCCCCAGTAGCTGGGATTATGGGCGTGCACTACCACACCTGGCTAATTTTTTTGTATTTTTAGTAGAGATGGGGTTTCACCATGTTGGCCAGGCTGGTCTTGAACTCCTGACCTTAAGTTATCCACCTGTCTTGGCCTCCCAAAGTGCTGGGATTACAGGCGTGTAATCTCTTTACGTAAATTTTTTTTTTTTTAATAAATAAAACAAAACAAAAAACATGTGTTCAACTCCTGACCTGGTATATTGTCTTCTTTTTTATTTTATTTTATTTTTTTTTGAGACGGAGTTTCGCTCTTGTTGCCTAGGCTGGAGTACAATGGTGCGACCTCGGCTCACCGCAACCTCCGCCTCCCAGGTTCAGGTGATTCTCCTGCCTCAACCTCCTGAGTAGCTGGGATCACAGGTGTGAGGCAACACACCTGCCTAGTTTTGTATTTTTAGTAGAGATGAGGTTTCACCATGTTGGTCAGGCTGATCTCGAACTCCTGACCTCAGGTGATCCGCCCGCCTTGGCCTCCCAAAGTGATGGGATTACAGGCGTGAGCCACCATGCCCGGCCTTTACTGTTTTCTAGAGTACTATTAAAAATGGCCACAGAGGATAAACTAAAAAAAAATATATTTTACACAAACACATATACAATCTACATATACATATATGCATGCATGCAATATATATAATATATACAGATTTGTATACTTGTGTGTGTATATATGTTAATGAAACTGCAAGCATAAATTTTCTCCCCTTAAATACTAATGCCTGGGTTTACATGTATATTTCGAACCTCCTTCCCCACACAATGGATTTTTCAAGTGCATCTGTCAGAGACAAAGGCTTCTAGGTACCTCATTCTCTTCACTATCCAGGGCTCAATCATGGCACTCACTGTTAAGTATACTCAACTTTGAAGTGGGTAGTCATAGTAACGCTGCCAGTCCTTTTCAAGATTCTTTTTCTTCTATTCCTCTTCTAGCCTTCCTCCTATCTCAAACCAGCACTTAAAAATACAGAAAGGTGCTACTCGGTGAGTGGGACACTTTTTTGGACACTGCCTTAACTGGGAGAGAAAAGACAAGGGCAAGGATGTGGGCTATTTGCATAGCATTGCCTTGAACAGTGTTTGCCGTAGTTGTGGGAGTTGGAAGGAGAAAAGAATAACTAAATAGAAGCTGGTAACTGTGCAAACAGCAGGGTGCCTCTTCCATCCAACACTAAAGAGAAGCCATCTTTTGTCTATCCTGTCCGTTCACAAGATGATCTCTAATGGCAGGACGGAAAAGGAAAGCATTAAAAGTATTACACGATGGCATGCAAGCAGATCCTCCTGACGTATTGTAGTTGCTGAGAAACTGGCATGGAAGGTCATACATACACGAAGAGGATAAAGCCACCATGAAATATAAAAACATACATGTCTGTAAATGCCTGAAAAAGTTCTGGATGAAAACTCCCCAAACTCAAAAGTGGGCATCCTCCACTAAGGAACTGGGGGGAGGGTGCTGGAGGGCCACAAAGAGGAAAGTTCACTTTGTAACTGTACTTTTGTACCATGAAACATTTAAACAATGTTTAAATGTTTCATGTACTACTTGTACTTTTTATAAAATCAAATTTTAAAAGGCATGGTAGAGAGTTTTTTGAGATTTAAAGTTAGAAGTATAAAAACCTAGCAGATTACCAGCACTCAAAGACTCAGAAAGAGACATAATCCCCAACGAGGCACATCAGAAGTCTCCTTTCACACTGCATTGTAGCATACTGATTTCATGGATATTATATCCTGCAAGATTTTGCAACAAAACAATTCATGTGACAAACCCTGAAAAGTTTAGGCTACCTTCTATTTACAAACTTTTTTTTGAAACAGTCTTACTCTATTACCATGACTGGAATACAGTGGTGTGATCATAGCTTATTACATCCTCAACTTCCCAGGCTCATGCCATCCTCCCACCTCAGACTCCTCAGTAGTTGGCACCAGAAGCATGTGGCACCATGCCCAGCTATTTTTAATTAAAAACATTTTTTTTTTTTGTAGAGACAGAGTCTGCTTATGTTGTACAGGCTGGTCTCCAACTCCTGGGCTCAAGTGATACTCCCGCCTAGGCCTCCCAAAGTGCTGGGATTGCAGGCATGAGCCACTGTTCAAGTCGCACACATTTTTGCTATTCTTCAGCACTGTTATTTAAAAACAGAACTTCTGAACTCTTATGTAAAATTTAATTTTTAAAACCTCTAAGTACACTCAATATTTCTAAAATAAAAAGATAATACTATCTTAATACACAGTCTTTCAAAGCTATTATATTTTATATACTTTTGGTGAACACATTACTGAGAGTTAAAAATTGGGTTGCTAAAGAGGCAGACCCCAGTTATCGTAATATTCACTAGGCACTGAGGTTGAGTCCATGTACCATTCTCGTAATTAAGAAGTCCTTTAAAAACTGTTTGGGGCCAGGTGTGGTGGCTTACACCTGTAATCCCATCACTTGTGAGGCCGAGGAAGGTGGATCACTTGAGTCTAGGAGTTTGACAGCAGCCTGGCCAACATGGTCTCTACTAAAATACAAAAAAAATAGCTGGGGTGGTGGTGTGCACCTGTAATCCCAACTACTTGGGAGGCTGAGGCAGGAGAATCTCTTGAACCTGGGAGGAAGAGGTGGCAGTCAGCCCAGATTGCACCACTGCACTCTAGCCACTCTAGCCTGAGCACAGAGTGAGACTGTCTCAAAAACACAAAATAAAAAACAAAAACTGTTTGGTCTCTAGTTTTCATGTATTTTATTTTTATTTTTTTTAAAAACAGGGTTTCGTTCTGTTGCTCAGGCAGGAATGCAATGGTGCAATCATAGCTTACTGCAGCCCTGAACTTCTGGACTCAAGTGATCCTCCGCCTTAATCTCCCAAAGGGCTGGGAATACAGGTGTGAGCCACCAGCACCTTGCCTGGTCTCCAATTTCTTAAATGAGTAGTCAAGAGAATCAAAGTTCTGGTATCCAGTTACATTATAGAAAGCAGTATTACATGGACTTTGCAGGGTAACAAGGAACTTTTTATTCATATCTAGAGTGTTCCTTTCTGTAAGTATGCTTACGGTCTGAAGTACATATAAAAATAACAGGTAAAAACAAAAACTCAGTCCAAAGCAAAAACTATTTTGAATCAATTTTATATTTAAATAAAACATGTAACAGTGATTTTTTTTTCGCTAATATGAGATGTTCTCAGTGACTAATCTTTAAAAGCAGAGGAAGTAGGACACGTACACATTCCCAGTAACTTTTCTGAACACATACACATCAACAAACTATTTCAAAAATAAAGACCATGAGGAAATATTATAACTTACGTGCTATCAAAAAACACCATACTGGCTGGGCATGGTGGCTCACCCCTGTAATCCCAGCACTTTGGGAGGCCGAAGCGAGTGGATCATTTGAGGTCAGGAGTTCGAAAACAGCCTGGCCAACACGGTGAAACCTCGTCTCTACTAAAAATACAAAAATTAGCTGGGCATCGTTGTGGGTGCCTGTAATCCCAGCTACTCAGGAGGCTGAGGCAGAAGAATCGCCTAAATCCGGGAGGAGGAGGTTGCAGTGAGCCGAGGTCTGGCCACTGCACTTCTCCTGGGCCACAGAGCAATACTCCGTCTCAAAAACAAAAAAAAAAAAAACACCATACATTCGCTAGTATCATAAGGTGGAGACTGAGATCATGCTCATGAAACTTTAGCTTTAAGTCCTCTGGTCCCGATCTTCATCATGCTTAAGCAACAGTATTAACTGATAATAGTAACAAAATATTGTTATTTTCTACAATAATTAAGAACATAAAGATAACCTTTAACAACGAGGGAGTCCAATCAACTGAAATTCAGGTAATTCCCACAATTGATACTGTTCAATAGTTGAAAAGTTCTTCTACATCAAACTTCGTACCATAACTGTTACAGAGAAATGACAGTCTTCTTTCTATAGTAGCATGCTTAAAATGTAGATTACACAGAAAGAGAACATTTTTAGTACAAACAAAAAAAGAGGCGGTGCTTAAAGTACAAAGTAGAAGGATTCCTCAGAAAACAAAAGCAAAGCCTCCTTGAGAAGATCCTTATCTTTGCCTCCTCTGTATAGGAAGACTCACTTCTGCCATGAGCTGACAATCCATCTGCACATTAGTGTAAACCACTCCAACATACGAACGATGGCTACACTAAGACAGTCAATGGTCAGCGTCTGCCCACTGACTTATTACGCAGTAAGTAATAAGGAGACGTGAACACTGGACAACCTCCAGCTGAATCCCATGGACCCTTACTGTTAACCTGTCATCCACCATCACAGTTTTGGATCTCTCGTTAAATTAAAAAGCATGGGTTTAGCAGAAAAGGAATCTGGGTCAACTGCATTCCTTCTCTTAAGCTGTTACTTGGGATAAATCGAGCTTCCTCATCTGAAAAAGTGGCTTTCAATTTGGCTCACACAAACTTATTAACCATGATTATCACAGCACATGCACATAGGAAATAATAAGTGTTTCATTTTCCTAGGGGACCGATCGGGGCAGAAAAGGTGAGTCAAGGTTTCTTGGCAGTGCAGAGCAGCTAAAAGATTTGTACTTGTGCTTTAAAAAGATAGGGTGTAGGGTGGGAGAGAAGGATCCTTCCCTCATCACTTCAGGCAAGTTTCTCTCTCCCTTTTCAGAACTCATACAGCAAAGTATTTGGCATTTACAGCATGTCTTGTATCGTCAGCCACATTTTCATACTGCAAGAGCTTGTATTTTAAAATTAGATTTAACACTCCTCTAAGAGTCCTTATATTCATTGACTACTCTAGGGACTACTCATTTGCCAGTAGCAGTAAACAGTTTACTAATAAAAAAAAATACAGCAAGGAGTGTGGGTCAGCTGTATTCAGAGCGCTCGCCATGTGTCAGGGGCTTTAAAAGTGGAGGCCTCTTCCCGATCACCGAAATAACCCTGGGAGGTATCCTTCCAAAGCCACACATTCCCTTCCTGTCTTCTCGTGCACCGCTCCGATTCCTCTTTCCACTCCGGGGGACGGATCTGTCATATTTACCGGCACAGAAGGAACGCTCGTAAAAAATTAGTTACTAGTATTACTAAGGCCGCACTGGCGGCGGCGGCACAGCAACCACACCTACTCAGCTGCCGCGGCGCCGGGAGCCCGAAGAAGGAGGGGCAGAGGGACCACCGGGTCTCCGGGCGCCGCCCCCTCCTCGACTCCTTCGGGGAAGGTTCCCAGCCCGGGACCCGGGGCAGGGCCAGCGCCAGGGCCAGGGCGCCCCGGGTGGAGAGGGGCAGGCGGGCCGCTTCTTGCCCCCGCCCAAGCACGTGGGAGGCCGGCAAAGACCAGCGCCCAGCCGGAGAGGGGAGAGAGACCAGGCCAGGCAGGAGTCGCGGCCTGGGGAGACGCGGAGGTAGAATCCGGCGGCCGAATCGCGGTCGTCCCGCTGCCTCCTCACCGGGCGCCTCGGGACAACAGCTTCCCGAGGGCCGCCCCTAGAGCCCCTGCCTCCCGGCTGCCCGGCTCGGGTCACCCTGCCGGAGGCGGAGCTCCGCGGAGGCCGGGACGGCCCTCCCCATCCGAATGCCCCCTTCCCCGCGGGCGTCCCCATGCCCCTCCGCCACTCACGGTGCTTGCCGCTACCGCCGCCGCCGCCGCCGCCGCTCGGGTAGCTCAGCAGCAGGAAGGGCAGCGGGGAGCCGGGGGACGGCGGGGTCCTCCAGGAGCGCTGCTGCTGCGGCGGCGGGCGCACTCCGAAGCCGGCGCCTCCATCGCCGGGGTAGAGCAGGAAGAAGGGGGCGGCCACCGGCGAGTCGGGCTCCGACTGCCCGGCGGGGGAGGCCGGCGGCGGCCCCACCTCGCCCTCTCGGTCCGTGCCCCCGGCGGGAGCGCGGCGCAGCTCCTCGGGCCGCCACTCCCCGCCCCTCGCCGGCTCCTCGCTGCAACTTTCGGCACCTGCGGTGGGCGGCGGCGGGGTCTCAGCCATGCTCACTCCTTCCTTCGCCGCCGCCTCCGATTCGCGCCCGGGCCTGGGCAGGGGAGCAGAAGGTCAGGGCGAGAAGCCGCCGCCCCGTCCCGTCCGCGCCACCGCCACCGCCACCTTTCTCCTCAGCCACGGGCTGGCGCCTGGGCTCCGCTCGGCCCACAGCCCGCCCCGCCAGGGTCCGAGCCAGCTGGAGGGACCGCCCCGCCCGACGGCGCGGCCTCGCTACCGGCCGCCTCCTCCAGCCCCTCCCGTCCCGGCCCCCAGCTTGTGACTCGGCTCCCCTAGGGGGCAGCGTCCTCCTCCTCCCACTCCTCACCTTCCGCTTCCCTCCGGCGGGGCTGACTCCCTCCCGACCCTCCGGCCCTAGGCTTCGTCCTTACCCGCCCCCGCTGGGCCCTCTGAGGCGGTCAGGTGTGTCTGGTGGTTGAAAGGTGGAAGACCTGGCGAAATACCTGGCGGCGTTTTGTCGTGTAACCGCCAACTTTATCGGTAACACGAAGGCACAAAGATCTGGGTTGAAGAAGAGGCGAAAGCTAATTTTCAAAAAGCACCTCCGTGCCCCCGGGTATTAAACTGTACCATTTGCCTTTCACACACTGGAATTTCAACCGTTGATTCACTGTTTTGATTAATGAGTTCTTTATGTGAGAAACCAAAGGTGGGTGTCTTCCTTTCACCACCTCTTTTGTTCCCGTCTTGTGCGCTGTACTGAAATCCTGTATTTGCTTTGACTTTAACTCACTGGTTTTCTAGTGCCGCGGCTGCGCATGAGTGCATTTTAAATCAAACAGCTTAGAATTTATACGACAAATGTCAATTACAGGTCGACAGTTCTCTCTTTCACAGTGCCCGTGTCTCGCTAGTAATTAGCCACCGTTGCTTTGAGTATTCGAATCAATGATTACTGATCCAGTAATTCCCTTAAGTAAACATTTCTTTCGGCAATAAAGACAATTTCCAGTTACTCTCATGGTTCTTTATCCTGAATTCCTAGCTGATTAGCCTTGTGTTTAATGCTGGCATAGAAGCCATGTTGACTCATAATTAAAAATCACTGTTGTGTAACATTTTGCCCACCTGCTTTTTCCTCTTCTCTGTTCAGCCCTTCCTTGTGTAGAGGAAGTTGTACTTCTTTGAAAGGAAAATTAAACATTTTTATTGCTGTTGTTATTCTCTGTAAATCACTCTTGAAATTACTACTCTCAATTACCATGAGACTTGCAATACTACTTTTCGCTGAGTCTTTTCCAAGCTTTTAAAAAGGAAACGTTTACAGGATAACTTCAACAGTCTTAGAAAATGTCTTAGCTTTTTGGTTTCTGGCATTTCCCTGACCTGTTGATCCCAGTCCTACTACCTACTTGAATAAGTTATTTGTCCAGCTCTGTAAAATGATTATATTATTCATAGATACTGTGAGGGCTAAATAAGAAATAGAAATAAAGCCTTTAAAATACAACTTAACATTGGGGTAAATAATAATTCTTAAGGCCGGGCGCGGTGTAATTCCAGCACTTTGGGAGGCCGAGGCGGGTGGATCACGAGGTCAGCAGTTCGAGACCAGCCAGCCCAACATGGTGAAACCCGTCTTTACTTAAAATTTAAAAAATTAGCTGGGCGTGGTGGCGGGCGCCTGTAATCCCAGCTACTTGGGAGGCTGAGGCAGGAGAATCGCTTGAAACCGGAAGGAGGAGGTAGCAGTGAGCCCAGATTGTGCCACTGCACTCTGGGCAATAAGAGAAAAACTTCATCTCAAAAATAAATAAATAATAATAATTATTATTAGTAGTAGTACTCACTTCAGCAGCACATAAACTAAAATTGGAACGATACAGAAAAGATTAACATTTCCCTGCACGAGGATGACCCGCGAATTTGTGAAGCGTTCCATATTAAAAAATAATTATTACTAGGGATATTTTATCATTTTGGCAAAATAGCATTTAAGTTACAATAATAAAACATACTGAGTTGGGGGAAAAAGCCTTTTCATTATATCTTTAGCATTTTTAAGGTGGTTTGGGCCTTAACTCTTGGTGCAGGTGAGAATCTCAATAGGAAGACATATTTGTCTTTTAGGAATTGCTAACTGTATGATACCTTCATAAGAAAAACTGAAAGCATTTGACCCGGCAGTCCCATTAACGGGATATACCCAAAGGGCTATAAATCATTCTACTATAAAGACACATGCACACGTATGTTTATTGCAGCACTATTTACAATAGCAAAGACTTGGAACCAATCCAAATGCCCATCAATGATAGACTGGATAAAGAAAATGTGGCACATATACACCTTGGAATTATGCAGCCATAAAAAAGAGTGAGTTTGTGTCCTTTGCAGGTACATGGATGGCTGGAAGCCATGATTCTCAGCAAACTAACACAGGAACAGAAAAAGCAAACACCACATGTTCTCACTCTTAAGTGGGAGTTGAACAATGAGAACACATGGACACAGGTAGGGGAACATCACACACGGGGGCCTGTTCGGGGGTGGGGGTAAGGGGAGGGGAAGCATTACAAGAAATACCTAATGTAGCTGATGGGTTAATGAGTGCAGCAAACCACCATGGAACATGTATACCTATGTGACAAACCTGCACGTTCTGCACATGTATCCCAGAACTTAAAGTATAATTTAAAAAAAAAGAAAAACTGAAAAATTGGATGTATTATATGATTTTAACATTCACCCTTAACTGGATCCTTTATCTTGTTTTTACATGCAGAAATTCCAAAATAACATTATATTCTCATCAGGTTCCTTCACAGAGATGTTTTGCAATGTTTTGGTAAAGAATTTGACAAGAATCTACACTTAACCACTGCAGGGGCCGGGCGCGGTGGCTCAAGCCTGTAATCCCAGCACTTTGGGAGGCCGAGACGGGCGGATCACGAGGTCAGGAGATCGAGACCATCCTGGTTAACACGGTGAAACCCCGTCTCTACTAAAAAATACAAAAAAAAAATTAGCCGGGCGCGGTGGTGGGCGCCTGTAGTCCCAGCTACTCGGGAGGCTGAGGCAGGAGAATGGCGTGAACCCGGGAGGCGGAGCTTGCAGTGAGCTGAGATCCGGCCACTGCACTCCAGCCCGGGCGACAGAGCGAGACTCTGTCTCAAAAAAAAAAAAAAAAAAAAAAAAAACCACTGCAGGTAGAAGAAATGAGAGCAGAGTCCTCACAGATCATTCTTGAGAAAGGCCAATAATCAACCAAGGAAGTCACCAAATTAAAATATGAAATATTATCTAGTCTGAATTGCCAGCTTTCTCCTTTCTTATTAGTCAAGATACCTACAGGTACAGAAACAATGACATGCTGTTAATCATTCAGTGCATCGGATTTTTGTGCCTCTATTTTTTAAAAGTTTTTTGTAAAAATATAGAACACTTTTCGAATTTGTGTATCATCCTAGTATAGGAACCATGTTAATATCTGTATCATTCCAATTTTAGTATATGTGCTGCTGAAGAGATTACTGTGCCTCTATTTTTAAAAAGAGTTCTATTTATGTTTTATGTAATTAATTAAATGGCAGTAAAATTAATACAGAAAATCAACTGAAATATGAGTTCTTAAAATTGATAGACAAGGCTATTTATGAACTTTTTCTTTAAAGGTCGATGGTACTCCAAGTTCCTAGTTTCTTAATGCTTTTAGCTTTTGAATCAATAATATAATCACAGTTCTGCATTAGCTTTAGTGACATAAAGGGCTGATTCAGCTGCTATACACATTTAAGGAAGCCAAGATTATAAAAACAAGCCTAAACATGTTGCTCCTTCTTGAGAATGCACAGAGCATCTTCCTATACTGTTTTAAAGTGACAACAATCCAAGCACTATAATTAAGAATCAAGCTCTATTAATTTTCTTGTGAAATAAAGCAGGAGGTGCTTTTCAACTTTATCTGCATTTTATTTTTAGTTATCCATGTTTGGTTTTTAAAAAATCCCTTGGTAGGCTGTGCGCGGTGGCTCACGCCTGTAAGACTGAGGCAGGAGAATCGCTTGAACCTGGGGAGGCAGAAGTTGCAGTGAGCTGAGATAGCGCCGCTACACTCCAGCTCGGGTGACAGTGCGAGACCCCATCTCAAAAAAGAAAAAAAAAATCCTTTGGTGATCTTAAGGATACTTAAAAATACATTTAAAAACTTTTTAAAGATCAATGTTATGGACAAGAATATATTTTTAGTACAGTATAAGCTTCTTAAGAGCTGTGAATCGGCCGGGCGCGGTGGCTCAAGCCTGTAATCCCAGCACTTTGGGAGGCCGAGACGGGTGGATCACGAGGTCAGGAGATCGAGACCATCCTGGATAACACGGTGAAACCCCGTCTCTACTAAGAAATACAAAAAACTAGCCGGGCGAGGTGGCGGGCGCCTGTAGTCCCAGCTACTCGGGAGGCTGAGGCAGGAGAATGGCGTGAACCCGGGAGGCGGAGCTTGCAGTGAGCCGAGATCCGGCCACTGCACTCCAGCCTGGGCTACAGAGCGAGACTCCGTCTCAAAAAAAAAAAAAAAAAAAAAAAAAAAGAGCTGTGAATCAGGCCAGGTGTGGTGGCTCGCACCTATAATCCCGGCACTTTGGGAGGCTAAGGTGGACAGATCACTTGAGGCCAGGAATTCAAAACTAGCCGGGTCAACATGGTGAAACCCCATCTCCACTAAAAATACAACAATTAGCCGAGTGTGTTGGCACGCACCTGTAGTCCCAGCTACTCAGGAGGTTGAGGCAGGAAAATTGCTTGAACCCAGGAGGTGGAGGTTGCAGTGAGCTGAAATCGCACCACTGCACTCCAGCCTGGGCAACAGAGGGAGAAAGCATCTCAAAGAAAAAGGAAAAAAAAAAAAAAAAAAAAAAAGGAAGATACCACTTGAGAAGTGTTGATATTCTTTTTCAGTATAGTATATAGATTTATTATAATTTTAAAATAATGGTTTTCTTGAGCTGTTTATTTTACGTTGTATGGCACTTGGGAAATGTCATATTTGAAAACAGTCAATTTAAGCCTTTGTGTTAAACTTATTTTAATAAATGTAGAAATGTATTGATACTAATTAATATAATGCCTTATTGTGAAAGCTCTGAGTCCATTGTTCTTCTGAATTACTAAATTTTGATGACTGTAACTTAATTACTTTTTTCAAAACATTCATTATAAAAACACCTAGTTACAACACTGTAGTGTGGGAATAAAATAATGAAAATTTAAAATATATGTATTTAAGGCTAGGTGCGGTGGCTCACACCTGTAATCCCAGCACTTTGGGAGGCTGAGGTGGATCACCTGAGGTCAGAAGTTCGAGACCAGCCTGGGTACATGGTGCAACTTCATCTCTACTAAAAATACAAAAAAATTCGTCTGTTATGGTGGCGGGTGCCTGTAATCCCAGCTACTCAGGAGGCTGAGGCAGGAGAATCACTTGAACCCAGGAGGCGGAGGTTGCAGTGAACTGAGATTGTGCCACTGCACTCCAGCCTAGGCAACAGAGCGAGACTCCATCTCAAAAAAAAAAAAAAATATATATATATATACACACACACACACACACACACATATATACCTAATCAATTTATATCTCCTCTCTATATTTATTATAGATACTCTTAAGAAGTAAAAACAATATATTTATCTACCTCGAGTGGGATGAAGAAAAAAATAAATAATATATTTAGGTCAATCCATGATAGTTTTCTTTGGGTGCAGACATATGGATACATTTTTCCATTTTTCTACTTTTCTGTATTTGTAAGTAGTCTGTAATGGATGTGTTGCTTTTAAATAGAAAATAAAACACACTGAGGGGTTATTTTGATTCATAGTTTCATAATTATATATTTTTTATGAAGACCTAACAGCAAAGTTGTATTCCTTGTATATACTGTGGAGAAATAGAGTTCAAGAGGAGCTGATCATATTTGTGTCTTTTTTGAGTGTTTATTATTATTATTTTAGAGATGGAGGGTTTCACTCTGTTGTCCAGGCTGCAGTTATACTCCTGGCTTCAAGCAATCCTCCCACCTCAGCCTCCAGAGTTAGTGAAGATATTCAAAAACAGTGTTCAAGAACAATATTCAAATAGCCTAATCATTGACGGAAACTCTAGTCAAGTTCCTACTACAATTTCCTTTGCCAAAATTTGAGGTTATTCTTACTATCAGATTTCTAATTAAAATAATGTCCTTGGACATAAATAGAAATATTTAGTTTGTAATAATATCATACTTATAGGTCAATTATTTTGAGTATTACGGATCAGAGAATTGAAGAAAGAAGACTTCTCCTAATTCTATATCACTGACAATACATTGTTTCCACAGGTCTAAAGAGACTCCAGGGACTCTTCAGCCTACAGCATAGCTGAGATTACAGGTGTGAGCCACCAGACTCAGCTAGTGTTTATCGTAATAATGTTGCTGGCCAGGCGCGGTGACTCAGGCCTGTAATCCCAGAACTTTGGGAGGATTGAGGCGGGTGGATTGCTTGAGGTCAGGAGTTCAAGCCCAGCCTGGCCAACATGGTGAAATCCTGTCTCTACTAAAAATACAAAAATTAGCCAGGCGATGTGGCATGCACATGTAGTCCCAGCTACTCGGGAGGCTGAGGCAGGAGAATTGCTTGAACCTGGGAGGCAGAGGTTGCAGTGAGCCAAGATCATGCTACTGCACTCCAGCCTGGGCAACAGAGTGAGACTCTGTCTCAAAAAACAAACAAACAAACAAAAAAACCGGGCACGGTGGCTCATGCCTGTAATCCCAGCACTTTGGGAAGCCAAGGTGGGCAGATTGCCTGAGGTCAAGAGTTCGAGACTAGCCTGGCCAACATGGTGAAACCCCGTCTCTACTAAAAAGAAAAATAAAAAAATTAGCCATGCATGGTGGCATGTGCCTATAGTCCCAGATACTTGGGAGGCTGAGGCAGGAGAATCACTTTAACCCAGGAGGCGAAGGTTGCAGTGAGCCAAGGTCACGCCACTGCATTCCAGCCTGGGCAACAGAGAGACTTTATCTCAAAATAATAATAATAATAATGTTGCTGAAGATTTCTATGAATGTATCCAGTAATTCTCATGCTCTTTCAGGTTCTTCTTCTTCTTCTTTTTTTTTTTTTTTTAGACAGAGCTTTGCTCTTGTTGACCAGGCTGGAGTGCAGTAGTGCGATTTCGGCTCACTACAACCTCCGCCTCCTAGGTACAAGCGATTCTCCTGCCTCAGCCTCCAGAGTAGCTGGGATTACAGGTGTGCACCACCATGCCTGGCTAGTTTTTGTATTTTTAGTGGAGACGGGGTTTCACCATATTGGTTAGGCTGGTCTCGAACTCCTGACCTCAAATGATCCACCTGCCATGGCCTCCCAATTTGCTGGGATTACAGGTGTGAGTCACTGTGCCTGGCCCGTCCTCTGCTTTAAAGCTTCATCTTTTCTTGCCAGTATTATTGCAAAGGATTCCTCACTGGTTTTCCTGCCTCTGGTTTTAATCTATTCCAGTTGCCCTGCTCTACAGCAGTTAGAATGAGTAATTTACTTTTCTGAACATTCACCTAATTATGTTACATCATTTCTTAAAAACCTGGGTTCGGCCGGGCGCGGTGGCTCAAACCTGTAATCCCAGCACTTTGGGAGGCCGAGACGGGCGGATCACGAGGTCAGGAGATCGAGACCATCCTGGCTGACACGGTGAAACCCTGTCTCTACTAAAAAATACAAAAAACTAGCCGGGCGAGGTGGCGGGCGCCTGTAGTCCCAGCTACTCGGGAGGCTGAGGCAGGAGAATGGCGTGAACCCGGGAGGCGGAGCTTGCAGTGAGCTGAGATCCGGCCACTGCACTCCAGCCTGGGTGGCAGAGCTAAACTCCGTCTCAAAAAAAAAAAAAAAAAAAAAAACCTGGGTTCACTTCTTTATGTCTGGGATACAATCCAAGTGCATTAACTACCTAGTAAGGTCTTTCATGATCTAACCCCTTCCTATCTTTCCAATATTATCCTCCTATCTTGTCTTACCCCTTGTTGCCTTTGGCTAAGCTTAACATGTCTGGCCTTATTCATATTGTGGTACCTACTCTACCTCTCCCAAACTCTACTCAAACAAACCTGTGATATTTTCTCTGCTCTCCCCATGTAGAAAGGTACATACCATTTTTGAGGTCCCATAGCATCCTATTTAAGCAGTTAACTGCTTTAATTGTAATGAATTTATGCCTCTTCCCAAAGTTAGCATCATTTTTTCTTTTTCCAATGCATAAAAGATTTATTTTTTTGTACTATTTATTCCTTGTACTATTTCCTAAGTAGTTCTCAGCCCCCCTCACTTTATTTTTTATTTTTTTGAGACACGGCCTCACTGTCCCCCAGGCTGGAGTGTAGTGGCGCAATCACGGCTCACTGCAGCCTTGACCTCCCAGGCTCAAGTGATCCTCCCACCTCAACCTCACCAGTAGCGGGGACCACAGGCGCACGCCATCATACCCAGCTAATTTATGTAGTTTTAGTAGAGATAGAGTTTCGCCCTGTTGCCCAAGCTGGTCTCAAACTCCTGTGCTCAAGTGATTTGTCCACCTTGGCCTCCTAAAATTCTGAGATTACAGGCGTGAGCTACCACGCCCAGCCTCATTTATTTGTAAGACTCTTTCTTCTTAAGATCACATCAAAATTCTTTTTTTCTGTGACCTTCGGGTATCTGAATAAAAGCAATTTAGAATAACTGGACTGAATAAGAAGCTTAAGGAATAACTTATTTAGCTTACATTTATATTTCCCTTTTTATGTATGCTCAAGTGTGGTGTGAATAAAACTGTAAGTATGTCTAAAAGAAGTCATTTAATAAATGTGAAAACATTTTAGGTGCTAATTAAATTCTGCCATCTACTTAATTTGAATAATCCTCACCCCACCATGGCAAAATTGCCTATTATATATATTAAAACAGGCCATATAAAACAATGCACAAGGGTAAAAGATACAGCCCTTCTAGCATAAAGTTTTCTTTTTTTTTCACATGGAGTCTCGCTCTGTCGCCAGGCTGGTGTGCAGTGGCATGATCTCGGCTCACTGCAACTTCCGCCTCCCGGGTTCAAGTGATTCTCCTGCCTCAACCTCCTGAGTAGCTGGGATTACAGGAGTGCACCACCACACCTGGCTAATTTCTGTATTTTTAGTAGAGGCGGGGTTTCACCATGTTTGCCAGGATGGTCTTGATCTCCTGATTTCTTGATCTGCCCTCCTAGGCCTCCCAAAGTGCTGGGATTACAGGCGTGAGCCACCGCGCCCAGGCTAGCATAAAGTTTTCTAACTGAGGTCCATGGACTCCTGGCTTCAGGGAGTCCAGGAACCCACTGTCATATGCAAAATGTGATGAGGACTATGCTATGGTTCTGGGGTGGGGTGTGGGGAGGCCTATTATTTTTAAGATTCTCAAGAAGAAGTCCCATGGTAATGCCACATCATATTTCACTCCTGTAATTAACTTCATTCATATGCCTAATGTTATTAGCTGAGAAAAACCCAGAGCAATGTTTCCCAAAACGTATCCTGTAGGCCATTTGGATCAGAATCATGTTGCATACCGGTTAAAATAGAGATGACTGGACCCAACACCAGGACAGTTCAATCAGAATCTGTGCAGGTAGGGCACAGGAATCTGTACTTGACACTTACCAACTGACCCCTGGAGATTCTGGTTTAAGAACCATTATTGTTGGCCAGGCGCGGTGGCTCACGCCTGTAATCCCAGCACTTTGGGAGGCCGAGGCAGGCAGATCACGAGGTCAGGAGATCGAGACCATCCGGTGAAACCCTGTCTACTAAAAATACAAAAATCAGCTGGGTGTGGTGGCAGGCGCCTGTAGTCCCAGCCACTCAGGAGGCTGAGGCAGGAGAATCACTTGAACCCAGGAGGTGGAGGTTGCAGTGAGCCGAGATTGCGCCACTGCACTCCAGCCTGGGCAACAGAGCGAGACTCCATCTCAAAAACAAAAACAAAAACAAACAAACAAAAGAACCATTATGGTAGAACCAAAGAAAAATTAACTCATTCAAGTGGAGTAAATTCGCTTTTTAAGACAGGGTCTCACTCTGCAGCCCAGGCTAGAGTGTAGTGGGGCCATCATGCCTCACTACAGCCTCAACCTCCCAGGCACAGGCAGTCCTCCCACCTCAGCCTCCCAAGAAGTTGGTACTACAGGCACGTGTGCTATCATGCCCAGCTAATTTTTTAAATGTTTTATGTTGCCCAGGTTGGCTTGAATACCTGGGTTCAAGCAGTTCTCCTATCTGAGCCTCTCAAAGTGCTGGGATTATAGGTGTGAGCTACCACACCTGGCAGTTTTTCTTTCTTTCTTTTTTTTTTTTTGAGATGAGTTTTGCTCCTGTTGCCCAGGCTGGAGTGCAATGGCACGATCTTGGCTCACTGCAACCTCTGCCTCCTGGGTTCAAGCGATTCTCCTGCCTCAGCCTCCAGAGTAGCTAGGATTACAGGCATGCGCCACCATACCCGGCTAATTTTGCATTTTTAGTAAAGACGGGGTTTCTCCATGTTGGTCAGGCTGGTCTCAAACTCCCGATCTCAGATAAGTCACCCACCTCGGCCTCCCAAAGTGCTGGGATACCAGGCGTGAGCCACTGCACCCGGCCAGTTTTTCAAAATTGGATTTAAAAAAATAGTAACGAACATGAAGCACTTACTACCTGTCAAGTGTTCTAAACTGATGTTACATGATGAACTGTTTAAACTATTAACTATTATATATTATTCAATGTGAGGAAATTGGGATACAGAGAGGTTAAGTAGACCAAAGACACATGGTACATGGGTGAAACAGGGCTTTGAACTCAATCTGGCTCTGGAGGCTAAACTTTTCCCAATCACTTCCATTTACTGCCTTTCTTTTCTTTTTTTGAGATGGCGTTTCCCTCTTGCTGCCCAGGCTGGCGTGCAATGGAGCAATCTCAGCTCACTGCAACCTTTGTCTCCCGGGTTTAAGTCATTCTCCTGCCTCAGCTTCTCGAGTAGCTGAGATTACAGGCATGCACCACCACACCCGGCTAATTTTGTATTTTTAGTGGAGACAGGGTTTCTCCATGTTAGTCAGGCTGGTCTCTAACTCCCGACCTCAGGTGATCCACTCACCTCGGCCTCCCAAAGTGCTGGAATTACAGGTGTGAGCCACCACGCCCGGCCCTATTGGCTTTCTTAAAGCAGAACATTTTACTAGTTTCCTCCATGTCTTTTTGCTTTGCAGTTTAACAAATGTTGATTCTTGATACTTGCTGTCATTTAAAACTGCTTTGAAGCAAATGTAAAATCATTGTTTTTATTTTTTAAGAATAGCTGAAAGAATCAAAATATATCATCTGGAATACATAGCTAAAGTAACTACCAATTAAAAACTCAGCTATGAGAAACTATATCTTAAACAAAATAAAAAAATACAGACTAATATTTGTTGATGGGGGAGTATTAAGTTTCTATACTGTTTTTTTCTTTTTTATTGTTGAAACTGAGTCTTTCTCCGTTGCCCAGGCTGGAGTGCTCACTACAACCTCCGCCTCCCAGTTTCAAGTGATTCTCCTGCTTCAGCCTCCCGAGTAGCTGGGACTACAGGAGTGCACCACCATGCCTGGCTGATTTTTTGTTTGTTTCAGTAGAGATGGGGTTTTGCCATGTTGATCAGGCTGGTCTCGAACTCCTGACCTTAAGTGATCTGCCTGCCCCGGCCTCCTGCTGTGCTGGGATTACAGGCATGAATCACTGCACTCTGCCTGTGTCTGTTTTTTAAATTTTCAAAGGCAAATTACAATTTTGTTTTTAAGAATAAAAAAAAGTAATGTGATTAGCTGAAGCAACTTTTTTTTTTCAGTGTGATTTTTGTTGTTGTTGTTGTTTTGAGACAGAGTCTTGCTCTGTCACCCAGGCTGGAGTGCAGTGGTGCAATCTCAGCTCACCACAACCTCTGCCTCCCGGGTTCAAGCAATTCTCCTGCCTCAGTCTCCTGAGAAGCTGGGACTACAGGCATGGGCCATCACACGAGGCTACTTTTTGTATTTTTAGTTGAGATGGGGTTTCACCATGTTGGCCACGCTGGTCTCGAACTCCTGACCTTGTGATCCGCCCGCCTCAGCCTCCCAAAGTGCTGGGATTACAGGCGTGAGCCACCGCACCCGGCCCAGTGTGATTTCAAATTCTAGTTAGAAACATGATTTTTTTTTTGGTAACATCTATAATTCAGTGTTCCTGTTCAATACCTGTTCATCACTGTGATCTCCGAGATGTAAAGCATACTAAGTTCCACTTTTCCTGAATTATTCTGGTAATATTAACTTGTATAATTTAACATGTTAACTTAAAATTCTTTTATTTCATAGCAACTCCATCCATTCCTCAGATATATTAAATACTTTGTGTAAGATATGTGAATAAAATTAATTATTCAAATTATGTAAGCTAGATTTTATCTTTTAGATCACAAAAAGTAATTTTCCAGTTTGCCAGAAGCTTTCACCATTAGGTAGTTCTTAGAGGTCTGAAAAGTGAATAAAATCTATTTCTACACAAAAATTAAAGTGGCATGTTGATCTTATTTAACTTCTTCGTAGATAAGAATATAGGTAAGAACTGTGGCTTAGAGAAATTGACTGGCCCAAAGCCAGTCAGCTGATTAGTGGCAGAGTAAGTGCATCACTAGCTATTTAGTGGATCACTAATTTGATGTTTTCTTCTACTTTAATTTTTAATATTTTGTATTTTTCATAGCTGCCTATCGTTTAATATACTGCCATAAAACTAACAGGTTGTTGTTGCTTTCCACTGATGCCTGCTACCGGTAATCTACTTTATTGGAACTCTTACCCATGAAGCTCTCCAGAATTCACAAAGTGAATTTTTACAAAGATTATCACATTAGTTAACAACTTATTCATGCACCAATGACAGTACCCAGCACATCTCAGTGCTCTTTAAATGTTTGTTAAATATACATACAAATTTTGAAAGATGAGGCTGGGCATAGTGGCTCTCACCTGTAATCCTAGCACTTTGGGAGGCCGAGGTGGGCGGATCACCTGAGGTCAGGAGTCCAAGACCAGCCTGGCCAACATGGTGAAACCCCATCTCTACTAAAAATACAAAAATTACTTGGGTGTGGTTGTGTATACCTATAATCCCAGCTACTCCGGAGGCTGAGGTAGGAGAATCACTTGAACCTGGGAGGCGGAGGTTGCAGTGAGCCTAGATTATTCCATTGCATTCTAGCCTGCTCTAGCCTGGGTGACAGAGCAAGACTCTGTCTCAAAAACAAAAACAAAAACAAAAACAAAAAAACAGCCAGGTGCAGTGGCTCACATCTGTAATCCCAGCACTTTGGGAGGCTGGGGCTGGTGGATCACCTGAGGTCGGGAGTTCAAGACCAGCCTAACCAACACAGAGAAACCCCATCACTAGCCTGTAATCCCAGCTACTCAGGAGGCTGAGGCAAGAGAATCGCTTGAACCTGGGAGGCGGAGGTTGAGGTGAGCCAAGATTGCGCCACTGCACTCCAGCCTGGGCGACAGAGCAAAATTCCATCTCAAAAAATAAAAACAACAAATTTTGAAAGATGTAAATATTATATCCAACAACTTATTTTTCCATTAACTCACATCAAAGTCATGTTTTATGTTTATAATATAGGATAGCACCATCTACATCCTAGCTACTCCAAAATGAATAATATTTATAAAGTATTGTGATGTCTCTAAAGGAATATATAACATATTTTTTTCCACTTTTCTAAATGGAAGATTTTTCTTCCTTCAAAACATAATTTTTTTCTTACCAAATCCATCTGTCTATCTATCGTCTCTACCCCCATATAATCTCCGAATATAGCAGGGATTTGATATAAAACACCAGATACTTTTCTTGAAAATTTTTAAAAATTTATTTTGTAGAATCTCACTATATTGCCCAGGCTGGCCTTGAACTCCTGGGCTCAAGCAATCCTCTGCTTCAGCCTCCTGACAGCTGTGACTACAGGTACCTGCCATTCCCGGTTGAACACCAAAAACTTTTTTTTTTTTTTTTTGAGACTAAGTCTTTTGGTCACCCAGACTAGAGTGCAGTGGTGCAATCTCAGCTCACTGTAACCTCTGCCTCCTGGGCTCAAGTGATTGTCCTGCCTCAGCCTCCCAGGTAGCTGAGATTACAGGTGCATGCCACCATGCCCAGCTAGTTTTTGTACTTTAAGTAGAGTCAGGGTTTCACCATGTTGGCCGGGCCGGTCTCGCACTCCTGACCTCAGGTGATCCACCTGCCTTAGCCTCCCAAAGTGCTGGGATTACAGGTATTAGCCACCATGCCCAGCCCAAATACTTTCAACCTCTAACTTCATGTCCTCTCTTTTTGCCCTGTCCTAGATTTTCTGTAACTCATGTGCTTATCCAATGCTACCCTTTCCTCCCTAACTTATTAATTTATCATTTATAAGCCAACACTTAAAAGACACTGTTCTAAGTGCTTTATATACATTAATTCACTTAATCCTCATAACTCTACAAAGTAGGTACTATCATCCCCATTTTAGATGAGAAAACTGAGTAACAGACAGATCAAGCAATTTGTCCAAATCCCAGGTACTAAGTGATGGAGCTGGGTTAGAAACCCAGTATTCTGGCCAGGTGTGGTGGCTCAGGCTTGTAATCCCAGCACTTTGGGAGGCCAGGGGTTCGACCAGGACTGTACTCCCAGCTACTCCGGAGGCTGAGGCAGAACTGCTTGAACCTGGGAGGTTTAGGTTGCAGTGAGCTGAGATCACACCACTGCACTCAAGCCTGGGTGACAGAGTGAGACTGTGTTGCAAAAAAACCAAAACAAAACAAACAACCCCCCCTACAAAAGACCCAACCCAGCAGTCTAACTACAGTCTGCTCTTAACCACTGACTTATGGCTTCTCTGAGGTAGGTATAATAATAGAGACTCATACAGATGAAGAAAATGAAACTCAGAGATCAAGTAACTGAAAATCATCCTGTTAACTCCAAAACCTGTATTTTTTCTGTTATATAAAAAAATAAAAAATAAAATAAAAAGTATAGAATTGGGTTCTGAAGCCATAAAGGCTGGGTTGAAATCCTGGCTCTGCCACTTAATAGCTGTGTGACCTTGAGAAAGTTACTTCTTTTTGCCAGTTTCCTTATCTTCAAAATACGGATAACAGAATTTACCACATAAGGTTATGAGAAATAAGGAAATAAGCACAAAGTGCTCAGAAAAGTTACCTTAGAAAGCACTGTTATTTTTATTTCCAACCTACCTCTTTTATTTATAAGGAAACAAAATAATTTGTCCTGTGTGCTACTCTGAGGAAGTAGCTGTAAGCCAGAGGTTAAGAGAATGAATGCTCAAGTTAGTTTGGGTTCAGATTTCCAGAAGGTGTCCTTTAGAAGGTCAACCTTCCAAAATTTCAGCATCCTCATCTGTAAGAGCACAGTATCACCTTGCAAAGTTATTTTAAAGATTAAATGAGGTGATGTACAACTAGCACATGGCAAGTGTTCAATAAATATTAATCATGCATCATCTCTGCATCTCTAGCAGCTAGCACAATGTTTACTGAATACACAGTGACACAATGAGGAAATTAGCGCTTTTTTTTTGTGGGTTTCCTTCACTAGTCCTCTCATTTTCTTCCCTGGCAATATCCTATTTTTACATTCACCACCTTGACATCTTCCCTCTACTTAGAGACCAGTGTAGCAGCAAAGAAAAATGGAACATTGAGCTGGGCGTGATGGCTCATGCCTGTAATCCCAGCACTTTGGGAGGCCAAGGCGGGCTGCTCACTTGAGGTCAGGAGTTCAAGACCAGCCTAGCCAAAACCCTGTCTCAACTAGAGATACAAAAATTAGCTGGACGTGGTGGTGAGCACCTGTAATCCCAGCCACTCAGGAGACTGAGGCAGGAGAATCACTTGAACCCGGGAGGTGGAGGTTGCAGTGAGCCGAGAGATCCTGCCACTGCACTCCAGCCTGGGCTAGAGTGAGACTCTGTAAAAATGGAACTTTGTTGCCACTTAGTTACCACTTACCTAGTAGTAATCATATCAAATTTTTAGCAAATGGAGTGCAAGCACAAGCAGCAACCGCTGCAAATCACCAGTAAAGAAGGGGAAATGGGATTTTTATCTTATTTACCACATGAAGAACTATGAGAAAATATTGACAATTGATGTAATTACGGCATATATCTTCCTTTTTCTACTTTTAACCAAAGTTTCATTCCTATGCTTTTAAACCACACAGAACGTATGAAATCCATGTTAACATTAAGTCCATTTATTAACAAGTAGCCCAATAATTACAGTTAGGTAAATAAAATATTTCAGAACTATTTTATAGGCTGCTTTACAAATAACTCTCAAAGGTGCATTCTCTTTATGTGAAAAGTTACACATGTTCTGAGTTTAACACTGTACAATGAACTGTGAAATTTGCCTAAGCTAATACCTGTTTAACAGAATACTGAAAAACTTCAACATCATCTCTTTTCTCAAGCACCTTCATATTGCTCCCACAGTTCTTATAATCTTAATATAAATTGTCCAATAACCCAGACAAATTTCCCTGTGGACAAGAATTTTTAAAATTTAAAGTATTATATATTAATACAATCACTTTAGTTAAAAGTAAAAATGTATTGATCCACAATTGCCAAAAACCTTATGCTAAGCAAAAACTTCATTTAAGCTTAATGCTCTTTTTAACTCCTGCACGAATGCCAGATAATTCACCACTATAACGTTGCTCTTCTTTACGAACTTCACGAACCTGGCCTCTTCTTCGAATTTTGGCTCTTCTGAACTTCTCCCTGTGTTTCACTCTGGGATTGCGGTCAATCTTCTTTCTCCTAGGAGTAAGTCCCCTATTTTTAGCAATTTGATAGGTAATGGCTCTCTTTGCATTTTGATCTTCAACAGCCTGTTCTTCAGTGCTATTTTCTTCTTTCTTTCTCTTTAGCTTTTGCCTGTCTTCTATTTCTTTATAGTACTTCAGTTTAGCTTCTTCATCAAAATCAGAATCATCAGAAAGATCTGTAACAGCACAGGCAGCAGCAGAAGTCTTTGAAACAGACTTTGGTTTGGGCTTGGTGGATTTTGCTTCCGGAATCAGTTCTTTCTTTACAGCATCATCCTTAAGTGTCAACAGATAACGAATTTCTGCGGACAGCTTCTGATCCACAACTGACAGCTTGTTGATCAAATTTCGGTAGGTAACAAGCCTTTCTATGACAGGATGTCCATGTGCTGGGACTCTCCTAGCTTTCAGGATCAAATAAAAACTGATGTTCGAACAATAATTCAAGTAGAGGTTGTACTTGGTCCTCAAATATTGGCTTCCTTTTCCAGGTGGAATGATCCCTTGTTCCACCAACTGTAACAATGGCTCCAGCTCATCCTTCACCTCTGTCAACTTGACTTTCAGGTCTTCTATCAGCTCCAAGAGTTCTGGGGATTCCTTTCGCAACATTTTCAGCTTCTCCTTCACTGAAACTTTAGCCAAATCCTTCACGACCCGTGTCTCAGTCTCATCTACCTGAGGCACTGGTTTTGCAAAGGCCTCAACCCAGGCGACACCAAAATCGTCCTCTTGCAGCGCTTGGGCTAGGCGCCGCTGAATGATCTGTGCCTCCTCCTCCTCCTCTCTTTCCTCCTCCTCTGCCTCCTGTTGACCCTGCCGGCCTCGGGACTTGGAACCATAGTCCGTGTCATAGTAAAGTTTTTTCCTCTGACCCCACGACAAACTGGGATCCACAGAGGCCTCAGCATCACTCTGCACGGAGCTCCCACCATCATCATCGGCATTCTCCTCCTCCTCCTCCCCCGCACTCCCCCCATCTTCGTCGTCCTCATCGTCCACATCTAGGGCTAGCACCTCCTCCTCCTCCTCCTCGCCATCCTCCTCGTCTCCACTCTGTTCTTCATTCCAGCCCTTAGCTAAGGCGGCCCGAGATCGTGCCTCATGAAAGTCATCTACCTGATCTTGGTAGTAGCTGGTGTCCCCTGGTGAGGGTGGCAATCCTAAATCATCTCCGTTTTCGTCGGTGAGCGTGGGACCTGTCTTGGCTCGCACAGCTGCCCACTTAGCTGCTCCGCGCCGCCGGGATCTCCCCACCATGGCTCACAATCTCAGGTTTTACAGCGACTCCGGACTTTCGGCCACCTCTGACTTCGGTGCAGGAATCAGACGCTCCGATAACTCGTGGCTTTAAACAGCCGCGCGCTCCCCTGCCACCAGAGTTTGCAGACTCAGGATCCGCTACAGGAATTTCTTTTACCTTCCGGCCCCCAGCATGCTCTCCGCGTGGCGTACGATTCAGGACTTCCGCTCGGTCCCTTAGGCGAGGTCACGTTGATACCAACTTCCTTTTCGCTGTGCCCTTTGACGCCAGTCGATTCCGGTGAATTAAAATCTTTCCGTGTGGAAACGATAGGATAAGGAAGTTCCGTTCCACCGAACCCTTTCTTGGGGCTCATGCGCTTATTCTGGAGTGCCTGGGCGTGGCTGGCGGACGAAATCTTGACGGCACCTCCAGGCGAGATCCAGACGGCCAATAGAGGGCGCTGCGCTTTACGCCCTGGAGAAGTCGTGGGGGCATTCCATGGAGTTTTAACTGCGCGTGTACCTGGCATTTGCGACCGGCAGGCGTGTGCTAGTGTAGTTCTCCTGCTCCCTTGTTTTCTCTTTTCTGCTTATCAGGCTGGAAGTTAATCAGATTGTTTTTCTCTCATACCCACCCCCCCGCCCCACCACCACATTTCTGGGCACCACAGCCTCAGGCAGCGCGGCTAGACTCCAGAATCCCGCGGGAGGTTTCCGGGGGAGAGCGCAGGCCGGACCTCCGGCTCGGGTTTACTCATCCCCCTCGCCCTCTCCCTGCTTACAGAGCTCGGGGACCCGCTCCATGGGGATCGATAAACCTAGATGACCCTGAGGCTGACGGTGGGAAGGCAGAGCCCCACTGCAGGGTCTGACTCTTCTCGAGGAGGTCTGCCCTGAATGTTAGAGTAATTCAGGGTGTAAGTTTTTAGGCATTACATATGCAAGGTTCGGGGTTAGTATTATGATACCTTTTAATGTAGGTGGTTGGAAGCTGAACTTTTGATATGTTGCTAAAATTAATGGTGACATGGCTGGGCGCGGTGGATTACGCCCGTAATCCTAAGCACTTTGGGAGGTCGAGGTGGGTGGATCACTTGAGGTCAGGAGTGCAAAATCAGCCTAGCCAACAATGGTGCAACCCAGTCTCTACTAAAAATACAAAAAAAATTAGCAGGGCTTGGGGGCGGGCACCTGTAATCAATCCCAGCTACTCGGGAGGCTGAGGCAGGAGAATCACTTGAACCCGGGAGGCGGAGGTGGCAGTGAGGCGATATCGCACCACTGCACTCTACCCTGGGCGACAGACGGAGACTCTGTCTCAAAAAAATAAGTAAAATAAAATTAATGGTGACAATTTCTTTCTGTTTTCTTTTCTTTTCTTTTTTTTTTTTTTGAGACAGAGGCTCGCTCTGTCGCCAGGCTGGAGTGCAGTGGCGATCTCGGCTCACTGCCACCTCCGATCCCCTGGTTCAAGTGATTCTCCTCCCTCAGCCTCCCGTGTAACTGGGATTACAGGCACACGCCACCACCCCCAGCTAATTTTTGTATTTTCAGTAGAGACGGGGTTTCACCATGTTGGCCAGGATGGTCTCGATCTGCTGACCTCGTGATCCGCCCGCCTCGGCCTCCCAAAGTGCCGGGATTACAGGCGTGAGCCACCGCATCCGGCCAAAGGTGACAGTTTCTTTGCAGAAAGTATAGTGTCATTAGGTTAATAGAAATAATGCAAAATTTTAGAAAAGTGATACTTTAAACATTTTCCAAGTGCCTAAAGGTGTCTGAAACATTTTGAAATTTTTACAAGATTTTAGAAAATAAAATTTAGAAAGATGTGGGCAAAAGTTATGTTCTGATGGTAAGCATGAATTTATTTCTTAATGTAAATTTTAGTACATTTTGTCATTTAGCAGATATTAACTGCTTACTCTTTGTTGCAGAATGCCACAGACAGTAGTGGATCCAAAGATGAATCAGCTAGTTAAGGACTTTATAATCAGGTAGAAAATAAGACGCTCATACAGATTACCGGAATACAAGGCAGTGTATGATGTAAACCCAGTGCTGTAAGAGAACGGAGGGGTAAGAGATAACCTTTAGATTGCTGTTTTGGGAATATTGCTTAAAGAATATGACATTTGTGCTAGGACTGTAGTTATTTCCTTGCTTTAAATGTTAAATTTTCATTATTTAAATATTAAGTTTTATTTAGACACATAAAACAAATACTAATTGTTATTTTAATTGCAAATTATTTGAGAATTTAGTCAGGCTTCAAGACTAAAATGCATATTTTATTATAGATAAGTTAGAAAAATATTTTGGATATTGTAAATGGGAATGATCATATTAATATTATTTAGTTTATACTAAATATTAAATTTCCTATCAGAACAGAGTTGCAGTATTCAATGCATATTCAGAGAGTATTGTATTCTAACATTCTCAGAGCCTTTGTTTTTAGAGACAGGTGCTTGCTATGTTCCCCAGGCTGGATAGAACTCCTGGGCTTATGTGATCTCCTGCCTCAGCCCCCTGAGTAGCTGAGACTAAAGGTGCAAGCCGCTTCACCCAGTTTTTCAGATCCTTTTGATAAAGAACAATTGATTCTCCTGCCTCAGCCTCCCACGTAGCTGGGATTACAAGCACCTGCCACCACACCTGGGTAATTTATCTGTTTTTAGTAGAGATGGAGTTTCACCATGTTAGCCAGGCTGGTCTCAAGCTCCTGACTTCAGGTGATCTGCCCATCTCAGCCTACCAAAGTGCTGGGATTACAGGTGTGGGCCATTGCGGCCAGCCAATTTGAATCTTTATTATGTTATTGCAATATCTGACTCAGGAGTTAGCAAGCTACACTAATGAGAGCCAGCAGGTTTTTTTTTTTTAAAAAAATATTCTTTTTGCCTTACTCTAAGCCCTTTATGGGATTTTCTTACTATGGAAATTAGGGAGTCTGTGAATGACACATTAGGTGATGACACATTAGGATACTTCTTTCAGGGCATTTGTTCTGGGTGTTGGAGGTATTGTATGATCACATTAGCTTAAACTAATCTTTATTTCTTCCTGGACTGTTGAAGCAATTATAATTAATAATAGCTAACACTGAGAGTGGTTATTATGTGCTAGATACCGTTGTAAGCTCTTGAAACCATTATAACCCTGTGAAAAGTTACTATAATAATCTGTAATTGGAGATGAGAAAATTAGGCACATATAGCTTAAGTGAGGTCATAAAGCTGATAAGTGTTAGAACTAGATTTAAACCAGAACAGTCCAGCTTCAGAATCCATGCTGTGCTATAGCTAAGTACTATACTATACTGGCTTTCAACTTTTCCTTTAATAGGTCTCCTTTTAGTCTCTGGTACATTTGATCTGGTACATCAGATATATCTTCCTAGAATATCATTTCTGTCACCCCATATCCTGGTTCAGAAACTTTCATTTCCTATCAAGATAGTAAAAACTCATTTATTAACAGCATACATGGCTATCCTGAAGTTTTACCCCAAAACAACCTTTCCAGCCATACCTTTCATTACTACAAAAACCTTCAATGCTAACCTAAGTACTCTACTATGCTTTATTCTCATTTGTAACTTTACTAATCTTCTGGGTGCTCAGAATTACCTGTATCAGAAATTTACAAATCATTGCAGATATCTTTTTGTTTAAGAAATTCTCACGTAAGCCCATCTATAAGAGGACCTGTACGAGGCTATTTGAAAAGTTATTTTTGGTAGCAGCAAGTTAGAGACAACCTGGATATCCATCACTGGAACAGCGGATCAATAAAATGTTGTGGAAGAATAGCATGGAATTTAGGAGCATAGAGCGATCATACATTCTGGCTTGCCCTAGGATGACCTTGTTTAACCTGTTATCCCAGTGTAATTATTCATAGCACCTCCTTTCACTCTCATGATTAAGATGATAATTTTTTTTTTTGAGACAGAGTTTCACTCTTGTCACCCAGGCTGGAGTTCAATGGCACAATCTCAGCTTATTGCAACCTCCGCCTCCCAGATTCAAGCAATTCTCCTACCTCAGCCTCCCGAGTAGCTGGGGTTACAGGCGCCTGCCACCAAGCCTAGCTAATTTTGGTATTTTTAGTAGAGACGGGGTTTCACTATGTTGGCCAGGCTGGTCTCGAACTCCTGACCTCAGGTGACCCACCCCTCATCCTCCCAAAGTGCTGGGATTACAGACTTGAGCCATCATGCTTGGCCAAGATGATACATTTCATAGACATTTTAACTATATAGTAATTGGAAGCAGTAGTCCATATGGCAACATGAATGGAACTTTAAAACAATGTGGTAAGGGAAAAAAGTAAAAAATAGAACATAATAAATAATATACCATTCACAAAAATTAAAAATGCAGGCACAATAATATAACAATACACATTTTGTAGGAATATAATCAAACAAAATAATATACATTAAACACAAAAGAATAGCTGCTTATGGAAGATGAAGAATGGGGTAAGGGTTGGATATTAAAATGAATAGAAGAGGACATTTCCACAGACCAATAATAATGTGCCAGGAACTGAGGAGAATAATTAACTGCACCTGAGATTTCATTAAAAAACAAATGAGCAAACAAAAAAGGACTATATCAATTCATAACTTAAAATCCTGCAGAAGCTTCCCAACGTCTATAGCAGGGGTGTCCAATCTTTTAGCTTCCCACTGTCTGTAGCAGGGGCGTCCCATATTTTAGCTTCTCAATGTCTATAGCAGGGGTGTCTAATCTTTTAGCTTCCCAATGTCTATAGCAGGGGTGTCTAATCTTTTAGCTTCCCAATGTCTATAGCAGGGGTGTCTAATCTTTGGCTTCCCTGGGCCACACTGGAAGAATAATTGTCTTGGGCCACACATAAAATATAGTAACACTAACAATAGGTCGCCAGGCGTGGAAGCTCACACCTATAATCCCAGCACTTTGGGAGGCTGAGGTGGGCAGATCGCCCCAGGTCAGGAGTTCGAGAGCAGCCTGGCCAACATGGTGAAACCCTGTCTCTACTAAAAATACAAAAATTAGCCAAGCGTGGTGGTGCACGCCTGTAATCTCAACTACTCAGGGGGCTGAGGCAGAAGAATCGCTTGAATCCGGGACGCAGAGGTTGCAGTGAGCCAAGATTGCGACACTGCACCCCAGCCTCGGTAAAAAAGCTAGACTCCATCTCAAAAAAAAAAAAAAAAAAAAATTGCAAAAGAACTTACAATCTTTTAAGAAAGTTTACAAATTTGTGTTGGGGTGCGTTCAGAGTTGTGCTGGGCTTCGTATGGCCTGCAGGCTGTGGGTTGGACAAGCTTGGTCTACAGGATCAAATTCATATGCTTCATCGCCACAGTCCTGCATAGATCTCAAACTTCCTCTCTATCAGTTATGTGTAATTGTGCCTGATTTGTGTTGTTAGGTGGACAGTGACTTTTTCCTTTAGCGTCCATAGCCAAGTTCAGACTCAGCCTCCGAAGGTTATGGTTTCCTAGATAGATACTAGATTATATAGTAATCTTTCTTGGCAAGAGTGGGGTGTGAGAAGGCAGTGGAAATGCAGTCAGTCAGTCCAGGTATGTATGTTTCTATACTCTGTCAGCACTTCAAAGCAGTAACCTTTAACAGCATCGTGTCTTTTGAGCTTCCATAGTCACCAGCACAGGTCTTCACATTTAAAAGTAATTAACAAGATGAAATATTTAATATACAGCTTTCATGAACTTAATAGTTGAGGCTTGGCATGGTGGCTCACACCTGTAATCCCAGCACTTTGGGAGGCCAAGGTGGGCGGATTGTCTGAGGTCAGGAGTTTGAGACCAGCTTGGCTAACATGGTGAAACCCTGTCTCTACTAAAAATGCAAAAATTAGTTGGGTGTGGTGGCGCATGCCTGTAGTCCCAGCTACTTGGGAGGCTGAGGCAGGAAAATTGCTTGAACCTGGGAGGCGGAGGTTGCAGTGAGCTGAGATCGTGCCACTGCACTCCAGCCTGGGTGACAGAGCAAGACTCCATTACCAAAAAAAAAAAAAAAAGAAAAAAGAAAAAAGAAAAAAAAAAAAGACAATAGTTGAATACATATTACTTTTTAAAAAAATTTTTATTATTATACTTCAAGTTCTAGGGTACATGTGTACAACGTGCAGGCTCATTACATGTGCCGTGCTGGCCTGTTGCACCCATCAACCCGTCATTTACATTAGGTATCTCTCCCAATGTTATTCTTCCCCCCACCCTCCACTGCACGACAGGCCCCAGTGTGTGATGTTCCCCATCCTGTGACCAAGTGTTCTCATTGTTCAGTTCCCACCTATGAGTGAGAACATCCAGTGTTTGGTTTTCTGTCCTTGTGATAGTTTGCTGAGAATGATGGTTTCCAGCTTTATTCATGTACCTGCAAAGGACATGAACTCATCCTTTTTTATGGCTGCATAGTATTCCATGGTGTATATGTGCCACATTTTCTTAATCCAGTCTGTCACTGATGGACATTTGGGTTGGTATCAAGTCTTTGCTATTGTGAATAGTGCTGCAATAAGCAGGGTATTATGTTTTTTCCCAGCATCACTGACTAGGCTGGGATGACTGAAGTTGTCAAAAGAAGTAGCTTTTCTTAAAAATGTGCATAAAGGTAGTAATATTAAAAATAATAATTTGATATAAGACTTACAGTAGGCAAATGTATTCTTGGTGTTAATACCTATCAATATATTTAGATAATTTAATATAACCTCAGAAACATGCTGAACTATTTTTGGACTCAAAAGAGAAAGAAAGATTATATTTAGTTATAAGAAAGAAAATGGATGAAGTTCAGTTGCCATCTGCTTTCATTTCATCTAGTTTCATCTGTCAGAAACCACTTACTCTGAAACAAGTATGTCATAGATTCTTTTTGCAAATAAGGTCTGTATCTATTTTAAGTCACAAAAGTCCTAAAAGTGACTTGGAAGTAAAATACAGAGCTTCTACTGAAATATGTGGTAAATATTTTAGCTTTTAAGCTTTAATTTAAAAGGACTTGGTTTGGTAGCCTTCATTACAAAATGAAGAATTTAGTGAAATTATGACACTGCTTTCCTTTCCAAACTCTAATTCAACTAAAAACTTGGCAATTACTTTCTAAAGATTATTTAATCACTTTTAATTTTTTCTTTGCATGAGAAAACTTGAGGATACAATTATTATTTTTTGATACAATTATTTTGATATTAAATATTGACCCAGTGATAATTATAGCTTTGGTGGTGAAGGTCTTTTGAAACACAGCCCATGTTAAAATTTTTTCCTTAGTCACCCCTCATTCTCTATAGAATCAAGTTCTTATCTCTAAGCCAATATTCAGGGCCTGCCTTTATCTGGCCCCAACTTATTTTTCCAGCTGCTTTCCCACTTTCATGAATTATATGTTCTAGCCAAACTAGATACTCATTTTTTTTTTTCTCTCTTTTCAAGATTTTTATTCTCTTGGCCTCTCTTTGGGTTGTCTCATATTTCAATACTTATATGGCCTTCAAGGCCCAGCTAAGATTGTGTCTTCTCTAGGCTGTCTTCTCTGATATACTTCCTTCTATTAACATCTAATAGTCCTTAACTCTTCCTTTCTTAGGGATTTCTAAATATTTTCTCCATTGTGTTAAGACTAGTTATGTACTTGTCTTGGCCGGGCGTGGTGGCTCATGCCTGTAATCCCAGCACTTTGGAGGCCAAGGCGGGTGGATTGTTGGAGGACAGGAGTTACAAAAATTAGCCTGGTGTGGTGATGCATGCCTGTGTCCCAGCTACTTGGGAGGCTGAAACAGGAGAATTGCTTGAACCCAAGAGGCAGAGGTTGCAGTGAGCCAAGATCGTGCCACTGTTCTCCAGCCTGGGCAATAGAGCGAGACTCTTCTAAAAAAAAAAAAAAAAAAAAAAAAAAAAAGATTTAAGCAGGGGCCAAGAAATGGGAAGTTAAGTTTTGTATGTATTTGATTTGAGATGTCTCTGAAGCCATTTAAGTGCCTAGATGTCTTCTAGACAGTTTGATGTATGGATCTCTTTAGAGAAAGAAATTTTGATGTCTTTCAAATTCAGTTGAAACATGGGACCATATTTGATATTTAACTAAAAGCAAATAAAATACAATTTTGGATTGTTCTGACTTAAGTAACTAGCACACGTGAACTAGTAGACCAAAGGTGTTATACTATCTACCTGCTACTAGAGTTACAAGACTACCTATTTCCAGGTGTCAAATTAAAAAGGCTTGGATTGACTGGGCACAGTGACTCATGCCTGTAATCCCAGCACTTTGGGAGGCTGAGGGAGGCGCATTGTTTGAGATCAAGAATTCGAGACCAGCCTGGCCCACATGGTGAAACCCCATCTCTACTAAAAATATAAAAATTAGCTGGGTGTGGTGGCCCACACCTGTACTCTCACCTACTCGGGAGGCTGAGGCAGGAGAATCATTTGAACCCAGGAGGTCTTGGAGGTTGCAGTGAGCCAAGACTGCACCACTGCACTCTAGCCTGGGCAGCAGAGTGAGACTCCATCTCAAACAAACAAACAAAAAAAAAACAACCAAAAAAAGTGAGCTCTGTTAAATTTCAATAAGTTATTAGAAATTATTAAAAATGACCTAAGAATTTAATAAGCTATTTGCAAATGTGGTCTTGATCTATATCTATTTTGGGTAGAGATATATTATTTATGCTATGAGCAAAAGGGAATCATTAGAGGGTTTTAAACAGGGAAGGACTGGAAAATTGACAGAAGGAAGTTAATGCAAGATAGTGATAGTCATCAAAGTGATGAGTTCTTGTGTCTAAATCAGGGTCCTGGGAATATGGATATGAAAAGTAGGCAGATTAAGAGCTAAGCATTATGCTAAAGTAATTGTTTATGTGTTGTAGCTATGTTCTAACATGTTCCATGCTTTACACTTATCAATTTAATTCTCATCAATCTTGTGAAGTACGTACTACAGTGATGCCCATTTTATAGATGAAACAGAGAAAACAAGATTTGATAACTTGTCAGAGTCCCATTTGCACCCAGGCTATAACTGACTCCAGAGGCCTTGCTCTTTTGTTCAGTAGGAAGACTAAGTAGAAGTGTTTCTTAAGATACATCTTTACAGTTGCATCTGATATTTTAAAAATAACTGACTGGATATTCCTCACCACAGATTTATGCTTTCTCCTTATTAGGGAAAATGAACTTAGTATGACACTTATGTATGATGTGAACACTCTGAATAGAAGAGTTAGAACAAGAAAATTGTATTTTCTTACCTACTTTCCCAACTAAATCTTTAGAGTTCCCTTTTGGTGTTCTTTCATATCCTTTTTTTGGGTGCCATCTGATATTGCTCTTTATGAACACCTCTCTGCATCTGGAAAACATTAATATACAAAATTATACACATAAGAAAAGTGCCATAAAGTAATATGCCAACCGAGTAAAATGGTATACAAGATACAAGATGAATTTATTAGCAAAGAAGAAATAAAGTAAAGGAGTGAACAGAATGGAATGACATTTAGACCTACTTGAATTCGTTTGAAAGATTTCAGGATTTTTGATGAGGATGAGCAGGAAGGAAAGAGAAATAAATTTATGGGAAGGAAAATGATATAATAAAAAAGATTCTGAAACAGGAATTAGCAGATCATATACAGGAGAAGGAAAGCAGACATATTTGACTAGAGCAGTTAGAAGTTTTCTTAAAGCAGAGAAGGACTAGACCACTGGAATGGATGAATCGAAGGGAGCATATTCTTTTTGTTTGAGAGGTATCCTGGAAACCTTACTTATTATTGTGTCCCTAGACAGATTACCATGAAATCTAACCAGACTTTTTTCAAATGAATTTTTGGAAGTAGGCCCTTTTTAAACTAGGACCTGCCCTGCAGGTGATATGGTGAAGGGAAATAGCTCTGTGTGATGGTCAAACCACTGACATGTAATATCTCAAACAGCAATTCTATGAAAAGCCACTGCAGGTGCAAGTTTATTTAAAAGCCGACCACAACACAGGTGCAATTCTCCTCATAAACATTTAACCACAGAGGACTACCCTAAAAGTCTATATGGAAAGCTGTTTGAAAAAAAGAAGTCAATTTTTTTGTTTGTATTTTTTAATTTTTAGTAAGATTTTGGAATGAAGTTTCTTCATATTTTGAGATTTTTTTAAAATTCAGCTTTTGCCTTTTTTTTTTTTTTTTTTTTTTTGAGATGGAATCTCACTCTGTCGCCCAGGCTGGAGTGCAGTGGCATGATCTTGGCTCACTGCAACCTCTGTGTCCCAGGTTCAAGCAATTCTCCTGCCTCAGCTCCTGAGTATCTGAGATTACAGGCATGTGCCATCATTCCCAGCTACTTTTTGTATTTTTAGTAGAGATGGGGTTTCACCATGTTGGCCAGGCTGGTTTTGAACTCCTGACCCCAAATGATCCGCTTTCCTTGGCCTCCCAAAGTGTTGGAATTATAGGTGTGAGCCACTGCACCCAGCTGACCAGCTTTTGCCTCCTGATACCTAAATATAAATTTTACATATACTGCGCTTGGATAGAGATCAATATTTGAAGAAACTCTGCATATAAGAACAAAAATGTTTAGGGTTAAAAAATGCCAGTTAGCATTATCAGACATTTAATGAGGTAGGAAGTCACAAAGATTAGGAAGGAGGGTATCAAAGGGTATCAAAGTTGAGTAAAAATGCTCCGTTTGACTTTTAATCATTTAATGCTTATACAATATCAGAAAAAAAAATCATTCAGTGTATACCTCTGCAAAAATAAGCTAAAGATTTTGTTTTATTTTGAGACAGAGTCTTGCTTTGTTGCCCAGACTGGAGTGCAGCGGTGTGATCCTGGGTCACTGTAGCCTCCTCCTTCTGGGTTCAAGCGATTCTCCTGCCTCAGCTTCCCAAGTAGCTGGGAGTACAGATGTACTTCACCACATCTGGCTAATTTTTGTATTTTTAGTAGAACTGGGGTTTTACTACGTTGGTCAGGCTGGTCTCAAACTTCTGACCTCAGGTGATCCATCAGCCTCAGCCTCCCGAGGTTCTGGAATTACAGGCATGAGCCGCCTTGTTCAGCCAGCTAAAGCATTTTTGTTAGACTAAATCATTTTTTATTATTTAACTTAAGTTATGGATTTACTTATTTAAGTTATGGATTTCTAAGTTTTTTATTGTATATATTTACGGGTTACAATGTGATGTTTTGATGTATGCATACCTTGTGAAATGATTAAGTCTAATGTTTCAATTCCCCCACCCCCAAAAAATGCCAATTAGAAGAAATTTCTCCATATAGATGTGAAAAAATAGTATTAATGGCTCTTGGTATTGTGAGAGGTAAAATGGACTGGAAGTTAAGAGGCTTAGGCTCTCTACCTTTAGCTTTAGAATGACTAAGATTGATTCTGAAGTTCAAAATAGATTCTAAGCTTGTACAATTGAAATGGGGGAAAAGGCTGGGAATGGTGGCTCACACCTGTAATCCCAGCACTTTGGGAGGCCAAGGCGGGTGGATCACTTGAGGTCAGGAGTTTGAGACGAGCCTGACCAACATGGCGAAACCCCGTCTCTACTGAAAAAGACGAAAATTAGCCAGGCGTAGTGGTTTATACCTGTAGTTCCAGCTACTGAGGAGGCTGAGGCAGGAGAGTCGCTTGAACCCAGGAGGCGGAGGTTGTGGTGAGCCGAGATCATGTCACTGCACTCCATCTTGGGTGACAGAGCGAGACTCTATCTTAAAAAGAAAAAAGAAATGGGGGAAAAAAGTTAATCCTATAAAGTGCATGGTGTTGTTTATCTACTACGATTCTTCCCCTCACTCTGCTGCAGCTACAAGGGCCTTCCTTCCTGCTCCTCATCCTGTGTGGGCCAAGCTCTTTCTTATTTTGCGCTTTTTACTTGCTGTTTCCTTTCTTGGAGTAGTGTTTGCCTGACTCTAGGTCAGGCAGAATGTCCCTTCCAAACACTGCAAATATAGTTGCAATTGCTTCTGTACTCCTTAATATTATTCAACATATTTTAAAACTTTTATTGATAATGATTCTGGATAAGTCATGTCTGCTCTTGTGAATTTGGACGGAGAGTGCCCTACAGGAGTTTTAGGAAGTTCAGAGCAACCCGGCAAGGATCTTGGTAGGAGGACCGATTGTCAGATCAAGGGCTATACCTCAGTTTTGTCATAGTAAAACAACCAGGCTGGGCGCAGTGGCTCTCACCTGTAATCCCAGCACTTTGGGAGGCTGAGGCCGGCGGATCACTTGAGGTCAGGAGTTCAAGATCAGTCTGGCCAACATGGTAAAGCCCCGTCTTTACTGAAAATACAAAAATTAGCCAGGCGTGTTGGCACATGTCTGTAGTCCCAGCTACTTGCGGGGCTGAGGCACAAGAATTGCCTGAACCTGGGGGCTGAGGTCGCAGTGAGCCGAGGTTGTGCCACTGCACTCCAGCCTTGGGGACAGAAAGAGACTCCATCTCATAAAAAAACAAAAAAACAAACAAACAAAAACCCTCTTTCTCGTTGTCTTTCGTTAGTAACTTTATGCATGACTTGTGAAATTCTGGGATATTTGGGGACTTTTAGTTTTGTGGTATTAAATTAATAGCAGTTATATATTCATGGTAAGTATATATACACACACACGAGATGAATTTTCCACTCTGAATGCTTTGTCTTGCTTCACTTCTCTTGGACATGGGTTTTGCTGTTAGCTTCTCTTGGCAGCAGATCTTTCCTCCAGTGCTAATAGAATCTTCCCTCAGTTTATTTCTCTGGGTTGATTCAAAAGTTACTTTTTATTGTTCAGTGTCTCAAGCGTATAGAAGTTAGAGAGGTGGTATATACGGAGAAGATTTAAAGGCTGTGCTTTTGATGGCCCTTTAACATATTTTAGAAGCTATGTTTTAGGGAAATAAATATCTCCATTTCCTCCCTGTATTCCTTGCAAATGTGGCATTTAATTCTGGGTTTCTGGGATTGTTATATATACCTGGTTGCAAAAGTAGTCATGGAGTTCCTCTGTAATAGACTTTGTAAATATCTCAGATATAAAATGCTTATCTCAAGTATACATTTTACAGTATTCTTTTAAAATTATTTCTTTTTATGCCCTCTGAAATAAATAGATTCTGGAATATATCCATGAGAGTGCTAAGGAAATGAAAGATGATACTTTTTAGGGAAATCCAGGACTGATGATGCTCTTTCAATTCACTTAACACTTATAATAACACTAAAGATTCTGTCAGATATATTTAGGGTATCACGCACACACAAAAGGTTTCTTTTTTCTAGCACATTTGGGAACACTGATAAGTTATTTCTAAATCTAAAAGATTTTGGGGTTACTTGGAATTTACAGATTGACATTTAATTCCAGGTTTTGTGTAGACTTCATATTTTCCCTCGTAATTTTTAGAGCTGATTAAGCAATATTGTTTATTAGTAAAATTTGTTTTTCATATAAAGTTCAAGGACAAATGGGAAATGGGAATTATTACACTAAATGTAGAAATTAATCCATTAAAAGGAAAATCAAGAGATTTCAGCTGCATCTCAGATTTAAGGCCAGGAAGGCTATTAAAAAATATCATCGTCTCTTTTAAGAGTTTAAGTGGCAAAATGCCAGGCTACTATCAAGACTCCTTTTATATTAGGGAAGGCTTTCAAGGGGAGAAATGAGGTGATATTAAAATAGAGAACAAAGGAGAGATTGGCCTTTTATGATAAGTATTCATGTTACCTTATGGATGAAACCCAGACTTTGAGTCTGTGTGATAGTACAGATGTATGAGTTAACTTGAGATGAACTGCTGTACCCAAAATGTGCTTATTAATGGACCGGTACTGATAGAGATAGGACTTTAGATGTATGCTGCAAAAGTCTATCTTAAGCACTATCCCATTAAACATTTTTCTTAATGACTTCAATAAGGATCTGATGGCATGTGTCAAGTTTGCAGATACTGTAAAGCTGAGAGAAATAACTAATGTGCTAGGTTTCTGAATCTGGATTAAAAAAGAATCTAAGACATTGTAATGTTGGTCTGAGTTTAGCAAGATAAAACCTAGAGACCAATGCTAAATCTCATGCCCAAATCCTAACTTGTTTAAATATCAAATATGGAAAAGTCATTACTTTATAGAAACACTTATTTTTTTAAAATGAGATTGTGTACTTTAATTGAAGCCAATAGTGTAACATAGCTGCCAAAAAAGAGATATTATCATCTTAAGTGGCATTTATTGAAAAATGTTAAGTTTGGCTGTTGTTTGTACTGGCCAGATAACACTTGACTATTGAATATGTATCTAGATACTACTCTTTGAATAGGACATTGACAATATGGAGCCTATCCACAAGAGAAACTAATATTGTTAGAAGACAGAAACTCAGAGGCGGTTTTCAACTCCTTGTAAAAACGTTCTCCATTCATCCTTCATTCAATCAATATACTTGAGGCAATCCTGCGCTTGTTCTTAGAAACAGAAGTAAGCAACAAGACAGTGCCGCTCTTAAGGAGCTTTTATTCTAACGAGGAGGAGACAGTTACAACTAAGTAAACTAAAGAATTTCAAACTAATAAAAACTATGAAGAAAATAAAACAGGGCAATATGATAGTGATTGGTGATTGGTCAGGATGATTATCAGCCAGAAAAGTTCTCTCTGAGGCAATGACATTGGAGTTGAGACTTGGTGGTAAGGGGCCAACCATGCAAGGCTATGGAAACTGTTGCAGGCAGAGGGACTAAGACAATATGAAGGGCTTGAGCACAGTAGCTGAAGAGTGTTGAGTGGAAGGGGGAGTTGCAGAAAATCAGGAAGGCTAATGACTCTGAATTTATTCTAAGTGTAATGAGAAGCCACTGGAGGGTTTTAAATCAGATATGATCTGATTTACCTTTTGAAAAGATCATTTTTCATGGTAAGTGGACAACGAATTGTGGCAGGTAAAACTAGAGAAGAGTTTGGAACAGTGAACAGTTTAATGAGTTATAACATGAAACCATATTTTTGTCCAATTATTGCCTCTCAGTTACTGTAATTGAGTTTTTCTTTGCCTTTTTGACAATGTTTTAAGAAGATTCCATAATTTAAAAATATTTTTCGTTATTAAAAAATCTAGTTTATTTGCTGTGATTGTAAAACTGCTATAAATAGTAATGCTCATTTTTTAAAAGTCTAGTTCAGTCTAAAAGCTTGTATCTCAAACTCACTCTTAATTTCAAGTGTCCAATGCTAAACAAGATGGAATAACAGTGGAGATTTTCCCTGCCATTTGAACCAACTAGAAAAACATGACAAAATTTAAGAAACACTGGTTTTCTTCTTCTTCTTCTTATTATACTTTAAGTTCTATGGTACATGTGCACAACGTGCAGGTTTGTTACATATGTATACATGTGCCTTGTTGGTGTGCTGCACCCGTTAACTCCTCATTTACATTAGGTATATTTCCTAATGCTATCCCTCCCCCTTCCCCCTACCCCATGACAGGCCCCGGTGTGTGATGTTCCCCAACCTGTGTCCAAGTGTTCTCGTTGTTCAATTCCCACCTATGAGTGAGAACATGCGGAAGAAACACTGGTTTTCAAGACATTAGGCAATGCAGGACAGTGATTTCAGAGAGACTGGAAACAAATACGGAGACTGTTACCATTGCCCCACGTTGCCTTGGAGAGAGTTCCCAGGCCATGGCTTCACTGGAGGAATTCTGCCAAACATTTAAGGAAAAATAATACTAATTCTACACAAACTCCTCCAGAAAATTGGAGAGAAGGAAATACTTCTAAACTCATCTTTTCAGGACAGCATTATTGTAGTAACAAAACCATGCAAAGACATTACAAGAAAAGAACATTTTAAGCCAATTATCCCTCATGAATGTAAAAGCAGAATTCTAAGCAAAATTTTGGTAAATAAAATTCAACAATTTATAAAAAGGATGTTATATCATAACTAAGTGGGGTTTATTCTGGGAATGTAAGGTTAGTTTAACATTTAAAAATAAATGTAATTCACCATATTAAACAAAAAAAGGAAAACCATATAGTTATCTCAATAGACAGAGAAAAATATTTGACAAATATTCAATGTTCATTTCTGATAAAAACTCACAGCAAACCAGGAATAGAAGGGAACTTCCTCAACTTGATAAAGGGTATCCAAGAAAAACCTAACATCATACTTAAAAAACTGAATTCTGAAGATGTGAACTTTTTAATAGCTTTACTGAGATATAATTGACATACAGTGGACTGCACACATTTGAACTATACAATTTGATCAATTTTGACATATGTGTACACCTGTGAATTCATTATCACCACTAAGATAAAGAACATATTCATCATCTCCCAAACGTTCCTTATGTCCTTTTATAGTCTTATAGTCCCACCTTCCCCTTCTCTCTGTCCCTACCTTCCCAGATAATCACTAATGTGCTGTCACTATGCATTTGCTTGAATTTTCTAGAAAAATTATAAATATATCCAAATATGGAATCATACACTATGTACTTTTTTTTTTTTTTTTTTTTTTTTTTTTGAGACGGAGTCTCGCTCTGTCGCCCAGGCTGGAGTGTAGTGGCCAGATCTCAGCTCACTGCAAGCTCCGCCTCCCGGGTTTACACCATTCTCCTGCCTCAGCCTCCCGAGTAGCTGGGACTACAGGCGCCCGCCACCTCGCCCGGCTAAGTTTTTGTATTTTTTAGTAGAGACGGGGTTTCACCGTGTCAGCCAGGATGGTCTCGATCTCCTGACCTCGTGATCTGCCCGTCTCGGCCTCCCAAAGTGCTGGGATTACAGGCTTGAGCCACCGCGCCCGGCTTTTTTTTTTTTTTTTTTGAGACAGAGTCTTGCTCTGTCACCCAGGCTGGAGTGCAGTGGCATGACCTTGGCTCACTGCAAACTCTGCCTCCCGGGTTCAAGCGATTCTCCTGCCTCAGCCTCCTGAGTAGCTGGAATTACAGGCACCCACCACCACACCCGGCTAATTTTTGTATTTTTAGTAGAGGCAGGGTTTCACCATGTTGGTCAAGCTGGTCTCGAACTCCTGACATTGTCTGCCCAATTCGGCTTCCCAAAGTGCTGGGATTACAGGTGTGAGCCACTGCTCCCGGCCTGTACTTTCTTAAAAAAATTTTTATCTGGCTTCTTTCCCTGAGAATAATTATTTTGAGATTCATCCATATTGTGTCTATTAGTAGCTTATTCATTTTTGTTATTGGGTAATGGATATGCCACAATTTGTTTATCCAATTTGTTGTTGGACATTTAGACTGCTTCCAGCTTAAGGCTATTACAAATAAAGCTAACATATCTTCCAAGTGTATTTCCTCCTCACCCATCCTAAGTTGGAAACTGCATATTTTCATTTATACTTTATACAGCACGATCATGTATCATTTTTGATGTTCCTACACATCCACAACCCAAGGGACCATGTCAAGTTCTCCCAGGAATGCTTTCCCCAAACTTCATTGCAGTTGGTAGCTGCATTTTCTGCAACTCCACAAGGAGTTAAGACATAATGATGACAATGATGATAATAATAAGTAACTAGTACTTATATAACGCTTACTGTGTGCCAAGATCTAACTTCTTCACATGATGTAATAGATGTAATAAATATTAACCCTGACAACAATCCTATGAAGCATATATTGTTATTTTCCCCCTTTTACAGATAGAGGAAATTAAGAGAGATTAAGTGATGTGTTCAAGGTTTGTCTAGTGTTACCTAGCTAGAGAGTGGTGGAATGGGGGGATAAACCCAATCAGTCAGGCTCAGAGCCCTTTCTCTTAACTATTATGCTATGTTGCTTCTCAACCTCCCCGTCTTTTAAGGTCCCTGATCTCTTGAGGGATTTTCTTGAAACTCTCCCTCACTTGAATCTGGGGAGAGGAAAGTGCCCCACCTTTAGTCTCTACTCTCCTAAGGGTGAAGCGAGGTGGGATATGTGTGTGGGAGTCTCTTATTACAAACACTATGATTTCAACAAGGTAACAGCTGCTGTTATTCCCCCTCTTCCCTCCCTGGTCTTCTAAAGACAAGATGGGAGTGTATGGGAGTGGTGGAGTGGTGGTTGATGGAAGTAGATTGAGTTTTGTTGCCTCTTTTTAGAAAAAAATTTTATGGGCACATAATAGTTACACATTGAAAACTACTGTTACCTTCCTTAGCCTGGCCTTCAATTCCTGGCCTCAAGCGATCCTCCTGCCTCAGCCTCCTGAGTAGCTGAGACTACAGGCATGCACCACTGTGTTTGGCTTTGTTGCCTCTTAACAAACCTTGGAGGAAGTATTTGGCTTGCTTTAGATTTGTGGTACTTAGCCATTTTTGTTTATGATCTGTGTGCCTTAGTCACCAATGCTAGGGAAAGGAAAAGTTACTTTTTAATTATAGAAATTATTATGATAGTATAGGAAAGAGGATGGAGGCTTGGACTAGGTTGGTAGTGAAAATGGAGAGAATCAGATGAATTTGGGACATGTTTTGGAGAGAAAGCCGACAGGTCATGCTGGTAAATTGGATGTAGGGGAGAGGAGAAGAAAGGAAACGAAGAAGAGGATTTTGGCTTGAGTAACTGATGGAGGTGCCATTTACTGAGATGGGGGAAAACTTGAGACAGAAAGAGATTGGTATGTGAGTGTGAGGGTGGATTGGTCATCAAGAGTACCGTTTTACATGGTTAAGTTTTAGATACCCATTTAGATAGCTACATAGAGATATACAAAGTTGGACATAGGCATTTAGAACTCAATGGGCAAGGTCAAAGTTAAAGTAATACATTTAAGAGTCCTCAGTGTGCCCTATGTTAAAGGCATGGAATAAGGTAAAATTAATTAGGGAGAGGCTAAGAGAATAGAAAAGATGAGAAATAAGCCTTGATGCCCTCAATATTCAGAGGAAAATTTAGCAAGAGACCCAGAAGGAGTCACCGGTGAGACAGGAGGAAAACAGGGAGTAATATTCTCTGTGTCCCATGAGAATAAAGTCTTGTCACAGTTTGAATATCCCAAAATACAATGAGCTGTGTCCAGAGGGAGTGAAGCATCCATCTATTTTGGATGATTTTCAAATAAATGCTGAATTTAGCTGTATAGAACATTGAAAAAAAAATTTGAGAGTCATGAAGGTGAGACTAAATTACCTTTAAGATCTCTTTCATCCGGCTAAGTCTATCACTGAATCTCTTACTACACAAATCTTAAATGTAAGTGTAGAAAAATAAGCCTTTTTTTTTTTTTTTTGCTAAGAATTTAGAACACATGGCTAAGTTCTCAATTACTTAACACACATGTAAAGAGTTCTACTATTCACATTTTACATTTTTTTTTAGTGGCAAAAATATAACTAAAACTGGTAAAGAAATGGTTTAAAAATTAAACTGGAACTTGCATTTGTATATAGTAGGTTAATTATAAAAAGAATATGCAACAGCTTACCTACAGCACAGAGTTATAAGCAAATACAAACTTCAGCTAACTTTTCAGTATGACTATTTATTTAAAAATTACCTTTATTAACCTTTTGTTCTTCCATAAATAGTTAATGCTGCTAGTTATTCTGCACCCCCTTACCTCCTGCTCCAGGCCAGCCTTTTTTCCCATTAGTTTGCAAACTTCAATGCACATCAGAATCAACTGGGACGCTTTTTGAAAATATATATTCCAAGGCCACATCTCCAGAAATTCTGAGTGTTGCCAGGAAATCCATATTTTAACCAGTACTACAAGTGGTTCTAGTCAGATGATCCCTAGAGCACACAAGGCAAAACACTAGTCCAGATCCTGTGTTGCCAGCACAGGTAATTCTCTTCTGATAACAAATGTGTCACACCTTATTTTTATTAACACAATTTATTTTAGATTTATAGTTTACGTAATCAAAATATAAAAATGCAAGATTGGCTGGGTGCAGTGGCTCATGCCTGTAATCCCAATACTCTGGGAGGCCGAGGCAGGCAAATTACCTGAGGTTGGGAGTCCGAAACCAGCGTGAACAACATGGAGAAACCCCGTCTCTACTAAAGATACAAAATTAGTCGGGCATGGTGGCACATGCCTATAATCCTAGCAACTTGGGAGGCTGAGACAGGAGAATCGCTTGAACCCAGGAGGCAGAGGTTGCAGTGAGCTGAGATCGCACCATTGCACTCCAGCCTAGGCAACAAGAGCGAAACTCTGTCTCAAAAAAAAAAAAAAAAAAAAAAAGCAAGAATGGAAGAATGAAAATATCAAATACAGAGCTTTTCTTAGGTTAGTAATTATGAGTTAAACAATCTTTGCTGTTATAAAAAAAAAAGAAACTTTTGGAGAAGCTTTAATTTGTTTCCAAGGATTTGTCCAACTTGCTTTGGGAAGGCAGTCTAGCCTTGAGTTTATTTTTCAAGAATTAAAAAGGTATCTAGCTCACTATTAATTACCCTTTTTTTTTTTGAGTAATTGAATAAGTCATTTATTTAGAAACTTCAGTTGGGGGTGAGGATCTTTTAGGGTGGTTGATAGTTGTTTTGACATCCTGACCACAAACTAAAATAATGTGCTTTCAGGTCTGTTTCTTTTTTTAATAAACTCTTCGTGTGATGCCAGTATATTTTCCCTAAACTCAAGTAGTTCCTAAGTCCCACTGATAGTAGAAATTAACATAAGGATAAACTTTGACAGTATAGTAATATTGCGTGTGATAGTGCCTGGCACTTTGTTCTTACAGACTTTCAATACATACTCTTTGAAGAAGTGCAATCATGTGCTAGCCTTTAATGTCTCTTTCATCCTGTCATTTCGTACTTCTAGCTTTGAAGTCAGCCTGGCTTACTTATGATTCTGAAGTACTCCTAATTACCTCTTAAAATTCTAGGAGTCTCTTCAAAAATTAGAGCTGAGAACCAAAAGTAACACAGATTTGATGCTGTTGTGTAACCAGCATATTCTTGGAACCAACCTTGCCTAAGAGAGAGGAAATTCTAGCATGTTGGAGTGGGAGTGCAGGGGGTGCTCCCCAAAAGCTCAGTTAGAAAAAAAATGACACTAATTAAGTGAAAAAATTTTTACACAAAATACTGCAGTGATTCAGTTTTCTGTTGAGGCATCTCAAATACAAATCATCTTATGGGTTTACAATTCTGAAAGGTGTAACTAGACACAAGGTCTGTCTTAATGTTATCAAATTAAAATATGGCAACTTATTTATCTAGTATCTACCAGCTTGTTTTTCGAGATAGAGTCTCCCTCTGTCACCCAGGCTAGAGTGCAGTGATGCCATCTCGGCTCACTGCAGCCTCTGCCTTCCAGATTCAAGTGATTCTCCTGCCCTAGCCTCCTGCATAGGTGGGATTACAGGCGCTCGCCACCGTGTGCAGCTCATTTTTGTATTTTTAGTAGAGACAGGGTTTCACCATGTTGGCCAGGCTGGTCTCCAATTCCTGACCTCAAGTGATCCACCTGCCTGGGCCTCCCAGAGTGCAGGGATTACAGGTGTGAGGCACTGTGCGCAGCTGAGTATCTACCAGTTTCTAATTCCAGTTCCATATTTCAGCTTATAAAATAACTGAAAGTAATCAAAATATATATTTTGTAAGGTATATACAATGTATATATTTTGTAAGGAATATACAATGCATATATTTTGTAAGAAATATACAATGCATATATTTTGTAGGTATATACAATGTATATATTTTGTAAGGTATATACAACGTATATATTTCGTAAGGTATATATAAAATATATATTTAAATCTGATAGCTTGGTTAATTAAGGACTAGTATAAAAAATTAGCATAAGGTACACTTGGGACCTTAAAGGACTTTCATTTCTCTCCCTTCATCTCTCCTCCTTCACTTCACTTCATTTATTATTCTAGGCATGGCAAATGTCAGATATCTGATTTGAAGACTAATATGAATATATCTAGGTAATAAAATGGAAAGTCCCTATTTCAACATTCTTAATGGAATCCTTCTTTGAAATTATTATTAGTCTTCTGGTTTAAACATTTATATAGTGTAAATGCAAAATAAAAATGATTGCATCAAATTATGGGTTTTTTTTTTTTTTGGATGCTTTGCAAGAAAATACTTAAATGTGAGTCATATGTTTTTCCAGTTCGGCATTTAAACTTCAGACTTCAACCACAGTTGTGATTGTTTTTAGTTTGTTAGCTGCCTGGAGTGTTATTTTAAGAAAGCAGAAGCACCATCATTTGCACACTCCTTATAGATCACACACCTTAACCCTGACTTTTTTTGCTCCAGTTTTTCAGAAGAAGTGAAGTCAAGATGAAGAACCATTTGCTTTTCTGGGGAGTCCTGGCCATTTTTGTTAAGGCTGTTCATGTAAAAGGTATGTGATATTTAGAAAATCAAAGGAAAAATATAGGACAGATCTTTTTTTCAGTTTTAAACATTTATGCCTATGCTTTGGTTGGCCAGCAGGCCAGCTACTTTTTCCTAACATGCTTTCATCTTTCTATGGCAGTTGTCTTTACACAGATAAGAATCTTTTAATTATTTTTTCTCTTCTATTAGTTATTTGCCTACTACAAACTAGAGAATAAGAAATTAGCTAACTACAGATAGTCCTACTTATATGAATGTCCACATTGAATCTTAAAAATCTGTAATCCTTCCCTTGAGTCTCTTAAATTAATATTCTGGAGAAGTGAAATAATAATTACTGTAAGTACAACATGGAATGCATTGGGATTTTATTTCCCCAAAGAGGCTGGTATTGGTTTTAACAGCTTTCCTGGATCTGAGCCCACAGATTTATTATGACCCTTTAGCAATGTTTAATGTTATACAGGTTGCCTATAAATTGATGACTGAACTTTTATTTTGTTTATTGATCTTTCAAACAACTTCAGAAAATGGAATACATTCTGAATTTAGAGGTACAGTATTAAATAATTTTCATTTAGAAGGGCACATTAAAATTTGTCTGGATTGTTCCTATCACTGAGTCTGTGGTTCTTATTTCAAGACAAATAATGACAGAAATGTGATTAGGAATAGGCATTTCATATATATATATAAAATACTAATTTAGCATCAAGAATAACTTTCTAATGATTTAAAATATAAAATATTACTAAAGGATGTACAACATAAGTATATGTACATATCTAAAAATATATGATATATATAATGGGGCTATTTCCCTATAAACCCTACAAAGTTGAAAGTTGAAAATATCAAAAGTATGATATTTTCAACTTTCAACTCATAATGACTTTATAGGGAGGTAGCCCCATTGTGGCTGAAGATCATACTGAATGCATATCACTTTCACAGCATCATAAAGTAGGAAAATTGTAAGTAGAACCATGGTAAGCTGGGGACCATCTGTATATAAAATAGCTATCACTTACTGAATATGATATTCTAGGTGTCATGCTAATTCCTTTACATATAATATTCCATTTAATTCTCTCAGTAACCATGTGAAGATAAATACTATTATTACTTCTGACATACAGTTGAGCCAGTTGAGTCTTACGGAGGTGAAATAACTTACCAAAGTCATACAGCAAGCAAGAGAGTAAGTAGAACCCAGCAATCTGACCCTATAGCCCACACTCCTACTATCCTATTCTGCCTTGTGTAAGGCAATCACTTTTTAGTAAACTCATTATGGTCATATCTAGCATATGTTGTTAAATCTATTTTCTTATTTGTTTGAACTGAATTACATTTAACAAATATTCATTGAACAGCTACTATGTGTCAGATGCTCTTGGAATAAAGTAAAGCACAGTCCGTAATATCAGGTTTGTTAGGAAAAATACTGCCTATTGGTGAGATCAAATATTAGACTCTAAGTCTTGGTGAATTGAAAGTATTTGTAAATTTTCTGACAGCTATGTATTTCTGATAGATATTAGGCTGCCTAATATTTTTATATATTAACTTCCCAGGTTTCTGGTAAGGAAATAATTATATGCCATAATAGAATATAGACATTTTCTATTTAAGACTTAATAGTTAAGTCACTCCTCAACAATCTGTATTTTTGGTCAGGCATTATGTGCTTATTTATGTTTCACTGAGAAAAAACATTTAAGAGTCATGGATACACAAGTAGAAAAGAGGACATCATTTAGGTCATTTTACCTTTTTCAGATGATAATGAGTTATTTCATTACCTTAAATTGACTCCATAATGTTTCTTTCCAATATTACACAGACTGTGTCAGAAGATTTATTAGGAACTTATGAATAATGGTATAATAATGCATTATAAAGTGCTTCAAACAATTACAAGTACAATAACAATGGTCTTAAAATGTTTTTGTAGTGGCTCTTATCATTAAGACTGAAATACTGCACTAGGTCCTCTCTGTTCTGGGAATTGTCTCAGGAACAGACTTCCAGTTAAAATTGTAACTATTCTGATCATTTAAACTTTATAACTTGAATTCATGTGCTAAATCTGTGTTTTTTTTTTAGTTGAGGCTTAATGAGAGGAATTGTTAAAGGTCACTTAGCTAAAATTATACGAATAAAGCATGTTTAACATCATCGTTATTATTATTATTATTTTTTGAGATGGAGTCTCGCTCTGTCACCCAGGCTGGAGTGCAGTGGTACAATCTCAGCTCACTGCAACCTCCATCTCTGAGGTTCAAGCGATTCTTCTGCCTCAGCCTCCCTGGTAGCTGGGACTACAGGTGTGCACCACCACGCCTGGCTAATTTTTGTGTTATCAGTAGAGACAGAGTTTCGCCATATTGACAGGCTGGTCTGGAACTCCTGAACTCATTATCCACCCACCTTGGCCTCCCAAAGTGCTGGGATTACAGGCGTGAGCCACTGCACCCGGCCAGCATCATCGTTATTATTAATTAGCACTCTTATTTAATAGCATTATTTATGTAAAGCTATTATTGAATTTTTAGAATCTGGTAATTTGCTGGGCATTCTGGCTCACGCCCATAATCCCAGCACTTTGGGAGGCCAAGGCGGGTGGATCACCTGAGGTCAGGAGTTCGAGACCAGCCTGACCAACATGGTGAAACTCGGTCTCTACTAAAAATACAAAAATTAGATGGGCATGGTGGCACATGCCTGTAATCCCAGCTACTTGGGAGGTTGAGGCAGGAGAATCGCTTGAACCCGGGAGGCAGAGGTTGCAGTGAGCTGAGATTGCGTCATTGCACTGCAGCCTGGGCAACAAGAGTGAAACTCTGTCTCAAAAATAGAAAATTAAAATAAAATCTGGTAGTCCAAATCCAGATGATACAAAATTTCCTTTGTTTATTCCTTGCAATACTTATCAAGGTTGGGTGCGGTGGCTCTGTAATCCCAGCACTTTGGGAGGCTCGAGGCAGGTGGATCACTTGAGGTCAGGAGTTTAAGACCAGCCTGGGCAACATGGTGAAACTCCATCTGTGCTAAAAAAACCACAACGATCTAGCCAGGCATGATGGTGCACACCTGTAGTCCCAATTACTTGGGAGGCTGAGGCAGGAAAATCGCTTGAACCCGGGAGGCAGAGGTTGCAGTGAGCTGAGATTGTGCCACTGCACTCCAGCCTGGGTGACAGAGTGAGACACTATCTTAAACAAACAAACAACTTATCAGAACTTTTTGTCTAATATTCAGATTAGACAATAAATTTTGACATTCAAAGTTAAGGCTTTAATGGTCATATGTGTATTTATTCATTTATTCATTTTTTAATGTATACAGGCATATTCAATTGCGATTGTACCTCATAATATTTCTAAATTGCTTTTGCAAATTTATAGCACTTTATGTCATACGTACTCTATCTTTTAAAATAATTCTTTTTTTTTCCTTTTTTTTGAGATGAAGTCTCACTCTGTTGCCTAAGCTGGAGTGCAGTGGCACGATCTTGGCTCACTGCAACCTCCACCTCCCAGGTTCAAGTGATTCTCCTGCCTCAGCCTCTCAAGTGGCTGGGACTACAGGCATTCACCACTATGCCCGGCTAATTTTTGTATTTTTAGTAGAGATGGGGTTTCACTATGTTGGCCAGGCTGGTCTTGAACTCCTGACCTTGTGATCTGCCCACCTCGGCCTCCCAAAGTCCTGGGATTACAGGCATGAGCCACTGCACCCTGCTTAAAATAATTCTTATAAGAAATTTAGTCTTTATTATTTTTTATTGAATTATGTACTATGATAATCTGTTATGAAAAGGCAGATAATTGTGGTAGAGAGTATTTAAAAGTCATACAAAATAAGGTTATCTCGGAGGAAAACATGCCTGTTCTTAACTATAATACAATTTATACAAAAAAATTTTAAGTACAAATGAGAGTTCAGGAAGGATGTGAAAATCAGAATTATTTCATCCCAGATTCCCATCCCCTGGTTCAAGAAAAAAGTGAAAATTCCTTTTAGAGTACTTTTGGATTTCCTTCACTGTGATGTAAGATTCTGCTTAGAGAACAAATGGATAAAGCTGAGACAAACCAACCATAAAACTATTTTTCTGCAGGCAAGAAAGATAAAATAACTCAATACAAAATATATAAATTGACATTTGTTTTCCTTTTTTTTGTAATACGTTTACCTTTCAAGCTCAAGAAGGTGAAAGGATTGTTCTTGTTGACAACAAATGTAAGTGTGCCCGGATTACTTCCAGGATCATCCGTTCTTCCGAAGATCCTAATGAGGACATTGTGGAGAGAAACATCCGAATTATGTATGTGGCATTCCATATTCCTTTTTTTCCTGTTCTAAGCAGAGATGCTTTCTGACACTAAGCATTGTTTGAATGTAATACCTACATCTTTACTCCTCTTTTTGCTGTGTAGCACTTTACATCAGTAAAGAATTGAATCTTGTGAATGAGCTTGAGGCAATTTTATTGAAATTAGAGGTAAGAATGAAAGATTATAGGCAATCTAAAATCAGTGGGCTACATCAAATTATAAACAAAGGCTGTTATCTAGTCATCAGCATGCACTGTTTATATGAAGTTATTTCTATTTATTTATTTATTTTTGTTTGCTTGTTTTTGAGACACGGTCTCACTCTGTCACCCAGGCTAGAGTGCAGTGGCAAGATCACTGCTTACTGCAGCGAACTCCCAGGCTTAAGTGATCCTCCTCAGTAGATGGAACTACAGGCATGCACCACCACACCTGGATAATTTTTTATTTTTCTCTAGAGACAGGGTCTCACTATGTTGCCCAGGCTGTTCTTGAACTTCTGAGCTCAAGCGATCCTCCTGCCTTGGCCTCCCAGAGTGCTAGGATTACAGGCCTGAGCCACCACGGCTGGGCAAGTTATTTCAATTTGAATCAGAACTTTCAGTTGCCCTTGATCAATTCAAACTGAAACTGCAGATAACACTAAAGTCTTATTTTGTACCATATATAGATAACTGAGTCTTTTACACTGTAATCAGATGTCTGCATCGAGATAAGGCAGACTGATCACATTAACTAATTTGATTCGATCTCACTTTTAGATTGGATTTCAGATATTCATTTCATTTCACACACAGTCCAGAGTTATATGCTATATAGCTCTTTTTCAATAGCAAGAATGCTGATACTATTTGAGAAATTAGATTTCTATTGGATCCAATCAGTTATAAGTTTTCCTTGTAAACCACTCCTACCTTAATAGTTTTTCCCCAATCAAATCTCCTATAGAAAGAGAACAAGGCATTCCATTCCTTTCAATCAATGGGAAAAGTATAATGTGTTTAAGAATTTTGTTTTAAGTTCTGTCTGGGACACTTAATAGCTGTGTGTTCTTGTGTGCAAGTTACTTATCTACTTTGAACTTCAACTTTTTCATCTTTAAATGAGGAAAAAAATCACACTTAACTCATAGGATTATTGTAAAAATAAATAGAGAATATTCCTTTTAGAGCTTATGTATTTCTGGGACATATTAAAAATATTTACTATTATTTATTCACCTAATCTATGTGCCAATTATTGTCACTATCCTGCTTAAAAGCCTTGTGATGGTTTCCCCAACATTGATCTTAGGATCTATTACAAATGCCTCAGCCTGACCTACAAAGCTTAGCATAACTCTCAAGATCATCCATTGCCACTTTTCTTTTACTTTGTGTTTAAAAATTCAGCACTACTGGGGCTGGGCGTGATGGCTCACGCCTGTAATCGCAGCACTTTGGGAGGCCAAGGCGGGCAGATCACCTGAGGTCAGGAGTTTGAGACCAGTCTGGCCAACATGGTGAAACCCCGTCTCTACTGAAAATACAAAAATTAGCCGGACGTAGTGGCAGGTGCCTGTAGTCCCAGCTACTCGGAAGGCTGAGGCAGGAGAATTGCTTGAACCCGGGAGGCGGAGTTTGCGGTGAGCCGAGATCGCATCATTGCTGCACTCCAGCCTGGGGGACAAGAGCAAGACTTCCTCAAAAAATAAAAAATAAAAATAAATAAATAAATTCAGGACCGCTGTAATGTCTCTATTTCCCCACATTCACAGTGCTTTTATACTTGTTAGTTCCTCTGTTTGAAGAACTCTGTCCCACCCCTCTTAGCCTAGTTAACTCCTTCTCAATGTGCATGTCTTAGTTCAGCCATCACTTCCTCTAGCAGGTTTTCTTTTTGAGATCCTGCCCACATAGCTTCGTGTTAGGGATAGAACAGCTGGAGTAGTGGGTAATTGGAAAGAATGGCATACATGACATTGGCACTTAAGCCATGTTGAAGAGTGTCTATCTTATGTTTAAACCTCCAGGAGATTTTTAAAACGGCTCTCCATGATCTTCTAATTCATCTTTTTATTTTATGAAATGACTCTTTTTATATTATATTGTTTACTGAAATCAGATAATTTAGATACTTCATGACACTTTGTCTGATGTGTTGATCTTCTCTGTTCTGATTTCTGAAAGTATATTACCATTGCTGTGCCATTATGGTATTATTATTATTATTATTATTATTATTATTATTGTTATTTTGAGATGGAGTCTCCCCCTGTCACCCAGGCTGGAATGCAGTGCTGCAATCTTGGCTCACTGCAATCTCTGCCTCCTGGGTTCAAGCAATTCGCTTGTCTCAGCCTCCCCGAGTAGCTGGGACTAAAGGCACGTGCCACCATGCCCAGCTAATTTTTTTTTGTACTTTTAGTAGAGACAAAGTTTCACCATATTGGCCAGGCTAGTCTCAAACTCTTGACCTCAGGTGATCTGCCCACCTTGGCCTCCCAAAGCACAGACATGAGCCACCATGCCTGGCTATTTTTTTTTTTTTTGAGATAGAGTCTCACTGTGTTGCCCAGGCTGGAGTGTAGTAGCATGATCTTGGCTCACTGCAACATCTGCCTCCCGGGTTCAAACAATTCTGCCTCAGCCTCCCGAGTAGCTGGGACTACATGTGCGTGCCACATCTCCCGGCTAATTTTTGTATTTTTAGTAGAGACAGGATTTCACCATGTTGGCCAGGCTGGGCTTGAACTCCTGACTTCAAGCAATCTACCCGCCTCAGCCTCCCGAAGTGCTGGGATTACAGGCATGAGCCATCATGCCGAGCCTGCCATTATGGTATTATTCCCAACTCCATTACTTACTAAAATGATGTGACTTTGGGCAAGTTACTTAACTAAGTCTTTTTCTTAAACTTTAAAAAAAGGGATAATTATGTATGTATGTGTGAATATATACACATATACTTTATAGGATTGTGAGGATTAAATACAATAATTCATAAAAGAACAGCATTTGGCTTATAGTAGCCTCTCAAAAATGTTTATTACCTTGTCTTTCTCATTATTTAAAGCTTTTTCTGGTATTACTAGAGTCTTTACAGTCTTGTTAAGAATAGATTCATTCATTCATTCAACAAATGTTTATTTAGTAACTGCCAAATATTAAGGGTTGGCGGTGGGGATAAAACAGTTTATTTAAAATACAGTCCATTTCTTAAGAGAATTTATAGTCTAACAGGAAACCTTAAACAATTAAAAAGGCAATTACAATTCTGTATTGTAAGTGCTATGATAGGAACGGGCATGGGTTGTTATAGGAGCACTGAGGAGGGGTACCCAGTCCAATCCTCAGGGAGAGGAGAAGGGTGGCAGTGGGAGGCAGGAAAGGGTGTTTGGAATAAGTGGTGGGATGGATGATGGCTGTCAGCTCAATAGGAGTTTGCTGGCTAAATGTGTGTGGGGAGTGAGAGAATTAATAGGTGGGGCAGGTCATTCCAGGAAAAGGAAACAGGATTGCTGTAAGGATTATATGAGATCATCACGTAATATGCTTAGCATAGTACCAGGCACACTGTAACCAGTATTATATGTTAGAACTGTTATTGTTAAGATGGGAGATGAGAAAAGCATGGCACGTTTGTGGAATTGCAAGTGATTGTTTACAGCTGGCATGCATTGTGGAGCGTGACATTGTGAGAGATGAAGCTGGAGAGTTAGGGGCATATTAGGATGTGCCTTCTATGCTATTTTGAGGATACCCTGTTATCTGTGGAGAGACGCTAGAGGTTTTAAGCAGAGAAGGAAATTTTTTTTTTTTTTTTTTTTTTTTTTTTTTGAGACAGAGTCTTGCTCTGTCGCCCAGGCTGGGGTGCAGTGGCCGGATCTCAGCTCACTGCAAGCTCCGCCTCCCGGGTTTAGACCATTCTCCTGCCTCAGTCTCCCGAGTAGCTGGGACTACAGGCGCCCGCCACCTCGCCCGGCTAGTTTTTTGTATTTTTTAGTAGAGACGGGGTTTCACCGTGTTAGCCTGGATGGTCTCGATCTCCTGACCTCGTGATCCGCCCGTCTCGGCCTCCCAAAGTGCTGGGATTACAGGCTTGAGCCACCGCGCCCAGCCAGAGAAGGAAATTAAGCTTGCATTTTAGAAAGGACGTTTGGCCATAATGTGACCAGTGCTTTGAAGGGGTCAAGACAAAAGGAAGACATTGTTATAATCTAGGAGAGGATAGTGGTGTCCTGAATTAAGGCAGTAATAATGAGAAGAGAGGCAAGTGGATGGATTTCACACATGAAAATAATTAGAATCAACCGGACTGTGAGATTGAGTAGATATGTGACGGGGGAGGATTCAGGTATGATAACCAGGTTTCTGGCTTGGATGGTATTGCTAAATACTGAGTTAGGAAACACAAGTTTTTCGTTGTTCCTTTTGGTAGGGAGGGGCATATGAGAAGGAATGATGACTTAGATGAAAAAAATTTTAAAGTTAATGAAATCACCTGAACTCGTTGACAATCATTATCTAATTTTTCATAGGACATCACAATGAAAAAGTTCCAGCTTTGCTACTTAATTTTTGTGTGAACTTGGGTGGACCACTAACCTCTCCTATTTATGACTTCCTCTCCTCTAAAATCTGGATAATAATATCTGTCTGTCCATTTCACAAATATTGAACATATTCCATATGCCACATACCTAGCTAGGCACTGGGAATATATAAATGTTTTTACTTCAAGGAACTTACATAGCCCAGGGAAGCAACCACTCTGTAGACAAGCAACTATGATATGGTATTCAATATAATAAATATATATGAGCATTAATGAGACTGCAGAGGAAGAAGTTTGTTGAAGGGTGAGGATAACATCAATATAATTATTACAAAGGTAAAACCTGAGTTGAGTTTTAAAGGAAAAGCAAAAATTTGCCAAGTCAGCAAAGATAGTTGACAGCGGAGTTGCCGTGAGGTTTATTTTGAATGAGACATATTTAAAACATAGCAAGTTACTATAAAAATCTGAGTAATGGTATTACTCTAGAGTGCTTATAGAGTGCTAAATACAATGATAAGTACTGTTCTGATGAAATAGTGGCAGTATACCTATTACCAAAAACAACAATATCTGTATTTCATTGTTTTAACTTTGTTTTCTTTATTTTCTTTTAGTGTTCCTCTGAACAACAGGGAGAATATCTCTGATCCCACCTCACCATTGAGAACCAAATTTGTGTACCATTTGTCTGACCTGTAAGATATATTTTTTTCCATAGTAACATAGATGTGGAAGTTAATAGCTTTTAATTTTTTCCTTGTAAGAATGTTTTTCAAAATATGTTGGAGTATAAACATTTACAAATATAATCTGAACTTTTGAATACATTAATTCCTATGTTAATTATTAGGTATCATAAATTCATAAAACTTTGTCACAGATAAAATTTATCTATACATTTTTTCTAAAGAAAAAATTATTGGCATTCATAGAAAGGCCAATTTCTCTTAATAGTTCAATAAGTAGATTTGATCTTATGAACAGGCAGGTGTTTCTTTGGAAATGACAGACTCCAACATCAATTTTTTAAAAAAAATTCTCCCTTTCTTGTTGCTATAAATAACTTGTTTAAACAGGTATACAGTTGGGAATAAGCCTAACACAGTAGAAATTGCTGTATGGTATAGATAAAATAATCGTATTATCACATCATTAATCATATTGCTTATTTTCAACTAATATACATTAAAGATTGGAAAATCCCATAAGCTCTTCTGTATTGTAGAGCTTCTTATGTCTGAAAGGGGTCGTCCTTTGCTGTCACGTCAGAGCTGCAAGAACTAATTGATTTTGGATTGAAATGTGTAGTCGCATTTTGAGACAGCATTTGAGGGGATTGTCTAATGCATGTGTTTGCTTTTCAGCTGTAAAAAATGTGATCCTACAGAAGTGGAGCTGGATAATCAGATAGTTACTGCTACCCAGAGCAATATCTGTGATGAAGACAGTGCTACAGAGACCTGCTACACTTATGACAGAAACAAGTGCTACACGGCTGTGGTCCCACTCACATATGGTGGTGAGACCAAAATGGTGCAAACAGCCTTAACCCCAGATTCCTGCTATCCTGACTAATTTAAGTCATTGCTGACTGCATAGCTCTTTTTCTTGAGAGGCTCTCCATTTTGATTCAGAAAGTTAGCATATTGATTACCAATGAATTTGAAACCAGGGTTTTTTTTTTTTTTTTTTGGATGATGTAAAACCAACTCCTTGCCACCAAAATAATTAAAATAGTCACATTGTTATCTTTATTAGGTAATCACTTCTTAATTATATATTCACACTCTAAGTATCAAAATCTGCCAATTATCATGCTCACCTGAAAGAGGTATGCTTCCTTAGGAATACAGTTTCTAGCATTAAACAAATAAACAAGGGGAGAAAATAAAACTCAAGGAGTAAAAATCAGGAGGTGTAATAAAATGTTCCTCACATTTCCCCCCCCTTCTTTTTTTTTTGCCTTTGTCTTGGAGAGTCAGAGCTTCTGCATTTTCTTTACTATTCTCTTTAAAACAAGTTTTACTGTGTAGAGAATACATATGTATAAACATAGGTCAAATATATGTCTTCATTAGGAAAATAATCGGAAAACATGTTCTAGAACTATTTACAAAAATAATTTAAGATGAAATCTCTAATATTTATAAAACTAGCTAAATAAATGCATAATTAAAAATATATTTGGACATAATAGATTTGGAAGCAGATGATACAGACTTCTTTTTTTCATAATCAGGTTAGTGTAAGAAATTCCCGTTTGAAACCATCCATTTTGTAACTGAACCTTGTGAAATATATGTATTTCTTGGTACGTATTCTCTAGCACAGTCTGAGCAATTAAATAGATTCATAAGCATATACCTGTGTGAAATAATTTGTTGGACAAATTTTGCTCATGTTAACTTTATGTAAGTTAACTTGCTATTGATGAATGGTTTGTAAGTATGATGTAACGATGCATTAATTACAGAACTCATACATGTACATATTTGAGGTGGCTTTGCCATTTTATACCCATAATTAAATAAAAGGGCAAAAATCCCTCCTGATAAATACCATGTTTATCATGGTACATAAAACTTCTTTATGGCAGAAAGCCAAGGCCAATTGACATATATATTTAAGGGTACTATGGAAAGTAAATGCTAACTCGGATTTTAAACAGTGGGAGAATGATTAGTAAGAGTTGGTTTCTTGAAAAGGAATTGTTCTGTTTCCTTCTTTTAAAAAAATGGTAATAGTCATTTTTAGTGACTTCCACCGATTATTCAGTGTTTCTTTAGGGATATGCATAGGACACTCTGGTGAAACCCCAGTTTTGGTGTATTAAAGATACATCCATTCTTGACTGATCTTTAATCTTGAGTGTGGTTTTAGCCAAGTCTTTGAATTTCATTTAGTCAGTAAACATTAATTAAATATTAACCAAATGCACAGGATTGGTCTGTGGTGGTGAAGTTATGGTAAGCGCCCTCGAGAAAGTCACTATCACTGCTCACTCCCCAGAACCGCGCTTAGGTGTCATCTTCTCTGTGACACCCACCCTGACTACTTTTTAAATATTTCAAACCCGATTTCTTTATGTTAGTCTACTTCCCCCCGTGTACTTATCTCCCTCTAGCAGACTATGTAATTTAGTTATGTGTCATGTTTATGGTCTGTCTCCCCTCAATAGAGTGTAATCTCCACAAAGGCATACGCTTTTGCCCATTGATGTGTCCTCATCATCTAGAACAGCGTCTGGCACATGGAGGTACTCAATAGATATTTGTTGAATGAATGAACATGAGTATAGCTTAGGTGAAGAGATAAGACATACACATAAAGAATTATTATTTGGCCGGGCGCGGTGGCTCAAGCCTGTAATCCCAGCACTTTGGGAGGCCGAGACGGGCGGATCACGAGGTCAGGAGATAGAGACCATCCTGGCTAACATGGTGAAACCCCGTCTCTACTAAAAAATACAAAAAAAAACTAGCCGGGCGAGGTGGCGGGCGCCTGTAGTCCCAGCTACTCGGGAGGCTGAGGCAGGAGAATGGCGTAAACCCGGGAGGCGGAGCTTGCAGTGAGCTGAGATCCGGCCACTGCACTCCAGCCTGGGAGACAGAGCGAAACTCCGCCTCAAAAAAAAAAAAAAAAAAAAAAAGAATTATTATTTGACAGAGCCTGCTGAAGGCAAAGAAATAGCTTCCAAAGAGCTATGATAATTCATGGGAGATTGCTTCTGAAGAGACCCCTTACTTTCTCCTCATCTTTGCCTTAGTTTCTCGGTGTACTCAGTAGAAAAAGTATTGTAGATCCACATTGCAGATCCTTATAGGAGAGACCCCTATTCCAGCATTATTACCTCATTAAATGCTAGCTGGAAGAAGACTGCAATTTGTAGTCCCACAAGTCTTCCTTCTTTCAGAAGTTCAGTTAAACTCTGATACTACCATATTAGTAACAATTTAGTACTTACTATGTGCTAGGTACCAATGTAAGTGCTTTATAAATATTAACTGATTCAATATAAATCCAGAGTAGCTGGTGACTCTTAAATGAGAGTTATTGAGGATACATTAAAGCCTTTTTTTCAAGTTGTATTCAAACATTTGCTGGTATTAGTGGAACATTTAGAGGGACACACTAAGGAATCAGTGTAAGATGTGGTGGCCATGAAAGGAGCCTCTCAGTTCTCTGCAAGGAATGTAATTGACTTATAGTTCTGAGATCCACTGTGTTTGTGCAAGGGACACTAAGACAGGTCAGTTCCTGGGAGACACAGGACTCTTCTGATGGGGCACTGACTTGGGGGCTCATTATCTTAGCTGAAAATTTCTTAGCACTGCACCTCCAGACATTATCTGTCCAGTCATCCTTCCTATCCTCTTTGCTCCACATGGGTAAGACCTGCATCAGGATCCGATGACTCAGCCTTCTTCAGCTCCCTTCCCATTTTCCCTCACAGATGTTTTCCTAATAAATCTCTTGCACCCACTAATCTCATCTTGCAATTCTGCAGGGTCCAAATTAACACAATACTAATTATGACCTATCTGATTTAGTGATGATAATAATGACAGCATTCTTCAAGTACCAAATGATTTATCTATGTCATCTCATTTTATCCTTACAATAACTTTTTGGGTATTTCATATTATAAATGAGAAAACCAACTAAGTGGATAATTAGCCATTTGAGTGGTTCATTTATCTAGTAAATGGCAATGAAAAGTCTGAATCACTCTGCGATAGTCTTAACAAATATCAGTTGAGGTTCTTAGAGAATCATGTTCACTGTAACATTTTCTTAAACCTCATGAGATATTTTGAGGTTAATGTGACCAATTCATTGACCTGCCATAAGTCTATTATAATTTTTGTACTTTTTGCACCCACTTTTTAATTTGAATTAAATGGATGACATTTAAAAAAGACAGGCATAAATAGGTACAATTGGTAAGAAGTGTTTTTCTTCTGCATAGTTCTTGACAAGTTAGCCATTTGCTCAGGTAAGCACACTCAGCACCAGCCAGATTAAAATTATATTAATTAGCAATAAGAGTAAAGTCCTTTAATGGGATTTCCAGGTCTTGGCTTTGGGGTAGCAGTATAGTCTAGTGAATAAATCCATGGTCTATATTGAAATACATACTCTAAGTAACATTGGGCAAGTTAATTCAAAGATTGCTTTCTCATTTGAAAAATGGGAGCAAAAATAACTACATAGATTTTTGTAAAAATAAGGATGCATGCTGTGTATATCACTTATTACCACTGTGGTACCAATTAGCAACAATCCATAAATTACAGTTAGTATGTGTTAATTTTCTTTGACTCTGCTCCCTGCCTAAGCAACAAATAAGAAAAGAATGTAAATATATGTGAATATATATTGGATCAGTGATTTTCTGTTTTTTGTTTTGTTTTGTTTTTTTTCAGACGGAGTTTTGCTCTTGTTGCCCAGGCTGAAGTGCAATGGCACGATCTTGGCTCGCCGCAACCTCTGCCTCCTGGGTTCAAGTGATTCTCCTGCCTCAGCCTCCCAAGTAGCTGGGATTACAGGCATGTGCCACAACGCCTGGCTAATTTTTTGTATTTTTAGTAGAAGACGGGGTTTCTCCATGTTGGTCAGGCTGGTCTCAAACTCCCGACCTCAAGTGATCTGCCCCCACCTCGGCCTCCCAAAGTGCTGGGATTACAGGTGTGAGCCACTGTGCCCGGCAGGATCAGTGATTTTCAAACTTTAGTGTATATGAGAATTACCTGGAGGACTCATGAAAGTAGATTGCTGA